>NC_135234.1:2460000-3060000 GCF_051348905.1 Ranitomeya variabilis
TGGAAACCAAAGGCCGCAACCCACCAAAGTCACCCAGTACCAGCAGTAACCACCAGAGGGAGCCCACAAACAGAATCCACAACAGTACCCCCCCCTTGAGGAGGGGTCACCGAACCCTCACGAGAACCCCCAGGGCGATCAGGGTGAGCTCTATGGAAGGCGCGGACCAAATCAGTCGCATGAACATCGGAGGCGACCACCCAAGAATTATCCTCCTGACCATAACCCTTCCACTTAACCAAATACTGGAGTTTGCGTCTGGAAACACGAGAATCCAAGATCTTCTCAACAACATACTCCAATTCTCCCTCCACCAGCACCGGAGCAGGAGGCTCAACCGAAGGAACAACGGGCACCTCATACCTCCGCAACAACGACCGATGGAACACATTATGAATAGCAAACGATGCTGGGAGATCCAAACGAAAAGATACAGGGTTAAGAATCTCCGAGATCCTATAAGGACCGATGAACCGAGGCTTGAACTTAGGAGAAGAGACCTTCATAGGGACAAAACGAGAAGACAACCACACCAAATCCCCAACAAGAAGTCGGGGACCCACGCGGCGACGGCGATTAGCAAACTGCTGAGTCTTCTCCTGAGATAACTTCAAATTGTCCACCACCTGATTCCAAATCTGATGTAGCCTGTCCACCACCACGTCCACTCCAGGACAATCCGAAGGCTCCACCTGACCAGAGGAAAAACGAGGATGAAACCCCGAATTACAAAAAAAAGGAGAGACCAACGTGGCAGAACTAGCCCGATTATTAAGAGCAAATTCAGCCAGTGGCAAAAAAGCAACCCAGTCATCTTGATCAGCAGAAACAAAACACCTCAAATAAGTTTCCAAGGTCTGATTAGTTCGCTCCGTCTGGCCATTCGTCTGAGGATGGAATGCAGACGAGAAAGACAAATCAATGCCCATCTTGGCACAAAACGTCCGCCAAAATCTAGACACAAACTGGGATCCCCTGTCAGAAACGATATTCTCCGGAATCCCATGCAAACGAACCACGTTCTGAAAAAATAAAGGGACCAACTCAGAGGAGGAAGGCAACTTAGGCAAGGGCACCAAATGAACCATCTTAGAAAAGCGGTCACACACAACCCAGATAACGGACATTTTCTGTGAAACCGGGAGATCAGAAATAAAATCCATGGAAATGTGCGTCCAAGGCCTCTTCGGGATGGGCAAGGATAACAACAACCCACTGGCCCGAGAACAGCAAGGCTTAGCTCGAGCACACACTTCACAAGACTGCACAAAGGTACGCACATCCCTAGACAAGGAAGGCCACCAAAAAGACCTGGCCACCAGGTCTCTAGTACCAAATATTCCAGGATGACCAGCCAACACAGAAGAATGGACCTCGGAGATGACTCTATTGGTCCAATCATCCGG
Source organism: Ranitomeya variabilis (assembly GCF_051348905.1). Taxonomy (NCBI): domain Eukaryota; kingdom Metazoa; phylum Chordata; class Amphibia; order Anura; family Dendrobatidae; genus Ranitomeya; species Ranitomeya variabilis. The sequence goes on from NC_135234.1 coordinate 2,461,407, forward strand.
AACAAACAGTCTTTCTGGTGGACAACGATCCGGTTTATCCACCTGAAACTCCTGCAATGCACGTCGCAAGTCTGGGGATACGGCGGACAATATTACCCCATCCCTAAGGATACCAGTAGGCCCAGAGTCTCCAGGAGAGTCAGGCACAAAACTCCTGGAAAGAGCATCTGCCTTCACATTCTTTGAACCTGGCAGGTATGAAACCACGAAATTGAAACGAGAAAAAAACAACGACCAACGAGCCTGTCTAGGATTCAAACGCCTGGCCGACTCAAGGTAAATGAGATTCTTGTGATCAGTCAAGACCACCACACGATGTTGAGCACCCTCAAGCCAATGACGCCACTCCTCAAATGCCCACTTCATGACCAAAAGCTCCCGATTACCCACATCATAATTGTGCTCGGCGGGCGAGAATTTTCTAGAGAAGAATGCACATGGCTTCATCACCGAGCCATTAGAACTTCTCTGTGACAAAACCGCCCCCGCTCCAATCTCGGAAGCATCAACCTCAACCTGAAAAGGAAGTGAAACATCTGGTTGACACAACACAGGAGCAGAAGAAAACCGGCGCTTAAGTTCCTGAAAGGCCTCCACGGCAGCAGGAGACCAATTAGCAACATCAGCACCCTTTTTAGTCAAATCAGTCAAAGGTTTAACAATACTGGAAAAATTAGCAATGAACCGACGATAAAAATTAGCAAACCCCAAGAACTTCTGAAGGCTCTTAACAGATGTAGGTTGTGTCCAGTCACAAATCGCCTGAACCTTGACGGGATCCATCTCAATAGTAGAAGGAGAAAAAATGTACCCCAAAAAAGAAATCTTCTGGACTCTGAAGAGACACTTTGAGCCCTTCACAAACAGAGAATTGGCCCGCAGAACCTGAAACACCTTCCTGACCTGTAGAACATGAGACTCCCAGTCATCAGAAAACACCAAAATATCATCCAAATACACAATCATAAACTTATCCAGATATTCACGGAAAATATTGTGCATAAAGGACTGAAAGACTGACGGAGCATTGGAGAGCCCAAAAGGCATTACCAAATACTCAAAATGGCCCTCAGGCGTATTAAATGCGGTTTTCCACTCATCACCCTGTTTTATCCGCACCAGATTATACGCACCGCGAAGATCTATCTTAGTGAACCACCTAGCCCCCTTAATGCGAGCAAACAAATCAGTCAATAATGGCAATGGATACTGATATTTGACTGTAATCTTATTCAGAAGGCGATAATCTATACAAGGCCTCAGGGAACCATCTTTTTTTGCCACGAAAAAAAACCCTGCTCCCAGAGGGGACGAAGATGGACGAATATGTCCCTTTTCCAAGGACTCCTTAATATAATTCCGCATAGCAGTATGCTCTGGCAGTGACAGATTAAATAAACGACCCTTAGGGAACTTACTGCCAGGAATCAATTCTATAGCACAGTCACACTCTCTATGAGGAGGGAGCGAATTGAGCTTAGGCTCCTCAAAAACATCCCTATAATCAGACAAAAACGCAGGGATCTCAGAAGGAGTAGATGAAGCGATTGAAATCGGAGGTGCATCATCATGAACCCCCTGACATCCCCAGCTTAACACAGACATTGTTTTCCAGTCCAAGACAGGATTATGAGTTTGTAACCATGGCAGACCAAGCACTAGTACATCATGTAAATTATACAGTACAAGGAAGCGAATCACCTCCTGATGAACGGGAGTCATGCGCATGGTCACTTGTGTCCAATACTGCGGTTTATTCATAGCCAATGGTGTAGAGTCAATTCCCTTCAGAGGAATAGGAACTTCAAGAGGCTCCAGACTAAAACCGCAGCGTTTAGCAAATGACCAATCCATAAGACTCAGGGCAGCGCCCGAATCCACATAGGCATCGACGGAAATGGAAGACAGTGAAAAAATCAGAGTCACAGACAAAATGAACTTAGGCTGCAGAGTACCAATGGCAAAAGATTTATCAACCCTTTTTGTGCGTTTAGAGCATGCTGATATAACATGAGCTGAATCACCACAATAAAAACACAATCCATTTTTCCGCCTATAATTTTGCCGTTCACTTCTGGACTGAATTCTATCACATTGCATAGTCTCAGGTGCCTGTTCAGAAGACACCGCCAACTGGTGCACGGGTTTGCGCTCCCGTAAACGCCGATCAATCTGAATGGCCATAGCCATAGACTCATTCAGACCTGTAGGCGTAGGGAACCCCACCATAATATCCTTAATGGCCTCAGAAAGACGATTTCTAAAGTTTGCAGCCAGGGCGCACTCATTCCACTGAGTAAGCACCGACCATTTCCGAAATTTTTGACAATATATTTCCGCTTCATCATGCCCCTGAGAGAGGGCCAATAAAGCCTTTTCAGCCTGAATCTCCAGGTTAGGTTCCTCATAGAGCAATCCCAATGCCAGAAAAAACGCATCCACACTGAGCAATGCAGGATCCCCTGGTGCCAATGCAAATGCCCAATTCTGAGGGTCGCCCCGCAGGAAAGATATTACAATCCTGACCTGTTGAGCAGGGTCTCCAGAGGAGCGAGTTTTTAAAGTGTAAAATCTAATAATAATATATATAATCACTTACATATGGATAATTACATGAAATCAAATGAAGAACCAAGGGTATAGGGAAAGTGTATGATACAGTTTCTGAAGGTCTTGTCATTGACCATCTGTCCTCTGCATGTCAAAAGCTAGAGGTGTTTGTGAAGCCCAACCTATATTTGGATGTCTAGCGTTATTTCTAGCCGATAAACAAGTGTAACTAAGATAAGGAATATTCTGGAATCTACTTTTATGGTATAGACCATTGGCATGGAACTGGGTTACCTTATATGGATATTATGAAAGTCTATGGGACGGATTTGTATATAAACCGTCTCTTCTCAGCATGTGGTAGAGTCCTCATACCTTGAGCCTCTCTACACGGACGAACACATCATCATGCCACAAGACCATATGTAAGATCTCTGCTTGCTTTCATTTTCTTTTTAACCTAATACTTGAATTTGTGTAATGAACTTATAATTTACTTTTTCTTCATTTTTGTAATCACTCTTTTTGAATGGACATTAAATGAGTTCTGTTTTATCCAAACAATTCTATTTTTGCTTTTCTTCTCAATCCTCACTAAGATACATTTTTTCTAACATTTTGGCGAGCCTTAGCCAGATCTGATTTTTTGTCTTTTCTGTGAGGAATTTCAGCCTTTTCAGGGGGGAGTTTGCTAAAACACCTGTTTTGAGTTGTTAAAAGGCGCAGAAATTCTACTATATCGTGTTACAAAAGTCAGACTGAACCTACACACAGAAGTGAGGATACGTGATACAAGTATCATCTACACGGAACTCTGAGGAATCCATAAAGACACAGGAGGACCCTTCATTGACGATTGGATCATTCCAGGAGGAAAAGAAATTCCATAGGTAAGAGGAATGGAGTTTATCCATGAATTTTCTAAAAAGAGTAATATACAGTTTCAGTTTGATCATAGCCATACAAATGCACAATTATGGTCTAGTCTGTATAACCAATGTGAAACAGAGAATCTTAAAATTGATAAGAAGTTTTTTTCTATAAAAAAGTTGCAAAGGAAGCTTCAGAATGTAATGCACATGGTCCGAGTGTACAATAATTTAGTTTTTGATAAAACTGAAACACAGACACAAATATGTACTATCACACAAGACATTGATCATACTGACATACAAGGTGGCACACATGAAGCTGACGAGGATTACTTTGACTGTCCAAATTGTTTGATATTGTCTGAACATATTGAACAATTGGAAGATCAAATTGATACCAGAACAGAATTATTGTCCAAATTGAGACAAGATATTAAAAAAGCTTCTGTTGTTACACGATCAAAAGACCAAGAAGACAATGCTGCCGCATCATTTATACCTGACACACAAGAATTAGATGAATCAGTAGATTTACATGCAGAAGAATTACAACGGAAAAAATTCCATGACAGAGCTGCACGCATTAATCTAAAAATACACGACCAGTTAATGAAAATTGCAAAAGACATTCCAAAATTCAATGACAAGATGGATGCAGACATTTTTGAATCACAGACAAATACAATCTTAATGATGAACAGAAGAACAAGATTTTCAAAGTATGGTTACCCTCACATATGGGAAGAAGGTTACAGGCCACACCCAGATTAAATGAGAACCATGAATTGACACATAGTACAAGAGAAGACAGACTTAGGCAATTAAATTCTTACATCACAGGAGAGGCCACTCCGAATGCTGAAATTTTGGAACAATTAAAAACTAATATTAATGAGGATCCATTTGTATTTTTGGTAAAATTTGAGCAGGCCTATAGAATGGTGATGGAAATTGGGCCTAATCAGGAACCAACATCCATGATCAGATTTTTTGTGAAAAAGTTCAAATATTTGGATCCTGCCTCAGAACAAATGGCTAGTACTCAGCCATCATTGCAAGAAGCAACGGTTTTTATCGACAGAGTAAGGAGATCCATGAAGCAAAATCAGGTGAAGGCTAAAATAGCAGTAATTCATGAGAAGGAGGACAGTCAGCTGAAACTTAGACCCACAGTAACATTCAAGAGCAGAGATTACGTAGAACAAAGAGGTAAAAATACTACACAAAGAAACAATATCCATTGTTATTTCTGTGGTATACCTGGACACTTAAAGTGGCAATGCAGAAAATTCTTGAGAGCAGAATCAGAGACAGGTACACAAGGGACAGGTAATCTTGGAAGGGAAAATGGTCTCATGCCAAAATTATCCACCAGACCTTCTGCACCTCCATTACAGTCTAATGCCCCCACTCACACTGACAACAGACAAACGCAGTCTCCATATGCACCATTAATCAGACAGATCCGAGAGATGACAGTGAAGGAGACCAAGCCCAGAAATAGAATGCCGAGTGCTTTCAAGAAGGACACTGGACTTCTCCCTTCTCCTTCATCCTTCTGACAATCACAGACAATTCCAACACCTCATCCACTGGAATTTGTGACTCGAGTTACATTAGATGAATGTGGAAGACCATTTGTCAAGGTAAATCTAGCAGGACAGAATGTTGTATTTCTCATTGATACAGGAGCTCAGTTAAGCGTCACAAATCTTGATCTGAAGCTACAACCAGATTCACCAGTTTGTACAATTGTTGGTTTTAGTGGAAAAGGTGGAACTAGAGCAAACTTAGTTACTGATGTGATATTGGAAATACCTAGTTCTTTCAAAACAGGAATTGACATTTGGTATTGTCGTGACTCTGAAAATATACTTGGCACGGATTTTATGCAGAAATTTGGATGGGTTGTTGATCTAGGAAATCAGGTGATCTGGAAGGATTCCAATGGTTGTAAACCTGTAGTCATTGATCCTAGTGATTATAGCCATGTTGGAAGTATTTGCTTAAATGATGTTGTGTCAACAGATCATCTGTGGCCTGAAACTGGTGGTGATGAGGTATTGACAGAAATTGTACAGCTTTTTCCTTCTCTTTGGGCTCAGTTCAGGAATGAAGTAGGGACCATGAAAGATGTAATTGTAAATGTTGAGGGGCGTGACCCTCCTCCCCAGCGTCAGTATAAATTGCCTCCAGAATCAATTGAGTCTATGTCAAAGATCATACAGGAATTGTTAAAACAAGGTGTCATCCGAAAGGCTAATTCTGTAAGTAACAATCCTTTGTGGTGTGTTTTGAAATCTGATGGTTCTTATCGGATGATATTGGATCTGCGGATGTTTAATAAACATACTCCCAATGTAGCACCCATTGTTGCCGATACTCATGACATGATGGCAAGGCTGAATGCAAAGGCAAAATACTTTTCTGTACTAGACATCAGTAATGGTTTTTTCAGTATACCTCTTGAAAAGAGTTGTCAGTACAAGTTTGCTTTTACTTTCTTGGATGAGCAATACCTGTTTTGCAGGTTACCTCAGGGAGCTCATTTGTCACCGAGCATCTTTCATCAGGCATTGGCAAAGGTATTAGCTAAATTTTCAAGGCCGGACTGTATTTTACAGTATGTGGATGATATTTTGCTATCCACAGAAGATAAGGAGTCACATGTTTCACTTCTGAAAGAGTTGTTTGAGCTGCTGCATGATGCAGGGTTGAAATTGAACACAAAAAAGGTCAAATTGTTGCAGACCGAGGTCAGATACTTAGGGGTATTGTTGAGCCCAGGTAAAAGACAACCATTGCAGGAACGGATCGATGCAATTGCTTCTCTACCAGTTCCAACATCACACAAGGCAGTACGACATTTCTTGGGTCTTATAAATTTTTCAAAGGAGTTCATTGAGAATTTTGCAGACAAAGCCAGGCCTTTGTATGATCTTTTAAAAAATGAAAACAGTGAGTATTTTGGTCCTTGGGGTGATGAACAACAAACCTCATTTGAACAATTGAAAATGAATTTACAAACTGCACCTGCTTTGTCCACAGTAGATCCTACGGCTCCATTTGCTTTGCAAGTGCACACATCAGAGACTTCTGTGTCTGCTGTGCTGCTACAGTTGCAAGGCGAAGAGTGGAGAATTTTGGGCTATTTTTCTAAGCTTCTCTCACCTGTTGAAAGAGGGTTTGAGACATGTGCAAGACACCTGGTAGGTGTGTACTTTGCAGTCAAAGCAACTGAACACATTGTTGGGTTCAACAAAATTACTTTGCAAACTCCTCATTCTACACTAAAACTTCTCTTTGAGAATAATATCCCAGGTGTGTCACATCAGAGATTTGCTCATTGGTTATTGTCATTGTCTCCCAAACAAATTGAGGTAGATTACAAAGCCAAATATGTTCTTCCTCAGTTGATGCAATATGAAGGACAAACTCATGATTGTTTGCAGTCTTTTCAGGATCCATGTCCATCGCTTTTCAGACGGAAGGCAGAGGCAACAGATGAACCAATTTTTGTTGATGGTTCCAGATTTTATGCAGATGGACATTACTATGCAGGATATTCCATTTTTTATCCTAAAAGAGAACAGGTAGTAAAACACAAATTACCAAGTCATTTTTCAGCTCAAAGGGCAGAGCTAGAAGCAGTAAAAATGGTGCTACAGCTGAACGAAGCTGATGATCAGTGTCCCATTGTAATCTACAGTGATAGCTCCTATGTTGTTAGATCACTGACAGATTATTTGCCAGTTTGGGAAAAAAGAGGCTATGTAGATTCTTCTAATAAGACTCTTGCACATAGTGACACACTGAAAACAATTTTCAAAATAGCATCAAAAACCCCTAATGGTTTTGCTATTGTCAAAGTACCAGCCCATAAAAAAACTGATGATGAATTATCTGTAGGAAATGCTACTGCAGATAGGTTAGCCAAAGAGGCAGCCCTGACAGGAGAAGAAGTGTTTCAACCAGAGACTATTGAGCTTTTAGCAGTTCAAAGAACGGACACGCATATCCCTTCTTTTGCGGAAGAACAGGAGAAAGACACATCTCTTGTTGCTTCCCGGGTTGATCCAAAACCTCCCTTTGTTTGTGAAAACGGGGTTTTGTGTCATGACTTAAACGGGGAGTTGCGTCCTGTTGTACCAAAACATCTACAGGCTGAGTTCACAAAATATAATCATGAAAGTTTGGGTCATTTGGGCCAACAGAAATTGTTAGACATTCTCAGAGAGAAATTTTACTGGGAAAAGATGGAAGAGACAGTACAAAGTATTGTCCAATCATGTCTCATTTGTGCCCAAATTAATCCAAGACCAAAAGGACAGAAACCGCCACTACTCCGAACCGCACCTGCAGATGGTCCATGGTCTACACTACAAATCGACTACATTGGTCCGTTACCATCAGGTAAAAATGGTCTCAGGTATGCATTAGTTGTGGTAGATGTTTTTTCCAAATGGGTTGAAATTTTACCTGTCAGAAAAGATGATGCTTTGTCTACAGCTAGAGCATTAGTTAATCATGTCTTTTGTACTTGGGGGATCCCAAGAATGATCTCCTCTGATCGAGGAAGTCACTTTACAGGAAAAATCATGCAAGCCGTTTGTACTATTTTAGGGGTACAACAACAGTTCCATGTACCTTACCATCCACAGTCTGCTGGTATTGTGGAAAGGATGAATAGGACAATAAAATCCAGAATTGCCAAGATGCTATTGGACAAAGGCAATACTTGGGTTGATGCCGTACCTTTTGTATTGTTGAGTGTGAGAGGAACAACTTCTTCCACAACTCAGTTCACTCCTTTTGAACTAATGACAGGAAGAAAAATGCCATTGATTTTTCCACATGAACCATTTTTGTCCACACCTCAAAAAGATGCTGTTGCAAGGTCCAAATGGTTGCAATTGTTGCAGGAAAATTTGAAAACAATTCTTCCTCATGCTGCATCAAGAATGCAGAGAATGGAGCCACCATATGAGTCTAAATTCAAAAAAGGGGCTCAGGTGATGATCAAAACTTTCAGGAAGAATGGACCTTGGGAAAGTAACTGGGAAGGTCCCTTTGATATCATTGAAACCATGGGACAAGTTATGATTCTTGTGCAACGAGCATCAAACGTGGTTAAAAATACCCGCAGGCAACAAAGAGTGTGGGTACATGTTGATCAATGCAAATTGTATATTGCAAAATAATGATACTGCATTTCTTTTAGGAAGAAATAGATTCCAATAAGAGCTGGAATACGGAACACCATGACCTTGATGGAAGGGATTCAACACCAATCCTTCGAGAAAAGACGACAGTTCCCAGGAAAAGTTACTATCTGATGGGAATCGCATTTCTGCTGCTATGTACTATTTCAACTGTGATCTACGCAGAAGACATCTTACATCGTGAAACAGACACTAGTGAAGTGAATGAACCTTTCAGAAGAACTCTACATTCGAGGAAACCAAGAGGATCAAGTTTACAAAACCTTAAAGATGAAGACATACCGGACAATTCAGTAGATATTACTGGAAACATTTGCATGGGTTATGGGGTGAAATGCTGTATTGAGCTACACTTCATACACGACACTGACATAATATTACATGCTACTACAGGACCTAAGGCTGGGTTTATACAGTTACAAGGAGATTCAATGTCAATCACATCTCATTAATATGGAAATGGGAATAGAACAATGGTTTGGGAAAAGAACTCCAACACAAGTTAGAAGTAAGAGGGGAGTGTTGGAAGGAATTTTGGGGGGATTAGGTACAGTAGGAAGTCTAATTAACACTATGGACATACATACACTTAAATCAGATTTGGAAAATATTGGGTATATCGGAGGTAAAGGAGTAAAGATTCAGAAAAGTTTGAATCAAGTCCTTGAGAAGATGGTTTTGAGCACTGCTTCTGTATTGGGGTCTTCTGTCTCACATCTACAAGATGCTACTTTAGCATTAATAGAAAGTGAACAGGAATCTCAAGTGGCCAAAACATGTCTAGAAATTCAGATTGAATATTCCACCAATCTAAAAATGATTGCACAAGCATTACAAAGTGGAATTACTCCTTTAGGACTAATGAGAAATTTGCCTACAGAATATAGTTTTGCATTAAATCATACAGATTTGTGGGTAAATAAGTGGTTAGGATGTGACCAGGATATTTGTGTAGGAACATCACTGATTCCAGTGTCGGGAAGAGAAGAAACCCTGGTTCCTATAACTGTTCTGGGAATTCCGGTTAGTCACACACAATTGCTATATTATCAATTACAGTACACAGATTTTGCATTTGACGGAACAAACACTGAACAATTGGACATTTCTTCATGTTTAAATTTTGTCTCTAAGGTAATGTGTTTACCTGGACAGGATAAAGTCATTTATCATTCATGTTTCAATAATCATACCTCATGTCATGCCAGAGTGGAGAATGTACACACGATCCATGACTTGGTGACACCAGTAAGCGCTAATAAGATTTGTTTCCAAGTTATGTCAGAGAAAGAAGTTGTTTCTGCATACTTTCCATCTTGTGTACATGCTGAAAATCTGACAATAGGTTTATATTGTATTGGGGAAATGTGAAAACTCTCTCAAAGAAGGAAGGAAGTATTAATATTACAATAATACATTCAAGAAACCTAAAAATCCTTCCAGTACAGTTCAATTTGTCCCAAATAAATAATTTTCCTTGGAATATGTGGACAAATGAGATAAAGAAAGACAAGGGTTTGTCAAATTTGTTAACAAAACAATTAAAAGAAGCTGAAATTGTATTCAGACATGAGCAAGGTAATTTAAATGATATTGAACATGAATGGACGAGTATGTCAGGCTCATCTTGGTGGAAAAATTTAGGAAAATCAGTAACTAGTTGGTCACAGTCTTCAACGAAGATGGCAGTAGGAAATGTATTATCTAATCCGATTGTTATTATATTTATTATAGTTTTGCTGTGTATAATATATCAAATAGTTATTATGTGTAAAATTAAGAACATTTATAAAAAGATAAAGACAGAAATGAAAAAGGAAGATGACATTTTAAGAGAAATGCTGAAAAGAAAAATATAATTCTCTAATCTAATTTTAGTTTTCAAAACTCAGATGACATTCGAGACAGATGTTAATACAAGGTTTTCAGAATAAAGAATGAATGTGATACGAATGGTGAGAGAAAGATTTTAGGGTTAATTATGATATTCTCAAATCATAATCAGGGGGGAATGTAAAATCTAATAATAATATATATAATCACTTACATATGGATAATTACATGAAATCAAATAAAGAACCAAGGGTATAGGGAAAGTGTATGATACAGTTTCTGAAGGTCTTGTCATTGACCATCTGTCCTCTGCATGTCAAAAGCTAGAGGTGTTTGTGAAGCCCAACCTATATTTGGATGTCTAGCGTTATTTCTAGCCGATAAACAAGTGTAACTAAGATAAGGAATATTCTGGAATCTACTTTTATGGTATAGACCATTGGCATGGAACTGGTTTACCTTATATGGATATTGTGTAGGAGAAAATAGAAACCCATGAAAGCCTATGGGACGGATTTGTATATAAACCGTCTCTTCTCAGCATGTGGTAGAGTCCTCATACCTTGAGCCTCTCTACACGGACGAACACATCATCATGCCACAAGACCATATGTAAGATCTCTGCTTGCTTTCATTTTCTTTTTAACCTAATACTTGAATTTGTGTAATGAACTTATAATTTACTTTTTCTTCATTTTTGTAATCACTCTTTTTGAATGGACATTAAATGAGTTCTGTTTTATCCAAACAATTCTATTTTTGCTTTTCTTCTCAATCCTCACTAAGATACATTTTTTCTAACAAAAGAAAGAAACAATTTACAATTGTTCCTGAAATTCAGGAAGGTAGATCTATCTCCAGAAAAGAACTCTGGAATAGGAATTCTAGGTTCAGACATGGGAGTGTGAACAACAAAATCCTGTATATTTTGAACTTTTGCCGCGAGATTACTCAGGCTGGAAGCCAAACTCTGGACATCCATGTTAAACAGCTAAGATCAGAGCCATTCAAGGGTTAAGAGGAGGTAAGAAGCAGCTAGACAGCAATTAAGGGCTAGGCAGCAAAACTCTGAAGGAAAAAAAAAAAAAAATTTCCCTTAAACGCTTCTTTTTCTCCTGCTTCAGCCCAAACAATTAACACTTTGTGGGCCGGCTATACTGTCATGAATCCCAATGGCTAGGGATAGCACAGGACAAGCAAGATACAAATAAATAACGGACGAGCTCTAGGGTGATGGAACCTGGGCTGACCGCTGCCCTACGCCTGACAAACGCAACTAGAGATAGCCAGGGAGCGTGCCTACGTTGGTTCTAGACGCCACGCACCAGCCTAAGAGCTAACTAGTACTGCAGAGAAAATTAAGACCTCACTTGCCTCCAGAGGAATGAACCCCAAAAGGTATAGTTGCCCCCCACATGTATTGACGGTGAAATGAGAGGAAGGCACACACATAGAGATGATATATATAGGTTTAGCAAATTGAGGCCCGCTGTAAACTAGAAAGCAGAACGATACAAAAGGGGTCTGAGCGGTCAGCAAAAAACCCTAATCAAAAAACCATCCTGAGATTACAAGAACCCATGTGCCAACTCATGGCACATGGGGAGAACCTCAGTCCACTAGAGCTACCAGCTAGCATAGAGACATAATAAGCAAGCTGGACTAAAAAACCAAACAACTGAAAATCAGCACTTAGCTTATCCTGAAAGATCTGGGAGTAGGTATGCAGGAACTAAACAGAGCACATCTGAATACATTGATAGCCGGCAAGGGAATGACAGAAAGGCCAGGTAAAATAGGAAACACCCAGCCTCCGATGGACAGGTGGAAACCAAAGGCCGCAACCCACCAAAGTCACCCAGTACCAGCAGTAACCACCAGAGGGAGCCCACAAACAGAATCCACAACAGTACCCCCCCCTTGAGGAGGGGTCACCGAACCCTCACGAGAACCCCCAGGGCGATCAGGGTGAGCTCTATGGAAGGCGCGGACCAAATCAGTCGCATGAACATCGGAGGCGACCACCCAAGAATTATCCTCCTGACCATAACCCTTCCACTTAACCAAATACTGGAGTTTGCGTCTGGAAACACGAGAATCCAAGATCTTCTCAACAACATACTCCAATTCTCCCTCCACCAGCACCGGAGCAGGAGGCTCAACCGAAGGAACAACGGGCACCTCATACCTCCGCAACAACGACCGATGGAACACATTATGAATAGCAAACGATGCTGGGAGATCCAAACGAAAAGATACAGGGTTAAGAATCTCCGAGATCCTATAAGGACCGATGAACCGAGGCTTGAACTTAGGAGAAGAGACCTTCATAGGGACAAAACGAGAAGACAACCACACCAAATCCCCAACAAGAAGTCGGGGACCCACGCGGCGACGGCGATTAGCAAACTGCTGAGTCTTCTCCTGAGATAACTTCAAATTGTCCACCACCTGATTCCAAATCTGATGTAGCCTGTCCACCACCACGTCCACTCCAGGACAATCCGAAGGCTCCACCTGACCAGAGGAAAAACGAGGATGAAACCCCGAATTACAAAAAAAAGGAGAGACCAACGTGGCAGAACTAGCCCGATTATTAAGAGCAAATTCAGCCAGTGGCAAAAAAGCAACCCAGTCATCTTGATCAGCAGAAACAAAACACCTCAAATAAGTTTCCAAGGTCTGATTAGTTCGCTCCGTCTGGCCATTCGTCTGAGGATGGAATGCAGACGAGAAAGACAAATCAATGCCCATCTTGGCACAAAACGTCCGCCAAAATCTAGACACAAACTGGGATCCCCTGTCAGAAACGATATTCTCCGGAATCCCATGCAAACGAACCACGTTCTGAAAAAATAAAGGGACCAACTCAGAGGAGGAAGGCAACTTAGGCAAGGGCACCAAATGAACCATCTTAGAAAAGCGGTCACACACAACCCAGATAACGGACATTTTCTGTGAAACCGGGAGATCAGAAATAAAATCCATGGAAATGTGCGTCCAAGGCCTCTTCGGGATGGGCAAGGATAACAACAACCCACTGGCCCGAGAACAGCAAGGCTTAGCTCGAGCACACACTTCACAAGACTGCACAAAGGTACGCACATCCCTAGACAAGGAAGGCCACCAAAAAGACCTGGCCACCAGGTCTCTAGTACCAAATATTCCAGGATGACCAGCCAACACAGAAGAATGGACCTCGGAGATGACTCTATTGGTCCAATCATCCGGAACAAACAGTCTTTCTGGTGGACAACGATCCGGTTTATCCACCTGAAACTCCTGCAATGCACGTCGCAAGTCTGGGGATACGGCGGACAATATTACCCCATCCCTAAGGATACCAGTAGGCCCAGAGTCTCCAGGAGAGTCAGGCACAAAACTCCTGGAAAGAGCATCTGCCTTCACATTCTTTGAACCTGGCAGGTATGAAACCACGAAATTGAAACGAGAAAAAAACAACGACCAACGAGCCTGTCTAGGATTCAAACGCCTGGCCGACTCAAGGTAAATGAGATTCTTGTGATCAGTCAAGACCACCACACGATGTTGAGCACCCTCAAGCCAATGACGCCACTCCTCAAATGCCCACTTCATGACCAAAAGCTCCCGATTACCCACATCATAATTGTGCTCGGCGGGCGAGAATTTTCTAGAGAAGAATGCACATGGCTTCATCACCGAGCCATTAGAACTTCTCTGTGACAAAACCGCCCCCGCTCCAATCTCGGAAGCATCAACCTCAACCTGAAAAGGAAGTGAAACATCTGGTTGACACAACACAGGAGCAGAAGAAAACCGGCGCTTAAGTTCCTGAAAGGCCTCCACGGCAGCAGGAGACCAATTAGCAACATCAGCACCCTTTTTAGTCAAATCAGTCAAAGGTTTAACAATACTGGAAAAATTAGCAATGAACCGACGATAAAAATTAGCAAACCCCAAGAACTTCTGAAGGCTCTTAACAGATGTAGGTTGTGTCCAGTCACAAATCGCCTGAACCTTGACGGGATCCATCTCAATAGTAGAAGGAGAAAAAATGTACCCCAAAAAAGAAATCTTCTGGACTCTGAAGAGACACTTTGAGCCCTTCACAAACAGAGAATTGGCCCGCAGAACCTGAAACACCTTCCTGACCTGTAGAACATGAGACTCCCAGTCATCAGAAAACACCAAAATATCATCCAAATACACAATCATAAACTTATCCAGATATTCACGGAAAATATTGTGCATAAAGGACTGAAAGACTGACGGAGCATTGGAGAGCCCAAAAGGCATTACCAAATACTCAAAATGGCCCTCAGGCGTATTAAATGCGGTTTTCCACTCATCACCCTGTTTTATCCGCACCAGATTATACGCACCGCGAAGATCTATCTTAGTGAACCACCTAGCCCCCTTAATGCGAGCAAACAAATCAGTCAATAATGGCAATGGATACTGATATTTGACTGTAATCTTATTCAGAAGGCGATAATCTATACAAGGCCTCAGGGAACCATCTTTTTTTGCCACGAAAAAAAACCCTGCTCCCAGAGGGGACGAAGATGGACGAATATGTCCCTTTTCCAAGGACTCCTTAATATAATTCCGCATAGCAGTATGCTCTGGCAGTGACAGATTAAATAAACGACCCTTAGGGAACTTACTGCCAGGAATCAATTCTATAGCACAGTCACACTCTCTATGAGGAGGGAGCGAATTGAGCTTAGGCTCCTCAAAAACATCCCTATAATCAGACAAAAACGCAGGGATCTCAGAAGGAGTAGATGAAGCGATTGAAATCGGAGGTGCATCATCATGAACCCCCTGACATCCCCAGCTTAACACAGACATTGTTTTCCAGTCCAGGACAGGATTATGAGTTTGTAACCATGGCAGACCAAGCACTAGTACATCATGTAAATTATACAGTACAAGGAAGCGAATCACCTCCTGATGAACGGGAGTCATGCGCATGGTCACTTGTGTCCAATACTGCGGTTTATTCATAGCCAATGGTGTAGAGTCAATTCCCTTCAGAGGAATAGGAACTTCCAGAGGCTCCAGACTAAAACCGCAGCGTTTAGCAAATGACCAATCCATAAGACTCAGGGCAGCGCCCGAATCCACATAGGCATCGACGGAAATGGAAGACAGTGAAAAAATCAGAGTCACAGACAAAATGAACTTAGGCTGCAGAGTACCAATGGCAAAAGATTTATCAACCCTTTTTGTGCGTTTAGAGCATGCTGATATAACATGAGCTGAATCACCACAATAAAAACACAATCCATTTTTCCGCCTATAATTTTGCCGTTCACTTCTGGACTGAATTCTATCACATTGCATAGTCTCAGGTGCCTGTTCAGAAGACACCGCCAACTGGTGCACGGGTTTGCGCTCCCGTAAACGCCGATCAATCTGAATGGCCATAGCCATAGACTCATTCAGACCTGTAGGCGTAGGGAACCCCACCATAATATCCTTAATGGCCTCAGAAAGACGATTTCTAAAGTTTGCAGCCAGGGCGCACTCATTCCACTGAGTAAGCACCGACCATTTCCGAAATTTTTGACAATATATTTCCGCTTCATCATGCCCCTGAGAGAGGGCTAACAAAGCCTTTTCAGCCTGAATCTCCAGGTTAGGTTCCTCATAGAGCAATCCCAATGCCAGAAAAAACGCATCCACACTGAGCAATGCAGGATCCCCTGGTGCCAATGCAAATGCCCAATTCTGAGGGTCGCCCCGCAGGAAAGATATTACAATCCTGACCTGTTGAGCAGGGTCTCCAGAGGAGCGAGTTTTTAAAGTGTAAAATCTAATAATAATATATATAATCACTTACATATGGATAATTACATGAAATCAAATGAAGAACCAAGGGTATAGGGAAAGTGTATGATACAGTTTCTGAAGGTCTTGTCATTGACCATCTGTCCTCTGCATGTCAAAAGCTAGAGGTGTTTGTGAAGCCCAACCTATATTTGGATGTCTAGCGTTATTTCTAGCCGATAAACAAGTGTAACTAAGATAAGGAATATTCTGGAATCTACTTTTATGGTATAGACCATTGGCATGGAACTGGGTTACCTTATATGGATATTATGAAAGTCTATGGGACGGATTTGTATATAAACCGTCTCTTCTCAGCATGTGGTAGAGTCCTCATACCTTGAGCCTCTCTACACGGACGAACACATCATCATGCCACAAGACCATATGTAAGATCTCTGCTTGCTTTCATTTTCTTTTAACCTAATACTTGAATTTGTGTAATGAACTTATAATTTACTTTTTCTTCATTTTTGTAATCACTCTTTTTGAATGGACATTAAATGAGTTCTGTTTTATCCAAACAATTCTATTTTTGCTTTTCTTCTCAATCCTCACTAAGATACATTTTTTCTAACATTTTGGCGAGCCTTAGCCAGATCTGATTTTTTGTCTTTTCTGTGAGGAATTTCAGCCTTTTCAGGGGGGAGTTTGCTAAAACACCTGTTTTGAGTTGTTAAAAGGCGCAGAAATTCTACTATATCGTGTTACAAAAGTCAGACTGAACCTACACACAGAAGTGAGGATACGTGATACAAGTATCATCTACACGGAACTCTGAGGAATCCATAAAGACACAGGAGGACCCTTCATTGACGATTGGATCATTCCAGGAGGAAAAGAAATTACATAGGTAAGAGAAATGGAGTTTATCCATGAATTTTCTAAAAAGAGTAATATACAGTTTCAGTTTGATCATAGCCATACAAACGCACAATTATGGTCTAGTCTGTATAACCAATGTGAAACAGAGAATCTTAAAATTGATAAGAAGTTTTTTTCTATAAAAAAGTTGCAAAGGAAGCTTCAGAATGTAATGCACATGGTCCGAGTGTACAATAATTTAGTTTTTGATAAAACTGAAACTCAGACACAAATATGTACTATCACACAAGACATTGATCATACTGACATACAAGGTGTCACACATGAAGCTGACGAGGATTACTTTGACTGTCCAAATTGTTTGATATTGTCTGAACATATTGAACAATTGGAAGATCAAATTGATACCAGAACAGAATTATTGTCCAAATTGAGACAAGATATTAAAAAAGCTTCTGTTGTTACACGATCAAAAGACCAAGAAGACAATGCTGCCGCATCATTTATACCTGACACACAAGAATTAGATGAATCAGTAGATTTACATGCAGAAGAATTGCAACGGAAAAAATTCCATGACAGAGCTGCACGCATTAATCTAAAAATACACGATCAGTTAATGAAAATTGCAAAAGACATTCCAAAATTCAATGACAAGATGGATGCAGACATTTTTGAATCACAGACAAATACAATCTTAATGATGAACAGAAGAACAAGATTTTCAAAGTATGGTTACCCTCACATATGGGAAGAAGGTTACAGGCCACACCCAGATTAAATGAGAACCATGAATTGACACATAGTACAAGAGAGGACAGACTTAGGCAATTAAATTCTTACATCACAGGAGAGGCCACTCCGAATGCTGAAATTTTGGAACAATTAAAAACTAATATTAATGAGGATCCATTTGTATTTTTGGTAAAATTTGAGCAGGCCTATAGAATGGTGATGGAAATTGGGCCTAATCAGGAACCAACATCCATGATCAGATTTTTTGTGAAAAAGTTCAAATATTTGGATCCTGCCTCAGAACAAATGGCTAGTACTCAGCCATCATTGCAAGAAGCAACGGTTTTTATCGACAGAGTAAGGAGATCCATGAAGCAAAATCAGGTGAAGGCTAAAATAGCTGTAATTCATGAGAAGGAGGACAGTCAGCTGAAACCTAGACCCACAGTAACATTCAAGAGCAGAGATTACGTAGAACAAAGAGGTAAAAATACTACACAAAGAAACAATATCCATTGTTATTTCTGTGGTATACCTGGACACTTAAAGTGGCAATGCAGAAAATTCTTGAGAGCAGAATCAGAGACAGGTACACAAGGGACAGGTAATCTTGGAAGGGAAAACGGTCTCATGCCAAAATTATCCACCAGACCTTCTGCACCTCCATTACAGTCTAATGCCCCCACTCACACTGACAACAGACAAACGCAGTCTCCATATGCACCATTAATCAGACAGATCAGAGAGATGACAGTGAAGGAGACCGAGCCCAGAAATAGAATGCCGAGTGCTCTCAAAAAGGACACTGGACTTCTCCCATCTCCTTCATCCTTCTGACAATCACAGACAATTCCAACACCTCATCCACTGGAATTTGTGACTCGAGTTACATTAGATGAATGTGGAAGACCATTTGTCAAGGTAAATCTAGCAGGACAGAATGTTGTATTTCTCATTGATACAGGAGCTCAGTTAAGCGTCACAAATCTTGATCTGAAGCTACAACCAGATTCACCAGTTTGTACAATTGTTGGTTTTAGTGGAAAAGGTGGAACTAGAGCAACCTTAGTTACTGATGTGATATTGGAAATACCTAGTTCTTTCAAAACAGGAATTGACATTTGGTATTGTCGTGACTCTGAAAATATACTTGGCACGGATTTTATGCAGAAATTTGGATGGGTTGTTGATCTAGGAAATCAGGTGATCTGGAAGGATTCTAATGGTTGTAAACCTGTAGTCATTGATCCTAGTGATTATAGCCATGTTGGAAGTATTTGCTTAAATGATGTTGTGTCAACAGATCATCTGTGGCCTGAAACTGGTGGTGATGAGGTATTGACAGAAATTGTACAGCTTTTTCCTTCTCTTTGGGCTCAGTTCAGGAATGAAGTAGGGACCATGAAAGATGTAATTGTAAATGTCGAGGGGCGTGATCCCCCACCTCAGCGTCAGTATAAATTGCCTCCAGAATCAATAGAGTCTATGTCAAAGATCATACAGGAATTGTTAAAACAAGGTGTCATCCGAAAGGCTAATTCTGTAAGTAACAATCCTTTGTGGTGTGTTTTGAAATCTGATGGTTCTTATCGGATGATATTGGATCTGCGGATGTTTAATAAACATACTCCCAATGTAGCACCCATTGTTGCCGATACTCATGACATGATGGCAAGGCTGAATGCAAAGGCAAAATACTTTTCTGTACTAGACATCAGTAATGGTTTTTTCAGTATACCTCTTGAAAAGAGTTGTCAGTACAAGTTTGCTTTTACTTTCTTGGATGAGCAATACCTGTTTTGCAGGTTACCTCAGGGAGCTCATTTGTCACCGAGCATCTTTCATCAGGCATTGGCTAAGGTATTAGCTAAATTTTCAAGGCCAGACTGTATTTTACAGTATGTGGATGATATTTTGCTGTCTACTGATGATAAGGAGTCACATGTTTCACTTCTGAAAGAGTTGTTTGAGCTGCTGCATGATGCAGGATTGAAATTGAACACTAAAAAGGTCAAATTGATGCAGACTGAGGTCAGATTCTTAGGAGTATTGTTGAGCCCAGGTAAAAGACAACCATTGCAGGAACGGATCGATGCAATTGCTTCTTTGCCAGTTCCAACATCACACAAGGCAGTACGACATTTCTTGGGTCTTATAAATTTTTCAAAGGAGTTCATTGAGAATTTTGCAGACAAAGCCAGGCCTTTGTATGATCTTTTAAAAAATGAAAACAGTGAGTATTTTGGTCCTTGGGGTGATGAACAACAAACCTCATTTGAACAATTGAAAATGAATTTACAAACTGCACCTGCTTTGTCCACAGTAGATCCTACGGCTCCATTTGCTTTGCAAGTGCACACATCAGAGACTTCTGTGTCTGCTGTGCTGCTACAGTTGCAAGGAGAAGAGTGGAGAATTTTGGGCTATTTTTCTAAGCTTCTCTCACCTGTTGAAAGAGGGTTTGAGACATGTGCAAGACACCTGGTAGGTGTGTACTTTGCAGTCAAAGCAACTGAACACATTGTTGGGTTCAACAAAATTACTTTGCAAACTCCTCATTCTACACTAAAACTTCTCTTTGAGAATAATATCCCAGGTGTGTCACATCAGAGATTTGCTCATTGGTTATTGTCATTGTCTCCCAAACAAATTGAGGTAGATTACAAAGCCAAATATGTTCTTCCTCAGTTGATGCAATATGAAGGACAAACTCATGATTGTTTGCAGTCTTTTCAGGATCCATGTCCATCGCTTTTCAGACGGAAGGCAGAGGCAACAGATGAACCAATTTTTGTTGATGGTTCCAGATTTTATGCAGATGGACATTACTATGCAGGATATTCCATTTTTTATCCTAAAAGAGAACAGGTAGTAAAACACAAATTACCAAGTCATTTTTCAGCTCAAAGGGCAGAGCTAGAAGCAGTAAAAATGGTGCTACAGCTGAACGAAGCTGATGATCAGTGTCCCATTGTAATCTACAGTGATAGCTCCTATGTTGTTAGATCACTGACAGATTATTTGCCAGTTTGGGAAAAAAGAGGCTATGTAGATTCTTCTAATAAGACTCTTGCACATAGTGACACACTGAAAACAATTTTCAAAATAGCATCAAAAACCCCTAATGGTTTTGCTATTGTCAAAGTACCAGCCCATAAAAAAACTGATGATGAATTATCTGTAGGAAATGCTACTGCAGATAGGTTAGCCAAAGAGGCAGCCCTGACAGGAGAAGAAGTGTTTCAACCAGAGACTATTGAGCTTTTAGCAGTTCAAAGAACGGACACGCATATCCCTTCTTTTGCGGAAGAACAGGAGAAAGACACATCTCTTGTTGCTTCCCGGGTTGATCCAAAACCTCCCTTTGTTTGTGAAAACGGGGTTTTGTGTCATGACTTAAACGGGGAGTTGCGTCCTGTTGTACCAAAACATCTACAGGCTGAGTTCACAAAATATAATCATGAAAGTTTGGGTCATTTGGGCCAACAGAAATTGTTAGACATTCTCAGAGAGAAATTTTACTGGGAAAAGATGGAAGAGACAGTACAAAGTATTGTCCAATCATGTCTCATTTGTGCCCAAATTAATCCAAGACCAAAAGGACAGAAACCGCCACTACTCCGAACCGCACCTGCAGATGGTCCATGGTCTACACTACAAATCGACTACATTGGTCCGTTACCATCAGGTAAAAATGGTCTCAGGTATGCATTAGTTGTGGTAGATGTTTTTTCCAAATGGGTTGAAATTTTACCTGTCAGAAAAGATGATGCTTTGTCTACAGCTAGAGCATTAGTTAATCATGTCTTTTGTACTTGGGGGATCCCAAGAATGATCTCCTCTGATCGAGGAAGTCACTTTACAGGAAAAATCATGCAAGCCGTTTGTACTATTTTAGGGGTACAACAACAGTTCCATGTACCTTACCATCCACAGTCTGCTGGTATTGTGGAAAGGATGAATAGGACAATAAAATCCAGAATTGCCAAGATGCTATTGGACAAAGGCAATACTTGGGTTGATGCCGTACCTTTTGTATTGTTGAGTGTGAGAGGAACAACTTCTTCCACAACTCAGTTCACTCCTTTTGAACTAATGACAGGAAGAAAAATGCCATTGATTTTTCCACATGAACCATTTTTGTCCACACCTCAAAAAGATGCTGTTGCAAGGTCCAAATGGTTGCAATTGTTGCAGGAAAATTTGAAAACAATTCTTCCTCATGCTGCATCAAGAATGCAGAGAATGGAGCCACCATATGAGTCTAAATTCAAAAAAGGGGCTCAGGTGATGATCAAAACTTTCAGGAAGAATGGACCTTGGGAAAGTAACTGGGAAGGTCCCTTTGATATCATTGAAACCATGGGACAAGTTATGATTCTTGTGCAACGAGCATCAAACGTGGTTAAAAATACCCGCAGGCAACAAAGAGTGTGGGTACATGTTGATCAATGCAAATTGTATATTGCAAAATAATGATACTGCATTTCTTTTAGGAAGAAATAGATTCCAATAAGAGCTGGAATACGGAACACCATGACCTTGATGGAAGGGATTCAACACCAATCCTTCGAGAAAAGACGACAGTTCCCAGGAAAAGTTACTATCTGATGGGAATCGCATTTCTGCTGCTATGTACTATTTCAACTGTGATCTACGCAGAAGACATCTTACATCGTGAAACAGACACTAGTGAAGTGAATGAACCTTTCAGAAGAACTCTACATTCGAGGAAACCAAGAGGATCAAGTTTACAAAACCTTAAAGATGAAGACATACCGGACAATTCAGTAGATATTACTGGAAACATTTGCATGGGTTATGGGGTGAAATGCTGTATTGAGCTACACTTCATACACGACACTAACATAACATTACATGCTACCACAGGACCTAAGGCTGGGTTTATACAGTTACAAGGAGATTCAATGTCAATCACATCTCATTAATATGGAAATGGGAATAGAACAATGGTTTGGGAAAAGAACTCCAACACAAGTTAGAAGTAAGAGGGGAGTGTTGGAAGGAATTTTGGGGGGATTAGGTACAGTAGGAAGTCTAATTAACACTATGGACATACATACACTTAAATCAGATTTGGAAAATATTGGGTATATCGGAGGTAAAGGAGTAAAGATTCAGAAAAGTTTGAATCAAGTCCTTGAGAAGATGGTTTTGAGCACTGCTTCTGTATTGGGGTCTTCTGTCTCACATCTACAAGATGCTACTTTAGCATTAATAGAAAGTGAACAGGAATCTCAAGTGGCCAAAACATGTCTAGAAATTCAGATTGAATATTCCACCAATCTAAAAATGATTGCACAAGCATTACAAAGTGGAATTACTCCTTTAGGACTAATGAGAAATTTGCCTACAGAATATAGTTTTGCATTAAATCATACAGATTTGTGGGTAAATAAGTGGTTAGGATGTGACCAGGATATTTGTGTAGGAACATCACTGATTCCAGTGTCGGGAAGAGAAGAAACCCTGGTTCCTATAACTGTTCTGGGAATTCCGGTTAGTCACACACAATTGCTATATTATCAATTACAGTACACAGATTTTGCATTTGACGGAACAAACACTGAACAATTGGACATTTCTTCATGTTTAAATTTTGTCTCTAAGGTAATGTGTTTACCTGGACAGGATAAAGTCATTTATCATTCATGTTTCAATAATCATACCTCATGTCATGCCAGAGTGGAGAATGTACACACGATCCATGACTTGGTGACACCAGTAAGCGCTAATAAGATTTGTTTCCAAGTTATGTCAGAGAAAGAAGTTGTTTCTGCATACTTTCCATCTTGTGTACATGCTGAAAATCTGACAATAGGTTTATATTGTATCGAGGGAAATGTGAAAACTCTCTCAAAGAAGGAAGGAAGTATTAATATAACATTAATAGATTCAAGAAACCTAAAAATCCTTCCAATACAGTTCAATTTGTCCCAAATAAATAATTTTCCTTGGAATATGTGGACAAATGAGATAAAGAAAGACAAGGGTTTGTTAAATTTGTTAACAAAACAATTAAAAGAAGCTGAAATTGTATTCAGACATGAGCAAGGTAATTTAAATGATATTGAACATGAATGGACGAGTATGTCAGGCTCATCTTGGTGGAAAAATTTAGGAAAATCAGTAACTAGTTGGTCACAGTCTTCAACGAAGATGGCAGTAGGAAATGTATTATCTAATCCGATTGTTATTATATTTATTATAGCTTTGCTGTGTATTATATATCAAATAGTTATTATGTGTAAAATTAAGAACATTTATAAAAAGATAAAGACAGAAATGAAAAAGGAAGATGACATTTTAAGAGAAATGCTGAAAAGAAAAATATAATTCTCTAATCTAATTTTAGTTTTCAAAACTCAGATGACATTCGAGACAGATGTTAATACAAGGTTTTCAGAATAAAGAATGAATGTGATACGAATGGTGAGAGAAAGATTTTAGGGTTAATTATGATATTCTCAAATCATAATCAGGGGGGAATGTAAAATCTAATAATAATATATATAATCACTTACATATGGATAATTACATGAAATCAAATGAAGAACCAAGGGTATAGGGAAAGTGTATGATACAGTTTCTGAAGGTCTTGTCATTGACCATCTGTCCTCTGCATGTCAAAAGCTAGAGGTGTTTGTGAAACCCAACCTATATTTGGATGTCTAGCGTTATTTCTAGCCGATAAACAAGTGTAACTAAGATAAGGAATATTCTGGAATCTACTTTTATGGTATAGACCATTGGCATGGAACTGGTTTACCTTATATGGATATTGTGTAGGAGAAAATAGAAACCCATGAAAGCCTATGGGACGGATTTGTATATAAACCGTCTCTTCTCAGCATGTGGTAGAGTCCTCATACCTTGAGCCTCTCTACACGGACGAACACATCATCATGCCACAAGACCATATGTAAGATCTCTGCTTGCTTTCATTTTCTTTTTAACCTAATACTTGAATTTGTGTAATGAACTTATAATTTACTTTTTCTTCATTTTTGTAATCACTCTTTTTGAATGGACATTAAATGAGTTCTGTTTTATCCAAACAATTCTATTTTTGCTTTTCTTCTCAATCCTCACTAAGATACATTTTTTCTAACAAAAGAAAGAAACAATTTACAATTGTTCCTGAAATTCAGGAAGGTAGATCTATCTCCAGAAAAGAACTCTGGAATAGGAATTCTAGGTTCAGACATGGGAGTGTGAACAACAAAATCCTGTATATTTTGAACTTTTGCCGCGAGATTACTCAGGCTGGAAGCCAAACTCTGGACATCCATGTTAAACAGCTAAGATCAGAGCCATTCAAGGGTTAAGAGGAGGTAAGAAGCAGGTAGACAGCAATTAAGGGCTAGGCAGCAAAACTCTGAAGGAAAAAAAAAAAAAAATTTCCCTTAAACGCTTCTTTTTCTCCTGCTTCAGCCCAAACAATTAACACTTTGTGGGCCGGCTATACTGTCATGAATCCCAATGGCTAGGGATAGCACAGGACAAGCAAGATACAAATAAATAACGGACGAGCTCTAGGGTGATGGAACCTGGGCTGACCGCTGCCCTACGCCTGACAAACGCAACTAGAGATAGCCAGGGAGAGTGCCTACGTTGGTTCTAGACGCCACGCACCAGCCTAAGAGCTAACTAGTACTGCAGAGAAAATTAAGACCTCACTTGCCTCCAGAGGAATGAACCCCAAAAGGTATAGTTGCCCCCCACATGTATTGACGGTGAAATGAGAGGAAGGCACACACATAGAGATGATATATATAGGTTTAGCAAATTGAGGCCCGCTGTAAACTAGAAAGCAGAACGATACAAAAGGAGTCTGAGCGGTCAGCAAAAAACCCTAATCAAAAAACCATCCTGAGATTACAAGAACCCATGTGCCAACTCATGGCACATGGGGAGAACCTCAGTCCACTAGAGCTACCAGCTAGCATAGAGACATAATAAGCAAGCTGGACTAAAAAACCAAACAACTGAAAATCAGCACTTAGCTTATCCTGAAAGATCTGGGAGCAGGTATGCAGGAACTAAACAGAGCACATCTGAATACATTGATAGCCGGCAAGGGAATGACAGAAAGGCCAGGTAAAATAGGAAACACCCAGCCTCTGATGGACAGGTGGAAACCAAAGGCCGCAACCCACCAAAGTCACCCAGTACCAGCAGTAACCACCAGAAGGAGCCCACAAACAGAATCCACAACACAGACCCACATGTTCTTCCAGCAACAGACCCACTGCTGGAGTCCGGCCAAAACAGTTATAGCTTAGCCTGGTGACATCACCAAAAAGGCTGGCTATCCCAGTCCCTCCTCTCTCTGCATTCTAAGTATAAGCTAAATCTTTCTAAGACTTGTAATTTCGCTGCTGAACATGTCATAGTCCTGACAAACCCAGCATTCATCTCAGATTACTGTGGGCTTTCTAAGGAGATCAAATATGTCCTATTATTTACAGAGCAATCCCTACTTCTTCACCCGATGAAGTTAGACGCTGATGCTTAGAGTGATGGGTAGATCCTCCGAGTGTGATTATGACGATATATTTTTGTGTTCGTATTTTAAATCGTTTGCCTAATATCTTACAAAAATGGAACAAAGGACCGCATGGTTCTAGAGACTTAGAATCCAGTTCTTGCTGGAGGAAGCTTCTACCTGGTCGTAAACATTCCTTTAGGCAATAAAACGCTCTTCCCCCATGTACATTGGCAAGGCAAGCTCAACTCTGAAGTAAAAGAGAAGGGGGGTTTCTTAGCTCACATCCTGGGCTGACAAGAGAAACTAAACTTATATGATATTTCATACCATATCGTGACACCTCCCCCTTTTAGCGTGCGCTACGGCGACAGAACCTCTCGGTATGCCTCCATGCGCACCTCCGTGGGTTCACCCTGGCGGGAGAGTCCATCTGCATTCCCATGCTTTTTGCCCGCTTTGTGTTTAATGGTGAAGTCAAATTGCTGAAGGGCAAGGCTCCTGCGTAGCAACCTGCCATTGGTTCCACACATGGTGCTTAGCCAGCGCAGAGGGTCGTGGTCAGTCACCACAGTGAAGGTGCGACCGTACAAGTAGGGCTGCAAGCGCTGCAGGGCCCAGACTATGGCCAGGCACTCCTTCTCAATGGTGGAGTAGGCCACTTCCCTCGGCAAAAGTTTCCGGCTCAGGTACAACACGGGGTGCTCTTGGTCCTCCGAGTCAACCTGGCTGAGCACAGCACCAAGGCCAAACTCGCTGGCGTCGGTCTGTACCAAGAACGGTCGACTGCTGTCGACACAGGGGCGTTGAACAGTGCTGTTTTCAACGCCTGGAAGGCCCCCTCACAGCCATCTGTCCAGTTGACGATGTGGGGTAGCTTCTTCCTGGTGAGGTCCGTCAAAGGTTTTGCCAGGCTACTATAGTGCTGCACAAAGCGCCTATAGTACCCTGCAGTGCCCAGGAAGGACATCACCTGTTTCTTGGTCCCAGGAGTGGGCCAGTTCACGATCGCGCCCACTTTCCCAGGCTCCGGTTTCAGGGTGCCTCCACCTACCCAGTGCCCGAGGTAGTGGACCTCCCTCATGCCCATCTGGCACTTTCCCGGCTTGATAGTCAGTCCTGCTCGGTGAATTCGCCCGAGCACCTCCTCGAGATGCTGCAGGTGCTCATCCCAGGAGGGGCTGAAGATGGCAATGTCATCTAAGTACGCCACAGCGTACTTCTCCAGTCCCTGAAGCAGGAGATTGACCATCCGCTGGAAAGTGGCAGGGGCATTCTTCATGCCGAAGGGCATGACCGTGGACTCGTACAGTCCAAAGGGTGTGATAAAGGCAGACTTCTCCTGTGCCTCGGGGCTCGGGAATCTGCCAGTATCCGCGACTCAGATCCATTATTGTCAGGTATTTTGCGCCAGCTAACTTCTCAAGGAGCTCCTCGATGCGCGGCATTGGGTGCGCGTCAGAGGCTGTAATGGCGTTGAGCCCCCTGTAGTCCACGCAGAACCGGGTGGTCCGGTCCTTCTTTGGCACGAGAACTACAGGTGAGGCCCACGCGCTCTTTGACCGTCGAATCACCCCCAGCTGTAACATCTCATCGATCTCCTGGCGTATAATCTGCTGCACCTGGTCAGAGATTCGATAGGGTGTTCGCCGTAGTGGGGCGTGATTCCCGGTGTCCACCTCGTGGACCGCTAACTCAGTCCTTCCAGGCCGGTTGGAGAACACGACCCGGAAGGGTTCCAGTGTGGTTTGCAACTGCAACCGCTGTGGTTCATCTAGCGAGGCGCTTACCTCCACGTCCTCAATGTACCCACAGGCCTTGGCTTGGGCCAGCATGTCCAGTAGGGCGTCTTCCTCCCCGTCTTCGGGTGCGCTGCCCGGTAGGATGAAAGGTTCACGTTCGTGATGAGCCTTCATCATGTTGACGTGAAAGGCCTTTCGCCTACCCCGTGGGTGGTCAAGCGTGACCACGTAGGTGACCGGGTTGAGCTGTTGGCGGACAACGTACGGGCCCTTCCAGGCTGCCTGAAGCTTATCCGTTGGTACAGGAACCAGCACCCACACCTTTTGACCCACGTGGTAGGTCCGCTCCCGGTCGTTCTGGTCGTACCACTGCTTCTGATCAGCCTGAGCCTGCGTCATGTTGTCATGCACCAACTGCGTCAAGGTCTGCATCTTGTCACGGAAGCGCATGACATACTCCACTATGGACACTTCAGAAGGGTTCGGCTCCTCTTCCCAGGATTCTCTTACCAACCCAAGGGGTCCCCGGACTCACCTGCCGTACAGGAGCTCGAAGGGGGAGAACCCCGTCGAGGCCTGCGGAACCTCTCGGTAAGCGAATAGCAGGTGTGGGAGGTACCGCTCCCAGTCACGCCCTTGTGTCTCAACCAGCATGCGTAGCATCTGTTTGAGGGTACCATTGAAGCGTTCACACAAGCCATTGGTCTGTGGGTGATACGCACTCGATACCAGGTGCTTCACCTGCATTTTCTTACAGAGAGCCTCCATTAGGTGAGACATAAATTGGGTCCCTTGATCAGTAAGCATTTCCCTGGGAAATCCTACACGTGAAAAGATGGCCAACAGGGCATCCGCCACCTTATCTGCCCTAGTTGAAGACAGAGCTACTGCCTTAAGAGCAGGCCCCGCCTTCCCCACTCTTTGACAGGTGACACAGGAGCGGCAGTAGTTTGACACATCTTAGGCCAATGGAAGTGTTGAGACAGCCGGGCCTTAGTTTTGCTGATCCCCAAGTGTCCAGCTAGCGGGATCTCATGGGCAATCCGCAACTCACCCCGGAATTGCTGTGGGACGACCAGCTGTCTTTCCCTCAACCACTCCTTTTGTGATTCTCCGGGTACTGTCTCCCGGTACAACCTTCCTCCTTCCCAGAACATCTTCTCCTTATCAGTCTCGGAGAATGACGTCCCGGAGAGTTGTCTCAAACTCTCTAGGCTCGCATCTGTGTGCAGAGCAGCCTGAAACTCCTGGCTAGGGGAAGCCAGAAGCGACGTCAGGGTCCCTTCCCCACGGGAGCCCTCTGGGACCTGCTCTGGGTCCACCTCTGGTTCAGTCATACTGATGACTGAGGAGGGTCCGGAAGGCAGACAGTTATCTGCGTTCAGGGCACTCTGACTGCGGGTGACAGCAGCTACGTAGGCTGTCTCCCCGGGGGTTTCTACAGACCCATCAGCCGACGCTGCTATGGGCTCTACCTCCCCATCCACCCCCATTACCTCAGGGGCATTGCTACTTATGGGCCAGTTACCCTCCTCGGTGGCACTGGTCAATTGCATGGCATCACTTTGCTCACGGTTCCCATGTATCTCCCCATTTCTTGTAGCACCGACACTTGCCCCTGCTAGGGGTTCCTCAGCCATCTCACTCCGCAGAGCGACGTGGCTGAGCACTCCTGTACCTATGGACATATCAACTTTCACAGAAACATCATTATCAGATACAGTTGGCACAGGCACAACATTTCCACTATCAATCCTAGGGAAAAAATGGTTATCAGATGCATTATTACAAGATAAAGCATGGTCAGGTAACACATGCGATTTCCCATCATCATCATCATCAGGGTTAACTTTACCCTTATTAGTAGATTGGGAAGGGGTGTCAATGACGAAGTGTGCCACCAACCTCCCCAAATCAGTCCCCAACAAAACATCAGTGGGCAAATTATCAGACAGCCCCACTTCCTTCACCCCGCTCCCGGCACCCCAATCAATATAAACCCGGGCCATCGGTAAGGGACAGCTGATGCCCCCAATCCCAGTGACAGTTAGGGTTTTCCCCGGAATGATTTCTTCAGGGGCCGCCAGTTCGGGTCGGATGAGGGTTCGTTCAGCCCCGGTGTCCTTGAGGCCTGTAGCAACATGACCTCCCACAATGACATGCTGTACGTTATCACACCCCCTCCCAGCCACACCACCCACCAAAAGAACTGCTGCATTAGGCCCTGGGGCCTTGGATGAAGGGTTCTTCTGCTTGGCTGGACATTGGTGACTGAGGTGTCCAATCTGCCTGCAGTGGTAACACTGGCGAAGTTCGGTGGTAGGTCTGGTGCGGTTGGCCACGGGGACAGGACCTCTGGTAGGTTGGCTGGCAGGGGTACTGGCGTTGGATGCAGGCTTACCCCCTCTCCAGCTGGTGGTGACTGGCTTCCGCACTTCCGATCTACGGTTGGCCTCATAGGCATCGGCAATCTGCGCTGCTTTCGTCACTTTTTTGGGTTCTCTGTCCATCACGAACTGTCGCACCTCAGTTGGGCAAAGATGGAAGAACTGGTCTTTGATCATCAGGTCTCGCAGCTGTGCAAAGGTGGTCACTGACAGTCCTTGGGTCCACTGGTCAAAGTGGGTCCCCAGTCCATGCACCACATCACTGTAACTGTCGTGTGGGCCACGTTGGAGGGTCCGAAGCTTTTTACGGTACACCTCGGGTGTAAGCTGGTACTTGGCTATCAGAGCCTGCTTGATGGCCTCATAGTCACCATCTTGTTCTTGAGGGAGGGCAGCAAACGTCTCCAGAGCTTTTCCTCTCAGCCCTGGTGTCAGGTATTGTGCCCATTCTTGTGTAGGCAGCTGGTACTGTCTGCAGGCTTTCTCAAAGGCCCGCAGAAAAGTGTCCAAGTCCCCATCCTTTTCCATAACAGGAAAGTGGTCGGGCCGGGGCTTCGGTATCTGAGCGCTGCTGGGCTCACGGCTGGACTGGGACGACCTCTGCATTTGCAGTTGGGCCATCTGCAGCCGGTACTCCCGCTCCGCTTGGGCCTCCCGCTCGGCTCGGGCCTCGGCTCGCTCCTGGTATTGCTGGATCAGCTGTCGACGTCCCTCATGGTCGTCAGCGGGGAATTCTTTCAAGGCCGCCTGCAGGTGGGGATCCAATTCGCCCGGATTGCTAACAGGGCGAGCTTTCAGTGGTTGGACCTCTGCTGCAGCACCATGTTCGCTGGTGCTGGCATCTGCGGCTTCTGGGTTCTGTGAGTGGTCTACAGCGGCTTCCCATTGCATCAGGGTTGCGACCAGTTCGCTTTTGTTTTTGCTTGCATAGTCAATGTGCTGTGACTTGCATAAGGCAACAAGGGTGTCTCTGGTCTGCTGTTCATAAAAGGCTTCTCCCAGCCCAACCATGGTTGCCAAATAAAAGATAGGATAGAAAAACGAAGAAAAAGGGAGGGGATAATTACCAGTACACAATTGTCTCACAACTAATAAGCACTGAGTTCGTTCTCCCAAACTTATTTGCGCAGAGTTCTCGCAAGAACTTTCTGCAAGTTTTTAGTGAGAGGAATGATTGCTCAAACCAAATCACTAATGCTCTAATATCCCACCGCCTTGCCACCAATTGTCACGATTCACACCGTGACTGTCACCAATTGTCACGATCCCTTAGCCGTGGCCCGCAGTTTGTCACAAAAATCCACAGGGATTCCTGACCACTGCCACCATTAGGTCACGGATTGGGGTGACTTTAGACCAGCAGACGGCTATCACAGGTGCAGGGGGGCTTATCCTCGTTATCCCTCTACTGCCACAATGTGATAAAAAAAACACACACAATGCTATTGACCTCTTAGTTTACAGCAGGGGCTTATTTTAGGTATCCCACTGCTCTTCAGTATACCATGAACTGCAGGGATTTGTGTATCCCGCTTACAGTTCCACTTAACACTTGCAGCTCTCTGGCGCCCCCTTACTCTCAGGTCAGATTAGGTACTGCACCTAGGGTAATTAGTCGCCAGAAAGGCTGCCTGCTATGTACTGGCTATTGGGCGCGCTGCAGCGACGCGATAACTACTCCCACGCAGGCAGGAACAATAATTATCAAGCTGCAGTCGCTGAAACAACACCCCAAAAGTCTGCACACGGTAAGCTGCCACCAGCTCCGATCAAACGGGTCCGGAGCTAACCCAAAACAGTAGCGTAATTTCCCTTCAAGAGACAGGGTACGTTTTTAGAGCAGGGAGGAAGAACTAGCATTAAATATTATACTCCAGAAAGGTTAGGCAGTGCTTTATCAAAATTATACAAAGATGTTACAAATGAGACAATTGCAAATATGTACAAGGTAATTATGAAAATAAAAGGATTAAAGGAAGAAAAGATAACTCACATGTTCTTAGTTCATATCAGTTCAGGCAAACACCATGCTAGTGGGAGGGGCTCCCAAAAATCCCAATGCATGAGGTACAGCTCTTCAGGTCAGGCCCACATGTTCTTCCAGCAACAGACTCACTGCTGGAGTCTGGCCAAAACAGTTATAGCTTAGCCTGGTGACATCACCAAAAAGGCTGGCTAATCCAGACCCTCCTCTCTCTACATTCTGAGTAAATGTAAGCTAAATTTTTCTAAGACTTGTAATTCCGCTACTGAACATATCATAGTCCTAACATAACCAGCATTCATCTCGGAGTAACGTGGGCTTTCTAATAAGATCAAATATGCCCTGTCTGGGATACATATTTACAGAGAAATCCCTACTTCTTCACCAGATGGAGTTAGACGCTGATGCTTAGAGTGATGGGTAGATCCTCCGAGTGTGATTATGACGATATATTTTTGTGTTCGTATTTTAAATCGTTTGCCTAATATCTTACAAAAATGGAACAAAGGACCGCATGGTTCTAGAGACTTAGAATCCAGTTCTTGCTGGAGGAAGCTTCTACCTGGTCGTAAACATTCCTTTAGGCAATAAAATGCTCTTCCCCCATGTACATTGGCAAGGCAAGCTCAACTCTGAAGTAAAAGAGAAGGGGGGTTTCTTAGCCCACATCCTGGGCTGACAAGAGAAACTAAACTTATATGATATTTCATACCATATCGTGACAGCGACATTGATAATTATTGTTCCTGCCTGAGCGGGAGTAGTTAAACTGCCTTGCTGTAGCGTGCCCAATAGCCAGTACATAGCAGGCAGCCTTTCTGGCGACTAATTACCCTAGGTGCAGTACCTAATCTGACCTGAGAGTAAGGGGGGCGCCAGAGAGCTGCAAGTGTTAAGTGGAACTGTAAGCGGGATACATAAGTCACTGCAGTTCGTGGTATATTGAAGAGCAGTGGGATACCTAGAATAAGCCCCTGCTGTAAACTAAGAGGTCAATAGCCCGGTGTGTGTCTTTTTATCACATTGTGGAGTGGAGGGATAACTAAGATAAGCCCCTGCACATGTGATAGCCGTCTGTTGGCCTAAAGTCACCCCGATCCGTGACGTAGGGGTGACGGTCACGGTGTGGATCCCTGACATATTGGTGAAAGCGGTCAGGGGTTCGGGACACATTGGTGGCAGAGGTCAGGGATTCTTGACAAATTGGTGGCAAGGCGGTGGGATATTAGAGCATTAGTGATTTGGTTTGAGCAATCATTCCTCTCACTAAAAACTTGCAGAAAGTTCTTGCGAGGACTCTGCGCAAATAAGTTTGGAGAACGAACTCAGTGTTTATTAGACTTGAGACAATTGTGTATACTGGTAATTATCCCCTCCCTTTCTCTTCGTTTTTCTGTCCTATCTTTTATTTGGCAACCATGGTTGGGCTGGGAGAAACCTTTTATGAGCAGCAGACCAGAGACACCCTTGTTGCCTTATGCAAGTCACAGCACATTGACTTTGCAGGCAAAAACAAAGCCCAACTGGTCGCAGTTCTGGTGCAATGGGAAGCCGCTCTAGACCACTCACAGAGCCCAGAGGCCGCAGAAGCCAGCACCAGCGAACATGGTGCTGCAGCAGAGGTCCAACCACTGAATGCTGGCCCTATTAGCAATCCAGGCGAATTGGACCCCCACCTGCAGGCGGCCTTGAAAGAATTCCCCACCGACGACCATCAGGGACATCGGCAGCTGATTCAGCAATACCGGCAGGAGGCCGAGTCCCGAGCCGAGCGAGAGGCCCAGCGGGAGGCTGAGAGAGCCCAGCGGGAGGCTGAGAGAGCCGAGCGAGAGGCCTAGCGAGCCGAGCGAGAGGCCCAGGCCCAGCGAGCCGAGCGCCAAGCCCAGCGAGAACATGAACTGGAGATGCTCCGGCAGGGGGGGATGCCTTCCACCACCCAGAGCCGTGAGCCCAGCAGCGCTCAGATGCCGAAGCCCCGGCCCGAGCACTTCCCTGTTATGGAAAAGGATGGGGACTTGGACACTTTTCTGCGGGCATTTGAGAAAGCCTGCAGACAGTACCAGCTGCCTGCACAAGAATGGGCACGATACCTGAGAGGCAAAGCTCTGGAGGCGTTTGCTGCCCTCCCTCAAGAACAAGATGGTGACTATGAGGCCATCAAGCAGGCTCTGATAGCCAAGTACCAGCTTACACCCGAGGTGTACCGTAGAAAGTTCCGGACCCTCCAACGTGGCCCACACGACAGTTACAGCGATGTGGTGCATGGACTGGGGACCCACTTTGACCAGTGGACCCAAGGACTGTCAGTGACCACCTTTGCACAGCTGCGAGACCTGATGATCAAAGACCAGTTCTTCCATCTTTGCCCAGCTGAGGTGCGACAGTTCGTGATGGACAGAGAACCCAAAGACGTGACGAAAGCAGCGCAGATTGCCGATGCCTATGAGGCCAACCGTAGATCGGAAGTGCGGAAGCCAGTCACCACCAGCTGGAGAGGGGGTAAGCCTGCAACCAACGCCCATTCCCCTGCCAGCCAACACACCAGAGGTCCTGTCCCCGTGGCCAACAGCACCAGACCTACCACCTAACTTCGCCAGTGTTACCACTGTAGGCAGCCTGGTCATATCAGTCCCAACTGTCCAGGCAAGCAGAAGAACCCCTCATCCAAGGCCCCAGGGCCTAATGCAGCAGTTCTTTTGGTGGGTGGTGTGGTTGGGAGGTTGTGTGACAACGTACAGCACGTCACTGTGGGAGGTCATGTTGCTACAGGCCTCAAGGACACCGGGGCTGAACGAACCCTCATCCGACCCGAACTGGCGGCCCCTGAAGAAATCATTCCGGGGAAAACCCTAACTGTCACGGGGATTGGGGGCATCAGCTGTCCCTTACCGATGGCCCGGGTTTATATTGATTGGGGTGCCGGGAGCGGGGTGAAGGAAGTGGGGCTGTCTGATAATTTGCCCACTGATGTTTTGTTGGGGACTGATTTGGGGAGGCTGGTTGCATACTACGTCCCTGACACCCCTCCCCAATCTACTAATGAGTGTAAAGTTAACCCTGATGATGATGATGATGGAAAATTGCATGTGTTACCTGACCATGCTTTATCTTGTAATGATGCATCTGTTAACCATTTTTTCCCTAGGATTGATGGTGAAAATGTTGTACCTGTGCCAGCTGAACCTGATAATGATTTTTCTGTGAAAGTTGATGTGTCCATAGGTACCGGAGTGCTCAGCCACGTTGCTCTGCGGAGTGAGACGGCTGAGGAACCCCTGGCAGGGGCAAGTGTTGGTGCTACAGGAAATGGGGAGCAGCATGGGAACCGTGAGAAAGGTGATGCCATGCAATTAACCAGTGCCACCGAGGAAGGTAACTGGCCCATAAGTAGCAATGCTCCTGAGGTGATGGGGGTGGATGGGGAGGTAGAGCCCATAGCAGCGTCGGCTGATGGGTCTGTAGAAATCCCCGGGGAGACAGCCTACGTAGCTGCTGTCACCCACAGTCAGAGTGCCCGGAACGCAGATAACTGTCTGCCTTCCGGACCCTCCTCAGTCATCACTGTGACTGAACCAGAGGTGGACCCAGAGCAGGTCCAAGAGGGTTCCCGTGGGGAAGGGACCCTGACATCGCTTCTGGCTTCCCCTAGCCAGGAGTTTCAGGCCGCTCTGCACACAGATGCGAGCCTAGAGAGTTTGAGACAACTCGCCGGGACGCTCTTCTCCGAGGCTGATAAGGAGAGGGTGTTCTGGGAACAAGGAAGGTTGTACCGGGAGACAGTACCCGGAGAATCACAAAAGGAGTGGTTGAGGGAAAGACAGCTGGTCGTCCCGCAGCAATTCTGGGGTGAATTGTTATGGATTGCCCATGAGATCCCGCTAGCTGGACACTTGGGGATCAGCAAAACAAAGGCCCGGCTGTCTCAACACTTATATTGGCCTAAGATGGGGACAGATGTGTCAAACTACTGCCGCTCCTGTGTCACCTGTCAAAGTGTGGGGAAGGCGGGGTCTGCTATTAAGGCTCCCCTGATCCCTTTGCCAGTGATAGAGGAGCCTTTCCAGAGGATCGCGGTGGACATTGTGTGCCCGCTGGCCGTCCCAAGCAGCTCTGGAAAGCAATACATCCTTACTGTGGTAGACTACGCTACCCGGTACCCAGAGGCAGTAGCTCTGTCGTCAACTAGGGCAGATAAGGTGGCGGATGCCCTGTTGGCTATCTTTTCACGTGTAGGGTTTCCCAGAGAAATGCTTACTGACCAAGGGACCCAATTTATGTCTCGCCTAATGGAGGCTCTCTGTAAGAGAATGCAGGTGAAGCACCTGGTATCGAGTGCGTATCACCCACAGACCAATGGCTTGTGTGAACGCTTCAATGGTACCCTCAAACAGATGCTACGCATGCTGGTTGAGACACAAGGGCGCGACTGGGAGCTGTACCTCCCACACCTGCTATTCGCTTACCGAGAGGTTCCGCAGGCCTCGACGGGGTTCTCCCCCTTCGAGCTCCTGTACGGCAGCCGAGTCCGGGGACTCCTGGGGTTGGTAAGAGAATCCTGGGAAGAGGAGCCGAACCCTTCTGAAGTGTCCATAGTGGAGTATGTCATGCGCTTCCGTGACAAGATGCAGACCTTGACGCAGTTGGTGCCTGACAACATGACGCAGGCTCAGGCTGATCAGAATCACTGGTACGACCAGAACGCCCGGGAGCGGACCTACCACGTGGGTCAAAAGGTGTGGGTGCTGGTCCCAGTACCAACGGATAAGCTTCAGGCAGCCTGGGAGGGCCCGTACGTCCTCCACCAACAGCTCAACCCGGTAACCTACGTGGTCACACTTGACCACGCTCGGGGTAGGCGAAAGGCCTTCCACGTCAACATGATGAAGGCTCATCATGAACGTGAACCTTTCGTCCTACCGGTCTGCAGTGTACCCGAATACGGGGAGGAGGACACCCTCCTGGACATGCTGGCCCAAGCCAAGGCTGGTGGGTCCATCGAGGACGTGGAGGTAAGCGCCTCGCTAGATGAACCACAGCGGTTGCAGTTGCAAACCACACTGGAACCCTTCCGGGTCGTGTTCTCGAACCGGCCTGGAAGGACTGAGTTAGCAGTCCACGAGGTGGACACCGGGAATCACGCCCCACTACGGCGAACACCCTATCGAATCTCTGACCAGGTGCAGCAGATTATGCACCAGAAGATCGATGAGATGTTACAGCGGGGGGTGATTCGAGTGCTCGTGCCAAAGAAGGACCGGACCACCCGGTTCTGCGTGGACTACAGGGGGCTCAACGCCATTACAGCCTCTGACGCGCACCCAATGCCGCGCATCGAGGAGCTGCTTGAGAAGTTAGCTGGCGCAAAATACCTGACAATAATGGATCTGAGTCGAGGATACTGGCAGATTCCCCTGAGCCCCGAGGCACAGGAGAAGTCCGCCTTTATCACACCCTTCGGACTGTACGAGTCCACGGTCATGCCCTTCGGCATGAAGAATGCCCCTGCCACTTTCCGGCGGATGGTCAATCTCCTGCATCAGGGACTGGAGAAGTATGCGGTGGCGTACTTAGATGACATTGCCATCTTCAGTTCCTCCTGGGATGAACACCTGCAGCATCTCGAAGAGGTGCTCAGGCGAATTCACCGAGCAGGACTGACTATCAAGCCGGGAAAGTGCCAGATGGGCATGAGGGAGGTCCACTACCTGGGGCACCGGGTAGGCGGAGGCACCCTAAAGCCAGAGCCTGAGAAAGTGGGAGCGATCGTGAACTGGCCCACCCCCAGGACCAAGAAACAGGTGATGTCCTTCCTGGGCACTGCAGGGCACTATAGGCGCTTCGTACAGCACTATAGTAGCCGGGCAAAACCTTTGACGGACCTCACCAGGAAGAAGCTACCCCACATCGTCAACTGGACAGATGGCTGTGAGGGGGCCTTCCAAGCGTTGAAAACTGCACTGTGCAACGCCCCTGTGTTGAAAGCAGTCGACAGTAGTCGACCGTTCTTGGTACAGACTGACGCCAGCGAGTTTGGCCTCGGTGCTGTGCTCAGCCAGGTTGACTCGAAGGACCAAGAGCACCCCGTGTTGTACCTGAGCCGGAAACTTTTGCCGAGGGAAGTGGCCTACTCCACCATCGAGAAGGAGTGCCTGGCCATAGTCTGGGCCCTGCAGCGCTTGCAGCCCTACCTGTACGGTCGCACCTTCACTGTGGTGACCGACCACGACCCTCTGCGCTGGCTAAACGCCTGTTGTGGATTCTGTTTGTGGGCTCCCTCTGGTGGTTACTGCTGGTACTGGGTGACTTTGGTGGGTTGCGGCCTTTGGTTTCCACCTGTCCATCAGAGGCTGGGTGGTTCCTATTTTACCTGGCCTTTCTGTCATTCCCTTGCCGGCTATCAATGTATTCAGATGTGCTCTGTTTGGTTCCTGCCTACCTGCTCCCAGATCTTTCAGGATAAGCTAAGTGCTGATTTTCAGTTGTGGGTTTTTTGTCCAGCTTGCTTATTATGTCTCTATGCTAGCTGGTAGCTCTAGTGGACTGAGGTTCTCCCCATGTGCCATGAGTTGGCACATGGGTTCTTGTAATCTCAGGATGGTTTTTTGATTAGGGTTTTTTGCTGACCGCTCAGACCCCTTTTGTATCGTTCTGCTTTCTAGTTTACAGCGGGCCTCAATTTGCTGAACCTATATATATCATCTCTATGTGTGTGCCTTCCTCTCATTTCACCGTCAATACATGTGGGGGGCAACTATACCTTTTGGGGTTCATTCCTCTGGAGGCAAGTGAGGTCTTTATTTTCTCTGCAGTACTAGTTAGCTCTTAGGCTGGTGCGTGGCGTCTAGAACCAACGTAGGCACGCTCCCTGGCTATCTCTAGTTGCGTTTGTCAGGCGTAGGGCAGCGGTCAGCCCAGGTTCCATCACCCTAGAGCTCGTCCGATATTTTGTATTACTTTGCTTGTCCCTTGCTATCCCTAGCCATTGGGATTCATGACAAACGCCATGTGTGGAACCAACGGCAGGTTGCTACGCTTGAGCCTTGCCCTTCAGAAATTTGACTTCACCATTGAACACAAAGCGGGCAGGGAGCATGGGAATGCAGATGGACTGTCCCGCCAGGGTGAACCTACTGAGGTGCGCATGGAGGCATACCGAGAGGTTCTGCCTCCGTAGCACACGCCAAAAGGGGGAGGTGTCACGATATGGTATGAAATATCATATAAGTTTAGTTTCTCCTGTTAGCCCAGGCTGGGCTCAAACCCCTCTTCCCTTTACTTCAGAGTTCAGCTCTCCTTGTCAATGTATGTGGGGGGAGTTTTATTGAAGATTGGAATTTACGACCAGCATAGCTGCGTTGGAAAGCTTTGCCAGCTAGAGCTTTATTAGAAATTTCCAGAATCCATGAAAGTCCTTTGTTCTGCTTTTGTAAGATATTAGGCAAACCATGTAAGATAGGAACACGAAAATATATATTCTTAATGTCCCTCGGAGCATCTGTCCATCACACTAAACATGAGCTTCTAACTCCATCAGGTAAAGAGTTTGGATTTCTCTGTAATTATGCATCCCAAATAGGACATATTTGATCTCATTAGAATGCCCACGTTAATACGAGATGAATGCTGGGTGTGTTGGGATTGTGACATGTTCTGGAGCAGAGATACAAGCATTAGAAAAACTTGTGGTAAAGCTAGTAAGACTGGAGAGGTAGGACGGACTGGGTAAACCAACCCCGTTCTGTGATGTCACAGGCTGCAGCTATAAGTTTTTGGCCAGACTCCAGCAAGAGTCAGTCTATCTGCTGGAGCCTATGTGAGCCTGACGTGAAGAGCTGTTCTTACCCATGCATTGGGACAGATGGAAACTCCACTAGCCTGGTTGCCTGCAATGCTTTGAACACATGTAAGTGTTATTCTCATGTAATCCTTGTTTTCTTTTATATAATTACCTTGTACATATTTGCAATTGTCTCTTTTGTAACATCTTTGTAAAATATACCTTTTATAAACACTGCCTGAAAATCATTTATGGGGTATAATATTTAATATACCAGATTCGTTCTCCTGTTCTAAAATGTATTCTCACAGTCAAAACAATATATAAGTTGGGGTCAATTAAACTACACTCACAGAAAAAATCCCCCAAAGAAATGAAAAATACTTTAAAATTTATCCTTTATTAATATTTGTTAAAACCATAGTGTGCAACCACCATCACCAATAGATGCAAGCGTACTATAGAAAAAGCCGGGTTGGTGCCAAGCCCTACGCTTCCTCAGTACTCCCTACCTGCCTGCGGAGGTTGGCACCCTCTTTTCCTACGCCGTGGCGCCCCCGCTCCTCGTCGGCTGGCCCTGCTATCCCTATAATACCCTCATGGGATTTAGGGAGAAATCTCATGTATACAATTAATTAGTTGTGAATAGCTTGAGAGGACATGAATATGTCAGTCAAATATCTAGCTAAATCTAAGGGTCTCAACTGACTTGGTAGTCTGTGTCCCTTCTTTCTCTAGGACTTTTTATTATTTATGCCAGACGATGTAATAACAGGTAGAAATGCTACAAAGAGAGCAAAAGTGCATATATAATCTTGGTCTAGCTATATATATATATTGGGGTCACCAGATACTGTTGTGACAATAGGGAAAGTGTATTTGCTGTAGTGTCAGACATAGCCCATACAGCCCTACAACAATCAAGCTGCAGTCTTAGTTGAACAAAAAGCATAAATTAGCCATATATCATCCCCACATATTTGTTTGTTGCGACCTCCGTGCTGACCAGACCACTGCAATACCTCCTATCTTAAACAAAAATAATAATAATAAATATATAAATTTGCATCCCTTTCCTACTCAAATATATAAATTTGCATCCCTTTCCTACTCAACGCGTTTCTCCCCTTCTAATGAAAAGAGGTTCATCAGGAGTATATCCAAATAACAAAGGGTTACTTAGCTTGCATATGAGATCAGCATATCAACATGATAAACAGCTGCACCACCGGGCCGATCCCCTCATCTTAGTAGCGCCTGCCTTTTTTCTATAGTACGCTTGCATCTATTGGTGATGGTGGTTGCACACTATGGTTTTAACAAATATTAATAAAGGATAAATTTTAAAGTATTTTTCATTTCTTTGGGGGATTTTTTCTGTGAGTGTGTTCTAAAATGTACCCTAAGTCTCTTGAAGGGAATTACGCTACTGTTTTGTGTTAGCTTTGGACCCGTTTAATCGAAGCTGGTGGCAGCTTACTGTGTGCACTGTGCCTGTTGGAGGCGTTGTAGCGACGGAGACATTGATAATTATTGTTCCTGCCTGAGCGGGAGTAGTTAAACCGCCTTGCTGTAGCGTGCCCAATAGCCAGTACATAGCAGGCAGCCTTTCTGGCGACTAATTACCCTAGGTACAGTACCTAATCTGACCTGAGAGTAAGGGGGGCGCCAGAGAGCTGCAAGTGTTAAGTGGAACTGTAAGCGGGATACATAAGTCCCTGCAGTTCGTGGTATATTGAAGAGCAGTGGGATACCTAGAATAAGTCCCTGCTGTAAACTAAGAGGTCAATAGCCCGGTGTGTGTCTTTTTATCACATTGTGGAGTGGAGGGATAACTAAGATAAGCCCCTGCACATGTGATAGCCGTCTGTTGGCCTAAAGTCACCCCGATCCGTGACGTAGGGGTGACGGTCACGGTGTGGATCCCTGACATATTGGTGAAAGCGGTCAGGGGTTCATGACACATTGGTGGCAGAGGTCAGGGTATCTTGACAAAGAGCTTTTTGAAGAGACTGTTCCTGATTACAGCGCAGAAGTTCTTGCTTTAAACAGACTTGCAAATTGAGGGTTTGCACTACCTCAGAAGAGACTTGGTTCCCCCTTAAAGGGAATGTTCATTTGTTATACTTAGCCTAAAACATGATAATGTTGCCTTAAATAGTTAAATAGTGATAATGTTTTACATAGTAGAAAGTATGTAGTTAGCCAGCTAGTAATAAGAAATGTTTAATGATGTACTTTACAAATTGAGGATAAGAAAAAGTTGAAAGCTGAATTTCAATAAAGTGAACCCGTAGGGGTTAGTGAGTCCTCCAGAGAGCCATAGATAGATGGTTGATAGACCTTGCACTTAGAAAAATAAAGGAAATGTTAATTTGCACTTTTGAGTTTTGTAGCATACCTTTAGTGGGTATACGCCCTTAAAGGAAAAGTACTGTTTTGTATTTGCACTTAGTAGATAGTATACCCGTATGGGTAATAATGGTTATTTACAGTTAGTTAGTTAATAAGTGTTATTTAAAATCTTAAGCACAATGTAAATATGTTTTTGTTTGCAACGTTCAAGTGTTCTTACGTCCCATAAACGGAAGCACTGTTATATTTAATTGTTTACAGCATTCCAAAAATTTTGTATGTCTTTTGCTAACATGTATTGATGTTCTTCTTTTCCCAGTCTGGGAGTACTGGATTTAACAGGGGGGAGTGCAGCGAACCAGAGTCCTGGTCGTTGCAATATTGTCGCTCCTCCACCAGGGGGAGTGATGGTACGTCTGATGGTACTAAAAGAGTTCACCTGACCAGGTATCACAGTCACACACTACACTTCACACTCCGGCCACCAGAGGGAGCAAAAGGTTCTATCTATTAGGCCACTCCTCACACTCGGGTAAAACTGGGAGTTGGATGGGAAGTTAGTGAGAAAAAGCTACCTGGGTTCGACCCAGAGAAGACCTGTCAGGCAGACAGAGGGAGAAGGAGGAACATCGGAGCTGGAGACAGAGGTCCCTGTCAGGGGTGGGATCCTGACAGAGACTTAGCAAGAGATAGAACGTTACGGAGCTGCGCCTGCACCTCATTGCGGCAGCATCCTAAGAAAGGACAAGAAGCAAAGTATATTGTGGAGAAGTGAGAAACGAGATTACAGCACAAGGAGATAACACCAGGAGGAGTCTTGCCTTAAGATCGGCAACATCCTTCTGAGGCGCGTAGCCGGTGGCCGGAACACCGAGGGAGTAATAGGCTCTACGCATTACTTCAAACTACGGCAGGACAGTGTCAGGACTCTGAACATTTTTTACCTTTTGTGCATTACTGCCCTTTTCCAACATGGCGTCTTTGGTCTCATGTGCACTTGTCTTCCTGCTATAAAACTCCACCCCAGCCTTCAGTCTGTGCTAGATTATTCTGCTTTGCATCCAGCTCCTGATTACTCCCTGGCCTTGCACCTGCACCTGCTCCTGTGAACCTGTGTTGGAGATCCTTACACTCTGCTCTGAGTTCCTGCTGCATACACCAGTGTTCAGTAATCCTCCTTCATCTGCTCGTGTTACTTCCGTCTGCATTTGTTGGACATGTAAGCTGTTTGCTGCTCTGCAAAACCTGAGACTATTAACTAGGCCTCCCTGGTTGAGCTAAGATATTATTTGAACTGCCTTATAGCATATCTATCTGTGTCTGGACTAAGTCAAGGATCTATTCGTGTCAAGTTTCCTCAAGAATAACTGTGCTTCATAGACTTTTTGTTTGTTTGCATCTACCTCTGAAGTTTCCTATAGACTGCTAAGCTGCGTTTATTATTTGCACCAAGTGTGGACTTGAGTTTCTCTCTGCACCTGTTTGAATCACCGTGTGATAATATAAACTTTACCACTTATAAAACTGTGTCCTGTTGTCTTGTTCCACGCAAAGAGTCTCCTGAATTATCCCCTATAATTGTTACAGGATAATCTAGCCA
Organism: Ranitomeya variabilis; assembly: GCF_051348905.1. Taxonomy (NCBI): domain Eukaryota; kingdom Metazoa; phylum Chordata; class Amphibia; order Anura; family Dendrobatidae; genus Ranitomeya; species Ranitomeya variabilis. Next base: position 2,505,615 of record NC_135234.1, read on the forward strand.
TAAAAAAATAAGGAGACTGCTGGAACAATGACTGCAGAGAGCAGATTAGAGCAGGTGTTTTCCATAATTAGATCACTGCAGAAAGATGTGGAAGGTCTGCAAAAGAAGTGTGGAAGCTTTGAACACAATCAACAAGTGTTTGGACAAACTTTGCAGGACTTAAGCAATCGCATGGCAGCCCAGGAAAACAAACTTGCTGGCATAGAGTCCCAGTATGGATGGGCTTTTCAGGACATAAGCACGCAAATAGCTGCATAAGTGACTTTACCCTCTGGGCAACCGCCACCAGCTAGCCCACCTAAGTTGCCCCCACTCAGATTTAATGGTGATCGTGACAAATTTTGTGGCTTTGTGAATCAATGTATGCTATATTTTGATGTGCATGCTGACCGTTTTCCTACTGATAGATCCAAAGTATTGTGTGTAATAATGCTACTGACCTCACGAGCGCTCGCCTGTCCGATGATTGAGTCTCGTGACCCACGGTTAAATGACTTGGATGATTCTTGGCCGCTATGGCATTAATGTTTGATGACCCTAATCGCCGTGCAAACGCTGAATCTGCTTTGTTGTCTTTACGCCAGGCTAAACGTTCTGTTATTGAGTATGCCACTGAATTCAGGAGATTGGCGGTAGATACCAATTGGGACAGTTATGCACATTTGCCTATTTTTAAAAGGGGTCTGTCTAGTATTATAAAAGATGAACTAGCCCACTCTGAGTCACCACAAGAGCTAGAGACATTTATACAGCATTGTGTGCGCATAGACATTCGCCTTACTGAGCATAGGCAGGAGAAGTTTGCTGCATATAACCGTATTTCTAACTTTTCCCTTCCTTCCAAAGAGCCTGCAGGTAAAACATCTCGGGAAGTGGAGGAGGTGCCCATGCAAATTGATTCCGTTCAGAGGCGCGAGATTAATGAGCGCTGGGAGCATCGCCTTCGTGAAAGTCTATGTTTCTACTGCGGCCAGTCTGACCACTTCTTGATCAATTGTCCTAAGTGTCCTAGACAGCCTAACAAGGTGCTAGCAGCAGTAGGGGAGTATGACAACTGTGATGATGAATCTGACATCTCTGAATGTAGCCTGCTTTTAAACACTGTATTCCATTCACTTTCTATGACTTCACCCCCCAAGGAGCTGAAGGAAAAGAACTCTCACTGTTCTCTCCCTATTAAGATCCTGTGTTCAGGACACTGGATTTCCAGTTCAGCTATGATTGACTCTGGTGCAGGTGGCAATTTCATGGATATCGCATTTGCCAAGGAACATGGTATTAAAATTCAGCAAAGAGCCTCTCCAATTACCATGGAAACAGTGGATGGGTCATCTTTAATCTCTGGGCCTGTGGATCAGGAGACCGTACCCCTTGAAATTTTGTTGGAGCCTAATCATCAGGAGCAACTTTCTTTCTTGCTAATTTCTTCTCATTTTCCTGTGATTTTAGGCATTCCTTGGTTGCGTTCTCAGAACCCAATTATAAACTGGGAGACCAAGGAGATTATCTTTCCAAGAAGGAGCAACTCAGCGTTAACAGAAGCTGTCCCCGAGTCCACGGCTACAGAACCACATGTACAGGTATTTTCTTTACCTCCAGCAAATAAAGAGTTCTCTGACCTCTGTGACAAGAAGAATGCAGATCAGCTTCCTCCACACAGGCATTATGACTGTTCCATTGAGTTGCTTCTTGGGGCAGATATTCCTTTTGGTCACGTATACCCTTTGGCGGCACCTGAGCTTCAAGCCTTAAAGGAGTATATTGATGAAAATCTGGCCAAAGGCTTCATACGTCCTTCTTCCTCACCAGCAGGGGCACCTATATTTTTTGTAAAAAAAGAAGGATGGGACCCTAAGACCCTGTGTTCACTATCGGGAACTCAATAAGGTAACCGTACGAAACCGTTACCCTTTGCCACTGATTCCCGAATTACTGGAAAGAGTCCGCCATGCTAATGTGTTCTCTAAGCTGGATCTTCGTGGGGCTTATAATTTGGTGCGTATTCGTCCAGGGGATGAGAGGAAGACAGCATTCAGATGCCGGTATGGACACTTTGAATCTCTTGTGATGCCCTTCGGGCTTTGTAACGCCTGTTATGGTTCTCAATGGCAAGAGAACATAGCCCAGCAAACATAAGAACTAGCTCTTGGAAGGATGGAAACTAAACTGACCATGAACTAAACCTGCCGCACAACTAACAGTAGCCGGGTAGCGTAGCCTGCGTTTTATCCCTAGACGCCCAGCGCCGGCCGGAGGACTAACTAATCCTGGCAGAGGAAAATATAGTCCTGGCTCACCTCTAGAGAAATTTCCCCGAAAGGCAGACAGAGGCCCCCACAAATATTGGCGGTGATTTTAGATGAAATGACAAACGTAGTATGAAAACAGGTTTAGCAAAATTGAGGTCCGCTTACTAGATAGCAGGAAGACAGAAAGGGCACTTTCATGGTCAGCTGAAAACCCTATCAAAACACCATCCTGAAATTACTTTAAGACTCTAGTATTAACTCATAACATCAGAGTGGCAATTTCAGATCACAAGAGCTTTCCAGACACAGAAACGAAACTACAGCTGTGAACTGGAACAAAATGCAAAAACAAACAAGGACTAAAGTCCAACTTAGCTGGGAGTTGTCTAGCAGCAGGAACATGCACAGAAAGGCTTCTGATTACAATGTTGACCGGCATGGAAGTGACAGAGGAGCAAGGCTAAATAGCGACTCCCACATCCTGATGGAAACAGGTGAACAGAGAGGATGATGCACACCAGTTCAATTCCACCAGTGGCCACCGGGGGAGCCCAAAATCCAATTTCACAACAAACGCCCCTGCAGCATTTCAACACCTTGTTAATGACATCTTAAGAGATTTGTTGGACCAGTTTGTGGTGATCTATTTGGACGATATACTAATCTTTTCTGACTCTCTACAGGAACATGAAGAACATGTCAAAACTGTTTTAAGACGTCTGAAAGAGAACCATCTGTATATCAAGCCGGAGAAATGTGAGTTCCATCGTTCTGAGATACAGTTCTTAGGTTATATCATCTCTCCCCAGGGGCTGAACATGGAATCTGGTAAGATTCAGGCTATCCTTGACTGGCCGGCACCCAAGAACGTTAAGGAGGTCCAACGTTTTATGGGTTTTGCAAATTTCTACAGACGCTTAATTCGAAATTTTTCTGATATTGTCCGTCCCATTACTTCCTTGACAAAGAAGGAAAAGCCCTTTAAGTGGTCATCACAGGCTCAAGAAGCTTTTGATCGGCTGAAGATCTGTTTCACATCAGCACCGCTGTTGATACACCCAGATCCAACACATCCTTTCATTGTGGAGGTGGACGCTTCTGATAATGCTTTGGGGGCTATTCTCTCCCAAAGAACTGGAGAGAAGGGTCTGCTACATCCTTGTGCTTTCTTTTCCCGTAGACTAACCTCAGCAGAGAAGAATTACGACGTGGGAGACCAGGAATTGCTGGCTATTATTGCGGCTTTCAAAGACTGGAGGCATCATCTGCAAGGAGCTGCACAACAGATCATAGTGCTAACTGACCATCGCAATCTAGAGTTCCTTAGATCCGCTAGATGTCTTTCTCCTCGTCAGGCTTGTTGGAACTTATTCTTAAGTCAATTTAACTTTGTTATCTCGTACCGTCCAGGTTCTCGTAATGGGAAGGCTGATGCTTTATCCCGAATCCATGCTGCGGATTCCGTACCTGGAGCCCCGTCCAAGACCATTCTATCTGATGCCAATTTCATCGGAGTTATCCACGATCAGGACTTGTGGAAGGAGTGCAGGGAGGCCTATGAAGGTGATGTATTTCTGGCCAACCCACCTGTGGATATTAATCTTGTCTTTAAGGGTGGCATGTGGTTCAGAGATCGACGGATCTACATCCCGGAGGTCGTCCGTCTGCAGATCCTCAAGTTGGTACATGACTCCAAGTTGGCTGGTCACAGGGGGGTACAGAAGACACAAGAGTTCCTGAGCCGATTCTTCTGGTGGCCAACTTGCCTGAAGGATACCAAGGACTATGTTCTCTCTTGCGAGGTATGTGCTCGTTACAAGACTCCTCATGTGGCGCCTACGGGTCTTCTACAACCATTACCTGGTCCATCCCGCCCTTGGGGGTCTATATCAATGGACTTTATTGTGGAGCTGCCTACATCGGGGGGCATGAATACAATCATGGTGGTAGTTAATCGCCGGACTAAAGCTGCTCATTTTGTTCCATGCACCGGCCTCCCCTCAGCTAAAGATACAGTGAACTTGGTTATACAGAATGTCTTTCGGTTGCATGGGGTGCCGGATGAGATCATCTCTGACCGTGGAGTACAGTTCACTTCAAGATTCTTGAAGCGGTTTTGCTCTGCACTCAATATTAATGTCTGTCTCTCTTCTGCTTACCATCCCCAGACAAATGGTCAGACTGAGCGTACCAACCAGACGCTGGAACAATATCTAAGATGCTATGTCAGCCATCTCCAGGATGATTGGTTGGAGTTGTTGCCGTTAGCCGAATTTTCATATAATAATTCTCAGAGCGCCTCCACTAAAATTACACCTTTCTTTGCCAATCTGGGTTATCATCCTTGTATTTTACCTAGGTCTCCAATTAATTCTCCGGTTCCAGCAGTGGAGGAAAGGCTGACTGCGATGAGACAGAATCTGGAGCTTCTGAAGGAATCCCTGACCACAGCTCAAGAACGTTATGAGATCGGCTGATAGATTCCGTAAACCTGCACCCATGTTCAAGGTAGGAGATTCTGTGTGATTAGCAACTAAGAATCTGAAGTTAAATGTTCCTTCACAAAAACTTGGACAGAAATTCATTGGCCCTTTCAAGAGCAACGGTATTGTGAGCTCTGTGGCCTGCCGGCTGAAGTTACCTAGGACTATGAAGGTACACCCAGTTTTTCATGTATCTTTACTAAAGCCTGTATCTCCTAATACCTTCCAGGGACGTGTTGTGCCACCTCCGCAGCCTGTGGTGATTGATGGGCAAGAACAATTTGTGGTGGAGGAAATTATTGATTCCAGGATTCGCAGGAATCGGCTCCAATATCTGATAAGATGGCAGGGATATCCCCCTGAGGAAGACTCTTGGGAACCTGTGGAAAACATCAATGCCCAACAGAAGATTTCTCGTTTTCATCAGAGATTCCCTGAGAAACCAGGTCCAGGATCGTCCTGAGGCCGCTTCTAAGGAGGGAGTAATGTCAGGACTCTGAACATTTTTTACCTTTTGTGCATTACTGCCCTTTTCCAACATGGCGTCTTTGGTCTCATGTGCACTTGTCTTCCTGCTATAAAACTCCACCCCAGCCTTCAGTCTGTGCTGGAGTGTTCTGCTTTGCATCAAGCTCCTGATTACTCCCTGGCCTTGCACCTGCTCCTGTGAACCTGTGTTGGAGATCCTGCCACTCTGCTCTGAGTTCCTGCTGCATACACGTGTTCAGTAATCCTCCTTCATCTGCTGCTCGTGTTACTTCCATCTGCATTTGTTGGACATGTAAGCTATTTGCTGCTCTGCAAAACCTGAGACTATTAACCAGGCCTCCCTGGTTGAGCTAAGATATGATTTGAACTGCCTTATAGCATATCTATCTGTGTCTGGACTAAGTCAAGGATCTATTCGTGTCAAGTTTCCTCAAGAATAACTGTGCTTCATAGACTTTCTGTTTGTTTGCATCTACCTCTGAAGTTTCCTATAGACTGCTAAGCTGCGTTTATTATTTGCACCAAGTGTTGTGGACTTGAGTTTCTCTCTGCACCTGTTTGAATCACCGTGTGATAATATAAACTTTACCACTTATAAAACTGTGTCCTGTTGTCTTGTTCCACGCAAAGAGTCTCCTGAATTATCCCCTATAATTGTTACAGACAGTTAATTTCAAGTTGGCTGCCCAACCTTTAACCTAATGAAGACAACGGAGGCAAATTGTGGGAGAGGGGCGTCTCTAGGGTCCCTATAAAATAGCTCCAGGCCTACCCCGTCATACGGGTCGTCCTATCCATACCATCTGGGGGACGGAGAGAGAATATCAGAAACATACACAACAGTTGTGAGGACTATCCCGTGGTGCTCAGCAGGGAAGTACTACAACACACAGGCGCAAGTAGGAAGGCTACTGATTTCCACCTGCAAAGGGAACTCTGGATGTGCCTTCGGACCGGCCGGATTCAGCCAGCCCTGTTAGCAGTGCTCTGGATTGTGGACGCTGAAGTCTACAGTAAAAGGTAAAGAGACTGCAACTCTGTGTCCTCGTTATTTACTGCGACCTACACCATCATCATTTACCTTACTGGGAAGCCCTGGGGACATACTTCACCTGTGGGAAGGTATTACATCTAGCTGCCATTCCATCACCCCAGCGGACCCCTAGCAGCATCGGTCACCTTGACCGAACACCACAGGTGGCGTCACGAACACTTGACAAACTACATCCTTTAATTGGGCGCCCCTTAGCAGGGCCACGGACCGGGTCGGGCCACCGTGACATCCCCAGAACCGAGACAGAGGGACCCGGTACCGAGTACCCCATTGCCCTGCGCCGGGGGGGGCGATCTATCAGTAGATACACGAATCATTACGGAGTCCATATACTAATATATACACAATTGCAATACATGAAATCCCCATAAGAACACCTTCAACCCCTCACTTATAAAGACAGACACAAGCAGCCTCCTCCACCAGTACAATACTGACTGCACCTATTACTAAGGGGACTCAGGCTAGTAACAGAAAGAGGGTTAGGGGTATGAGAAAGGAGTAAGTAGAGGAAGACAGAGGAGGGTTTGATACTTATGAGAATCCGGGTCTGCTTGTGCTCCAGGAGGTGTTTCTGGTGGATTCTTTTCTTTCTTTTGTTTGTTCTCAGTCGATGTCCTGAGCGCCGTCCATCTTCCGAGCTTCTGTCTATTTCTTGAACTTCTGTGTATCTCTTGAGCTCCTGTGTATCTCTTGAGCTCATGCCTATCTCTTGAGCTCTTGCCTATCTCTTGAGCTCTTGCCTAGCTCTTGAGCTCCTGTCAAGCCCTTGAGCTCCTGTCAAGCCCTTGAGCTCCTGTCAAGCTCTTAAGCTTCTGTCAAGCTCTTGAGCTCCAGTCTAGGTCTTGAGCTCCTGTCTAGCTCTTGAGCTCCTCCCATGTCTTGACTCCTGTCTATCTCTTGAGCTCTTGCCTAGCTCTTGAGCTCCTGTCAAGCCCTTGAGCTCTTGTCAAGCTCTTAAGCTCCTGTCAAGTTCTTGAGCTCTTGTCAAGCTCTTAAGCTCCTGTCTATCTATTGGGCTATGTTTTATCTACATTTCAGTCATTGACTATAATGTGTCCTGTCTGGATTGGTCTTGTGACCTTGTTCTGATGGAATTTGGCTGTATATTTACAAATGTGAAATGTTGTAATTTGCCATCATTGTATTCTGGCATTTATGGCTGCTCCCAAACCACTACCACTGGTGTGATGTAGGAGCACAAATACTTTTCCAAGCCACAGTATCTCTCCCTGTAATATAGAGAGGATATCACCCAGTAATATAGATATGGAGGGAGTATATCTGTCCCTGATATATGCAGTTATCACTTTTCAGCTCTGCAGTTCATCGCCTGTTTTTTTTCAGCCCTTTAACACCTTTCATGATTACTTATACCAGTATGTCTTTTCTCCAGAGACCTGGACACTCACCATCGGGTTATATGCTGCTTCATCTGTCACTGTAACGGTAAAGTGGACAATCCCTTTAACTTACAGTTAACCCCTTCAATAATGCTATGTGTATTACATGGACTCCTGTGCATCACATGTATCTTGGGAGCTCAGGCAGCAGAGTTACGTCGTGTCCGACTTTCTCCCTGGAATTTATTGTCAGAGATTGGATTACTTACAGTATAATCTCCAGCAGGGATTACTCTCCATGGAGATGCAGAAAGAATTTGCGCTAATCTCCAGACTCGGGGTGTGAGAAGTAAGTCATCGAAAAATCAGCGGATTCAGCGTAAAGAAGGGGTAGATCTGAGAGCCCCCACTGCCAGGAAGGGTCAGAGACGGAAACCCACGGGGAGAGTGAACTGGTCAGTAATGCCGAGAACCAGTACAGAAATTACAAAACCAGGTGATCCGGCTTGTGCCAGTCCTGAGGAGCACAGAGCATGACAGCAATTTAAAGGAGCAGTCCAGAAATAGGCGAATGTGGTTTATCGTGGAGTAATGAAAAGTTATCCACATGGAAACTAATAATATTGAAGCCCATATGCTCTAGTGGAAGTAAACTAGGAAAGGGACCTGTAGGGAAGGATCTGAGTAATAATCTGCAGGTGCCATATGCTCTAGGGGTATAGAACTAGGAGAGTGTCATGTCGGACGCTGTTCATACCAGGTCGTTCGACAGACAGCGGTAATTCCGCTTTTGACCACTATGTGCTCATTGGCGTCGGCTAGATTTTATCTAGCTGTTCCGGGGTTAATTTACCTGATCCTCAGATTGGAAGCTGGGCCATGCCCATTGCCTTTAAATAGTTCTCCTGATCATTGGGCGTCGCCGATTATAGCTTCTGTCTTGTGCGTTGTTATCTCGGTCTGGAGTGGAGAGCTGGTTGTTGGAGATTCTTTGCTGGTGGTGTATTTTCCTTTGTCTTATTTACTCCTTCCTATATTTGTATTTATTTTGCCCTGCACATGTATAGTGTATTCCTGAGTGACTGCGGCATGGTGTATATTTTCCTTTATCCTTGTCTGTGCTTACTGTGGGTATTGGTGTATCACCTCTTCACTGGGTGGTGGGTGAAGGTTTCAGCCTAGGGTTGAAACAGGAGACAGGGTGAGGTTCGAGGCCTGGACATGCACACCATCAGTGTAAACTCCAGGTAGAGGGTCAGTCAGGATTTCCCTAGTCTGAGGGAAATTGCAGGGGCCCGGTTTATTAGCTCTCGCTCATCTAGTCTCCCCATGACATTATAATCGGCTCAAAAAAAAAAAAAAAAAGGTTTATTTTTTTTGTGTTTTGTCATGGATCCCATGACTTCCATAACCCGCCAGTTGGAGGTGCTGTCCCTACAGGTCACTGAGTTGAGGGGGGCAGTACAGCAACAGGCACTAGCAGTATCTAATGTGCAAGCTGGAGCGACAGGAAGAGTTGCTGAGCCTAAATTCCCTTTGCCTGAAAAGTTTGCTGGGGAACGCAGTAAATTTGTTTCTTTTCGTGAAGCTTGCAAACTATATTTCCGTATGCGCCCGATCTCCTCGGGTAATGAGGCTCAGCGTGTGGGCCTGGTGTTGTCATTGTTAAGTGGGCATCCCCAAGCATGGGCGTCTTCTTTCCCATCTGATTCTGCTGCATTTGACTCTGTGGAGAGTTTTTTTTCCTCTCTTGGAAAAATCTACGATGAACCTGACAGAATGGCTCTAGCAGAATCTAAGATACGCACTATTCGCCAGGGGGAGCGAGTTGCAGAGGATTACTGTTCTGAATTTCGTCGCTGGGCGATCGATACACAATGGAATGATCCAGCATTGTGGAGTCAGTTTATTCATGGGGTTTCTAGAAGGGTTAAAAAAGCCCTTCTGATGTACGAGACTCCTGCTTCTCTAGATTCCGCTATGAGTCTGGTTGTCCGCATTGATCGCCGTTTGCGTCAGGGGGAGCTTGAGACACCGCCTATGGGAGAGGGTTTAGGTTCACGTGAGGTTGCTGCAGGTGAGCCCACGGAGCCTATGCAAATCGCAGGGGTATCACATGTGAAGCGTCGAGCCCCTGAGCTCAGGAAGCAGGGAGCCTGTTTTTACTGTGGTAAAACTGGTCATTTTATTAATATCTGTCCTCTGCTGTCTAAGAAAAACGCAATGGCTGAAAACTTCTAAGCTCAGAGGGTGTGGAGGAGACCAATCTGAGCTTATGTATATCCTCCATGGTGGTTTCTCAATGCATGCTCCCTGCTAAGGTTTTTATCGCTGGCAGTGAGCTGCCAATTACTGTTTTTGTGGATAGTGGTTCAGCCACAAATCTCATTGATGAGGAGTTTGCGCGCACAGCAGGTTTTAGGATTGAAAAACTGTCTCATCCTATCCGCGTGGTCACCATCAATGCTGCTCCTCTCTCTCAGGGGGAGATTACTGAATTTGTGGCTGAGGTGAAACTCCACATTGGGGTTCTACATTCCGAGCGGGTTACATGTAAGGTGCTCAGGAATCTTCCTGCTCAGGTGGTTTTGGGTTTTCCTTGGTTGTCTATGCACAACCCGGTAATTGACTGGAAAACTCAGGACATAATTCAGTGGAGCGAGTTCTGCCAGGAGAATTGCCTGGCCACATGTGTGGCTGTGGTGACTTCAAGCGTTCCGGAGTCACTTCTGGATTTTGTGGATGTGTTCTCTGAGAAGGGTTGTTCAGAGTTGCCGCCACATCGTCCCTATGACTGTTCTATCAGGTTTAAACCAGGGGCCAAGTTGCCTAAAGCAAGGATGTTTAACATCTCCGGTCCGGAGAGACAAGCGTTAAAAGATTATATTGCTGAAAGCTTGAGGAAAGGGCACATCAGGCCGTCATCCTCGTCGGTGGCAGCAGGGTTCTTCTTCGTGAAGAAGAAAGATGGCGGATTACGCTTGTGTTTGGACTTCAGGGAGTTGAACCAGATTACGGTTCGTGATCCATACCCTATGCCACTGATACCAGATTTGTTCAACCAGGTGGCGGGTGCTAAGTGGTTTACCAAGCTTGACCTCAGGGGGGCGTACAACCTCATAAGAGTCCGTCAAGGTGATGAGTGGAAGACGGCTTTTAATACCCCTGAGGGTCATTTTGAAAATTTGGTGATGCCATTTGGGTTTACTAACGCACCAGCAGTGTTCCAACATTTCATCAATGATGTGTTCTCGCATGTTTTGGGGAAATTCGTTATCGTGTACCTAGATGACATTCTCATTTATTCATGCGACCGTGATACTCATTTAGATCATGTCACGCAGGTGTTACAGCTTCTCAGAGAGAATAAGCTGTATGCTAAACTTGAGAAATGTGTATTTTCTGTTCAAGAGTTGCCTTTCTTGGGTTATATTGTGTCTGCTTCTGGTTTTAAAATGGACGTCGCTAAGGTGCAAGCGGTGCTGCATTGGGAACATCCTGATAACCTGAAAGCACTTCAGCGGTTCCTTGAGTTTTCTAACTACTATAGGAAATTTATCAAGGACTTTTCCATCATTGCTAAACCGCTAACTGACATGACTAAAAAGGGTACCAATTTCTCCGTTTGGCCTGAGGCTGCTGTGCGTGCATTTGAATTTCTTAAGAACAGTTTTGTTTCAGCCCCCATTCTTGTGCAGCCAGACGTATCAAAACCCTTTGTTGTGGAAGTCGATGCGTCTGAGGTTGGTGTGGGGGCGGTACTATCTCAAGGCTCATCTTTGAGTGGTTTGCGTCCATGCGCCTATTTCTCCAAGAAATTGTCGTCCGCGGAACGTAACTACGATATCGGCAACAGGGAGTTGTTGGCTATTAAGTTGGCCTTTGAGGAATGGCGACACTTCTTGGAGGGGTCGGTACATCAGGTTACTGTTATTACCGATCATAAGAATCTGCTGTATTTGGAGTCAGCCAAGCGTCTGTCCCCCAGGCAGGCTCGCTGGGCATTGTTTTTCACGCGGTTCAATTTTGTTGTCACTTACAGACCAAGGTCTAAAAACACTACGGCGGATGCTTTGTCCAGGTGTTTTCCGGGGGGAGAACCTCGGGAGGATCCAGTACCCATCCTCCAAAAGGGTGTTGTGGTTTCGGCTCTCACTACCGAGGTTGAGGCTGAGATTGCCGAGGCCCAGGAGGCGGTACCATCTGAGCTTCCCATCAAGAAAACGTTTGTACCGCTTCATCTCCGCTTAAAGGTTTTGGCGGAGCATCATGATGCTGTCCTGGCTGGCCATCCAGGGGTTAGGGGTACCTTGGAGTTGGTGTCACGTCGTTTTTGGCGGCCCAAGATCCGACTGGACGTGGTCTCATACGTGTCAGCTTGCACCACGTGTGCTAGGACTAAGACGCCCCGCTCCCGTCCTGTGGGCACTCTACTTCCTCTCGAGGTACCTAGTAAGCCATGGATGGAAATCTCCATGGATTTTATCACAGACTTGCGCTCCTCAGCTGGGAACACGGTCATCTTGGTGATTGTTGATCGGTTCTCAAAAATGTCGCACTTTGTGTCTTTGCCTTCATTGCCTAACGCTAAGACTCTGGCTCAGGTATTTGTGCAGGAGGTGGTCAGACTTCATGGGGTTCTGTCTGACATCGTTTCTGATAGGGGGTCTCAGTTTGTGGCAAAATTTTGGAAAGCATTTTGTTCACGGCTGGGGATCAAGTTGTCTCATTCTTCGGCGTTTCATCCTCAGTCAAATCGTCAGACCGAGCGTATGAACCAAAATTTGGAACAGTACTTACGCTGCTTTGTTTCGGATAACCAGGAGGAGTGGTCGAAGTTCCTTCCTTTGGCTGAGTTTGCCATCAATAATCACCGCCAGGAGTCATCTGGGGAGTCTCCGTTTTTTTGAGTTTACGGGCTTCATCCTCAATTTTGTACTTTGAGTCAGGGGGGCTCTTCCAGCGTCCCGGAGGAGGACTGTTGTGAATTCCATTCTGGAGCTCCCTCCTGTGGTTGCTAATGGTATTTTTGTGGGTTCTGCCCTTGGGTTCCCTCTGGTGGTTTCGAGTGGAACTGCTGCTCCTTTGGGTAGCTGTAGCAGCTGCCTTCACTGATCGCCTTGCCTGGGTTTGTTATTTAGACCTGCTCTGGGCTTTAGTTCATGCCAGCTGTCAATGTCTTAGGTTGGATTTGGTTCTCTCCTTGGATTTCTCATATGGCCTGTCCTTGTCAGCAAAAGATAAGTTTTTGCTAGTTCTTGTTTGTCCATTTGCTTTGGACTCTATTGCTCTGCAAATATGTCTCTTTTTGTCCAGCTTGTCACTATGTCATATTCAGGCTAGCTGGAAGCTCTGGGGAAGCAGATTTGCCCCTCCACACCGTGAGTCGGTGTGGAGTTCATTTTTGTAAACTCTGCGTGGATTTTGTAGTTTTTAATACTGACCGCACAGTATCCTTTTCTCTCTGTCTATCAAGTTTAGTATTGGCCTCCTTTGCTGAAATCTGATTTCATTTCTGTGTACGTCATTTCCCTCTCCTCTCACAGTCAATATTTGTGGGGGGCTATCTTTCCTTTTGGGGTTTTCTCTGAGGCAAGATAGCTTTCTATTTCCTTCTTTAGGGGTAGTTAGTTCTTAGGCTGTGAAGAGGTGTCTAGGGAGAGTCAGGAACATCCCACGGCTATTACTAGTGTTGTTGTTAGGGTTAGGAACTGCGGTCAGTAGAGTTACCACCTCCTCAGAGCTCGTTCCATGTTGCGTTTTAGCCACCAGGTCATATCAGTGTGGCCTCTTAACCACCAGGTCATAACAGTACAGCTGGCCCACAATGTGTTAAATGCATCTCAAAAGAGGGAAAAGATAGTTCTGAGTCATTTTTTTTTTCCTTTGTAGCTTGTTTTGTCTTTTTTTTCCCCTTAATCTCTGGGTGGTTCAGGATTTTGGTGCTGATATGGAGGTTCAGGGTCTGTCCTTGCGTGTGGATCAACTCGCTGCAAGGGTACAGAGTATCCAAGATTATGTTGTCCAGACTCCGGTATTAGAGCCTAGAATTCCTATTCCTGATTTATTTTCTGGGGATAGATCTAAATTTTTGAACTTTAAAAATAATTGCAGATTGTTTTTTGCTCTGAGACCCCGTTCCTCTGGTGACCCCATTCAGCAGGTGAAGATTGTTATTTCTTTGCTGCGTGGCGACCCGCAGGACTGGGCATTCTCCCTTGAGCCAGGAAATCCTGCATTGCTCAATATTGACGCATTGTTTCAAGCGCTCGGATTGCTGTATGACGAGCCTAATTCTGTGGATCAGGCAGAAAAAACTTTGCTGGCTCTGGGTCAGGGTCAGGAAGCAGCAGAAGTATACTGCCAGAAATTTAGAAAGTGGTCTGTGCTCACAAAATGGAATGAGTATGCCCTGGCAGCGATTTTCAGAAAGGGTCTTTCTGAAGCCCTTAAAGATGTTATGGTGGGGTTTCCCACGCCTGCTGGTCTGAATGAGTCAATGTCTTTGGCCATTCAGATTGATCGGCGCCTGCGCGAGCGCAAGGTTGTGCACCATATGGCAGTGTCCTCTGAGCAGAGTCCTGAGCCTATGCAATGTGATAGGATTTTGACTAGAGCAGAAAGGCAGAAATTTAGACGTCAGAATGGCCTGTGTTTTTACTGTGGTGATTCTGCTCATGCTATTTCTGATTGCCCTAAGTGTATTAAGAGGGTCCCTAGGTCTGTTACCATTAGTACTGTACAGCCTAAATTTCTTTTGTCTGTTACCCTGATTTGCTCATTGTCGTCCTTTTCTGTTATGGCATTTGTGGATTCTGGCGCTGCCCTGAACTTAATGGACTTAGAATTTGCCAAGCGCTGTGGTTTTTCCTTGGAGCCTTTGCAGAGCCCTATTCCCTTAAGGGGGATTGATGCTACGCCATTGGCCAAGAATAAACCTCAGTACTGGACACAGTTAACCATGTACATGGCTCCAGCACATCAAGAAAATATTTGCTTTTTGGTGTTGCATAATTTGCATGATGTTGTTGTGCTGGGTTTTCCATGGTTACAGGTACATAATCCAGTGCTGGATTGGAGATCTATGTCTGTAACTGGTTGGGGTTGTCAGGGGATACATAGTGATATTCCTTTGATGTCCATTTCCTCATCCCCTTGTTCTGAAGTTCCTGAGTTTTTGTCGGATTTCCAGGATATATTTGATGAGCCCAAGTCCAGTTCCCTGCCTCCTCATAGGGACTGCGATTGTGCCATTAATTTGATTCCTTGCTGTAAGTTCCCTAAGGGTCGACTTTTCAACCTGTCTGTGCCAGAGCATGCTGCCATGCGGAGTTATGTAAAGGAGTCTTTAGAGAAGGGGCATATTCGCCCGTCTTCGTCACCGTTGGGAGCGGGATTTTTTTTTGTTGCCAAGAAGGATGGCTCCTTGAGACCCTGTATAGATTATCGCCTTCTCAATAAGATCACTGTCAAATTCCAGTACCCTTTACCTTTACTTTCTGATTTGTTTGCTCGGATTAAGGGGGCTAGTTGGTTTACTAAAATCGACCTTCGAGGGGCGTATAATCTCGTGCGTATTAAACAAGGTGATGAATGGAAAACAGCATTTAATACGCCCGAAGGCCATTTTGAATATCTTGTGATGCCATTCGGGCTCTCTAATGCTCCATCGGTATTTCAGTCCTTTATGCATGATATCTTCCGGAATTATCTGGATAAATTCATGATTGTGTATTTGGATGATATTTTGTTTTTTTCCGATGATTGGGAGTCTCATGTGAAGCAGGTTAGGATGGTGTTTCAGGTCCTTCGTGCTAATGCGTTATTTGTGAAGGGGTCTAAGTGCCTCTTTGGAGTTTAGAAGGTTTCTTTTTTGGGTTTCATTTTTTCTCCCTCGGCTATTGAAATGGACCCTGTTAAAGTCCAGGCCATTCATGATTGGACTCAACCCACATCTGTAAAGAGCCTTCAAAAATTTTTGGGCTTCTGCTTATTTTTATCGTCGCTTTATTGCTAATTTTTCTAGTGTGGTGAAGCCTCTGACCGATTTGACGAAGAAAGGCGCTGATGTGATGAACTGGTCCTCTGCGGCTGTTGAGGCCTTTCAGGAGCTTAAACGTCGTTTTACTTCTGCCCCTGTGTTGCGTCAGCCAGATGTTTCTCTCCCTTTTCAGGTTGAGGTTGATGCTTCTGAGATTGGGGCAGGTGCCGTTTTGTCTCAGAGAAATTCTGATGGCTCTTTGATGAAACCATGTGCTTTCTTCTCCAGAAAGTTTTCGCCTGCTGAGCGTAATTATGATGTCGGCAATCGGGAGCTGTTGGCTATGAAGTGGGCATTTGAGGAGTGGCGACATTGGCTTGAGGGAGCCAAGCATCGCGTGGTGGTCTTGACTGATCATAAAAATCTGATTTACCTCGAGTCTGCTAAGCGGTTGAATCCTAGACAAGCTCGGTGGTCTCTGTTTTTCTCCGGTTTTGATTTTGTGGTCTCGTATATTCCGGGATTTAAGAATGTGAAGACTGATGCCCTTTCTAGGAGTTTTTTGCCTGATTCTTCGGGGGTTCTTGAGCCGGCTGGGATCCTCAAGGAGGGGGTGATTCTTTCTGCCATCTCCTCTGATTTGCGGCGGGTACTTCAGGAGTTTCAGGCTGATAAACCTGACCGCTGTCCAGTGGGGAAACTGTTCCTGATAGATGGACTAGCAGGGTAATTTCTGAGGTTCATTGTTCGGTGTTGGCTGGTCACCCTGGGATTTTCGGTACCAGAGATTTGGTGGCTAGGTCCTTTTGGTGGCCTTCCTTGTCGCGGGATGTGCGTTCGTTTGTGCAGTCCTGTGGGACCTGTGCTCGGGCTAAGCCTTGCTGTTCCCGTGTCAGTGGGTTGCTTTTGCCTTTGCCTATTCCTGAGAGGCCCTGGACGCATATTTCCATGGATTTTATTTCTGATCTTCCTGTTTCTCAGAAGATGTCTGTCATCTGGGTGGTTTGTGACCGGTTTTCTAAGATGGTCCATTTGGTACCTTTGCCTAAGTTGCCTTCCTCCTCTGATTTGGTTCCATTATTTTTTCAGCATGTGGTTCGTTTGCATGGTATTCCGGAGAATATTGTGTCTGATAGAGGTTCCCAGTTCGTTTCTAGGTTTTGGCGGTCCTTTTGTACTAGAATGGGCATTGATTTGTCTTTTTCTTCAGCATTCCATCCTCAGACAAATGGCCAAACGGAGCGAACCAATCAGACCTTGGAAACCTATTTGAGATGCTTCGTGTCTGCTGATCAGGATGATTGGGTGAACTTTTTGCCGTTGGCCGAGTTTGCCCTTAATAATCGGGCTAGTTCGGCTACCTTGGTTTCGCCTTTCTTTTGTAACTTTGGTTTTCATCCTCGTTTTTCTTCAGGGCAGCTTGAGCCTTCTGACTGTCCTGGTGTGGATTCTGTGGTGGACAGGTTGCAGCAAATTTGGACTCATGTGGTGGACAATTTGACGTTGTCTCAGGAAAAGGCTCAACGTTTTGCTAACCGTCGTCGGTGTGTTGGTCTCCGGCTTCGTGTTGGGGATCTGGTCTGGTTGTCTTCTCGTCATATTCCTATGAAGGTTTCTTCCCCTAAGTTCAAGCCTCGCTTTATTGGGCCTTATAAGATTTCTGAAATTATCAATCCGGTGTCTTTTCGTTTGGCCCTTCCAGCTTCTTTTTCCATTCATAATGTGTTCCATAGATCCTTGTTGCGGAGATATGTGGTACCTATGGTTCCCTCCGTTGATCCTCCTGCTCCGGTGTTGGTTGAGGGGGAATTGGAATATGTGGTGGAGAAGATTTTGGATTCTCGTTTTTCGAGGCGGAAGCTTCAGTATCTGGTCAAGTGAAAGGGTTATGGCCAGTGTTGTGAAATTGGATTTTGGGCTCCCCCGGTGGCCACTGGTGGAATTGAACTTGTGTGCATCATCCCCTCTGTTCACCTGTTCCCATCAGGATGTGGGAGTCGCTATTTAACCTTGCTCCTCTGTCACTTCCATGCCGGTCAACATTGTAATCAGAAGCCTTTCTGTGCATGTTCCTGCTACCAGACAACTTCCAGCTAAGTCGGACTTTTGTCCTTGTTTGTTTTTTGCATTTTGTTCCAGTTCACAGCTGCAGTTTCGTTTCTGTGTCTGGAAAGCTCTTGTGATCTGAAATTGCCACTCTGATGTTATGAGTTAATACTAGAGTCTTAAAGTAATTTCAGGATGGTGTATTGATAGGGTTTTCAGCTGACCATGAAAGTACCCTTTCTGTCTTCCTGCTATCTAGTAAGCGGACCTCGATTTTGCTAAACCTATTTTCATACTACGTTTGTCATTTTCATCTTAAATCACCGCCAATATATGTGGGGGCCTCTGTCTGCCTTTCGGGGAAATTTCTCTAGAGGTGAGCCAGGACTATATTTTCCTCTGCCAGGATTAGTTAGTCCTCCGGCCGGCGCTGGGCGTCTAGGGATAAAACGCAGGCTACGCTACCCGGCTACTGTTAGTTGTGCGGCAGGTTTAGTTCATGGTCAGTTTAAGTTTCCATCCTTCCAAGAGCTAGTTCCTATGTATGCTGGGCTATGTTCTCTTGCCATTGAGAACCATAACAGTTTGACCGGCCCACAAAGGGTTAAATTAATTGGCAGAGAAAGGAGAGAAAAAAGAAGTCTGCTGAAATTTTTTTTTTTTTCCCTTCAGTTCTGAGTGTGCTTTCAATTGAATCACTTGCAAGTCTGCCTATATTGCAGCCTTCCTCTCTCTCTCTCCTTCTAATCCTGGAATGGCTCTGTGTTCACCTGTTTAAAATGGATATTCAGAGTTTAGCTGCAGGTTTGAATAATCTCACCACGAAAGTTCAAAATTTACAAGATTTTGTTGTTCATGTTCCTATATCTGAACCTAGAATTCCTTTGCCTGAATTTTTCTCGGGGAATAGATCTTGCTTTCAAAATTTCAAAAATAATTGCAAGTTGTTTTTGTCCCTGAAATCTCGCTCTGCTGGAGATCCTACTCAGCAGGTCAGGATTGTGATTTCCTTGCTCCGGGGCGACCCTCAAGATTGGGCTTTTGCATTGGCTCCAGGGGATCCTGCGTTGCTCAATGTGGATGCGTTTTTTCTGGCCTTGGGGTTGCTTTATGAGGAACCTCATTTAGAGCTTCAGGCGGAAAAAGCCTTGATGTCCCTATCTCAGGGGCAAGATGAAGTTGAAATATACTGCCAAAAATTCCGTAAATGGTCTGTGCTTACTCAGTGGAATGAGTGCGCCCTGGCGGCGAATTTCAGAGAGGGTCTCTCTGATGCCGTTAAGGATGTTATGGTGGGGTTCCCTGTGCCTGCGGGTCTGAATGAGTCCATGACAATGGCTATCCAGATCGATAGACGTCTGCGGGAGCGCAAACCTGTGCACCATTTGGCGGTGTCTACTGAGAAGACGCCAGAGAATATGCAATGTGATAGAATTCTGTCCAGAAGCGAACGGCAGAATTTTAGACGAAAAAATGGGTTGTGCTTTTATTGTGGTGATTCAACTCATGTTATATCAGCATGCTCTAAGCGTACTAAGAATCTTGATAAGTCAGTTTCAATTGGCACTTTTCAGTCTAAGTTTATTCTATCTGTGACCCTGATTTGTTCTTTATCATCTATTACCGCGGATGCCTATGTCGACTCTGGCGCCGCTTTGAGTCTTATGGATTGGTCCTTTGCCAAACGCTGTGGGTATGATTTAGAGCCTCTTGAAACTCCTATACCTCTGAAGGGGATTGACTCCACCCCATTGGCTAGTAATAAACCACAATACTGGACACAAGTAACTATGCGAATTAATCCGGATCATCAGGAGATTATTCGCTTTCTTGTGCTGTATAATCTACATGATGTTTTGGTGCTAGGATTGCCATGGCTGCAATCTCATAACCCAGTCCTCGACTGGAACGCTATGTCTGTGTTAAGCTGGGGATGTAAGGGGATGCATGGGGACGTACCTTTGGTTTCCATTTCGTCATCTATTCCCTCTGAGATTCCTGAATTCTTGTCTGACTATCGTGACGTTTTTGAAGAACCTAAGCTTGGTTCATTACCTCCGCACCGGGAGTGCGATTGTGCCATAGATTTGATTCCGGGTAGTAAATACCCTAAGGGTCGTTTATTTAATCTGTCTGTGCCTGAACACGCTGCTATGCGAGAATATATAAAGGAGTCCTTGGAAAAGGGACATATTCGTCCTTCGTCATCTCCCTTAGGAGCCGGTTTTTTCTTTGTGTCTAAGAAAGATGGCTCTTTGAGGCCGTGTATTGATTATCGGCTTTTGAATAAAATCACGGTTAAATATCAATATCCGTTGCCACTGCTGACTGATTTGTTTGCTCGCATAAAGGGGGCCAAGTGGTTCTCTAAGATAGATCTCCGTGGGGCGTATAATTTGGTGCGAATTAAGCAGGGGGATGAGTGGAAAACCGCATTTAATACGCCCGAGGGCCACTTTGAGTATTTGGTGATGCCTTTTGGCCTTTCAAATGCCCCTTCAGTCTTTCAGTCCTTTATGCATGACATTTTCCGTGATTATTTGGATAAATTTATGATCGTGTATCTGGATGATATTCTGATTTTTTCGGATGACTGGGACTCTCATGTCCAGCAGGTCAGGAGGGTTTTTCAGGTTTTGCGGTCTAATTCCTTGTGTGTGAAGGGTTCTAAGTGCGTTTTTGGGGTTCAAAAGATTTCCTTCTTGGGATACATTTTTTCCCCCTCTTCCATCGAGATGGATCCTGTCAAGGTTCGGGCTATTTGTGATTGGACGCAACCCTCTTCTCTTAAGAGTCTTCAGAAATTTTTGGGCTTTGCTAACTTTTATCGTCGATTTATTGCTGGTTTTTCTGATGTTGTTAAACCATTGACTGATTTGACTAAGAAGGGTGCTGATGTTGCTGATTGGTCCCCTGCTGCTGTGGAGGCCTTTCGGGAGCTTAAGCGCCGCTTTTCTTCCGCCCCTGTGTTGCGTCAGCCTGATGTTGCTCTTCCTTTTCAGGTTGAGGTCGACGCTTCTGAAATCGGAGCTGGGGCGGTTTTGTCGCAAAGAAGTTCCGACTGCTCCGTGATGAAACCTTGTGCTTTTTTTTCTCGTAAATTTTCGCCCGCCGAGCGGAATTATGATATTGGGAATCGGGAGCTTTTGGCCATGAAGTGGGCTTTTGAGGAGTGGCGTCATTGGCTTGAGGGGGCTAGACATCAGGTGGTGGTATTGACCGACCACAAAAATTTAATTTATCTTGAGTCCGCCAGACGCCTGAATCCTAGACAGGCGCGCTGGTCGTTGTTTTTCTCTCGGTTTAATTTTGTGGTGTCATACCTACCGGGTTCTAAGAATGTTAAGGCGGATGCCCTTTCTAGGAGTTTTGAGCCTGACTCCCCTGGTAATTCTGAACCTACAGGTATCCTTAAGGATGGAGTGATATTGTCTGCCGTTTCTCCAGACCTGCGGCGGGCCTTGCAGGATTTTCAGGCGGATAGACCTGATCGTTGCCCACCTGGTAGACTGTTTGTTCCTGATGATTGGACCAGTAAAGTCATTTCTGAGGTTCATTCTTCTGCGTTGGCAGGTCATCCTGGAATCTTTGGTACCAGGGATTTGGTGGCAAGGTCCTTCTGGTGGCCTTCCCTGTCACGAGATGTACGAGGCTTTGTGCAGTCTTGTGACGTTTGTGCTCGGGCCAAGCCTTGTTGTTCTCGGGCTAGTGGATTGTTGTTGCCCTTGCCTATCCCGAAGAGGCCTTGGACGCACATCTCGATGGATTTTATTTCGGATCTTCCTGTTTCTCAGAAGATGTCTGTCATCTGGGTGGTGTGTGACCGTTTCTCTAAGATGGTCCATTTGGTTCCCCTGCCTAAGTTGCCTTCTTCTTCCGAGTTGGTTCCTCTGTTTTTTCAAAATGTGGTTCGTTTGCATGGTATTCCGGAGAATATCGTTTCTGACAGAGGAACCCAATTCGTGTCTAGATTTTGGCGGGCATTCTGTGCTAGGATGGGCATAGATTTGTCTTTCTCGTCTGCTTTCCATCCTCAGACTAATGGCCAGACCGAGCGGACGAATCAGACTTTGGAGACATATTTGAGGTGTTTTGTGTCTGCAGATCAGGATGATTGGGTTGCTTTTTTGCCTTTAGCGGAGTTTGCCCTCAATAATCGGGCCAGCTCTGCCACCTTGGTGTCTCCTTTTTTCTGTAATTCGGGGTTTCATCCTCGATTTTCCTCCGGTCAGGTGGAATCTTCGGATTGTCCTGGAGTGGATGCTGTGGTGGAGAGGTTGCATCAGATTTGGGGGCAGGTGGTGGACAATTTGAAGTTGTCCCAGGAGAAGACTCAGCTTTTTGCCAACCGCCGGCGTCGGGTTGGTCCTCGGCTTTGTGTCGGGGACTTGGTGTGGTTGTCTTCTCGTTTTGTCCCTATGAGGGTTTCTTCTCCTAAGTTTAAGCCTCGGTTCATCGGCCCGTACAAGATATTGGAGATTCTTAACCCTGTGTCCTTCCGTTTGGACCTCCCTGCATCTTTTTCTATTCATAATGTTTTTCATCGGTCATTGTTGCGCAGGTATGAGGTACCGGTTGTGCCTTCCGTTGAGCCTCCTGCTCCGGTGTTGGTTGAGGGCGAGTTGGAGTACGTTGTGGAAAAAATCTTGGACTCCCGTGTTTCCAGACGGAAACTCCAGTATCTGGTCAAATGGAAGGGATACGGTCAGGAGGATAATTCTTGGGTGACTGCCTCTGATGTTCATGCCTCCGATCTGGTCCGTGCCTTTCATAGGGCTCATCCTGATCGCCCTGGTGGTTCTGGTGAGGGTTCGGTGCCCCCTCCTTGAGGGGGGGGTACTGTTGTGAAATTGGATTTTGGGCTCCCCCGGTGGCCACTGGTGGAATTGAACTTGTGTGCATCATCCCCTCTGTTCACCTGTTCCCATCAGGATGTGGGAGTCGCTATTTAACCTTGCTCCTCTGTCACTTCCATGCCGGTCAACATTGTAATCAGAAGCCTTTCTGTGCATGTTCCTGCTACCAGACAACTTCCAGCTAAGGCTACGTTCACATTAGCGGCGCCCGCCGCAGCGGCGGGCGCCGCAGCGGCGCCGCATGCATCATGCGCCCCTATATTTAACATGGGGGCGCATGGACATGCGGTGCACTTGCTTTTTGCGCCGCATGCGTCCCTGCGGCGCCCGCGTCGGGTCGCGGAGGACGCAGCAAGTTGCATTTTTGCTGCGTCCAAAATCAATGAAAAAAAGGACGCATGCGGCGCAAAAAGCTGCGTTGTGCATGTGTTCACATTTGCGCTGTGCGTTGCGGCGGCGACGCTGCGGCGCACACCGCAAATGTGAACGTAGCCTTAGTCGGACTTTTGTCCTTGTTTGTTTTTTGCATTTTGTTCCAGTTCACAGCTGCAGTTTCGTTTCTGTGTCTGGAAAGCTCTTGTGATCTGAAATTGCCACTCTGATGTTATGAGTTAATACTAGAGTCTTAAAGTAATTTCAGGATGGTGTATTGATAGGGTTTTCAGCTGACCATGAAAGTACCCTTTCTGTCTTCCTGCTATCTAGTAAGCGGACCTCGATTTTGCTAAACCTATTTTCATACTACGTTTGTCATTTTCATCTTAAATCACCGCCAATATATGTGGGGGCCTCTGTCTGCCTTTCGGGGAAATTTCTCTAGAGGTGAGCCAGGACTATATTTTCCTCTGCCAGGATTAGTTAGTCCTCCGGCCGGCGCTGGGCGTCTAGGGATAAAACGCAGGCTACGCTACCCGGCTACTGTTAGTTGTGCGGCAGGTTTAGTTCATGGTCAGTTTAAGTTTCCATCCTTCCAAGAGCTAGTTCCTATGTATGCTGGGCTATGTTCTCTTGCCATTGAGAACCATAACAGGCCAGGAGGATAATTCTTGGGTTGTTGCCTCCGATGTTCATGCTACCAATTTGGTTCGTGCTTTCCATTTGGCTCGGCCTGGGAGCTCTGGTGAGGGTTCGGTGACCCCTCCTCAAGGGGGGGGTACTGTTGTGAATTCCGTTCTGGAGCTCCCTCCTGTGGTTGCTAATGGTATTTTTGTGGGTTCTCCCCTTGGGCTCCCTCTGGTGGTTTCGATTGGAACTGCTGCTCCTTTGGGTAGCTGTAGCAGCTGCCTTCACTGATCGCCTTGCCTGGGTTTGTTATTTAGACCTGCTCTGGGCTTTAGTTCATGCCAGCTGTCAATGTCTTAGGTTGGATTTGGTTCTCTCCTTGGATTTCTCATATGGCCTGTCCTTGTCAGCAAAAGATAAGTTTTTGCTAGTTCTTGTTTGTCCATTTGCTTTGGACTCTATTGCTCTGCAAATATGTCTCTTTTTGTCCAGCTTGTCACTATGTCATATTCAGGCTAGCTGGAAGCTCTGGGGAAGCAGATTTGCCCCTCCACACCGTGAGTCGGTGTGGAGTTCATTTTTGTAAACTCTGCGTGGATTTTGTAGTTTTTAATACTGACCGCACAGTATCCTTTTCTCTCTGTCTATCAAGTTTAGTATTGGCCTCCTTTGCTGAAATCTGATTTCATTTCTGTGTACGTCATTTCCCTCTCCTCTCACAGTCAATATTTGTGGGGGGCTATCTTTCCTTTTGGGGTTTTCTCTGAGGCAAGATAGCTTTCTATTTCCTTCTTTAGGGGTAGTTAGTTCTTAGGCTGTGAAGAGGTGTCTAGGAAGAGTCAGGAACATCCCACGGCTATTACTAGTGTTGTTGTTAGGATTAGGAACTGCGGTCAGTAGAGTTACCACCTCCTCAGAGCTCGTTCCATGTTGCATTTTAGCCACCAGGTCATATCAGTGTGGCCTCTTAACCACCAGGTCATAACAGAGGACCAGTTAGGAGCACAATTGTCATCAGTCTGGAGGAGAGTTAAACAGCGCCTGTTGAGTGTGGGTGCTAGGTACAAACGTGTGGCTGACAGTAGGCGTGTACCAGGTCCGGACCTGAGTGTGGATGACTGGGAGTGGTTATCCACAAAAAACATAAGACTCAAAATACCATCCCTTAAATTGGGTCCACGGTTTATTGGTCCATTTAGGGTCGCCGCTGTCATTAACCCAGTAGTGTACCGGTTGGAGCTTCCTACGGTGTATAAAATACACAACGTGTTCCACAGATCGTTGTTAAAGAAGGTTGTGGGTCTTGTGGACGCGACACCAATGCCTTCTCCAGTCTTGGTGGATGGTTATTTGGAATTTGAAGTCTCCAAGGTGGTTGACTCTCGTGTAGTGTGCCGCACTTTACAGTACTTGGTACACTGGCGTGGTTATGGGCCTGAGGAGAGGTCCTGGGTACCAGCCTCGGACGTACATGTGGATCGGCTGGTCAGGTTGTTTCACTGCCGCCATCCGGACAAGCCGGGTCCTATAAGCCGTGAGGGCCCTGGGGTCCCTCGTAGAAGGCGGGGTACTGTCATGTCGGATGCTTTTCAGACCAGGTCGTCCGACAGACAGCGGTAATTCCGCTTTTGTCCACTATGCGCTCATTGGCGTCGGCTAGATTTTATCTAGCTGGTCCGGGGTTAATTTACCTGGTGCTCGGATTGGAAGCTGGGCCATGCCCACTGCCTTTAAATAGTTCTCCTGAACATTGGGCGTCGCCGATTATAGCTTCTGTCTTGTGCGTGGTTATCTCGGTCTGGAGTGGTGAGCTAGTAGTTGGAGTATCGTATCTGGTGGTGTATTTCCCTTTGTCTTATTTTCTCCTTCCCATATTTGTATTTGTTTTGCCCTTTGCATTTATAGTGTATTCCTGATTGACTGCAGCGTGGTGCTTATTTTTCCGTTATCCTTGTCTGTACTAACTGTGGGTATTGGAGTGTGGTCTCTTCACTGGTGGGGGGGTGGTGGTTTCAGCCTAGGGTTGAAACAGGAGATAGGGCGAGGGTGGAGGCCCAGACATGCACAACATCAGTGTAAACTCTGGGAGAGGGTCAGTCAGGGTTTCCCTAGTCTGAGGGAAATTGCAGGGGCCCGGGTTATTAGCTCTTTCCTACATAGGTCTCCCGTGACACCATATCCTCCACACACCCTATCCTCCTGTCAGGAGCCTCCATATCCTCCACACACCCATCCTCCTGTCAGGAGCCCCAATATCCTCCACACACCCATCTTCCTGTCAGGAGCCTCCATATCCTCCACA
Organism: Ranitomeya variabilis; assembly: GCF_051348905.1. Lineage (NCBI taxonomy): Eukaryota > Metazoa > Chordata > Amphibia > Anura > Dendrobatidae > Ranitomeya > Ranitomeya variabilis. Next base: position 2,531,420 of record NC_135234.1, read on the forward strand.
CACCCCATCCTCCTGTCTGGAGCCTCCATATCCTCCACACACCCCATCCTCCAGTCAGGAGCCTCCATATCATCCACACACCCATCCTCCTGTCAGGAGCCTCCATATCCTCCACACACCCCATCCTCCTGTCAGGAGCCTAAATATCCTCCACACCCCATCCTCCTGTCAGGAGCCCCCATATCCTCCACACACCCATCCTCCTGTCAGGAGCCCCCATATCCTCCACACACCCATCCTCCTGTCAGGAGCCTCCATATCCTCCACACACCCCATCCTCCTATCAGGAGCCTCCATATCCTCCACACACCCCATCCTCCTGTCAGGAGCCTCCATATCCTCCACACACCCCACCCTCCTGTCAGGAGCCTCCATATCCTCCACACACCCATCCTCCTGTCAGGAGCCTCCATATCCTCCACACACCCTGTCACGAATCCCCACCGCTGCCGCCAATATGTCACGATTCACACCGTGACCGTCACCCCTACGTCATGGATCGGTGTGACTTTAGGCCAACAGACGGCTATCACATGTGCAGGGGGCTTATCTTAGTTATCAATTTGTCTCGAATCCACACCGCTGCCGCCAATATGTCACGATTCACACCGTGACCGTCACCCCTACGTCATGGATCGGGGTGACTTTAGGCCAACAGACGGCTATCACATGTGCAGGGGGCTTATCTTAGTTATCCCTCCACTGCTACAATGTGATGAAAAAACACACAAGGCTATTGACCTCTTAGTTTACAGCAGGGGCTTATTTTAGGCTACGTTCACATTAGCGTTGTGCGCCGCAGCGTCGGCGCCGCAACGCACAACACAAACAAAACCGCAGCAAAACGCATGCACAACGCTGCGTTTTGCGCCGCATGCGTCCTTTTTTTGATTGATTTTGGACGCAGCAAAAATGCAACTTGCTGCATCCAATGCGCCCGGACGCGTGTGCCGCAGGGACGCATGCGGCGCAAAACGCAAGTGCGACGCATGTCCATGCGCCCCCATGTTAAATATAGGGGCGCATGACGCATGCGGCGACGCTGCGGCGCCGACCGCAAATGTGAACGTAGCCTTAGGTGCCCCACTGCTCTTCAATATACCACGAACTGCAGGGATTTATGTATATCCCGCTTACAGTTCCACTTGAAACCTGCAGCTCTCTGGCGCCCCCATTACCCTCAGGTCATATTAGGTACTGCACCTAGGATAATTAGTTGCCAGAAAGGCTGCCTGCTATGTACTGGCTATTGGGCACGCTACAGCGAGGCGATATAAATACTCCCACTCAGGCAGGAACAATAATTATCAACGCCGCAGTTGCTACAACTACACCCAAAGGCCCGCACACGGGATGCTGCCACCAGCTTCGATTAAACGGGTCCGAAGCTAACCCAAAACAGTAGCGTAATTCCCTTCAGAAGGTTTAAGGTACGTTTTAGAGCATGAAGAACGAATCTAGTATTAAATATTATACCCCATTAAAGTTTAGGCAGTGTTTAGAGAAAAATATTACAAGGTTGTTACAAAAAGAGACAATTGCAAATGTGTACAGAGGTAATTATAAAAATAACAGGGGTTAAATGAGAAATAACACATGTGTTCAGATCATTTAAGGCAACCAGGCTAGTGGAGTTCCCAGATGTCCCAATGCATCAGGACTCTGGTTAGGAACAGCTCTTCAAGTCAGGCTCACATAGGCTCCAGCAGACAGACAGACTCCCGGCTGGGGTGAGGGTAGAAACTTATAAAGTGTAGCTCGGTGACATCACCAAAAGGGCCGGCTCCCCAGACCCTCCTATCTCTTCAGTCTTAGTGAATTTAACACAAGTTTGTCTAATGCCTGTATCTCCGCTACAGAACATTTCAGAATCATAACACACCCAGCATTCATCTTGTATTAAGATTTGCTCTCTACAGATACTAAATTCAGACTAGTAGGGACACTCAGTTCCAGAGAAATCCAAACTCTGCCCCTGTTGGACTTGGAAGCTCCTGCTTACATTGATGTATAGAGGCGCCGATGGACTTTAGCAATATGTACCCATTATTTTCCTAGCCTAAATCGTTTGCCCAATATCTTGCAATATTAGGACAAAGGACCGCATGTTTTAAAAGGGAGATCAGACCAGTTTCTGCTAGCACAACTGCAGCTATGCCAGCCGTAAATACCTTTCTTCAATAAAACTCCCCCACACACATTGACAAGGCAAGCTCTTGGCTGAGTGAAAGGGAAGGGGGGTTTTAGCCCACAGCCTGGGCTAACAGGAGAAACTAAACTTATGTGGTATGTCATACCATATCGTGACGCCTCCCCCTTTTGGTGTGCACTACGGAGGCAGAACCTCTCGGTATGCCTCCATGCGCACCTTAGTAGGTTCACCCTGGCGGGATAGTCCATCTGCATTGCCATGCTCCCTGCCCGTTTTGTGTTTAATGGTGAAGTCAAACTGAAGGGCAAGGCTCCAACGTAGCAACCTGCCGTTGGTTCCACACATGGCGTTTAGCCAGCGCAGAGGGATGTGGTCGGTCACCACAGTGAAGGTGCGACCGTACAAGTAGGGCTGCAAGCGCTGCAGGGCCCAGACTATGGCCAGGCACTCCTTCTCAATGGTGGAGTAGGCCACTTCCCTCGGCAAAAGTTTCCGGCTCAGGTACAACACGGGGTGCTCTTGGTCCTCCGAGTCAACCTGGCTGAGCACAGCACCGAGGCCAAACTCGCTGGTGTCAGTCTGTACCAAGAATGGTCGACTGCTGTCGACTGCTTTCAACACAGGGGCGTTGCACAGTGCGGTTTCACAGCCATCTGTCCAGTTGACGATGTGGGGTAGCTTCTTCCTGGTGAGGACCGTCAAAGGTTTTGCCAGGCTACTATAGTGTTGTACGAAGCGCCTATAGTACCCTGCAGTGCCCAGGAAGGACATCACCTGTTTCTTGGTCCTGAGGGTGGGCCAGTCCACGATCGCTCCCTCTTTCTCAGGCTCTGGCTTTAGGGTGCCTCCACCTACCCGGTGCCCCAGGTAGTGGACCTCCCTCATGCCCATCTGGCACTTTCCTGGCTTGATAGTCAGTCCTGCTTGGTGAATTCGCCTGAGCACCTCCTCGAGATGCTGCAGGTGTTCCTCCCAGGAGGGACTGAAGATGGCAATGTCATCCAAGTACACCACGGTGTACTCCTCCAGTCCCTGAAGCAGGAGGTTGACCATCCGCTGGAAAGTGGCAGGGGCATTCTTCATGCCGGAGGGCATGACCGAGGACTCGTACAGTCCAAAGGGTGTGATAAAGGCGGACTTCTCCTGCGCCTCGGGGCTCAGGGGAATCTGCCAGTATCCTCGACGCAGATCCATTATTGTCAGGTATTTTGCGCCAGCTAACTTCTCAAGCAGCTCCTTGATGAGCGGCATTGGGTGCGCGTCAGAGGCTGTAATGGCGTTGAGCCCCCGGTAGTCCACGCAGAACCGGGTGGTCCGGTCCTTCTTTGGCACGAGAACTGCGGGGGAGGCCCTTGCGCTCTTTGACCGTCGAATCACCCCCAGCTGTAACATCTCATCAATCTCGTGGCGCATATCCTGCTGCACCTGGTCGGAGATTCCATAGGGTGTTCGCCGTAGTGGGGCATGATTCCCGGTGTCCACCTCGTGGACTGCTAACTCAGTCCTTCCAGGTCGGTTGGAAAACATGACCCGGAAGGGTTCCAGTGTGGTTTGCAACTGCAGCCGCTGTGGTTCAGTTAGCGAGGCGCTTACCTCCACGTCCTCAATGGACCCACCGGCCTTGGCTTGGGCCAGCATGTCCAGGAGGGTGTCTTCCTCCCTGTCTTCGGGTAAGCTGCAGACCAGTAGGACGAAAGGTTCACGTTCGTGATGAGCCTTCATCATGTTGACGTGAAAGGCCTTTTGCCTACCCCGTGCGTGGTCAAGCGTGACCACGTAGGTGACCTGGTTGAGCTGTTGGTGGACGACGTACGGGCCCTCTCAGGCTGATTAAAGCTTATCCGTTGGTATGGGGACCAGCACCCACACCTTTTGACCCATGTGGTAGGTCCGCTCCCGGGCGTTTTGGTCATACCAGTGCTTCTGGTCAGCCTTAGCCTGCGTCATGTTGTCATACACCAACTGCGTCATGGTCTGCATCTTGTCATGGAAGCGCATGACACTCCACTATGGACACTTCAGAAGGGTTCAGCTCCTCTTCCCAGGATTCTCTTACCAACCCAAGGGGTCCCCGGACTCGCCTGCCGTACAGGAGCTCGAAGGGGGAGAACCCCGTCGAGGCCTGCGGAACCTCTCGGTAAGCGAACAGCAGGTGTGGGAGGTAGCGCTCCCAGTCGCACCCTTGTGTCTCAACCAGCATGCATAGCATCTGTTTGAGGGTACCATTGAAGCGTTCACACAAGCCATTGGTCTGTGGGTGATACGCACTTGATACCAGGTGCTTCACCTGCATTCTCTTACAGAGAGCCTCCATTAGGCGAGACATGAATTGGGTCCCTTGATCGGTAAGCATCTCCCTGGGAAATCCTACACGTGAAAAGATAGCCAACAGGGCATCCGCCACCTTATCTGCCCCAGTTGACGACAGAGCTACTGCCTCTGGGTACCGGGTAGCGTAGTCTACCACAGTAAGGATGTATCGCTTTCCAGAGCTGCTGGGGATGGCCAGCGGGCCCACAATGTCCACCGCGATCCTCTGGAAAGGCTCCTCTATCACTGGCAAAGGGATCAGGGGAGCCTTAAGAGCAGGCCCCGCCTTCCCCACTCTTTGACAGGTGACACAGGAGAGGCAGTAGTTTGACACATCTGTCCCCATCTGAGGCCAATAGAAGTGTTGAGACAGCCGGGCCTTTGTTTTGCTGATCCCCAAGTGTCCAGCTAGTGGGATCTCATGTGCAATCCGTAACAACTCACCCCGGAATTGCTGCAGGACGACCAGCTGTCTTTCCCTCAACCACTCCTTTTGCGAGTTTCCGGGTACTGTCTCCCGGTACAACCTTCCTCTTTCCCAGAACACCCTCTCCTTATCAATCTCGGAGATGGGCGTCTTGGCGAGTTGTCTCAAACTCTCTAGGCTCGCATCTGTGTGCAGAGCGGCCTGAAACTCCTGGCTAGGGGAAGCCAGAAGCGATGTCAGGGTCCCTTCCCCACGGGAACCCTCTTGGACCTGCTCCGGGTCCACCTCTGGTTCAGTCACAATGATGACTGAGGAGGGTCCGGAAGGCAGACAGTTATCTGCGCTCCGGGCACTCTGACTGCGGGTGACAGCAGCTACGTAGGCTGTCTCCCCGGGGATTTCTACAGACCCATCAGCCGACGCTGCTATGGGTACTACTTCCCCATCCAACTACATTACCTCAGGAGCAGTGCTACTTATGGGTCAGTTACCTTCCTCGGTGGCACTGGTCAATTGCATGGCATCACCTTCCTCACGGTTCCCATGTATCTCCCCATTTCCTGTAGCACCAACACTTGCCCCTGCTAGGGGTTCCTCAGCCGTTTCACTCTGCAGAGCGACGTGGCTGAGCACTCCTGTACCTATGTACACATCAACTTTCACAGAAAAATCATTATCAGGTTCAGTTGACACAGGTACAACAATTTCACCATCAATCCTAGGGAAAAAATGGTTATCAGATGCATCATTATAAGATAAAGCATGGTCAGGTAACACATGCAATTTCCCATCATCATCGTCATCAGGGTTAACGTTACCCTCATTAGTAGATTGGGGAGGGGTGTCAGGGACGTAGTATGCAACCATCCTCCCCAAATCAGTCCCCAACAAAACATCAGTGGGCAAATTATCAGACAGCCCCACTTCCTTCACCCCGCTCCCGGCACCCCAGTCAATATAAACCCGGGTCATTGGCAAGGGACAGCTGATGCCCCCAATCCCAGTGACAGTTAGGGTTTTCCCCGGAATGATTTCTTCAGGGGCCGCCAGTTCAGTCGGATGAGGGTTCGTTCAGCCCCGGTGTCCTTGAGGCTTGTAGCAACATGGCCTCCCACGGTGACGTGCTGTAAGTAGTAGCGCATAGATATGACTCGTCAAACTCAATTTGACAGGTCACGCCCCTATCAAAGTGTATCAAAGTGTGTAACCCCACCCCTCCCTGTCTGCTGACAGCAGCTGTGTGCCTGCTCCCCCTCCCTTTTTGATATAGTTTAATATTATTATCACTGTATTTGATACAGTGTTTATTATCCCAGTAATTGTTTTATATTAGATTTATGTGCTGTATTAAAGTTTACTCTTGTTTGATAAACCGATGATAGGGAGAATGAGCCTGTGTTTCTGTTATCACAGTGTTTAATATTGTTAATACAGTGTTTATTATCCCGGTAAGTGTTTTATATTAAATTAATGTGCTGTATTAAAGTTTACTCTTATTTGATAAGTTCCCTGTGCTCTCCCCTTTTGAAATAGTTTAATATTGTTAATACAGTGTTTAATATTGTTAATTATTCTGTAAGATGTGTTTCATTAACAATTTTTTAGAAGTCATGTTTCTGTTCTCATTTATTTGTGCTTTATAGAATAGTTCACTCATCTATGTGAAAGCCCTGGGGCAGGAACGGCTTCCTACACAAACACTTTACCAATTTTTAAAGATTCACATGACATGTCATTTGTGTCTTAGAATAGTATTAGATGCTCATATGTAACTATTTTGAGAATAAGGGCATTGTGTTGTGTCTTAGAATAGCTTACTCGTCTAATGCTTCCTACATAAACACAATGTAAGCGTTTTACACAAGATTCACATGACATGTCAGCACGGATGCTCTTCCTTTCTGAGAACACAGACAGCTGTTCAAAACACAGAAAGCTTTATCAGAGATTTAGAGTCTGTATAATTATCGGACTTCAGTATCGCTGTAAGCTGCAGACTGTCCATTTGATAATAAATTGTTATCAAAGTGACAGCAAAGCATATTAAATAGATAACACACCAAAATCATAGTGTATCAAAGTGTATTATTTTATTTATAGTTCCAATAATATTTATTCTCTTTTATTTACATTTTCATACACCTATAGCCCCAATAATATTTATTTGACCAGCAGATAATTAATTAAAATCGCATAAAGTGTGTTAAATAGACATCATACGGATATCGTAATACCGTAGTGAATCAAAATGTATTAAATTGATTACTGATACGATTCCAACAAATTGATAATAAATTGTTATCAAAGTGACACCAAAGCATATTAAATAGATATCACACCAAAATCATAGTGTATCAAAGTGTATTATTACACCTATTATTACATAGGACCATTTCTTTATAGTCCCAATAATATTTATTCTCTTTTATTTACATTTTCATACACCTATAGCCCCAATAATATTTATTTGACCAGCAGATAATTAATTAAAATCGCATAAAGTGTGTTAAATAGACATCATACGGATACCGTAGTGAATCAAAATGTATTAAATTGATTACTGATACGATTCCAACAAATTGATAATAAATTGTTATCAAAGTGACACCAAAGCATATTAAATAGATATCACACCAAAATCATAGTGTATCAAAGTGTATTATTACACCTATTATTACATAGGACCATTTATTTATAGTCCCAATAATATTTATTCTCTTTTATTTACATTTTCATACACCTATAGCCCCAATAATATTTATTTGACCAGCAGATAATTAATTAAAATCGCATAAAGTGTGTTAAATAGACATGCTGTTTGATCTGATTTAAAAGCATATAGTTCAGCGATAATGTCAGGTGTTGGCCAGTCATTTATCAGTTTTTCATACGTATCACAGAAAGATTTTAGTTTGATCTGATTTAAAATCATATAGTTCAGCGATAATGTCAGGTGTTGGACAGTCATTTATCAGTTTTTCATACATATCACAGAAAGATTTAGCTTGATCTGTGCGAGTTTGTTGGCATATTATGTATATTCTGTGTTTATGCATCATTATTTCATACTGTGATTCTCATTTTATGAGTTTTATAACAGATCAGACTGATTTACGGACATATTATGTATAATTATTTTAGAATGAAGCAGGCCCAAAGACGCCCCCAACCTGTACAGATAATGTTCAGTGTTAGTGTGATACAGCATTGTGTTATTATTCCAGGCTGTAACATTTCTATTCCCACAATTTCAACGATCTCTTGATTTTTATCAGAGTCGGTATTCACATATAATAATAATAATAATAATAATAATAATAACCATCGGTGATATTATGTATATCATGTGTTTTGACAGGTATAAAACGGTTGTTTTATACATGACTGGTATATGAATATAAAAAGTAAAATTCATCACATGTACAATTAATATACATCATTACACTTCTTACAAAATAGATAATATACAGTATATAGTTCAGTGATAATTGTTACAGTATTTTATTTTCCCGGTGTTACTTTTGTTCATGTATTACCGGATGCTTCTGCAGTTGTGATTCTCACCTTTCTATATAAATAGTGCAATAATTCACACCCACGGCCAGTTTTCCGTTAAAAATATGAATATTATTGAATATAATGTTTTACCTATGTTACAGTTTTTTTTTTTTTTTTTTTCCTGATGCTACTTTTGTTCGTGTATTATCGGCGTCTTCTTCAGTTGTGATTCCTACCTTTTCTATATAAATATGGGTAAATGAATTGTCCAGTGCCAGCATAATTTTTCAGCGTGTCCAGGGGTTGTGTTTAACTATCCTTTTAGAGTGTCTAGTAGTTTTATATTCTTTGTGTTAGATGTCTGTTGTGATTTTGCTTTTTGCTCCCTCTAGTGGTCATTAGTGATTTGACTCTGGAGCGTCTGTCTTTTCCTATATCCTCACCTGGGCCGTTAGTTCAGGGGCGTTGCTATATAAGCTCCCTGGACCTTCAGTTCAATGCCTGGCATCGTTGAAATCAGAGCTAATCTGTTGTGCTCTTGTCCTCTGATCCTGGTTCCTGTTTTTCAAGCTAAGTCTGCTTCTTTGCTTTTTGCTTTTGTTTTGTTTGGTATTTTTGTCCAGCTTGTTCCTATCTGTATCCTGACCTTTGCCTGAAGCTCTAGGGGGCTGGTGTTCTCCCCCCGGACCGTTAGACGGTTCGGGGGTTCTTGAATCTCCAGCATGGATTTTTATAGGGTTTTTGTTGACCAGATAAGTTATCTTGCTTTATTCTGCTATTAGTAAGCTGGCCTCTCTTTGCTGAACCTGGTTCATTTCTGTGTTTGTCATTTCCTCTTACCTCACCGTTATTATTTGTGGGGGGCTTGTATCTTGCTTTGGGGTCCCTTTCTCTGGAGGCAAGAGAGGTCTTTGTTTTCTTCTCCTAGGGGTAGTTAGATTCTCCGGCTGGCGCGAGTCATCTAGCGATCACCGTAGGCATGATCCCCGGCTACTTCTAGTGTTGGCGTTAGGAGTAGCTATTTGGTCAACCCAGTTACCACAGCCCTATGAGCTGGATTTTTGTATCTTGCAGACTTACACGTTCCTCTGAGACCCTGTCCACTGGGGTCATAACAGTATGCCAGGCCAGTATTAAATGTTTAATGCATTGCAGAAGTGGGATTATAAGAAAGAAAATTTTGAGTTTTTTTTTTTCCCTCTCTCATTTTTTTTTTTTTCTTCTTTTCCCCTTTACCTCAGAGTGGCTTAAGCTTGCTGCAGACATGAATGTCCAGACCTTGATTACAAGTGTGGACCAGCTTGCCGCTCGTGTGCAGGGTATACAAGATTATGTTACCAGAAATCCTAGGTCTGAACCCAAGATTCCGATTCCTGAACTGTTTTCAGGAGACCGATTTAAGTTTAGGAATTTCAGGAATAATTGTAAATTATTTTTGTCCCTGAAACCTTGTTCGTCTGGAGACTCTGCTCAACAAGTAAAAATTGTTATTTCATTCTTACGGGGTGACCCTCAGGATTGGGCTTTTTCGTTGGCGCCAGGAGATCCGGCATTGGCTGATATTGATGCGTTTTTTCTGGCGCTCGGTTTACTTTATGAGGAACCCAATCTTGAGATTCAGGCAGAGAAAGCCTTGCTGGCTATGTCTCAGGGCCAGGACGAGGCAGAGGTGTATTGCCAAAAATTTCGGAAATGGTCCGTGCTGACACATTGGAACGAGTGTGCACTGGCCGCTAATTTTAGAAATGGCCTTTCTGAGGCCATTAAGAATGTTATGGTGGGTTTTCCCATTCCCACAGGTCTGAATGATACCATGTCCCTGGCTATTCAAATTGACCGGCGGTTGCGGGAGCGCAAAACCGCAAATTCCCTCATGTTGTTGTCTGAACAGACACCTGATGTGATGCAATGTGATAGAAAAACCGCAAATTCCCTCATGGTGTTGTCTGAACGGACACCTGATTTGATGCAATGTGATAGAATCCTGACTAGAAATGAGAGGAAAATTCATAGACGCCGGAATGGCTTGTGCTACTACTGTGGTGATTCTACACATGTTATCTCAGCATGCTCTAAAGGTACCGTCACACTAGGCGATATCGCCAGCAATCCGTGACGTTGCAGCGACCTGGATGGCGATATCGCTGTATTTGACACGCAGCAGCGATCTGGATCCCGCTGTGAAATTGCTGGTCGCTGCTAGAAGGTCTGCACATTATTTGGTCGCTAGGTCGCCGTGTATCGCCGTGTTTGACAGCAAAAGCGACGATACCAGCGATATTTTACACTGGTAACCAGGGTAAACATCGGGTTACTAAGCGCAGGGCCGCGCTTAGTAACCCGATGTTTACCCTGGTTACCAGCGTAAAAGTTAAAAAAACAAACAGTACATACTCACCTGCGCGTCCCCCAGCCTCTGCTTCCTGACACTAAAGCGCCGGCCCTAAACTGAAAGTGAAAGCACAGCGGTGACGTCACCGCTGTGCTGTTAGGGCCGGAGCTCAGTCAGCGTCAGGATGCAGAGGCTGGGGGACGCGCAGGTGAGCATGTACTGTTTGTTTTTTTAACTTTTACGCTGGTAACCAGGGTAAACATCGGGTTACTAAGCGCGGCCCTGCGCTTAGCAACCCGATGTTTACCCTGGTTACCCGGGGACCTCGGCATCGCTGGTCGCTGGAGAGCGGTCTGTGTGACAGCTCTCCAGCGACCACACAGCGACGCTGCAGCGATCGGCATTGCTGTCGCTATCGCTGCAGCGTCGCTTAGTGTGACGGTACCTTAAACGTATATCTAAGGTTGTTAGTCCTGTCACCGTTGGTAATTTGCATCCTAAGTTTATTCTGTCTGTAACTTTGATTTGCTCACTGTCATCTTATCCTGTCATGGCGTTTGTAGATTCAGGTGCTGCCCTGAGTCTTATGGATCTGTCATTTGCTAAGCGCTGTGGTTTTACTCTTGAACCATTAGAAAATCCTATTCCTCTTAGGGGTATTGATGCTACGCCATTGGCAGAAAATAAGCCGCAGTATTGGACACAGGTTACCATGTGCATGACTCCTGAACACCGCGAGGTGATACGTTTTCTCGTTCTACATAAAATGCATGATTTGGTTGTTTTGGGGCTGCCATGGTTACAGACCCATAATCCAGTCCTTGACTGGAAGGCTATGTCAGTGTCTAGTTGGGGCTGTCGTGGTATTCATGAGGATTCCCTGCCTGTGTCTATTGCTTCTTCTACGCCTTCGGAAGTTCCGGAGTACTTGTCTGATTATCAGGATGTCTTTAGCGAGTCCAGGTCCAGTGCATTGCCTCCTCATAGGGAATGTGACTGTGCAATAGATTTGATTCCAGGCAGTAAGTTTCCTAAGGGAAGACTGTTTAATCTGTCGATACCTGAACATACCGCTATGCGTTCATATATCAAGGAGTCTCTGGAGAAAGGACACATCCGTCCGTCTTCTTCCCCTCTTGGTGCGGGATTCTTTTTTGTGGCTAAAAAGGACGGATCTTTGAGGCATTGTATTGACTATCGGCTTTTAAATAAGATCACTGTCAAATTTCAGTATCCTTTGCCGCTGTTGTCTGACTTGTTTGCTCGGATTAAAGGTGCCAAGTGGTTTACCAAGATAGACCTTCGTGGTGCGTACAACCTTGTGCGCATTAAGCAAGGGGATGAATGGAAAACCACATTCAATACGCCCGAAGGTCATTTTGAGTACTTGGTGATGCCTTTTGGGCTCTCTAATGCCCCTTCAGTTTTTCAGTCCTTTATGCATGACATTTTCCGGAACTATCTGGATAAATTTCTGATCGTTTATCTGGATGATATTCTGTTTTTTTCTGATAATTGGGACTCGCATGTGGAGCAGGTCAGGATGGTCTTTAAAATTTTGCGTGAAAATTCTTTGTTTGTCAAGGGCTCAAAGTGTCTTTTTGGTGTACAGAAGGTTCCCTTTTTGGGGTTCATTTTTTCCCCTTCTGCTGTGGAGATGGACCCAGTCAAGGTCCGAGCTATTCTTGATTGGACTCAGCCCTCGTCAGTTAAGAGTCTTCAGAAGTTCTTGGGTTTCGCTAACTTTTACCGTCGTTTTATCGCTAACTTTTCTAGCATTGTGAAACCTTTGACGGATATGACCAAGAAGGGCTCCGATGTGGTTAATTGGGCTCCTGCTGCCGTGGAGGCTTTCCAGGAGTTGAAACGTCGGTTTACTTCGGCGCCTGTTTTGTGCCAGCCTGATGTCTCGCTTCCCTTTCAAGTTGAGGTGGATGCTTCAGAGATTGGAGCAGGGGCCGTTTTGTCGCAGAGAGGCCCTGGTTGCTCTGTTATGAGACCTTGCGCCTTTTTCTCTAGGAAGTTTTCGCCTGCGGAGCGAAATTATGATGTGGGCAATCGGGAGTTGTTGGCCATGAAATGGGCATTTGAGGAGTGGCGTCATTGGCTCGAGGGTGCTAAACATCGTGTGGTGGTCTTGACTGATCACAAAAATCTGATGTATCTCGAGTCTGCTAAACGCCTGAATCCTAGACAGGCCCGCTGGTCATTGTTTTTCTCCCGTTTTGACTTTGTTGTCTCGTATTTACCAGGTTCAAAGAATGTGAAGGCCGATGCTCTTTCCAGGAGCTTTGTGCCTGATGCTCCTGGAGTCGCTGAACCTGTTGGTATTCTTAAGGATGGTATTATCTTGTCAGCTATTTCTCCAGATCTGCGACGTGTGTTGCAGAGATTTCAGGCTGATAGGCCTGATTCTTGTCCACCTGACAGACTGTTTGTGCCTGATAAGTGGACCAGCAGAGTCATTTCCGAGGTTCATTCCTCGGTGTTGGCAGGTCACCCAGGAATTTTTGGCACCAGAGATCTGGTGGCCAGATCCTTTTGGTGGCCTTCCTTGTCTAGGGATGTGCGGTTATTTGTACAGTCCTGTGGGACTTGTGCTCGAGCTAAGCCTTGCTGTTCTCGTGCCAGCGGGTTGCTCTTGCCCTTGCCTGTCCCTAAGAGACCTTGGACACATATCTCCATGGATTTAATTTCTGATCTTCCGGTGTCTCAGGGCATGTCTGTTATCTGGGTGATATGTGATCGCTTCTCCAAGATGGTCCATTTGGTTCCTTTGCCTAAACTGCCTTCCTCTTCCGATCTGGTTCCTGTGTTTTTCCAGAACGTGGTTCGTTTGCACGGCATCCCTGAGAATATTGTGTCAGACAGAGGATCCCAGTTCGTTTCCAGATTCTGGCGATCCTTTTGTAGTAGGATGGGCATTGACTTGTCGTTTTCGTCTGCTTTCCATCCTCAGACTAATGGACAGACGGAGCGAACTAATCAGACTTTGGAGGCTTATTTGAGGTGTTTTGTCTCTGCTGATCAGGACGATTGGGTGACCTTCTTGCCGTTAGCTGAGTTTGCCCTTAATAATCGGGCTAGTTCCGCCACCTTGGTTTCGCCGTTTTTCTGCAACTCTGGTTTCCACCCTCGTTTTTCTTCGGGTCATGTGGAACCTTCTGACTGCCCTGGGGTGGATTCTGTGGTGGATAGGTTGCAGCGGATCTGGAATCTTGTGGTGGACAACTTGAAGTTGTCACAGGAGAGGGCTCAGCGCTTTGCCAACCGCCGCCGCGGTGTGGGTCCCCGACTACGTGTTGGGGATTTGGTGTGGCTTTCTTCCCGCTTTGTTCCTATGAAGGTTTCCTCTCCCAAATTTAAACCTCGTTTTATTGGTCCTTACAAGATATTGGAAATTCTTAATCCTGTGTCCTTTCGCCTGGATCTTCCTGTGTCATTTGCTATCCACAACGTGTTTCATAGGTCCTTGTTGCGGCGGTACGTTGTGCCTGTGGTTCCTTCTGCTGAGCCTCCTGCTCCGGTGTTGGTTGAGGGCGAGTTGGAGTACGTGGTGGAGAAGATCTTGGATTCTCGTCTCTCCAGGCGGAGGCTTCAGTACCTGGTCAAGTGGAAGGGCTATGGTCAGGAAGATAATTCCTGGGTGGTCGCCTCTGATGTTCATGCGGCCGATTTAGTTCGTGCCTTTCACGCCGCTCATCCTGATCGCCCTGGTGGTCGTGGTGAGGGTTCGGTGACCCCTCACTAAGGGGGGGGTACTGTTGTGATTTTGCTTTTTGCTCCCTCTAGTGGTCATTAGTGATTTGACTCTGGAGCGTCTGTCTTTTCCTATATCCTCACCTGGGCCGTTAGTTAAGGGGCGTTGCTATATAAGCTCCCTGGACCTTCAGTTCAATGCCTGGCATCGTTGAAATCAGAGCTAATCTGTTGTGCTCTTGTCCTCTGATCCTGGTTCCTGTTTTTCAAGCTAAGTCTGCTTCTTTGCTTTTTGCTTTTGTTTTGTTTGGTATTTTTGTCCAGCTTGTTCCTATCTGTATCCTGACCTTTGCCTGAAGCTCTAGGGGGCTGGTGTTCTCCCCCCGGACCGTTAGACGGTTCGGGGGTTCTTGAATCTCCAGCGTGGATTTTTATAGGGTTTTTGTTGACCAGATAAGTTATCTTGCTTTATTCTGCTATTAGTAAGCTGGCCTCTCTTTGCTGAACCTGGTTCATTTCTGTGTTTGTCATTTCCTCTTACCTCACCGTTATTATTTGTGGGGGGCTTGTATCTTGCTTTGGGGTCCCTTTCTCTGGAGGCAAGAGAGGTCTTTGTTTTCTTCTCCTAGGGGTAGTTAGATTCTCCGGCTGGCGCGAGTCATCTAGCGATCACCGTAGGCATGATCCCCGGCTACTTCTAGTGTTGGCGTTAGGAGTAGCTATTTGGTCAACCCAGTTACCACAGCCCTATGAGCTGGATTTTTGTATCTTGCAGACTTACACGTTCCTCTGAGACCCTGTCCACTGGGGTCATAACAGATGTCTTTGAATAAAAATAATTTGTCTTATATTATTCACTGAAAGGAAGCTGTTGTGAATTTGGATTCTGGGCTCCCCCGGTGGCTACTGGTGGAATTGAACTTGTGACATCATCTTCCCTGTTCACCTGTTCTGATTAGATCTGGGTGTCGCTATATAACCTGGCTTCTTTGTTAGATGCTTGCCGGTCAACAATGTTATCAGAAGCCTCTCTGTGCTTGTTCCTGCTCCCAGACATCTACTAGATAAGTTGGACATTCGTCCATGTTTTGTTTTTGTATTTTGGTTCCAGTTCACAGCTGCAGTTTCGTTACTGTGTCTGGAAAGCTCTTGTTGATCAGGAATTGCCACTCTGGTATTATGAGTTAATGCCAGAGTCCTAAAGTAATTTCTGGATGTGTTTTGTTAGGGTTTTCTACTGACCATGAAAGTATGCTTTCTGTCTTCTGCTATCTAGAAAGCGGACCTCAAATTTGCTAAAACTATTTTCCTGCTGCGTTTGTTGTTTCATCTCATATCACCGCCAATATATGTGGGGGGCTTCTGTCTCCTTTTTGGGCATTTCTCTAGAGGTGAGTCAGGTCTTATATTTCCCTCTGCTAGCATTATTTAGTTCTCCGGCCGGCGCTGGGCATATAGGGATAAAAAGTAGGACATGCTACCTGGCTACTTCTAGATGATGCGGTAGGTTTAGTTCATGGTCAGTACAGTTACATCTTCCAAGAGCTTGTTCCTATTGAGGCTTATGCTAGTTCTCTGGCCATGGAGATCATGACAGTTTGACCGGCCCACTAAAGGGTTAAAATCCTTGGCTGAGAAAGGAGAGAAATAAGAAGTCTGCTGAAATTTTTTTTTTTTTTTTTTTTTTTTTCTCTAGTAGTTAGTGTGCTCTTAATTGGATCACTTGCCAGTCTGTCTATGCTGCAGTCTTTCTTTTTTTTCTCTCTCCTTCTAATCTTTGAATGGCTCTATGTTCACCTGTCTATAATGGATCTACAGAGTGTAACTGCAGGTTTGAATAATCTCGCCACGAAAGTACAAAGTTTGCAAGATTTTGTTGTTCATGCTCCGGTATCAGAGCCGAGAATTCCTTTGCCGGAATTCTTCTCAGGGAATAGATCTAGCTTTCAGAATTTTAGAAATAATTGTAAGTTATTTTTGTCCCTGAAATCTCGTTCTGCTGGAGACCCTGCACAGCAGGTTGGGATTGTGATTTCCTTGCTCCGCGGCGACCCTCAAGATTGGGCTTTTGCATTGGCACCAGGGGATCCTGCGTTGCGCAATGTGGATGCGTTTTTTCTGGCCTTGGGCTTGCTTTATGAGGAACCTCATTTGGAACTTCAGGCAGAAAAAACTTTGATGTCCCTATCGCAGGGGCAAGATGAAGCTGAAATTTACTGCCAAAGATTCCGTAAATGGTCTGTGCTTACTCAGTGGAATGAGTGTGCCTTGGCGGCTACTTTCAGAGAGGGTCTTTCTGATGCCATTAAGGATGTTATGGTGGGGTTCCCTGTGCCTGCAAGTCTGAATGAGTCCATGACAATGGCCATTCAGATCGATAGGCGTCTGCGGGAGCGCAAACCAGTGCACCATCTGGCGGTGTCCACTGAGAAGACGCCAGAAAACATGCAGTGTGATAGAATTCTGTCCAGAAGCGAGCGGCAGAATTTTAGACGGAAAAATGGGTTGTGTTTCTATTGTGGGGATTCTACTCATGTTATATCAGCATGCTCTAAGCGTACTAAAAAGCTTGATAAATCCGTTCCCATTGGCACTTTACAGTCTAAATTTATTTTGTCTGTGACCCTGATTTGCTCTTTGTCATCTATTACTACGGACGCCTATATCGACTCTGGCGCCGCTTTGAGTCTTATGGATTGGTCCTTTGCCAATCGTTGTGGGTATGATTTAGAGCCTTTGGAGACTCTTATTCCTCTGAAGGGGATTGACTCCACCCCATTGGCTAATAATAAACCACAATACTGGACACAAGTGACTATGTGTATTAATCCGGATCACCAGGAGACTATTCGTTTTCTGGTGCTGTATAATCTACATGATGATTTGGTGCTAGGATTGCCATGGCTGCAGTCTCACAACCCAGTCCTTGACTGGAGAGCTATGTCTGTGTTGAGCTGGGGATGTAAGGGGACTCATGGGGACGTACCTTTGGTGTCCATTTCATCATCTATTCCCTCTGAAATCCCTGAGTTCCTGTCTGATTATCGTGACGTCTTTGAAGAACCCAAGCTGGGTTCGCTACCTCCGCACCGTGAGTGCGATTGTGCTATAGATTTAATTCCGGGTAGTAAATACCCAAAGGGTCGTTTATTTAATCTGTCTGTGCCTGAACATACTGCTATGCGAGAATATATAAAGGAGTCCTTGGAAAAGGGACATATTCGTCCATCGTCATCTCCCTTAGGAGCCGGTTTTTTCTTTGTGTCAAAAAAAGACGGCTCTTTGAGACCATGTATTGATTATCGGCTTTTGAATAAAATCACGGTTAAATATCAATACCCATTGCCGTTGCTGACTGATTTGTTTGCTCGCATAAAGGGGGCCAAGTGGTTCTCTAAGATTGATCTCCGTGGGGCGTATAATTTGGTGCGGATCAGGCAGGGGGATGAGTGGAAAACCGCATTTAATACGCCCGAGGGCCACTTTGAGTATTTGGTGATGCCTTTTGGTCTTTCTAATGCCCCTTCAGTCTTCCAGTCCTTTATGCATGATATTTTCCGCGATTTTTTGGATAAATTTATGATAGTGTATCTGGATGATATTCTGATTTTTTCGGATGATTGGGACTCTCATGTCCGGCAAGTTAAGAGGGTTTTTCAGGTTTTGCGGTCTAATTCTCTGTGTGTCAAGGGTTCTAAGTGCGTTTTTGGGGTTCAGAGAATTTCCTTTTTGGGATATATTTTTTCTCCCTCTTCCATTGAGATGGATCCTGTCAAGGTTCAAGCTATTTGTGATTGGACGCAGCCCTCTTCTCTTAAAAGTCTTCAGAAATTTTTGGGCTTTGCCAACTTTTATCGTCGATTTATTTCTGGTTTTTCGGATGTCGTTAAGCCATTGACCGATTTGACTAGACAGGGTGCTGATGTTGCTAATTGGTCCCCTGATGCTGTGGAGGCCTTTCAGGAGCTTAAGCGCCGTTTTTCTTCTGCCCCTGTGTTGCGTCAGCCTGATGTGACTCTTCCTTTTCAGGTTGAGGTCGACGCTTCTGAGATCGGGGCTGGGGCAGTGTTGTCGCAGAAAAGTTCTGACTGCGCCGTGATGAGGCCTTGTGCCTTCTTTTCCCGTAAATTTTCGCCCGCTGAGCGGAATTATGATGTTGGGAATCGGGAGCTTTTGGCCATGAAGTGGGCGTTTGAGGAGTGGCGCCATTGGCTCGAGGGGGCCAGACATCAGGTGGTGGTATTGACTGACCACAAAAATTTGATCTATCTTGAGACCGCCAGGCGCCTGAATCCTAGACAGGCGCGCTGGTCATTATTTTTCTCTCGGTTTGATTTTGTGGTATCGTACCTACCGGGTTCTAAGAATGTTAAGGCGGATGCCCTTTCTAGGAGTTTTGAGCCTGATTCACCCGGCAACTCTGACCCCACAGGTATTCTTAAGGAGGGAGTTATCTTGTCAGCCGTTTCTCCAGACCTGCGGCGGGCCTTGCAGGAGTTTCAGGCGGATAGACCGGATCGTTGTCCGCCTGATAGGTTGTTTGTTCCTGATGATTGGACCAGTAGAGTCATCTCTGAGGTACATTCTTCTGCATTGGCAGGTCATCCTGGAATTTTTGGTACCAGGGATTTGGTGGCAAGATCCTTCTGGTGGCCTTCCCTGTCACGAGATGTGCGAGGCTTTGTGCAGTCTTGTGACGTTTGTGCTCGGGCCAAGCCTTGTTGTTCTCGGGCTAGTGGATTATTGTTGCCCTTGCCTATTCCTAAGAGGCCTTGGACACACATCTCGATGGATTTTATTTCAGATCTGCCTGTTTCTCAGAAGATGTCTGTCATCTGGGTGGTGTGTGACCGTTTTTCTAAGATGGTCCATTTGGTTCCCCTGCCCAAATTGCCTTCTTCTTCCGAGTTGGTGCCCCTGTTTTTTCAAAATGTTGTTCGTTTGCATGGTATTCCTGAGAATATCGTTTCTGACAGAGGAACCCAATTTGTGTCTAGATTTTGGCGGGCATTCTGTGCTAGGATGGGCATAGATTTGTCTTTTTCATCTGCTTTTCACCCTCAGACTAATGGCCAGACCGAGCGGACTAATCAGACCCTGGAGACATATCTGAGGTGTTTTGTGTCTGCTGACCAGGATGATTGGGTTGCTTTTTTGCCATTGGCGGAGTTCGCCCTCAATAATCGGGCCAGCTCTGCCACTTTGGTGTCCCCGTTTTTCTGTAATTCGGGGTTCCACCCTCGATTTTCCTCCGGTCAGATGGAATCCTCGGATTGTCCTGGAGTGGATGCGGTGGTGGAGAGATTGCATCATATCTGGGGGCAGGTGATGGACAATTTAAAGTTGTCCCAGGAGAAGACTCAGCTTTTTGCCAACCGTCACCGTCGTGTTGGTCCTCGGCTTTGTGTTGGAGATTTGGTGTGGTTGTCTTCTCGTTTTGTCCCTATGAGGGTCTCATCTCCTAAGTTTAAGCCTCGGTTCATTGGTCCGTATAAAATATTGGAGATTCTTAACCCTGTTTCCTTCCGTTTGGACCTCCCTGCATCCTTTTCTATTCATAACGTTTTTCATCGGTCGTTATTGCGCAGGTATGAGGCACCGGTTGTGCCTTCCGTTGAGCCTCCTGCTCCGGTGTTGGTTGAGGGTGAGTTGGAGTACGTTGTGGAAAAAATCCTAGACTCCCGTGTTTCCAGACGGAGACTCCAGTATCTGGTCAAGTGGAAGGGATACGGCCAGGAGGATAATTCTTGGGTCACTGCATCTGATGTTCATGCCTCTGATCTGGTTCGTGCCTTTCATAGGGCCCATCCTGATCGCCCTGGTGGTTCTGGTGAGGGTTCGGTGCCCCCTCCTTGAGGGGGGGGTACTGTTGTGAATTTGGATTCTGGGCTCCCCCGGTGGCTACTGGTGGAATTGAACTTGTGACATCATCTTCCCTGTTCACCTGTTCTGATTAGATCTGGGTGTCGCTATATAACCTGGCTTCTTTGTTAGATGCTTGCCGGTCAACAATGTTATCAGAAGCCTCTCTGTGCTTGTTCCTGCTCCCAGACATCTACTAGATAAGTTGGACATTCGTCCATGTTTTGTTTTTGTATTTTGGTTCCAGTTCACAGCTGCAGTTTCGTTACTGTGTCTGGAAAGCTCTTGTTGATCAGGAATTGCCACTCTGGTATTATGAGTTAATGCCAGAGTCCTAAAGTAATTTCTGGATGTGTTTTGTTAGGGTTTTCT
Organism: Ranitomeya variabilis; assembly: GCF_051348905.1. Classification (NCBI taxonomy): domain Eukaryota; kingdom Metazoa; phylum Chordata; class Amphibia; order Anura; family Dendrobatidae; genus Ranitomeya; species Ranitomeya variabilis. The sequence continues at coordinate 2,552,072 of NC_135234.1, forward strand.
ACTGACCATGAAAGTATGCTTTCTGTCTTCTGCTATCTAGAAAGCGGACCTCAAATTTGCTAAAACTATTTTCCTGCTGCGTTTGTTGTTTCATCTCATATCACCGCCAATATATGTGGGGGGCTTCTGTCTCCTTTTTGGGCATTTCTCTAGAGGTGAGTCAGGTCTTATATTTCCCTCTGCTAGCATTATTTAGTTCTCCGGCCGGCGCTGGGCATATAGGGATAAAAAGTAGGACATGCTACCTGGCTACTTCTAGATGATGCGGTAGGTTTAGTTCATGGTCAGTATAGTTACATCTTCCAAGAGCTTGTTCCTATTGAGGCTTATGCTAGTTCTCTGGCCATGGAGATCATGACAGGAAGCAAGATTTACGGTATACATAGAACGGCAAAGAGCTGAAACAAACTATAACTAAAAGTCAAATTATAAAGAAATTAAGATTTATTATCTGCAAAAAGTGGAGAAACAAACTTTGAATGTTTTGTAATTGTAATATTCAGGAGTCTGCACATTTATGTTACTTGGTGACTCTAAACCCTATCTTGGGAGCAAAAATAATTGTAATGACTAACAAAATCTACAGTTACATACAAGTTAAAAGCAAGAATCATTAGCTGTATGTTATAAAATATGCCAAACGTTATTATATTCACTAATCCAACAAGTTCTAGAACCAAATTTCTACACATAATGTTTATTGTAGAGATCCATAAACCCACTGCATAAGCCTTTTCACATTATCATCAAGGATAATTTTCATCATTTTTGTTTTATAACTGGAGCGGCCAATTCTGTAGCATTATTCTTTCCATAACTATTATGTGGAAAAGCTTGATAGAATCCCCTTAGACCCCATTAAAATCAATGGTGTATGTCCGGATTTGAAAGTAGCTATTTGGCTCTATTTTAAGCTACAGATATTACAATAGTCTGAACAGAGCCTAAGATGTAACTTCATATGAAACTACTGTGATACATTATAAATTACAAAATAGTTTTGAAGCTTTGTGTAGAAATATAACAGACAAAGAATATAAAACTACTAGACACTCTAAAAGGATAGTTAAACACAACCCCTGGACACGCTGAAAAATTATGCTGGCACTGGACAATTCATTTACCCATATTTATATAGAAAAGGTAGGAATCACAACTGAAGAAGACGCCGATAATACACGAACAAAAGTAGCATCAGGAAAAAAAAACAAAAAAAAAACTGTAACATACGTAAAACATTATATTCAATAATATTCATATTTTTAACGGAAAACTGGCCGTGGGTGTGAATTATTGCACTATTTATATAGAAAGGTGAGAATCACAACTGCAGAAGCATCCGGTAATACATGAACAAAAGTAACACCGGGAAAATAAAATACTGTAACAATTATCACTGAACTATATACTGTATATTATCTATTTTGTAAGAAGTGTAATGATGTATATTAATTGTACATGTGATGATTTTTACTTTTTATATTCATATACCAGTCATGTATAAAACAACCGTTTTATACCTGTCAAAACACATGATATACATAATATTACCGGTGGTTATTATTATTATTATTATATGTGAATACCGACTCTGATAAAAAAAAAGATCGTTGAAATTGTGGGAATAGAAATGTTACAGCCTGGAATAATAACACAATGCTGTATCACACTAACACTGAACATTATCTGTACAGGTTGGGGGCGTCTCTGGGCCTGCTTCATTCTAAAATAATTATACATAATATGTCCGTAAATCAGTCTGATCTGTTATAAAACTCATAAAATGAGAATCACAGTATGAAATAATGATGCATAAACACAGAATATACATAATATGCCAACAAACTCGCACAGATCAAGCTAAATCTTTCTGTGATACGTATGAAAAACTGATAAATGACTGTCCAACACCTGACATTATCGCTGATCTATATGATTTTAAATCAGATCAAACTAAAATCTTTCTGTGATACGTATGAAAAAACTGATAAATGACTGTCCAATTAACTAATAATTATACATAATATGTCCGTAAATCAGTCTGATGTGTTATAAAGCTCATAAAATGAGAATCACAGTATGAAATAATGATGCATAAACACAGAATATACATAATATGCCAACAAACTCGCACAGATCAAGCTAAATCTTTCTGTGATACGTATGAAAAACTGATAAATGACTGTCCAACACCTGACATTATCGCTGAACTATATGATTTTAAATCAGATCAAACTAAAATCTTTCTGTGATACGTATGAAAAACTGATAAATGACTGGCCAACACCTGACATTATCGCTGAACTATATGCTTTTAAATCAGATCAAACAGCATGTCTATTTAACACACTTTATGCGATTTTAATTAATTATCTGCTGGTCAAATAAATATTATTGGGGCTATAGGTGTATGAAAATGTAAATAAAAGAGAATAAATATTATTGGGACTATAAATAAATGGTCCTATGTAATAATAGGTGTAATAATACACTTTGATACACTATGATTTTGGTGTGATATCTATTTAATATGCTTTGGTGTCACTTTGATAACAATTTATTATCAATTTGTTGGAATCGTATCAGTAATCAATTTAATACATTTTGATTCACTACGGTATCCGTATGATGTCTATTTAACACACTTTATGCGATTTTAATTAATTATCTGCTGGTCAAATAAATATTATTGGGACTATAGGTTTATGAAAATGTCAATAAAAGAGAATAAATATTATTAAAACTATAAATAAAAGTTCCTATGTAATAATTTGATACACTATGATTTTGGTGTGTTATCTATTTAATATGCTTTGCTGGCACTTTGATAACAATTTATTATCAATTTGTTGGAATCGTATCAGTAATCAATTTAATACATTTTGATTCACTACGGTATCCGTATGATGTCTATTTAACACACTTTATGCGATTTTAATTAATTATCTGCTGGTCAAATAAATATTATTGGGACTATAGGTTTATGAAAATGTCAATAAAAGAGAATAAATATTATTGGAACTATAAATAAAAGTTCCTATGTAATAATTTGATACACTATGATTTTGGTGTGTTATCTATTTAATATGCTTTGCTGGCACTTTGATAACAATTTATTATCAATTTGTTGGAATCGTATCAGTAATCAATTTAATACATTTTGATTCACTACGGTATCCGTATGATGTCTATTTAACACACTTTATGCGATTTTAATTATCTGCTGGTCAAATAAATATTATTGGGACTATAGGTTTATGAAAATGTCAATAAAAGAGAATAAATATTATTGGAACTATAAATAAAAGTTCCTATGTAATAATTTGATACACTATGATTTTGGTGTGTTATCTATTTAATATGCTTTGCTGTCACTTTGATAACAATTTATTATGAAATGGACAGTCTGCAGCTTACAGCGATACTGAAGTCCGATAATTATACAGACTCTAAATCTCTGATAAAGCTTTCTGTGTTTTGAACAACTGTCTGTGTTCTCAGAAAGGAAGAGCATCCGTGCTGACATGTCATGTGAATCTTGTGTAAAACGCTTACATTGTGTTTATGTAGGAAGCATTAGACGAGTAAGCTATTCTAAGACACAACACAATGCCCTTATTCTCAAAATAGTTACATATGAGCATCTAATACTATTCTAAGACACAAATGACATGTCATGTGAATCTTTAAAAATTGGTAAAGTGTTTGTGTAGGAAGCCGTTCCTGCCCCAGGGCTTTCACATAGACGAGTGAACTATTCTATAAAGCACAAATAAATGAGAACAGAAACATGACTTCTAAAAAATTGTTAATGAAACACATCTTACAGAATAATTAACAATATTAAACACTGTATTATGTCATGAATCCCAATGGCTAGGGATAGCACAGGACAAGCAAAGTACAAATATATTACGGACGAGCTCTAGGGTGATGGAATCTGGGCTGACCGCTGCCCTACGCCTGACAAACGCAACTAGAGATAGCCAGGGAGCGTGCCTACGTTGGTTCTAGACGCCACGCACCAGCCTAAGAGCTAACTAGCACTGCAGAGAAAATAAAGACCTCACTTGCCTCCAGCGGAATGAACCCCAAAAGATATAGTTGCCCCCCACATGTATTGACGGTGAAATGAGAGGAAGGCACACACATAGAGATGATATATATAGTTTTAGCAAATTGAGGCCCGCTGTAAACTAGAAAGCAGAACGATACAAAAGGGGACTGAGCGGTCAGCAAAAAACCCTAATCAAAAAACCATCCTGAGATTACAAGAACCCATGTGCCAACTCATGGCACATGGGGAGAACCTCAGTCCACTAGAGCTACCAGCTAGCATAGAGACATAATAAGCAAGCTGGACAAAAAAACAAACAACTGAAAATCAGCACTTAGCTTATCCTGAAAGATCTGGGAGTAGGTAGGCAGGAACCAAACAGAGCACATCTGAATACAATGATAGCCGGCAAGGGAAATGACAGAAAGGCCAGGTAAAATAGGAAACACCCAGCCACTGATGGACAGGTGGAAACCAAAGGCCGCAACCCACCAAAGTCACCCAGTGCCAGCAGTAACCACCAGAGGGAGCCCACAAACAGAATCCACAACAGTACCCCCCCCCTTGAGGAGGGGTCACCGAACCCTCACGAGAACCCCCAGGGCGATCAGGGTGAGCTCTATGGAAGGCGCGGACCAAATTAGTCGCATGAACATCGGAGGCGACCACCCAGGAATTATCCTCCTGACCATAACCCTTCCACTTAACCAAATACTGGAGTTTGCGTCTGGAAACACGAGAATCCAAGATCTTCTCAACAACATACTCCAATTCTCCCTCCACCAGCACTGGAGCAGGAGGCTCAACCGAAGGAACAACGGGCACCTCATACCTCCGCAACAACGACCGATGGAACACATTATGAATAGCAAACGATGCTGGGAGATCCAAACGAAAAGATACAGGGTTAAGAATCTCCGAGATCCTATAAGGACCGATGAACCGAGGCTTGAACTTAGGAGAAGAGACCTTCATAGGGACAAAACGAGAAGACAACCACACCAAATCCCCAACAAGAAGTCGGGGACCCACGCGGCGACGGCGATTAGCAAACTGCTGAGTCTTCTCCTGAGATAACTTCAAATTGTCCACCACCTGATTCCAAATCTGATGTAGCCTGTCCACCACCACGTCCACTCCAGGACAATCCGAAGGCTCCACCTGACCAGAGGAAAAACGAGGATGAAACCCCGAATTACAAAAAAAAGGAGAGACCAACGTGGCAGAACTAGCCCGATTATTAAGAGCAAATTCGGCCAGTGGCAAAAAAGCAACCCAGTCATCTTGATCAGCAGAAACAAAACACCTCAAATAAGTTTCCAAGGTCTGATTAGTTCGCTCCGTCTGGCCATTCGTCTGAGGATGGAATGCAGACGAGAAAGACAAATCAATGCCCATCTTGGCACAAAACGTCCGCCAAAATCTAGACACAAACTGGGATCCCCTGTCAGAAACGATATTCTCCGGAATCCCATGCAAACGAACCACGTTCTGAAAAAATAAAGGGACCAACTCAGAGGAGGAAGGCAACTTAGGCAAGGGCACCAAATGAACCATCTTAGAAAAGCGGTCACACACAACCCAGATAACGGACATTTTCTGTGAAACCGGGAGATCAGAAATAAAATCCATGGAAATGTGCGTCCAAGGCCTCTTCGGGAAGGATAACAACAACCCACTGGCCCGAGAACAGCAAGGCTTAGCTCGAGCACACACTTCACAAGACTGCACAAAGGTACGCACATCCCTAGACAAGGAAGGCCACCAAAAAGACCTGGCCACCAAGTCTCTAGTACCAAATATTCCAGGATGACCAGCCAACACAGAAGAATGGACCTCAGAGATGACTCTACTGGTCCAATCATCCGGAACAAACAGTCTTTCTGGTGGACAACGATCCGGTTTATCCACCTGAAACTCCTGCAATGCACGTCGCAAGTCTGGGGATACGGCGGACAATATTACCCCATCCCTAAGGATACCAGTAGGCCCAGAGTCTCCAGGAGAGTCAGGCACAAAACTCCTGGAAAGAGCATCTGCCTTCACATTCTTTGAACCTGGCAGGTATGAAACCACGAAATTGAAACGAGAAAAAAACAACGACCAACGAGCCTGTCTAGGATTCAAACGCCTGGCAGACTCAAGGTAAATGAGATTCTTGTGATCAGTCAAGACCACCACACGATGTTTAGCACCCTCAAGCCAATGACGCCACTCCTCAAATGCCCACTTCATGGCCAAAAGCTCCCGATTACCCACATCATAATTGCGCTCGGTGGGCGAGAATTTTCTAGAGAAGAATGCACATGGCTTCATCACCGAGCCATTAGAACTTCTCTGTGACAAAACCGCCCCCGCTCCAATCTCGGAAGCATCAACCTCAACCTGAAAAGGAAGTGAAACATCTGGTTGACACAACACAGGAGCAGAAGAAAACCGGCGCTTAAGTTCCTGAAAGGCCTCCACGGCCGCAGGAGACCAATCAGCAACATCAGCACCCTTTTTAGTCAAATCAGTCAAAGGTTTAACAATACTGGAAAAATTAGCAATGAACCGACGATAAAAATTAGCAAACCCCAAGAACTTCTGAAGGCTCTTAACAGATGTAGGTTGTGTCCAGTCACAAATCGCCTGAACCTTGACGGGATCCATCTCAATAGTAGAAGAAGAAAAAATGTACCCCAAAAAAGAAATCTTCTGGACTCCGAAGAGACACTTTGAGCCCTTCACAAACAGAGAATTGGCCCGCAGAATCTGAAACACCTTCCTGACCTGTAGAACATGAGACTCCCAGTCATCAGAAAACACCAAAATATCATCCAAATACACAATCATAAACTTATCCAGATATTCACGGAAAATATTGTGCATAAAGGACTGAAAGACTGACGGAGCATTGGAGAGTCCAAAAGGCATTACCAAATACTCAAAATGGCCCTCAGGCGTATTAAATGCGGTTTTCCACTCATCACCCTGTTTTATCCGCACCAGATTATACGCACCGCGAAGATCTATCTTAGTGAACCACCTAGCCCCCTTAATGCGAGCAAACAAATCAGTCAATAATGGCAATGGATACTGATACTTGACTGTAATCTTATTCAGAAGGCGATAATCTATACAAGGCCTCAGGGAACCATCTTTTTTTGCCACGAAAAAAAAACCTGCTCCCAGAGGGGACGAAGATGGACGAATATGTCCCTTTTCCAAGGACTCCTTAATATAATTCCGCATAGCAGTATGCTCTGGCAGTGACAGATTAAATAAACGACCCTTAGGGAACTTACTGCCAGGAATCAATTCTATAGCACAGTCACAATCTCTATGCGGAGGGAGCGAATTGAGCTTAGGCTCCTCAAAAACATCCCTATAGTCAGACAAAAACGCAGGGATCTCAGAAGGAGTAGATGAAGCGATTGAAATCGGAGGTGCATCATCATGAACCCCCTGACATCCCCAGCTTAACACAGACATTGTTTTCCAGTCCAGGACAGGATTATGAGTTTGTAACCATGGCAGACCAAGCACTAGTACATCATGTAAATTATAAAGTACAAGGAAGCAAATCACCTCCTGATGAACGGGAGTCATGCGCATGGTCACTTGTGTCCAATACTGCGGTTTATTCATAGCCAATGGTGTAGAGTCAATTCCCTTCAGAGGAATAGGAACTTCCAGAGGTTCCAGACCAAAACCGCAGCGTTTAGCAAATGACCAATCCATAAGACTCAGGGCAGCGCCCGAATCCACATAGGCATCGACGGAAATGGAAGACAGTGAAAAAATCAGAGTCACAGACAAAATGAACTTAGGCTGCAGAGTACCAATGGCAAAAGATTTATCAACCCTTTTTGTGCGTTTAGAGCATGCTGATATAACATGAGCTGAATCACCACAATAGAAACACAATCCATTTTTCCGCCTATAATTTTGCCGTTCACTTCTGGACTGAATTCTATCACATTGCATAGTCTCAGGTGCCTGTTCAGAAGACACCGCCAACTGGTGCACGGGTTTGCGCTCCCGTAAACGCCGATCAATCTGAATGGCCATAGCCACAGACTCATTCAGACCTGTAGGCGTAGGGAACCCCACCATAATATCCTTAATGGCCTCGGAAAGACCATTTCTGAAGTTTGCAGCCAGGGCGCACTCATTCCACTGAGTAAGCACCGACCATTTCCGAAATTTTTGACAATATATTTCCGCTTCATCATACCCCTGAGAGAGGGCTAATAAAGCCTTTTCAGCCTGAATCTCTAGGTTAGGTTCCTCATAGAGCAATCCCAATGCCAGAAAAAATGCATCCACATTGAGCAATGCAGGATCCCCTGGTGCCAATGCAAATGCCCAATTCTGAGGGTCGCCTCGCAGGAAAGATATTACAATCTTGACCTGTTGAGCAGGGTCTCCAGAGGAGCGAGATTTTAAAGAAAGAAACAATTTACAATTGTTCCTGAAATTCAGGAAGGTAGATCTATCTCCAGAAAAGAACTCTGGAATAGGAATTCTAGGTTCAGACATGGGAGTGTGAACAACAAAATCCTGTATGTTTTGAACTTTTGCCGCGAGATTACTCAGGCTGAAAGCCAAACTCTGGACATCCATGTTAAACAGCTAATATCAGAGCCATTCAAGGGTTAAGAGGAGGTAAGAAGCAGCTAGACAGCAATTAAGGGCTAGGCAGCAAAACTCTGAAGGAAAAAAAAAAAAAAAAAAAAATTTCCCTTAAACACTTCTTTTTCTCCTGCTTCAGCCCAAACAATTAACACTTTGTGGGCCGGCTATACTGTCATGAATCCCAATGGCTAGGGATAGCAAGGGACAAGCAAAGTACAAAATATCGGACGAGCTCTAGGGTGATGGAACCTGGGCTGACCGCTGCCCTACGCCTGACAAACGCAACTAGAGATAGCCAGGGAGCGTGCCTACGTTGGTTCTAGACGCCACGCACCAGCCTAAGAGCTAACTAGTACTGCAGAGAAAATAAAGACCTCACTTGCCTCCAGAGGAATGAACCCCAAAAGGTATAGTTGCCCCCCACATGTATTGACGGTGAAATGAGAGGAAGGCACACACATAGAGATGATATATATAGGTTCAGCAAATTGAGGCCCGCTGTAAACTAGAAAGCAGAACGATACAAAAGGGGTCTGAGCGGTCAGCAAAAAACCCTAATCAAAAAACCATCCTGAGATTACAAGAACCCATGTGCCAACTCATGGCACATGGGGAGAACCTCAGTCCACTAGAGCTACCAGCTAGCATAGAGACATAATAAGCAAGCTGGACAAAAAAACCAACAACTGAAAATCAGCACTTAGCTTATCCTGAAAGATCTGGGAGCAGGTAGGCAGGAACCAAACAGAGCACATCTGAATACATTGATAGCCGGCAAGGGAATGACAGAAAGGCCAGGTAAAATAGGAAACACCCAGCCACTGATGGACAGGTGGAAACCAAAGGCCGCAACCCACCAAAGTCACCCAGTACCAGCAGTAACCACCAGAGGGAGCCCACAAACAGAATCCACAACACTTGGGGGTTTAAAGTTGTCACTGCACATCTAGATTAGTTCCATGGGAGGTCTAGTTTCCAAAATGGGGTCACATGTGGGGGAACTCCAATGTTTAGGCACACAGGGGCTCTCCAAACGTGACATGGTGTCCGCTAACGATTGGAGCTAATTTTTCATTCAAAAAGTCAAATGGCACTCCTTCCCTTCCGAGCCTTGCCGTGTGCCCAAACAGTGTTTTACCCCCACATGTAAGGTATCAGTGAACTCAGGAGAAATTGCCCAATAAATTTTAGGATCCATTTTATCCTGTTGCCCATGTGTAAATGAACAAATTGAGGCTAAAAGATTTTTTTTGTGAAAAAAAAATACTTTTTCATTTTTACGGATCAATTTGTGAAGCACCTGGGGGTTCAAAGTGCTCACTATGCATCTAGATAAGTTCCTTTGGGGGTCTAGTTTCCAAAATGGGGTCACATGTGGGGGAGCTCCAATGTTTAGGCACACGGGGGCTCTCCAAACGCAACATGGTGTCCGCTAAAGATTGGAGCCAATTTTTCATTGAAATAGTCAAATGGCACTCCTTCCCTTCCGAGCCCTGCCGTGCGCCCAAACAGTGGTTTACCCCCACATATGAGGTATCAGCGTACTCAGGACAAATTGTACAATAACTTTTGGGGTCCAGTTTATCTTTTTACCCTTGGGAAAATAAAAAAAATTGTTGCTAAAAGATCATTTTTGTGACTAAAAAGTTAAATGTTCATTTTTTCCTTCCATGTTGCTTCTGCTGCTGTGAAACACCTGAAGGGTTAATAAACTTCTTGAATGTGGTTTTGAGCACCTTGAGGGGTGCAGTTTTTAGAATGGTGTCACTTTTGGGTATTTTCAGCCATATAGAACCCTCAAACTGCCTTGAAATGTGAGGTGGGCCCTAAAAAAAATGGTTTTGTAAATTTTGTCGTAAAAATTAGAAATCACTGGTCAAATTTTAACCCTTATAACTTCCTAGCAAAAAAAAAATTTGTTTCCAAAATTGTGCTGATGTAAAGTAGACATGTGGGAAATGTTATTTATTAACTATTTTGTGTCACATATCTCTCTTGTTTACCAGAATAAAAATTCAAAATTTGAAAATTGCGAAATTTTCAAAGTTTTAGCCAAATTTCCATTTTTTTCACAAATAAACGCAAAAATTATCGACCTAAATTTACCACTAACATGAAGCCCAATATGTCACGACAAAACAGTCTCAGAATCGCTAGGATCCGTTGAAGCGTTCCTGAGTTATTACCTCATAAAGGGACACTGGTCAGAATTGCAAAAAACGGCAAGGTCATTAAGGTCAAAATAGGCTGGGTCATGAAGGGGTTAATAACTAAGTAATCGGAGCTGGTGGCAGTGGGATGTGTCCTGTGCAATTGGGAGGCTTTGTAGCGACCGGCGGCTTTGATAATTATTGTTCCCGCCTGAGTGGGAGTAGTTATATCGCCCTCGCTGCAGTGTGCCCATTAGCCAGTACAAGGTAAGGCAGCCTTTCTGGCTACTAATTATCCTAGGTGCAGTACCCATTCTGACCTGAGGGTAAGGGGGGCGCCAGAGAGCTGCAAGTTCCAAGCCGGAACTGGGAAGTGGGATATAGATAAATCCCCTTCAGAAAGAACCAGGGGCAACCAAACAACCCCGGATCATGACAAATTGGTGTGAGTGGTGGGAATGACAAAGGTATCCTCCCCATGAACCGTAACATATTGGTGGCAGAGCGGTGGGATTATAGAGCATTAGTGATCTGGTTTGAGCAATCATTCCTCTCACTAAAAACTTGCACAGTTCTTGCGAGGAATTGGCGCAAAAAAGTTTTGGAGAACAAGCTCAGTGTTTACTAGTCCTGAGACAATTGTGTGTACTTGCGATTAGCCTCTCCCTTTCCCTTTATTTTTCTATCCTATCTTTTATTTGGCAATGATGGCTGCAAAAGAAGAAGCCTGGTACACCCAGCAAAAGAGGGACACTCTTGTTGTAGTATGCACGTACCACAGCCTGGACCCCCATGGCAAAACCAAGGCTCAATTGGTCATGGAACTGGTGTAATTTGAAATGGACCAAGCCCGGTCTCAGAGCCAAGTGGACGCAGAAGCCAGCATCAGCGAAAGTGGTGCTGCAGCAGAGGTCCAACCAATGAATGCTGGCCCTACTTGCAACCAGGGCGGATTGGAGCCTCACCTGCCAATGGCCTTGGAACAACTGCCTGCCGACGACCATGATGGACGTCTGAGGCTGCTCCAGCAATACCAAGTGAAAGCGGAGGCCCAGCGGAGGCAGAGAGAGCTGAGCAGCAAGCAGTGCGGGAGCACCAGCTGGAGTTAGCCCGACTCCAGGGGCCGAGGTCGTCCCAGTCCAGCGGCGAGCCCAGCAGTGCTCAGACCCCTAAAGCCCGGCCAGAGCACTATCCTGTGATGTAAAAGGACGGGACTTGGACACTTTTCTGCAGGCCTTTGAGAAAGCCTGCAGCCAGTATCAGCTGCCAGATGACCAATGGGCCCGATACCTGACCCCAGGGCTAAGAGGCAAAGCTCTGGAGGTGTTTCCTGCTCTTCCTCCAGTCCAAGATGAAGACTATGAGGCCATCAAGCAGGCCCTGATAACAAAGTACCAACTGACATCTGAGGTTTACCGTAGAAAGTTCCGGAACCTCCAATGTGGCCCACAAGACAGCTACGGCGATGTGGTGCATGGACTCAGGACCCACTTTGACCAGTGGGTCCAAGCAGGGCCGGACTGGCCATAGGGCATTTCTGGCAAATGCCAGAAGGGCCGGTCCCTGCAGTGGGCCGCTCGATCTGTCGCTCCCTTCATGCTGTCAGCTGGCGTTCTGTTCTTTGCAGCCAGCACACTAGGCAGCATCAGCCTGCCTTGTGCACAGGATCGCGCTGCACTTCTAAAATCACTGTGGCCGGCCGCCACGCTAGACAGGATGAAGTTTTTGGCCGCAGTCTGATGGTCTGAACACCAGCTGTCATGAGGTAACATAGACGGAGGGGGAGAGGCACGCTCTGCTCTTCTGTGCTGCTGGGACCCTGCCACTTACGGCAGCCTGGGGTCAGGAGTCAGGACATCAGACGCCCACTTCCTCCTGTCCAGCCAGGCGGCAGGGGCAGAAAGGATTTACGAGCTGCTGATAACCTTACCCTGAGTGCATGGAGCTGAAGCACAGAAAGCCCGGAGTTGTACCTGGAGGCAAGCTCTAATAGAATTAAGAAAAAAAGCTGTGTCCACTTCCACGGCACTAGCTCAAAAAATCACCACTCCTGTGGTGAACTATACTCCCAGCATGCCATAGGACCTGCTGTACATGCTGGGAGTTATAGTTCTCAAAAGCAGGGAAAAGGCTATGTGCACACGTAGTTTTGATGGCTGCAGATTTTTCCGCAGCGGATTTCAGAAATCCGCAGGTAAAAGGCACTGCGTTTTACCTGCGGATTTATCGCGTTTTTTATGTGGATTTTGTGCGGATTCCACCTGCGGATTCCTATTATGGAGCAGGTGGAAACCGCACAAAGAATTGACATGCTGCAGAATGTAACCCGCAGCGTTTCCGCGCATTTTTTTTCCGCAGCATGTGCACTGCGGATTGCGTTTTCCATAGGTTTACATTGTACCGTAAATGCATGGAAAGCTGCTGTGGACCCGCAGCGTCAAAACCGCTGCGGATCCGCAGCAAAATCCGCAACGTGTGCACATAGCCTAATAGTCAACCATGGGACATAGATGGCACCTATGGGATCTTAAAGAAATCTGATGGCTGAGGGTATGTTTCCACTTGGCATATTTGCTGTGGATTTGATGCAGTGTCCTATCCACAGCAACCAGATGTTACGCATAGTGGATGGGATTTTATGAAATCCCATCTCCACTAAGCGTGCACTGACACCTTCTCGACGTCATCCCAGGTCCTTCGCACACAGCATCCCTGGGAACGGAAGGCGCCGCGTGCACCACTGAGAGGTGAGAGGACGCCGGAGGCCATCAGAAGGAAAGTATATCAATATTTTTTATTTTAATTCTTTTTTTTTTTACAGGGATATGGTGCCCAGTTCGTGGAGGAGGAGAGTCTCCTCTCCTCCACCCCGGGTACCAACCTCACATGATCCACTTACTTCCCGCATGGTGGACATAGCCCAATGCGGGAAGTAAGCAGATCAATGCATTCCTATGTGTGCGGAATCCCTGCAATTCCGCAAAATAATGAACATGCTGCGTTTTTTTCCGGAATGATTTTCCGCTACGGAAAAAAATGCAGCATGTGCACAAATATTGCGGAATGCATTCTAAAAATAGGATGCTTAATGTGAGGTTTTTTTCGCGTTTTCATAGCGAAAAAACATGAAAAAAAGGTGAAAAATCCTGAACGTGTGCACTTAGCCTAATTGTGTAACCACCATACGACAAGTGGGCCTATGTACCTTCAAATGCCAGGGCTGAATTTTTGTCCCAGTCCGGCCCTGGGTCCAAGGACTGTCAGTGACCACCTTTGCACAGCTGCGGGACCTGATGATCAAAGACCAGTTCTTACATCTTTGCCCAGCTGAGGTGCGACAGTGCGTGATGGACAGAGAGCCCAAAGACGTGACGAAAGCAGCGCAGATTGCCGATGCCTATGAGGCCAACCGTAGATCGGAAGTGCGGAAGCCAGTCACCTCCAGCTGGAGAGGGGGTAAGCCTGCAAACAACGCCAGTACCCCTGCCAGCCAACTCGCCAGAGGCCCTGTCCCCATTGCCAACAGCACCAGGCCTACCACTGACCTTCGCCCGTGTTTTTTCTGCAAGCGGACTGGTCATATGAGCGCCCACTGTCCCGAGACGCAGAAGAACCCCCAGCCAAGCCTAATACAGGAGTTCATTTAGTGGGTGGGGCGGTTGGGAGGGTGTATGACAACGTGCAGCACGTCACCGTGGGTGGCCATGTTGCTACAGGCCTCAAGGACGCCGGAGCTGAACGAATCCTCATCCGATCTGAACTGGCGAACCCTTAAGAGATTATTCCGGGGAAAACCCTGACTGTCACTGGGATTGGGGGCATCCGCTGTCCCCTGCCACTGGCCTGGGTGTATATAGATTGGGGTGCCAGGAGCGGGGTGAAGGAAGTGGGGCTGTCTGATAACTTGCCCACTGATGTTTTATTGGGGACTGATTTGGGGAGAATGGTTGCATACTATGTCCCTGACCCCCCTCCCCAATCGAATGCTGATGATAGCGATAGGAAATTGCATGTGCTACCTGACAATGTCTTACCGGTTAATGATGTACCTGATAATCATTTTTATGAAAATGCCGAGGGTAATACTGATGATGCGGATGATGAAAATATGCATGTTTTACCTGCTAACCATTTTTGTCCTGAGAATGATGTGTTCATAGGCGCAGGAGTGCTCAGCCACATCACTCCGCGGGGTGGGATGGCTGAGGAACCCCTAACAGCTAACAGGAGCAAGTGATGGGGCCAAGGGAAATGGGGAGATGCATGGGAACCGTGAGGAAGGTGATGCCATGCAAGTGACCAGTGCCACAGAGGAAGGTACTGTAACTGCCCCATAAGTATCACTGCTCCTGAGGTAATGGGGGTGGATGGGGAGGTAGAGCCCATCGCAGCGTCGGCTGATGGGTCTGTAGAAATCCCCGGGGAGACAGCCTACGTAGCTGCTGTCACCCGCAGTCAGAGTGCCCGGAACGCAGATACCTGTCTGCCTTCCGGACCCTCCTCAGTCATCAGTGTGACTGAACCAGAGGTGGACCCAGTGCAGGTCCCAGAGGTTTCCCGTCGGGAAGGGACCCTGACGTCGCTTCTGGCTTCCCCTAGCCAGGAGTTCCAGGCTGCTCTGCACTCAGAAGCGAGCCTGGAGAATTTGAGACACCTCGCCGAGAGGCCCACCTCCGTGACTGATAAGGAGAGGGTGTTCTGGGAATGAGAGAGGTTGTACTGAGAGACAGTACCCGGAAAATCCCAAAAGGAGTGGTTGAGGGAAAGATAGCTGGTCGTCCAGCACCAATTCAGGAGTGAGTTGTTGCGGATTGCCCATGAGATCCCACTCGCTGGACACTTGGGGATCAGCAAAACAAAGGCCCGGCTGTCTCAACACTTCTATTGGCCTAAGATGGGGGCAGATGTGACAAACTACTGCCACCCCTGTATCGCCTGCCAAAAAGTGGGGAAGGCGGGGCCTGCTCTTAAGGCTCCCCTGATCCCTTTACCAGTGATAGAGGAGCCTTTCTAGAGGATCGTGGTGGACATTGTGGGCCCGCTGGCCATCCCCAGCAGCTCTGGAAAACAATACATCCTCACTGTGATAGACTACGGTACCCGGTACCCGGAGGCAGTGGCTCTGTCCTCAACTAGGGCAGATAAGGTGATAGATGCACTGTTAACCATCTTTTCATGGGTAGGATTTCCCAGGGAAATGCTTACTGATCAAGGGACCCAATTCATGTCCCGCCTAATGGAGGCTCTCTGTAAGAGACGCAGGTGGTGCATGACAACATGACGCAGGCTCAGGCTGATCAGAAGCACTGGTACGACCAGAACGCCCAGGAGCGGACCTACCAGGTGGGTCAAAAGGTGTGGGTGCTGGTCCTCGTACCCGAGGATAAGCTCAGGCAGCCTGGGAAGGCCCGTACGTCATCCACCAGCAGGTCAACCAAGTCACCTACGTGGTCACACTTGACCACGCTCGGGGTAGGCGAAAGGCCTTTCACGTCAATATGAAGGCTCATCACAAACGTGAAGCCTATGTCCTACCGGTCTGCAGCCTGCCCAAAGATGGGGAGGAAGACCCCCTCCTGGTCCAAGTATTAAAAAAGAAAGAGGGGCTGACAGCACTCACTCAAAGGGGCGCACGTTCCATATCCAGGGAACCATCCTGGAACTTCCAAATAATGCAGAAACAGTAGATGAACAGCGCTCCAACCAGGTGTGTAGGTATCAAAAAGTAGTTTATTCCGCAAAAAAACAGCAACGTTTCGACCAAAATCTGGTCTTTATCAAGCATACACAATGATACAAGATGTCAGCTTAAATAGTGTGGATACCACGCAGGGCACCAATCACTATCCAGTCCTGATTTGTAATATAAATATAGTGCATAACAAACATCAAACACAAAAGTGTAACATAACACTCAATAAAAGACCTCCATGATCCAGACAATTATGAAATTACATTAGAATGCAAAATTAATGCTGTGTTTATTTATAGTTGGGCCAATCCGAGGCCGGTGGGTCCATCGAGGACGTGGAGATAAGCGCCTTGTTAACCGAACCCCAGCGGTTGCTGTTGCGGACCACACTGGAACCCTTCTGGGCTGTGTTCTCCAACCGACCTGGAAGGTCTGTGTTAGCGGTCCACGAGGTGGACACCGGGAATCACGCCCCACTACGGCGAACACCCTATCAAATCTACAACGAGGTGCAGCAGATTATGCGCCAGGAGATTGATAAGATGTTACAGCTGGGGGTGATTCAACAGTCAAAGAGCGCGTGGGCCTCACCTGTAGTTCTCGTGCCAAAAAAGGATCGGACCACACGGTTCTGCTTGGACTACAGGGGGCTCAACGCCATCACAGCCTCTGACGCGCACCCAATGCTGTTCATTGAGGAGCTGCTTGAGCAGTTAGCTGGCGCAGAATATCTGACCATAATGGATCTAAGATGAGGATACTGGCAGATTCCCCTGAGCCCCGAGGCGCAGGAGAAGTCCGCCTTTATCACACCCTTCGGACTGTACGAGTCCACGGTCATGCCCTTTGGCATGAAGAATGCCCCTGCCACTTTCCAGCGGATGGTCAACCTCCTGCTTCAGGGACTGGAGGAGTATGCGGTGGCGTACTTAGATGACATTGCCATCTTCAGTTCCTTCTGGGATGAACACCTGCAGCATCTCGAGGAGGTGCTCGGGCGAATTCACCGAGCAGGACTGACTATCAAGCCAGGAAAGTGCCAGATGGGCATGAGGGAGGTCCACTATCTGGGGTATCAAGTAGGTGGGAACTCCATGAGGCCAGAGCAAGGCAAGGCAGATGGGTTGTCCTGCCGGGGCGAACCTGCCGAGATGCACATGGAGGAGTATCGAGAGGTCCTGCCTCCGTAGCGCAGTCTAAAAGGGGGAGGTGTCAGGAACATGAGGTATTTGTGTATTATCGCGCACACTGAGCTCTGCTACATCCAAGAGTGGAGGACAGACACCCGCTGCAGTTCCAACCGCCCTCTTCCCACTCTGCCTGTGTGTGTAACCCTAATCACCTCATTTCCCCCTCCCTCAGCAATTTTTATGGCTTCAAAGTGAAAGTACAAGTAGAAGCACATGGAAAAAAACCCTGAAGTTTCTTTGTGTTTGCTAATGTAAATATCACAGCACCGATTAATGATAGAAGTGGGACAAAAACATTTTTCACATGGGCTTTGGTAGAACTACCAGCCAGTGAGTTTTCTAGGTTCCAGAACCAGCACGGTTGAGAAACAGATTACTACGGAACTGGGTCACCCAGCTGTCCCATGTCTATACTTAAATGAATCCCTATGGCACACTGATGATGGGTTTTCATAATGCTAAGACAGGAGTATCCAGCCTCTACGTGAGGTCACCACAGGCGGAGGGCTTTGGTTTGGGGCTAGGAAATAAGTGAGGGAAGCAGCAGTCTTCAACTGTCTTGTCCGGGGTCTAGCTGCTGTACAGATGCGTGCTATGCAGCTACATGTGTCCCCTGCACCACAGCACACGGGCAGCCATAAGATGACATAGCGAAATGTGGTTGTCAACCTTAATCCCATTTGTAACAGTATTGAACATATGATTTGTCTTCTTTATAAGTGTTTTTTCAACTTTAATCCCATTGTACTGTACATACGATACTTGTCTACTTTTATAATACCTTTTTATACCTCTGTAAACACTGCCTACCTTTTTTGGAGTAAAATATAACATTACTAGCTTGTCTCTCCTTGCTCTATAACGTACGGTCACGTCCGCTGCAGTGAATTACGCTACTAATCTGGGTTGGCTCCGGACCCGTTAAGTAAGAACTCAGAGCTGGTGGCAGCATACTTTGTTCTGTGCGATTGGGAGTCACTGTAGCGACGGCGGCGTTGATAATTATTGTTCCCGCCTGAGTGGGAGTAGTTATATCGCCCTCTCTGCAGCGTGCCCAATAGCCAGTACATAGCAGGCAGCTGTTCTGGTGACTAATTACCCAGGGTGCAGTACCTATCCTGACTTGAGGGTAAGGGGGCGCCAGAGAGCTGCAAGTTCCAAACCGGAAGTGGGACATAGATGAATCCCCTTCAGAAGGAACCAGCAGCAACCAAACCACCCCGGAGCCTGACATACTGGTGTGAGTGGTGGGGATGACAAAGGGATCCTCCTCCTCCTCCTCCTCCTCCCTGTATCCTCCACACACCACATTCTCCTGGCAGCTGCTCTGCCGGACATGCGCAATGAGACCACACAGCTCAAACAGGAGACACCAGTCCTCTACGTTCCTTTCCCATCTCTATGACAACGTGTACGTCTGACATCACTGGAAATTTCAAGCGTGCACACCACTCAGCCAATCACCACTCACGACTCACGTCACGTCACTACCGCACGACCTGACCAATGAACGGCAGGCTACAAGCCCCGCCCCTCTGTCAACGTTTGACCAATCCCAGCGCTCAGTATGTTCCGGAAATGATTGTCCGCGGTGAAGAGGAAGCCGGAAGTGACCGCGAGGGACTGCGGAGCCCGGAATGGAGCGGTGACCGGAGCCCATGGAAGGGGCGGAGCCTGGGGACACCGGAAACGGAGAACCTGGGGCGGTGTACACCATGGAGAACAAGCCCATAGTTACCTGTGAGACCTGAGCCCTGTATATACTCTATACCCCTGTGTACTCCCTGTATATACTGTATCCTCTGTATATACTGTATACCCTCTGTATACACCTTGTACCCCTGTGTACTCCCTGTATATACTGTATACCCCTGTATACACCTTGTACCCCTGTGTACTCCCTGTATATACTGTATACCCCTGTATACACCTTGTACCCCCAGTGTACTCCCTGTATATATTGTATCCTGTATCCTCTGTATACTGTATACCCTCTGTATACACCGTGCACCCCTGTATATACTGTATACTCCTGTATACCCCTGTGTACTCCCTGTATATACTGTATACCCCTGTATACACCTTGTACCCCCAGTGTACTCCCTGTATATACTGTATACCCCTGTATACACCTTGTACCCCCAGTGTACTCCCTGTATATATTGTATCCTGTATCCTCTGTATACTGTATACCCTCTGTATACACCGTGCACCCCTGTATATACTGTATACTCCTGTATACCCCTGTGTACTCCCTGTATATACTGTATCCTCTGTATATACTGTATACCCTCTGTATACACCTTGTACCCCTGTGTACTCCCTGTATATACTGTATACCCCTGTATACACCTTGTACCCCCAGTGTACTCCCTGTATATATTGTATCCTGTATCCTCTGTATACTGTATACCCTCTGTATACACCGTGCACCCCTGTATATACTGTATACTCCTGTATACCCCTGTGTACTCCCTGTATATATTGTATCCTCCTGTATATACTGTATCCCCTCTGTATACACCTTGTACCCCCTGTGTACTCCCTGTATATACTGTATCCTCTGTATATACTGTATACCCTCTGTATACACCTTGTACCCCTGTGTACTCCCTGTATATACTGTATACCCCTGTATACACCTTGTACCCCCAGTGTACTCCCTGTATATATTGTATCCTGTATCCTCTGTATACTGTATACCCTCTGTATACACCGTGCACCCCTGTATATACTGTATACTCCTGTATACCCCTGTGTACTCCCTGTATATATTGTATCCTCCTGTATATACTGTATCCCCTCTGTATACACCTTGTACCCCCTGTGTACTCCCTGTATATACTGTATCCTCTGTATATACTGTATACCCTCTGTATACACCTTGTACCCCTGTGTACTCCCTGTATATACTGTATACCCCTGTATACACCTTGTACCCCCAGTGTACTCCCTGTATATATTGTATCCTGTATCCTCTGTATACTGTATACCCTCTGTATACACCGTGCACCCCTGTATATACTGTATACTCCTGTATACCCCTGTGTACTCCCTGTATATATTGTATCCTCCTGTATATACTGTATCCCCTCTGTATACACCTTGTACCCCCTGTGTACTCCCTGTATATACTGTATCCTCTGTATATACTGTATACCCTCTGTATACACCTTGTACCCCTGTGTACTCCCTGTATATACTGTATACCCCTGTATACACCTTGTACCCCCAGTGTACTCCCTGTATATATTGTATCCTCCTGTATCCTCTGTATACTGTATACCCTCTGTATACACCGTGCACCCCTGTATATACTGTATACTCCTGTATACACCGTGCACCCCTGTATATACTGTATACTCCTGTATACCCCTGTGTACTCCCTGTATATACTGTATACCCCTGTATACACCTTGTACCCCTGTGTACTCCCTGTATATACTGTATACCCCTGTATACACCTTGTACCCCCAGTGTACTCCCTGTATATATTGTATCCTCCTGTATCTTCTGTATACTGTATACCCTCTGTATACACCGTGCACCCCTGTATATACTGTATACTCCTGTATACCCCTGTGTACTCCCTGTATATATTGTATCCTCTGTATACTGTATACCCTCTGTATACACCGTGCACCCCTGTATATACTGTATACTCCTGTATATACTGTATACACCTTGTACCCCCTGTGTACTCCCTGTATATACTGTATACCCCTGTATACACCTTGTACCCCCAGTGTACTCCCTGTATATATTGTATCCTCCTGTATCCTCTGTATACTGTATACCCTCTGTATACACCGTGCACCCCTGTATATACTGTATACGCCTGTATACCCCTGTGTACTCCCTGTATATATTGTATCCTCCTGTATATACTGTATCCCCTCTGTATACACCTTGTACCCCCTGTGTACTCCCTGTATATACTGTATCCTCTGTATATACTGTATACCCTCTGTATACACCGTGCACCCCTGTATATACTGTATACTCCTGTATATACCTTGTACCCCCTGTGTACTCCCTGTATATACTGTATACTCCTGTATATACTGTATACCCCTGTATATACCTTGTACTCCCTGTATATATTGTATCCTCTGTATATACTGTATACCCTCTGTATACACCTTATACCCCCTGTATCCTCCCTGTATATACTCTATACCCCTGTGTACTCCCTGTATATACTGTATACTCCTGTATATACTGTATACCCCTGTATATACCTTGTACCCCCTGTGTACTCCCTGTGTATACTGTATACTCCCTGTGTATACTGTATACTCCCTGTGTATACTGTATACTCCCTGTGTATACTGTATACTCCCTGTGTATACTGTATACTCCCTGTGTATACTGTATACTCCCTGTGTATACTGTATACTCCCTGTGTATACTGTATACTCCCTGTGTATACTGTATACTCCCTGTGTATACTGTATACTACTGTTTCCTGCCTGTATATACTGTGTGCCCCTGTATACTCCCTGTATATACTGTATACCCCCTGTACTTTGTTTATACCGCATGCCCTATACACACTCCCTGTACTGCCCCACGTATATCTGTACATAATACCTGTATATACTGTGTACCCCTATACACACTCCGTCTTGCCCCACGTATATCTGTACATAATACCTGTATATACTGTGTACCCCTATACACACTCCCTGTACTGCCCCACGTATATCTGTACATAATACCTGTATATACTGTGTACCCCTATACACACTCCCTGTACTGCCCCACGTATATCTGTACATAATACCTGTATATACTGTGTACCCCTATACACACTCCCTGTACTGCCCCACGTATATCTGTACATAATACCTGTATATACTGTGTACCCCTATACACACTCCCTGTACTGCCCCACGTATATCTGTACAGAATACCTGTATATACTGTGTACCCCTATACACAATCCCTGTACTGCCCCACGTATATCTGTACAGAATACCTGTATATACTGTGTACCCCTATACACACTCCCTGTACTTCCCCACGTATATCTGTACATAATACCTGTATATACTGTGTACCCCTATACACACTCCCTGTACTGCCCCACGTATATCTGTACATAATACCTGTATATACTGTGTACCCCTATACACACTCCCTGTACTGCCCCACGTATATCTGTACATAATACCTGTATATACTGTGTACCCCTATACACACTCCCTGTACTGCCCCACGTATATCTGTACATAATACCTGTATATACTGTGTACCCCTATACACACTCCCTGTACTGCCCCACGTATATCTGTACATAATACCTGTATATACTGTGTACCCCTATACACACTCCCTGTACTGCCCCACGTATATCTGTACAGAATACCTGTATATACTGTGTACCCTTATACACACTCCCTGTACTGCCCCACGTATATCTGTACAGAATACCTGTATATACTGTGTACCCCTATACACAATCCCTGTACTGCCCCACGTATATCTGTACAGAATACCTGTATATACTGTGTACCCCTATACACACTCCCTGTACTGCCCCACGTATATCTGTACATAATACCTGTATATACTGTGTACCCCTATACACACTCCCTGTACTGCCCCACGTATATCTGTACATAATACCTGTATATACTGTGTACCCCTATACACACTCCCTGTACTGCCCCACGTATATCTGTACATAATACCTGTATATACTGTGTACCCCTATACACTCCCTGTGCTGCCCCACTTATATCTGTACATAATACCTGTATATACTGTGTACCCCTATACTCACTTACTGTACTGCCCCACGTATATCTGTATAGAATACCTGTATATACTGTGTACCCCTATACACACTCCCTGTACTGCCCCATGTATATCTGTACATAATACCTGTATATACTGTGTACCCCTATACACACTCTCTGTACTGCCCCACGTATATCTGTACAGAATACCTGTATATACTGTGTACCCCTATACACACTCCCTGTACTGCCCCACGTATATCTGTACATAATACCTGTATATAGTGTGTACCCCTATACACACTCCCTGTACTGCCCCATATATATCTGTACATAATACCTGTATATACTGTGTACCCCTATACACACTCCCTGTACTGCCCCATATATATCTGTACATAATACCTGTATATACTGTGTACCCCTATACACTCCCTGTACTGCCCCACGTATATCTGTACATAATACCTGTATATACTGTGTACCCCTATACACACTCCCTGTACTGCCCTACGTATATCTGTACATAATACCTTTATATACTGTGTACCCCTATACACACTCCCTGTATTGCCCCACGTATATCTGTACATAATACCTGTATATACTGTGTACCCCTATACACACTCCCTGTACTGCCCCACGTATATCTGTACATAATACCTGTATATACTGTGTACCCCTATACACACTCCCTGTACTGCTCCACGTATATCTGTACATAATACCTGTATATACTGTGTACCCCTATACACACTCCCTGTACTGCTCCACGTATATCTGTACATAATACCTGTATATACTGTGTACCCCTATAAAGACTCCCTGTACTGACCCACGTATATCTGTGCATAATACCTGTATATACTGTGTACCCCTATACACACTCCCTGTATTGCCCCACGTATATCTGTACATAATACCTGTATATACTGTGTACCCCTATACACATTCCCTGTACTGCCCCACGTATATCTGTACATAATACCTTTATATACTGTGTACCCCTATACACATTCCCTGTACTGCCCCACGTATATCTGTACATAATACCTGTATATACTGTGTACCCCTATACACACTCTCTGTATTACACCACTTATATCTGTACATAATACCTGTATATACTGTGTACCCCTATACTCACTTACTGTACTGCCCCACGTATATCTGTACATAATACCTGTATATACTGTGTACCCCTATACACACTCCCTGTATTGCCCCACGTATATCTGTACATAATACCTTTATATACTGTGTACCCCTATACACATTCCCTGTACTGCCCCACGTATATCTGTACATAATACCTGTATATACTGTGTACCCCTATACACTCCCTGTGCTGCCCCACTTATATCTGTACATAATACCTGTATATACTGTGTACCCCTATACACACTCCCTGTACTGCCCTACGTATATCTGTACATAATACCTTTATATACTGTGTACCCCTATACACACTCCCTGTATTGCCCCACGTATATCTGTACATAATACCTGTATATACTGTGTACCCCTATACACACTCCCTGTACTGCCCCACGTATATCTGTACATAATACCTGTATATACTGTGTACCCCTATACACACTCCCTGTACTGCCCCACGTATATCTGTATAGAATACCTGTATATACTGTGTACCCCTATACACACTCCCTGTACTGACCCACGTATATCTGTACAGAATACCTGTATATACTGTGTACCCCTATACACACTCCCTGTACTGACCCACGTATATCTGTACATAATACCTGTATATACTGTGTACCCCTATACACACTCCCTGTACTGCCCCACGTATATCTGTACATAATGCCTGTATATACTGTGTACCCCTATACACACTCCCTGTACTGCCCCACATATATCTGTGCATAATACCTGTATATACTGTGTACCTCTATACACACTCCCTGTACTGCCCCACGTATATCTGTACATAATACCTGTATATACTGTGTACCCCTATACACACTCCCTGTACTGCCCCACGTATATCTGTACATAATACCTGTATATACTGTGTACCCCTATACACACTCTCTGTACTGCCCCACGTATATATCTGTACATAATACCTGTATATACTGTGTACCTCTATACACACTCCCTGTACTGCCCCACGTATATCTGTACAGAATACCTGTATATACTGTGTACCCCTATACACTCCCTGTACTGCCCCACGTATATCTGTACAGAATACCTGTATATACTGTGTACCCCTATACACACTCCCTGTACTGACCCACGTATATCTGTACATAATACCTGTATATACTGTGTACCCCTACACACTCCCTGTACTGCCCCACGTATATCTGTACATAATACCTGTATATACTGTGTACCCCTATCCACAGTCCCTGTACTGCTCCACGTATTTCTGTACATAATACCTGTATATACTGTGTACCCCTATACACTCCCTGTACTGCCCCACGTATATCTGTACATAATACCTGTATATACTGTGTACCCCTATACACACTCCCTGTACTGACCCACGTATATCTGTACATAATACCTGTATATACTGTGTACCCCTATACACACTCCCTGTACTGCCCCACGTATATCTGTACATAATACCTGTATATACTGTGTACCCCTATACACACTCCCTGTACTGACCCACGTATATCTGTACATAATACCTGTATATACTGTGTACCCCTATAAAGACTCCCTGTACTGACCCACGTATATCTGTGCATAATACCTGTATATACTGTGTACCCCTATATACACTCCCTGTACTGCCCCACGTATATCTGTACATAATACCTGTATATACTGTGTACCCCTATACACACTCCCTGTACTGCCCCACGTATATCTGTACATAATACCTGTATATACTGTGTACCCCTATACACACTCCCTGTACTGCCCCATATATATCTGTACATAATACCTGTATATACTGTGTACCCCTATACACACTCCCTGTACTGCTCCACGTATATCTGTACATAATACCTGTATATACTGTGTACCCCTATACACACTCCCTGTACTGCCCCACGTATATCTGTACAGAATACCTGTATATACTGTGTACCCCTATACACACTCTGTACTGCCCCACGTATATCTGTACATAATACCTGTATATACTGTGTACCCCTATACACACTCCCTGTACTGCCCCACGTATATATGTACATAATACCTTTATATACTGTGTACCCCTATACACACTCCCTGTACTGCCCCACGTATATCTGTACATAATACCTGTATATACTGTGTACCCCTATACACACTCCCTGTACTGCCCCACGTATATATGTACATAATACCTTTATATACTGTGTACCCCTATACACACTCCCTGTATTGCCCCACGTATATCTGTACATAATACCTGTATATACTGTGTACCCCTATACACTCCCTGTACTGCTCCACGTATATCTGTACATAATACCTGTATATACTGTGTACCCCTATACACTCCCTGTACTGCCCCACGTATATCTGTACATAATACCTGTATATACTGTGTACCCCTATACACACTCCCTGTACTGCCCCACGTATATCTGTACATAATACCTGTATATACTGTGTACCCCTATACACTCCCTGTACTGCCCCACGTATATCTGTACATAATACCTGTATATACTGTGTACCCCTATACACACTCCCTGTACTGCCCCACGTATATCTGTACATAATACCTGTATATACTGTGTACCCCTATACACACTCCCTGTACTGCCCCACGTATATCTGTACATAATACCTGTATATACTGTGTACCCCTATACACACTCCCTGTACTGCCCCACGTATATCTGTACAGAATACCTGTATATACTGTGTACCCCTATACACACTCCCTGTACTGCCCCACGTATATCTGTACATAATACCTGTATATACTGTGTACCCCTATACACACTCCCTGTACTGCCCCACGTATATCTGTACATAATACCTGTATATACTGTGTACCCCTATACACTCCCTGTACTGCCCCACGTATATCTGTACATAATACCTGTATATACTGTGTACCCCTATACACACTCCCTGTACTGCCCCACATATATCTGTACATAATACCTGTATATACTGTGTACCCCTATACACTCCCTGTACTGCCCCACGTATATCTGTACAGAATACCTGTATATACTGTGTACCCCTATGCACACTCCCTGTACTGCCCCACGTATATCTGTACATAATACCTGTATATACTGTGTACCCCTATACACTCCCTGTACTGCCCCACGTATATCTGTACATAATACCTGTATATACTGTGTACCCCTATACACACTCCCTGTACTGCCCCACATATATCTGTACAGAATACCTGTATATACTGTGTACCCCTATACACTCCCTGTGCTGCCCCACATATATCTGTACATAATACCTGTATATACTGTGTACCCCTATACACTCCCTGTACTGCCCCACGTATATCTGTACATAATACCTGTATATACTGTGTACCCCTATACACACTCCCTGTACTGCCCCACATATATCTGTACATAATACCTGTATATACTGTGTACCGCTATACACACCCTGTACTGCCCCACGTATATCTGTACAGAATACCTGTATATACTGTGTACCCCTATACACACTCCCTGTACTGCCCCACGTATATCTGTACAGAATACCTATATATACTGTGTACCTCTATACATACAGTAGATATTAAAAGTCTCCACACCCCTGTCACCTACCGGCTTCTCAGCATGTGACTTAGAGTAACACTTGCAGGTGCAACCCCATCTCCTCTCACTCAGTCCAGCATTCAACCCCGACACAGACCACACACCCGCTCATACACGCTGCCACCACTCGCCGAACACACGGGCGATGAGTCCCGGAAATATTACTACTACTGTCTGCCAATCACCAGGGTCACACACTCTAAGGCTATAGATTTTATAGAGCATACAAGGTTCAGACTTATTAAAGTTTCAAGCTTTAATAGAAAAGGTACAGTGCTTACAATAAAAGATATAAATATATGGAAATAAAAAGTGACATACAAATATGCAAAACAATTATAAAAATAAAGGGAGAAAACTTACAGAAATATCAAAACTTTGCAGTCTGGCCTTCTGATCCTGAGGGGGGGATGAATATGGACTGGCTCACATCAGCTTGGCTGCCCCTCAGTCTGTGAACATCTTTCTATGTGTAAAGGCCTAATTTATAGAGTCATCTTGGAGGTCAAATATCTAGAGCAGCCTCTTAGGTTAATACTCTAATCCTTGGTCTGTGACTGGATCCTGGCTATTTTACCAATGAATACTTTATTTTTCTTTGAACCTGTTTGTGTGACCTTTCTCATAGTAAACAGTGTCATGCTGCGATTGGTGTGTCTGTTCAAGAGTCAGAAGGTGTGAAATGTTTCCACTTGTGTGTTCTCAGGAAATCCCCCCTGGGGTGTGAGTAGGAAGACTGTCTTTTTCTCGGGATAACATAAAGGCCCCGTCACACATAGCGAGATCGCTAGCGAGATCGCTGCTGAGTCACAAGTTTTGTGACGCAACAGCGACCTCAGTAGCGATCTCGCTATGTGTGACACGTACCAGCGATCAGGCCCCTGCTGCGAGATCGCTGATCGTGTCGGAATGGCCTGGACCTTTTTTTGGTCATTGAGGTCCCGCTGACATCGCTGAATCGGTGTGTGTGACACCGATCCAGCGATGTCTTCACTGGTAACCAGGGTAAACATCGGGTTACTAAGCGCAGGGCCGCGCTTAGTAACCCGATGTTTACCCTGGTTACCAGCGTAAATGTAAAAAAAACAAACAGTACATACTCACCATCTGATGTCCGTCAGGTCCCTTGCCGTCTGCTTCCTGCTCTGACTGACTCCCGGCCGCAAGGCAGTACAGAGCACAGCGGTGACGTCACTGCTGTGCTGTGCTCTCACTGTACGGCGGCACTCAGTCAGAGCAGGAAGCAGACGGCAAGGGACCTGACGGACATCAGATGGTGAGTATGTACTGTTTTTTTTTTTTTTGGTAACCAGGGTAAACATCGGGTTACTAAGCGCGGCCCTGCGCTTAGTAACCCGATGTTTACCCTGGTTACCCGGGTGCTGCAGGGGGACTTCGGCATCATTGAAGACAGTTTCAACGATGCCGAAGTCGTTCCCCTGATCGTTGGTCGCTGGAGAGAGCTGTCTGTGTGACAGCTCCCCAGCGACCACACAACGACTTACCAACGATCACGGCCAGGTCGTATCGCTGCTCGTGATCGTTGGTAAATCGCTATGTGTGACGGGGCCTTTAGTCTTTGTAAGAGCTGCAGCCTAGACAGATGTTAATCTACTGCTGGTCATACATCCATACCAGTACATATTTCACTACACCTCTAATATAATACCAAGTATATGTCAAGTCACAATCCTACCAAGAAGAATTATTTCAGGACTTGTTCCCCGTTAATGTCGTCCATAATCTGTACAGATCCACTGAGAAACTAACTGAAAGCATTTTGAGGGGAAATAATAACAAATCTACAGTAATGTGGTTGCATAAATGTGAACACCCTCTTATAACTGGGGATGTGATTGTGCTCAGAATCAGCCAGTCACATTTCCCCTCATGCTAAGTAGTAGTCAGTGCATAGCCGCAGTGACCCCAGAGGAAGTGTCCCTGTTCTAGGAGGATTTTCCTGACACTTTCTGGTCTGTAAACAGCTGACAACACAGTAAGGGATCTCATAGTGGATAGTTGTCAGTCAGGACAAGGTACAAAAACATTTCTGAGGCTTTAAATCTACCATGGACACTGAAGGCGTCAAGAAGTGGCTGAAATCTGACAGATCAGTGACATTACCTAGAGCTGGACGTCCCCCTGAAATTGCTGAAAATACCAGAAGAACATTGTCCCTGGAGGCTGCACGAAGCCGATGGCAACATTAAAGGAGCTGCAGGAATATATGGCCATTCCTGGTTGTGTCCTGCATGTGACTATCTCCCGTATTCTTGATATGTCCAGACTGTTGTGTGAGAAGATAGAGCCTTTTCTTACAAAAAAAGGCATAAAGGCCTGGCTATGTTCTGCAAAACCTCCATCACATCGGCCAGAAGCGGGAAACGTGTTCTGTCTGATGATACAGAGGGGGAACTTTGTGGCCATAATTCCAAAAGACACAAAGCCAACACCAAGCATCTCAGAAGATCCCCATCCCCACAATGAGGCATGGTGGAGGCAGTATTCTGCTTTGGGGCAGTTTTTCTGCAGCTGGAACTGGGGCCACAGATGAGGAGGAGGGGATTATGCACGTCCAGATACCAGACGATTTTACATGAGACACCTCTGCTGAAAAACTGAAGATGAGGAATTTTGCCTTTTAGCAGATAACGACCCTAAGCGACCTCCAAATCCCCCAAAGAACGGTTTCACCAGAAGAAGATGTATGTCCTGGAGCAGCCGAGCCCAGACCTGAACCCAAGGGGCAATCTGTGGTGACCTGAAGAGGGCGCTACACACAGGAGATGCCCCCGTAATCTGACAGATGTGGAGCTACTGCAAGAAGGAGCAAAGTTTCCAATTCTAGCTGTGCCGCGCTGATAGACCCCGACCCAATAAGTCTGAACGCTGGCAGACATTCACAAGGGAGTCCAGAAAAGTATTGAACTTATGCAACCTCATTTGTTGTTCTCCCACCAGTTCTTCCTAGTATGTGTGTGTATATGTTGAGGTTTGAGTTGTGGCCTCTGACTTCTGTACCTTGCTCCTTTAGGTGCTGGAGACCAGAGTCTGTTCACTGCAGTGTATTCCACCCTGACACAGCAGCTGCCGCGAGACGCGATGGAGTGGCGGAGGTGAGGGCATCGCCATTTATTGTCATTTTCCTTCTCAACCTGTTTGTATCAGGGTCAATCTCATCCATATTGTAAAAGTGTATGTAGTCTCGGGGCCCCAAGGTATGGGAGCTAGAGGTGGTCCCCTGGCCTACAAGGTTTGGTTTGGCGTTGGGTGGTGGCCCGTGGCTGTAGGGTATGGGGCAGCTGGTGGTCCCCGTTTACAAGGTATGGGGCAGCTGGTGGTCCCCGTTTACAAGGTATGGGGCAGCTGGTGGTCCCCGTTTACAAGGTATGGGGCAGCTGGTGGTCCCCGTTTACAAGGTATGGGGCGGGTGGTGGTCCCCGTTTACAAGGTATGGGGCGGGTGGTGGTCCCCGTTTACAAGGTGTGGGGCAGGTGGTTGTCCCTGTTTACAAGGTTTACATTTGAGTGGTGGTTCCAGGGCATTGCAGGGTTTGGCATGGGTGGCGGTCCCGTGGTTGTAGGGTATGGGGCAGGTGGCAGTCCCGTGGTTGCAGGGTATGGGGCAGGTGGCGGTCCCGTGGTTGTAGGGTATGGGGCAGGTGGCAGTCCCGTGGTTGCAGGGTATGGGGCAGGTGGTGGTCCCGTGGCTGTAGGGTATGGGGCAGGTGGCAGTCCCGTGGTTGCAGGGTATGGGGCAGGTGGCGGTCCCGTGGTTGTAGGGTATGGGGCAGGTGGCAGTCCCGTGGTTGCAGGGTATGGGGCAGGTGGTGGTCCCGTGGCTGTAGGGTATGGGGCAGGTGGCGGTCACGTGGCTGTAGGGTATGGGGCAGGTGGCGGTCACGTGGCTGTAGGGTATGGGGCAGGTGGCGGTCACGTGGCTGTAGGGTATGGGGCAGGTGGCGGTCACGTGGCTGTAGGGTATGGGGCAGGTGGCGGTCACGTGGCTGTAGGGTATGGGGCAGGTGGCGGTCACGTGGCTGTAGGGTATGGGGCAGGTGGCGGTCACGTGGCTGTAGGGTATGGGGCAGGTGGCGGTCACGTGGCTGTAGGGTATGGGGCAGGTGGCGGTCACGTGGCTGTAGGGTATGGGGCAGGTGGCGGTCACGTGGCTGTAGGGTATGGGGCAGGTGGCGGTCACGTGGCTGTAGGGTATGGGGCAGGTGGCGGTCACGTGGCTGTAGGGTATGGGGCAGGTGGCAGTCGTGTGGCTGTAGGGTATCTGGCAGGTGGCGGTCCTGTGGCTGTAGGGTTTGGGGCAGGTGGCGGTCTCTGGGCATTGTTGGTAATCATTTCTTCTTCTCTCCAGGGCTTATGGCCGTGCTCCGAAGATGATCCACCTGGAGTCCAACTTTGTCCAGTTTAAGGAAGAACTTCTGCCTAAAGAAGGGAACAAAGCGCTGCTGACTTTCCCGTTCCTACACATCTACTGGACCGAGTGCTGTGTCAGTATTCTCAGCTTCCTCTGTGGCGGGTGACTGGGGTCACTGGACAAAGGGTAACGGGCTTCCCAGTAATGAGGAGACCCCAAACACGAGGGGTCAGTGTACTATTGCGGTGCCACACTCTTATCAGTAGAGTCTAGTGTTGTGTGACCCCCCCCCCCCAACACAGTATGGTGCGCCCCCCCCAACACAGTATGGTGCGCCCCCCCCCAACACAGTATGGTGCGCCCCCCCAACGCAGTATGGTGCGCCCCCCCAACGCAGTATGGTGTGCCCCCCCCAACGCAGTATGATGCGCCCCCCCCAACGCAGTATGGTGCGCCCCCCCAACGCAGTATGGTGCGCCCCCCCCAACCCAGTATGGTGCGCCCCCCCAACGCAGCATGGTGCTCCCCCCCAACGCAGCATGGTGCTCCCCCCCAACGCAGCATGGTGCTCCCCCCCCCAACGCAGCATGGTGCTCCCCCCCAACGCAGTATGGTGCTCCCCCCCCCAACGCAGTATGGTGCTCCCCCCCAACGCAGTATGGTGCTCCCCCCCCCCCAACGCAGTATGGTGCGCCCCCCCCAACGCAGTATGGTGCGCCCCCCCAACGCAGTATGGTGCGCCCCCCCAACGCAGTATGGTGCGCCCCCCCAACGCAGTATGGTGCGCCCCCCCCCCAACGCAGTATGGTGCGCCCCCCCCCAACGCAGTATGGTGCTCCCCCCCAACGCAGTATGGTGCTCCCCCCCCCCAACGCAGTATGGTGCGCCCCCCCCAACGCAGTATGGTGCGCCCCCCCAACGCAGTATGGTGCGCCCCCCCAACGCAGTATGGTGCGCCCCCCCCAACGCAGTATGGTGCGCCCCCCCCCCCAACGCAGTATGGTGCGCCCCCCCAACGCAGTATGGTGCTCCAAAGAAAGGGGCAGCGGGGGTTCCTGTAGCTCTGTGTGTAAGGGGCAGCGGGGGTCCCTGGAGCTCTGTGTTAGGGGCAGCGGGGGTCCCTGGAGCTCTGTGTTAGGGGCAGCGGGGGTCCCTGGAGTTCTGTGTGTTAGGGGCAGCGGGGGTCCTGGAGCTCTGTGTATAAGGGGCAGCGGGGGTTCCTGTAGCTCTGTGTGTAAGGGGCAGCGGGGGTCCCTGGAGCTCTGTGTTAGGGGCAGCGGGGGTCCCTGGAGCTCTGTGTTAGGGGCAGCGGGGGTCCCTGGAGCTCTGTGTGTTAGGGGCAGCGGGGGTCCTGGAGCTCTGTGTATAAGGGGCAGCGGGGGTCCCTGGAGCTCTGTGTATAAGGGGCAGCGGGGGTCCTGGAGCTCTGTGTATAAGGGGCAGCGGGGGTTCCTGTAGCTCTGTGTGTTAGGGGCAGCGTGGGTCCCTGGAGCTGTGTGTGTTAGGGGCAGCGGGGGTCCTGGAGCTCTGTGTATAAGGGGCAGCGGGGGTCCCTAGAGCTCTGTGTATAAGGGGCAGCGGGGTTTTTTGTAGCTCTGTGTGTTAGGGGCAGCGGGGGTCCCTGGAGCTCTGTGTGTTAGGGGCAGCGGGGTCCCTGGAGCTCTGTGTGTTAGGGGCAGCGGGGGTCCCTGGAGCTCTGTGTGTTAGGGGCAGCGGGGGTCCCTGGAGCTCTGTGTGTTAGGGGCAGCGGGGGTCCCTGGAGCTCTGTGTGTTAGGGGCAGCGGGGGTCCCTGGAGCTCTGTGTGTTAGGGGCAGCGGGGGTCCCTGGAGCTCTGTGTGTTAGGGGCAGCGGGGGTCCCTGGAGCTCTGTGTATAAGGGGCAGCGGGGGTCCGGTAGCTCTGTGTATAAGGGGCAGCTGGGGTCCCTGGAGCTCTGTGTATAAGGGGCAGCGGGGGTCCCTGGAGCTCTGTGTGTTAGGCGCAGCGGGGGTCCCTGTAGCTCTGTGTGTAAGGGGCAGCGGGGGTCCCTGAAGCTCTGTGTGTTAGGGGCAGCGGGGGTCCCTGGAGCTCTGTGTATAAGGGGCAGCGGGGGTCCCTGGAGCTCTGTGTGTTAGGGGCAGCGGGGGTCCCTGGAGCTCTGTGTGTTAGGGGCAGCGGGGGTCCCTGGAGCTCTGTGTATAAGGGGCAGCGGGGGTCCAGTAGCTCTGTGTATAAGGGGCAGCGGGGGTCCCTGGAGCTCTGTGTATAAGGGGCAGCGGGGGTCCCTGGAGCTCTGTGTATAAGGGGCAGCCGGGGTCCCTGGAGCTCTGTGTATAAGGGGCAGCGGGGGTCCCTGGAGCGCTGTGTATAAGGGGCAGCCGGGGTCCCTAGAGCTCTGTGTATAAGGGGCAGCGGGGGTCCTGGAGCTCTGTGTATAAGGGGCAGCGGGGATCTGGTAGCTCTGGGTACAAAGGGGCAGCGGGGTCCCTGGAGCTCTGTGTATAAGGGGCAGCGGGGGTCCCTGGAGCTCTGTGTATAAGGGGCAGCGGGGGTCCTGGAGCTCTGTGTATAAGGGGCAGCAGGGGTCCCTGGAGCTCTGTGTATAAGGGGCAGCCGGGGTCCCTGGAGCTCTGTGTATAAGGGGCAGCGGGGGTCCCTGGAGCGCTGTGTATAAGGGGCAGCCGGGGTCCCTAGAGCTCTGTGTATAAGGGGCAGCGGGGGTCCTGGAGCTCTGTGTATAAGGGGCAGCGGGGCAGCGGGGATCTGGTAGCTCTGGGTACAAAGGGGCAGCGGGGTCCCTGGAGCTCTGTGTATAAGGGGCAGCGGGGGTCCCTGGAGCTCTGTGTATAAGGGGCAGCGGGGGTCCTGGAGCTCTGTGTATAAGGGGCAGCCGGGGTCCCTGGAGCTCTGTGTATAAGGGGCAGCGGGGGTCCCTGGAGCGCTGTGTATAAGGGGCAGCCGGGGTCCCTAGAGCTCTGTGTATAAGGGGCAGCGGGGGTCCTGGAGCTCTGTGTATAAGGGGCAGCGGGGATCTGGTAGCTCTGGGTACAAAGGGGCAGCGGGGTCCCTGGAGCTCTGTGTATAAGGGGCAGCGGGGGTCCTGGAGCTCTGTGTATAAGGGGCAGCGGGGATCTGGTAGCTCTGGGTACAAAGGGGCAGCGGGGTCCCTGGAGCTCTGTGTATAAGGGGCAGCGGGGGTCCCTGGAGCTCTGTGTATAAGGGGCAGCGGGGGTCTGGTAGCTCTGGGTATAAAGGGGCAGCGGGGTCCCTGGAGCTCTGTGTATAAGGGGCTGCGGGGGTCCCTGGAGCTCTGTGTTTTATATCCGGGGAGGTCTATGATGTCTGTATATAAGGTGCAGTAAGGTTGTGATGTCCAGAGAGCGTTTCCCACCGGCGGGGGAGGTGCGGGATTCTGCAGGCGTCCTGGGAGATTCCCACAGGATCTGGTGGAGCTGTGAGGTCGGAGGGAGGTCTCGGTGTGTGACGTCTAAGTCTGGTGACGTCTTGTGTTATATATGGAGCGTACGAGACTTTCTGCCTGAGTGTAGCCGAGGCAGCAAAGTGAGAGGACTCCACACTGCGACATCTATAGGGGCAGCGCTGCATGTGGGGTATGTACAGAAAACTGGATTGCTGGCAGTCGGCCCTGTATGTACGGGTCTGTGCCGGTGGACGGGGCGATGTTGGTGCTGCCGTGTAGATGCTGGTGGACGATGCTGGTGCTGCCTTGTAGATGGTGGACGGGGCGGTGCTGGTGCGGCCTGTAGATGCCGGTGAACGGGGGCGATGCTGGTGCGGCCTGTAGATGCTGGTGGACGGGGCGATGCTGGTGCAGTCCTGTAGATGCCGGTGGATGGGGCGATGCTGGTGCGGCCTGTAGATGCTGGTGGACGGGGCGATGCTGGTGTGGTCCTGTAGATGCCGGTGGATGGGGCGGTGCTGGTGCGGTCCTGTAGATGCCGGTGGATGGGGCGATGCTGGTGCGGTCCTGTAGATGCCGGTGGACGGGGGCGATGCTGTAGATGCCGGTGAACGGGGGCGATGCTGGTGCTGCCCTGTAGATGTTGGTGGACGGGGGCGATGCTGGTGCGGTCCTGTAGATGCCGGTGGACGGGGGCGATGCTGGTGCTGCCCTGTAGATGCCGGTGAACGGGGGCAATGCTGATGCTGCCCTGTAGATGCTGGTGGACGGGGGTGATGCTGGTGCGGTCCTGTAGATGTTGGTGGATGGGGCGATGCTGGTGCTGTCCTGTAGATGCCGGTGGATGGGGCGATGCTGGTGCGGTCCTGTAGATGCCGGTGGACGGGGGTGATGCTGGTGCTGCCCTGTAGATGCCGGTGAACGGGGGCGATGCTGGTGCTGCCCTGTAGATGTTGGTGGACGGGGGCGATGCTGGTGCGGTCCTGTAGATGCCGGTGGACGGGGGCGGTGCTGGTGCGGTCCTGTAGATGTTGGTGGATGGGGCGATGCTGGTGCTGTCCTGTAGATGCCGGTGGATGGGGCGATGCTGGTGCGGTCCTGTAGATGCCGGTGGACGGGGGTGATGCTGGTGCGGTCCTGTAGATGCCGGTGGACGGGGGTGATGCTGGTGCGGTCCTGTAGATGCCGGTGGACGGGGGCGATGCTGGTGCGGTCCTGTAGATGCCGGTGGACGGGGCGATGCTGGTGTGGCCCTGTAGATGCCGGTGGACGGGGCGGTGTTGGTGCGGCCGTGTAGATGCTGGTGGACGGGGCGGTGCTGGTGCGGTCCTGTAGATGCCGGTGGACGGGGCGATGCTGGTGCGGCCTGTAGATGCTGGTGGATGGGGCGGTGCTGGTGCTGCCCTGTAGATGCCGGTGGACGGGGCGATGCTGGTGCGGTCCTGTAGATGCCAGTAGATGGGGCGGTGCTGGTGCTGTCCTGTAGATGCCGGTGGACGGGGCGATGCTGATTCAGTCCTGTAGATGCCATTGGATGGGGCGGTGCTGGTGCGGCCTGTAGATGCCGGTGGACGGGGCGATGCTGGTGCGGTCCTGTAGATGCTGGCGGATGGGGCAGAGCTGGTGCTGCCCTGTAGATGCCGGTGGATAGAAGCGGTGCTCTTGCTGCCCTGTAGATGCTGATGGATGGGGCGGTGCTGGTGTGGTCCTATAGATGCCGGGCGGCGGTGCTTGTGCGGCCTGTAGATGCCGGTGGACGGGGAGATGCTGGTGCGGCCGTGTAGATGCCGGTGGATGGGGCGATGCTGGTGTTGCCCTGTAGATGCCGGTGGACGGGGCGATGCTGGTGCTGCCGTGTAGATGCTGGTGGACGATGCTGGTGCTGCCCTGTAGATGGTGGACGGGGCGGTGCTGGTGCGGCCTGTAGATGCCGGTGAACGGGGGCGATGCTGGTGCGGCCTGTAGATGCTGGTGGACGGGGCGATGCTGGTGTGGTCCTGTAGATGCCGGTGGATGGGGCGGTGCTGGTGCGGTCCTGTAGATGCCGGTGGATGGGGCGGTGCTGGTGCGGTCCTGTAGATGCCGGTGGATGGGGCGATGCTGGTGCGGTCCTGTAGATGCCGGTGAACGGGGGCGATGCTGGTGCTGCCCTGTAGATGTTGGTGGACGGGGGCGATGCTGGTGCGGTCCTGTAGATGCCGGTGGACGGGGGTGATGCTGGTGCGGTCCTGTAGATGCCGGTGGATGGGGCGGTGCTGGTGCTGCCCTGTAGATGCCGGTGGACGGGGGCGATGCTGGTGCTGCCCTGTAGATGCCGGTGAACGGGGGCGATGCTGATGCTGCCCTGTAGATGCCGGTGGACGGGGCGATGCTGGTGCGGCCGTGTAGATGCCGGTGGACGGGGCGATGCTGGTGCTGTCCTGTAGATGTTGGTGGATGGGGCGATGCTGGTGCTGTCCTGTAGATGCCGGTGGATGGGGCGATGCTGGTGCGGTCCTGTAGATGCCGGTGGACGGGGGTGATGCTGGTG
This sequence comes from Ranitomeya variabilis, assembly GCF_051348905.1. Classification (NCBI taxonomy): domain Eukaryota; kingdom Metazoa; phylum Chordata; class Amphibia; order Anura; family Dendrobatidae; genus Ranitomeya; species Ranitomeya variabilis. Next base: position 2,590,550 of record NC_135234.1, read on the forward strand.
CTGCCCTGTAGATGCCGGTGAACGGGGGTGATGCTGGTGCTGCCCTGTAGATGCCGGTGAACGGGGGCGATGCTGATGCTGCCCTGTAGATGCCGGTGGACGGGGGTGATGCTGGTGCGGTCCTGTAGATGTTGGTGGATGGGGCGATGCTGGTGCTGTCCTGTAGATGCCGGTGGACGGGGCGATGCTGGTGCGGTCCTGTAGATGCCGGTGGACGGGGGTGATGCTGGTGCGGTCCTGTAGATGCCGGTGGACGGGGGCGATGCTGGTGCGGTCCTGTAGATGCCGGTAGACAGGGGCGATGCTGGTGCGGTCCTGTAGATGCCGGTGGACGGGGCGATGCTGGTGTGGCCCTGTAGATGCCGGTGGACAGGGCGGTGCTGGTGCGGCCGTGTAGATGCTAGTGGACGGGGCGGTGCTGGTGCGGCCTGAAGATGCCAGTAGATGGGGTGGTGCTGGTGCTGTCCTGTAGATGCCGGTGGACGGGGCGGTGCTGGTGCGGCCTGAAGATGCCAGTAGATGGGGCGGTGCTGGTGCTGTCCTGTAGATGCCGGTGGACGGGGCGATGCTGGTGCGGCCTGTAGATGCCAGTAGATGGGGCGGTGCTGGTGCTGTCCTGTAGATGCCGGTGGACGGGGCGATGCTGATTCAGTCCTGTAGATGCCATTGGACGGGGCGGTGCTGGTGCGGTCCTGTAGATGCCGGTGGACGGGGCGGTGCTGGTGCTGTCCTGTAGATGCCAGTGGACGGGGCGATGCTGGTGCGGCCTGTAGATGCCAGTAGATGGGGCGGTGCTGGTGCTGTCCTGTAGATGCCAGTGGACGGGGGTGATGTTGGTGCGGTCCTGTAGATGTTGGTGGACGGGGGTGATGCTGGTGCGGTCCTGTAGATGTTGGTGGATGGGGCGGTGCTGGTGCGGCCTGTAGATGCTGGTGGACGGGGCGGTGCTGGTGCTGTCCTGTAGATGCCGGTGGACGGGGCGATGCTGGTGCAGTCCTGTAGATGCCGGTGGATGGGGCGGTGCTGGTGCGGTCCTGTAGATGCCGGTGGACGGGGCGATGCTGGTGCGGTCCTGTAGATGCCGGGGGACGGGGTGATGCTGAATCGGTTCTGTAGATGCCGGTGGACGGGGCGATGCTGGTGCGGTCCTGTAGATGCCAGTAGATGGGGCGGTGCTGGTGCTGTCCTGTAGATGCCGGTGGACGGGGCGATGCTGATTCAGTCCTGTAGATGCCGGTGGACGGGGCGGTGCTGGTGCGGCCTGAAGATGCCAGTAGATGGGGCGGTGCTGGTGCTGTCCTGTAGATGCCGGTGGACGGGGCGATGCTGGTGCGGCCTGTAGATGCTGGTGGATGGGGCGGTGCTGGTGCTGCCCTGTAGATGCCGGTGGACGGGGCGATGCTGATTCGGTCCTGTAGATGCTGGTGGACGGGGCGGTGCTGGTGCTGCCCTGTAGATGCCGGTGGACGGGGCGATGCTGGTGCTGTCCTGTAGATGCCGGTGGACGGGGCGATGTTGGTGCAGTCCTGTAGATGCCGGTGGATGGGGCGGTGCTGGTGCGGTCCTGTAGATGCCGGTGGACGGGGCGGTGCTGGTGCGGTCCTGTAGATGCCGGTGGACGGGGCGATGCTGGTGCGGCCTGTAGATGCTGGTGGACGGGGCGATGCTGGTGCGGTCCTGTAGATGCCGGTGGACGGGGCGATGCTGGTGCGGCCTGTAGATGCCGGTGGATGGGGCGATGCTGGTGCGGCCTGTAGATGCTGGTGGACGGGGCGGTGCCGGTGCTGTCCTGTAGATGCCGGTGGACGGGGCGATGCTGGTGCAGTCCTGTAGATGCCGGTGGATGGGGCGGTGCTGGTGCGGTCCTGTAGATGCCGGTGGACGGGGCGGTGCTGGTGCGGCCTGTAGATGCTGGTGGACGGGGCGATGCTGGTGCGGTCCTGTAGATGCCGGTGGACGGGGCGATGCTGGTGCGGCCTGTAGATGCCGGGGGACGGGGCGATGCTGATTCGGTCCTGTAGATGCCGGTGGACGGGGCGATGCTGGTGCGGCCTGTAGATGCCGGTGGACAGGGCGGTGCTGGTGCGGTCCTGTAGATGCCGGTGGACGGGGCGGTGCTGATGCGGTCCTGTAGATGCCGGTGGACGGGGCGATGCTGGTGCGGCCTGTAGATGCTGGTGGACGGGGCGATGCTGGTGCAGTCCTGTAGATGCCGGTGGACGGGGCGATGCTGGTGCGGCCCTGTAGATACCAGTGGACGGGGCGGTTCTGATGCGGCCCTGTAGATGCCGGTGGATGGGGTAGTGTTGCTGGTGGACATTGTGGCGCATAAGCTGTCGCTCTGACCAGGCTCTTGTGTGTACACGTGTCCTCGGCTGTCTGGACGTCGCTTGCTTTCACGTAGGGGCGATGAGCTCGGTAGTGGTGGGATTCACCTGAACCCTGTTCTCAGCGCAGTCTGTGTCCTTGGCTTTGAGGCATTATATACACTGACCTATGATCTCTGTGACTGTTCTCAGGATACAGAAGTGTATAAAGCCACCACCAAGGACGACCTCACCAAGTGGCAGAACTCGCTGCGCGCCCACGGTACCACCGACTGGTTGATAGTGATTGTGGAGAGCGAAGCCAAGAAAAAAAACAAAACCAACATCTTACCGCGAACGTCCATCGCTGACAAGATCCGCAGCGACTTCTGCAACAAGCAGAGCGACAGGTAAGGGTTCGGGGGCTTGTGACATGGGTCAGGCTGCTCCCCCTGTAGCTGCAGCTTCAGTGTCAGTATCTTCCCTCCTGCAGGTGCATGGTGCTCGTGGACCCCCTGAAGGACACGTCCCGCTCCCAGGAGTCCTGGTCTCTTTTTCTGTCAAAGCTGCGCACGCTGCTCCTCACTTCCTTCACCCGAAATCTTGGACACTTTGAAGACGAGATGAGAACCCTCCGAGAGAAGAGGACGGAGCCTGGCTGGAGCTTCTGTGACTACTTCATGGTGCAGGTGGGTGTGAGGTCTGCATAGTCTCTCCTGTCTAGTTGTGTGAGGGAATTGTGATCTCTATGGGATCGCCCAGAGATCCGCGCCCACCACACGAGCTGGAGCAGAGGTGATGATGGTCTGCACATCATGGTGGAGTCTGGTTGATGTCGGGCTCTTCATTGCAGTCTCTCACCCTCACAGCATTGTGTTTGATGTCTCGGTTGCAGGAGGAGTTGGCCTTTGTCTTTGAGATGCTGCAACAGTTTGAGGACGCTCTAGTCCAGTATGACGAGTTAGATGCCCTCTTCTCCCAGTATGTGCTGAACTTTGGTGCTGGTGGTGAGTAGATGTAGAGCGACCCAAGCTCTGCCTGATCTTTGTCTTCAGTTTGTGTGGCCCCTGCAGACCCTGTGGATATGCTCAGTGGCACTGCCGTCACTCTGCCTGCCCAGGTGTCCTATACTGTGGGCAGTGTCAGTCTCTGCCATGTCTGCCTGATTTCCTAATGAACCTGGCACTCACCCTAGTGATGTTTCTTACCAGATGGGGCAAACTGGCTCAGTTCTTTTTGTCAGCCGGTGCAGAGCTGGGACGGGCTTGCACTAAGGAAACCCATTGACATGGAGAAAAGAGACTTGATTCAGCGTAGTCGGGCCAACCTTCTGGAGCTGCGGAGTTACCTCTTCTCTCGCCAGTGCACCCTGCTCCTCTTCCTGCAGCGGCCCTGGGAGGTTGCCGGCCGGGCTCTGGAGCTCCTCCATAACTGTGTGCAAGAGCTGCAGCTACTGGAGGTGAGTGGCGGTGCTCTGTTCTGCACACCATCGTGATGGCTTACATGAGAACTACTCATTCCTTGTGTGACCCGGCAGGTGGTTGTTCCCCCGGGGGCTTTGGACTGTTGGGTGTTCCTGAGCTGTCTGGAAGTTTTGCAGAGGATCGAGGGCTGCTGTGAAAGAGCTCAGATAGATGCCAATATCTCCCACACTGTGGGGCTATGGAGCTATGCCACTGAAAAGGTTGGTGTGAGGTGTTGGCGCTGGAGGAACTTTGGTGGAGCGAGGGTCTGACGTGGGGAGCGGCGGCAGAACCCGTGTCTGATGTGGGGAGCGGCGGCAGAACCAGCGTCTGATGTGGGGAGCGGCGGCAGAACCAGCGTCTGATGTGGGGAGCGGCGGCAGAACCCGTGTCTGATGTGGGGAGTGGCGGCAGAACCAGGGTCTGATGTGGGGAGCGGCGGCAGAACCAGCGTCTGATGTGGGGAGCGGCGGCAGAACCAGGGTCTGATGTGGGGAGCGGCGGCAGAACCAGCGTCTGATGTGGGGAGCGGCGGCAGAACCAGCGTCTGATGTGGGGAGCGGCGGCAGAACCAGCGTCTGATGTGGGGAGCGGCGGCAGAACCCGTGTCTGATGTGGGGAGCGGCGGCAGAACCAGCGTGTGATGTGGGGAGCGGCGGCAGAACCAGGGTCTGATGTGGGGAGCGGCGGCAGAACCCGTGTCTGATGTGGGGAGCGGCGGCAAAACCAGCGTCTGATGTGGGGAGCGGCGGCAGAACCAGCGTCTGATGTGGGGAGCGGCGGCAGAACCAGCGTCTGATGTGGGGAGCGGCGGCAGAACCAGGGTCTGATGTGGGGAGCGGCGGCAGAACCCGTGTCTGATGTGGGGAGCGGCGGCAGAACCAGCGTCTGATGTGGGGAGCGGCGGCAGAACCAGGGTCTGATGTGGGGAGCGGCGGCAGAACCAGCGTCTGATGTGGGGAGCGGCGGCAGAACCAGGGTCTGATGTGGGGAGCGGCGGCAGAACCAGCGTCTGATGTGGGGAGCGGCGGCAGAACCCGTGTCTGATGTGGGGAGCGGCGGCAGAACCAGCGTCTGATGTGGGGAGCGGCGGCAGAACCAGGGTCTGATGTGGGGAGCGGCGGCAGAACCAGGGTCTGATGTGGGGAGCGGCGGCAGAACCAGCGTCTGATGTGGGGAGCGGCGGCAGAACCAGCGTCTGATGTGGGGAGCGGCGGCAGAACCAGGGTCTGATGTGGGGAGCGGCGGCAGAACCAGGGTCTGATGTGGGGAGCGGCGGCAGAACCAGGGTCTGATGTGGGGAGCGGCGGCAGAACCAGGGTCTGATGTGGGGAGCGGCGGCAGAACCAGTGTCTGATGTGGGGAGCGGCGGCAGAACCAGTGACTGATGTGGGGAGCGGCGGCAGAACCAGCGTCTGATGTGGGGAGCGGCGGCAGAACCAGCGTCTGATGTGGGGAGCGGCGGCAGAACCAGCGTCTGATGTGGGGAGCGGCCGCAGAACCAGCGTCTGATGGGAGCGGCGGCAGAACCAGCGTCTGATGTGGGGAGCGGCGGCAGAACCAGGGTCTGATGTGAGGAGCGGTGGCCGAGGGAGAGACTGACGTGGTCAGCACTAACGGACCGTGTCTGACGTGGGGGGTACTGAAGTGCTACTGTAGTTCCACCTGGCACATGCGAGGTCCTGCTTCTCCTGACCACACCTTTATGCTTTTAGCTGCAGGCTCTGGGATCCCTCTGTGGTTTGGTGTCTGAGTCTGGCCCATGCTCTGAGGACCTGCAAAGGACAGTGGATTTACTTGCTGGGTTGGGAACAGAGAGACCGGAAACGGGTAAATGTCTGGAGTGCGCTGTGGCGTTTCTTCTCCTCTGCTCCCTATTGTATTTACCTGATCTTTCCTCCACAGAGAACACGGCACAAAGTCCCTACAAGAAGCTGCAGGAGGCGCTGTCCTCAGAGGAGGCCTTCGAGAAGCATTACCTGGTGAGGGCACTGGGTGGTAATCCCCGATCTAGAACATCCCACCACAACTCATTAATTGGTTCACCCTCCATCTCACTGCAGGACCTGGCACACGCCACCATAGAAATGTACAGCAGCATTGGGAGGAGCCGATCCGCCAAACTGGTGGGGAAGAACCTGGCTGACTTCTATATGTAAGTAAAGAGCACCTTTCCCACTCATCCTCCTCCCCGACCTGCTGAGCTCACCCCCCGACCTGCTGAGCTCACCCCCCGACCTGCTGAGCTCACCCCCGACCTGCTGAGCTCACCCCCGACCTGCTGAGCTCACCCCCCGACCTGCTGAGCTCACCCTCCCTCCCCGACATGCTGAGCCTACGCCCATCCCCCGCTCGCTTTTCCCTTCCTCCCCCGCTCACTCTTCCCTCCCTCGCTCGCTCTTCCCTCTCTCTCGCTCTTCCCTCTCTCTCGCTCTTCCCTCTCTCTCTCGCTCTTCCCTCTCTCTCTCGCTCTTCCCTCTCTCTCTCGCTCTTCCCTCTCTCTCTCGCTCTTCCCTCTCTCTCTCGCTCTTCCCTCTCTCTCTCGCTCTTCCCTCTCTCTCTCTCTCGCTCTTCCCTCTCTCTCTCTCTCTCTCGCTCTTCCCTCTCTCTCGCTCTTCCCTCTCTCTCGCTCTTCCCTCTCTCTCGCTCTTCCCTCTCTCTCGCTCTTCCCTCTCTCTCGCTCTTCCCTCTCTCTCGCTCTTCCCTCTCTCTCTCTCGCTTGCTCTCCCTCTCTCTCTCTCGCTCGCTCTCCCTCTCTCTCTCTCGCTCGCTCTTCCCTCTCTCTCTCTCTCGCTCTTCCCTCTCTCTCTCGCTCTTCCCTCTCTCTCTCTCTCTCTCGCTCTTCCCTCTCTCTCTCTCGCTCTTCCCTCTCTCTCTCGCTCGCTCTTCCCTCTCTCTCTCGCTCGCTCTTCCCTCTCTCTCTCGCTCGCTCTTCCCTCTCTCTCTCGCTCGCTCTTCCCTCTCTCTCTCTCGCTCGCGCTTCCCACTCTCTCTCTCGCTCGCTCTTCCCTCTCTCTCTCTCGCTCGCTCTTCCCTCTCTCTCTCTCGCTCGCTCTTCCCTCTCTCTCTCGCTCGCTCTTCCCTCTCTCTCTCTCGCTCGCTCTTCCCTCTCTCTCTCGCTCGCTCTTCCCTCTCTCTCTCGCTCGCTCTTATCTCTCTTTCTCTCTCTCTCTCTCTCTCTCTCTCTCTCTCGCTCTTCCCTCTCTCTCTCTCGCTCTTCCCTCTCTCTCTCTCTCGCTCTTCCCTCTCTCTCTCTCGCTCTTCCCTCTCTCTCTCTCTCGCTCTTCCCTCTCTCTCTCTCGCTCGCTCTTCCCTCTCTCTCTCTCGCTCGCTCTTACCTCTCTCTCTCTCTCCCCTCTCTCTCTCTCTCTCTCTCTCTCTCTCTCGCTCTTCCCTCTCTCTCTCTCGCTCTTCCCTCTCTCTCTCTCTCTCGCTCTTCCCTCTCTCTCTCTCTCTCTCGCTCTTCCCTCTCTCTCTCGCTCTTCCCTCTCTCTCGCTCGCTCTTCCCTCTCTCTCTCTCGCTCGCTCTTCCCTCTCTCTCTCTCGCTCGCTCTTCCCTCTCTCTCGCTCTCTCGCTCTTCCCTCGCTCTCTCGCTCTTCCCTCTCTCTCTCGCTCTTCCCTCTCTCTCTCGCTCGCTCTTCCCTCTCTCTCTCTCGCTCGCTCTTCCCTCTCTCTCTCTCGCTCGCTCTCCCTCTCTCTCTCGCTCGCTCTTCCCTCTCTCTCTCGCTCGCTCTTCCCTCTCTCTCTCGCTCTTCCCTCCCTCTCTCTCTCTCTCGCTCTCTCTCTCGCTCTCTCTCTCTCGCTCTTCCCTCTCTCTCTCGCTCTTCCCTCTCTCTCTCTCTCGCTCTTCCCTCTCTCGCTCTTCCCTCTCTCTCTCTCGCTCTTCCCTCTCTCTCTCGCTCGCTCTTCCCTCTCTCTCTCTCGCTCTTCCCTCTCTCTCTCTCTCTCGCTCTTCCCTCTCTCTCTCTCGCTCGCTCTTCCCTCTCTCTCTCTCGCTCGCTCTTCCCTCTCTCTCGCTCGCTCTTCCCTCTCTCTCTCGCTCGCTCTTCCCTCTCTCTCTCGCTCGCTCTTCCCTCTCTCTCTCGCTCTTCCCTCTCTCTCTCGCTCTTCCCTCCCTCTCTCTCTCTCTCTCTCGCTCTTCCCTCTCTCTCTCTTCCCTCTCTCTCTCTCACTCTTCTCTCTCTCTCTCTCTCTCTCGCTCTTCCCTCTCTCTCTCTCGCTCTTCCCTCTCTCTCTCTCGCTCTTCCCTCTCTCTCTCGCTCGCTCTTCCCTCTCTCTCTCGCTCGCTCTTCCCTCTCTCTCTCGCTCGCTCTTCCCTCTCTCTCTCTCTCGCTCTTCCCTCTCTCTCTCGCTCGCTCACTCACTCATCTCAAAGCACCAATTTTCCAAGTGAAACATTTGGAGTAATGTACCTTTTTTACGGTTTCTGAATGTCTCCTCCTATGAGTTGTGATGTTTGACTCTTCACGTTCTCTCCTCAGGAAGAAGTCTCTGCCGCAGAAGGCTGAGCCCTACCTAAAAGGGGCGCTCCGCATGTACCAGGCTGAGGGTTGGGCCCTGCCCCTCACCCACACCCAGAAGCAGCTGGCAGAATGTCAAAAGCAGCTGGGGCAGACTGAGCCGTATCTTTTATGCTCGGGTTCGTTTCTCCCGTCCGCTCGTGGCCCGGCCCCCCTGTCACGGATCACAAGGAGGATATCTTTGTCATCCCCGCCGCTCACACTAATGTCATGAACCGGGGTTGTTTGGTTGCCCCAGTTCTTTTCTGAAGGGGATTTATTTATATCCCAGTTCCGGTTTGGAACTTGCAGCTCTCTGGCGCCCCCTTACCCTCAGGTCAGAATGGGTACTGCACTAAGGATAACTAGTCTCCAGAAAGGCTGCCTTACTCTGTACTGGCTAATGGGCACACTGCAGTGAGGGCGATATAACTACTCCCACTCAGGCAAGAACAATAATTATCAACGCCGTCCGTCGCTACGAAGTCTCCCAAACGCACATGACAAATCCGCTGCCACCAGCTCCGATTTCTTAATTAATAACTGGTCCGGAGCCAACACAAATTAGTAGCGTAATTCACTTCAGAGGACGTGACAGTACGTTATAGAGCAAGGAGAAACAAAGCTTGTAATTTATATATTTTACTCCAAAATGGTAGGCAGTGTTTACAAAAGGCTAAAAAGATATTATAAAAAGAAGACAAGTATCGTATGTACAGACAATTACAAATAAAAAGGGATTAACGGTGAAAATCAACTTACCGTTCTTTCATATCATTCAATGGTACACCGTGTGGTGGCGGGGGAGGGGACCTTCCCCACTTATCTTCAGGTCAGATTGCACAGCCTGTCGTAGCTGAATCCCCTGGCAAAAGACCCCCCTTTGTCTGGGCATCTGAGTTTTATACCTTTGCCCAAAACTAAGGGTGTCTCCCCATGGATGACCTCATGGGGTGGGCAGAGCTATGGAATGCACTCCTCTTTCTTGAGGATTGCAAAACCATCATCCCTCATATCTTGGTGCATGAACCTCGTAGAAAGACGACACCTGTGTCGTTATGCTCAGCGTGACCTAGGGATTCGTTTATAGACATGGGGTAGCTGGTTGCGTAGTAATGCGTTTCTCACGTTCTGCTACACGCTGGGCTCCTGAAATCCACCAGTTAGGAGCCCTCTTGTTGCACATACCAGATATATAACTTTCAGATATACTGTATGTCCCTATTTGGGGTGGAATTATTCCATCTTGAATAACTTTCTGATACACAAGGAGCACATGGTATCAGACGAAGGACTGGCTTTCCCAGCTGAAAGCCATAAAACTCCTCAGTGAACGTCCCTGGCACGCTGGTCTCACTTTACAGCTATATAGCAGGGGGGAGGGAGGGGGAAAGGTGACATCGTACACTGGCACGTGCAGGCAGAGGAAACTGCAGCTGAGAGCTCTGTATGTGTAATTGAAGTAATAAGAAATGTTTCCTATCTCCCGACATCCCCGTCCCCTCGTGGCCCGCCCCTCCCGTCCGCTCGTGGGTGCCCGCCCCTCCTGTCCGCTCGTGGGTGCCCGCCCCTCCCGTCCGCTCGTGGGTGCCCGCCCCTCCCGTCCGCTCGTGGGTGCCCGCCCCTCCCGTCCGCTCGTGGGTGCCCGCCCCTCCTGTCCGCTCGTGGGTGCCCGCCCCTCCCGTCCGCTCGTGGGTGCCCGCCCCTCCCGTCCGCTCGTGGGTGCCCGCCCCTCCTGTCCGCTCGTGGGTGCCCGCCCCCCCGTCCGCTCGTGGCCCGGCCCCCCTGTCCGCTCGTGGCCCGGCCCCCCTTAACTCTTCTCCAGATACCTGAGGACTTGTAGTCTCCTGGCCACTGATCACAACCTTCCCCAGGAGGAGCGCGTGACATACGGTCAAGAGATACTCAGCCTCTCCTCACAGGGCCCCGATGATGGAGGTATGGAGTGGTGAACGGTGGGGTATGGTGGTGATGAGGGTACAGTGTGGTGGAGGGTACAGGCAGCTTAAGTGGCAGCAGGAGGTCACAAGGGGTCAGCAGTGGGTTTTTGGCCAGTGGCAGCAGGTTCTTCTGCCTGGTCATACCTGTTTGTCTCCTCAGGTGACCCAATCAGCCTCCCGTTTGGCTCGTTTGCTCAGCTGACGTCTCTCTGCTTCGATCCCCCCAATGCGGTTGTCCATGTCGGTGGGTCCTTGTCTATTGAGCTGACACTCCTCTGCTTGATGCCGGAGCCATTTCACCTGCAGCATCTCTCAGGATATTTCCATTACAGTCTGGACAAGAACAGCTACCGCAAAACTGCAGAGTGGCTGACCCGCCACAAACCCGCAGGGGGCACTGTGCACTTTCCACCTGAGACGGCACTGGGTGTCCGAGCCCCTCCAGCCGTTCTGGAGCTGTCAGAGATGCAGGAGAAGAGTCCGTCAGAGAGTGGCCTTGTCAGCACAGGCGTGATCTGCAGGAACGTGCACATGTTACTACGGCCGCAGGACCCCGGCTCTTCATCTCCCCTGGACAGACTCTCCGGCCTCAACCTGGATAATGGCGCCCACAATCTGTGCTGCAACAACGTGGTCCTGCAGCCAGGAGTCAACCATGTGACCTTCCACACCCAGGTAATGGGGGGCTTCCGGTGTCAGTGCAGGCCAGGCTGCCAGAAAGAAGTGTGTACACCCCAAACACCTGCCCTCCCTGTACACCTCTATTCCCTCCCTCCAATGGCAGTTTTCCCCATACATCCTCTGTTGCCTCCCGCAGCTGGTGGCCGTGCCCCGTACGTCCTCTGTTGCCTCCCTCAGCTGGTGGCTGTGCCCCGTGCGTCCTCTGTTGCCTCCCGCAGCTGGTGGCCGTGCCCCGTGCATCCTCTGTTGCCTCCCGCAGCTGGTGGCCGTGCCCCGTGCGTCCTCTGTTGCCTTCCTCAGCTGGTGGCCGTACCCCGTGCGTCCTCTGTTGCCTTCCTCAGCTGGTGGCTGTGCCCCGTGCATCCTCTGTTGCCTCCCTACACTGTCTGCTGTGCCCGGTACGTCCTCTGTTGTCGCCCTCCGCTGCCGGCCGTGCCCCGTACCTTCTTTTGCCTCCCTCCGCTGGCGGCAGTGCCCCGTACCCTCTTTTGCCTCCCTCCGCTGGCGGTCGAGCCTTGTACGTTCTCTGTTTTCTCCCTCCGCTGGCGGTCATTGCCCGTGTGTCCTCTGTTGCCTCCCTCAGCTGGTGACCGTACCCCGTGCGTCCTCTGTTTTTTCCCTCAGCTGGTGACCGTGCCGCTTGCGTCGTCTGTTGCCTCCCTCAGCTGGTGGCCGTGCCCCGTGCGTCCTCTGTTGCCTTCCTCAGCTGGTGGCCGTGCCCCGTGCGTCCTCTGTTGCCTCCCTCAGCTGGTGGCCGTGCCCCGTGCGTCCTCTGTTGCCTCCCTCAGCTGGTGGCTGTGCCCCGTGCGTCCTCTGTTGCCTCCCTCAGCTGGTGGCCGTGCCCCGTGCGTCCTCTGTATCCTCCCTCAGCTGGTGGCCGTGCCCCGTGCGTCCTCTGTTGCCTCCCTCAGCTGGTGGCCGTGCCCCGTGCGTCCTCTGTTGCCTCCCTCAGCTGGTGGCTGTGCCCCGTGCGTCCTCTGTTGCCTCCCTCAGCTGGTGGCCGTGCCCCGTGCGTCCTCTGTATCCTCCCTCAGCTGGTGGCCGTGCCCCGTGCGTCCTCTGTATCCTCCCTCAGCTGGTGGCCGTGCCCCGTGCGTCCTCTGTTGCCTTCCTCAGCTGGTGGCCGTGCCCCGTGCGTCCTCTGTTGCCTCCCTCAGCTGGTGGCCGTGCCCCGTGCGTCCTCTGTTGCCTCCCTCAGCTGGTGGCTGTGCCCCGTGCGTCCTCTGTTGCCTCCCTCAGCTGGTGGCCGTGCCCCGTGCGTCCTCTGTATCCTCCCTCAGCTGGTGGCCGTGCCCCGTGCGTCCTCTGTTGCCTCCCTCAGCTGGTGGCCGTGCCCCGTGCGTCCTCTGTTGCCTCCCTCAGCTGGTGGCTGTGCCCCGTGCGTCCTCTGTTGCCTCCCTCAGCTGGTGGCCGTGCCCCGTGCGTCCTCTGTTGCCTCCCTCAGCTGGTGGCCGTGCCCCGTGCGTCCTCTGTTGCCTCCCTCAGCTGGTGGCTGTGCCCCGTGCGTCCTCTGTTGCCTTCCTCAGCTGGTGGCCGTGCCCCGTGCGTCCTCTGTATCCTCCCTCAGCTGGTGGCCGTGCCCCGTGCGTCCTCTGTTGCCTCCCTCAGCTGGTGGCCGTGCCCCGTGCGTCCTCTGTATCCTCCCTCAGCTGGTGGCCGTGCCCCGTGCGTCCTCTGTTGCCTCCCTCAGCTGGTGGCCGTGCCCCGTGCGTCCTCTGTTGCCTTCCTCAGCTGGTGGCCGTGCCCCGTGCGTCCTCTGTTGCCTCCCGCAGCTGGTGGCCGTGCCCCGTGCATCCTCTGTTGCCTCCCGCAGCTGGTGGCCGTGCCCCGTGCGTCCTCTGTTGCCTTCCTCAGCTGGTGGCCGTACCCCGTGCGTCCTCTGTTGCCTTCCTCAGCTGGTGGCTGTGCCCCGTGCATCCTCTGTTGCCTCCCTACACTGTCTGCTGTGCCCGGTACGTCCTCTGTTGTCGCCCTCCGCTGCCGGCCGTGCCCCGTACCTTCTTTTGCCTCCCTCCGCTGGCGGCAGTGCCCCGTACCCTCTTTTGCCTCCCTCCGCTGGCGGTCGAGCCTTGTACGTTCTCTGTTTTCTCCCTCCGCTGGCGGTCATTGCCCGTGTGTCCTCTGTTGCCTCCCTCAGCTGGTGACCGTACCCCGTGCGTCCTCTGTTTTTTCCCTCAGCTGGTGACCGTGCCGCTTGCGTCGTCTGTTGCCTCCCTCAGCTGGTGGCCGTGCCCCGTGCGTCCTCTGTTGCCTTCCTCAGCTGGTGGCCGTGCCCCGTGCGTCCTCTGTTGCCTCCCTCAGCTGGTGGCCGTGCCCCGTGCGTCCTCTGTTGCCTCCCTCAGCTGGTGGCTGTGCCCCGTGCGTCCTCTGTTGCCTCCCTCAGCTGGTGGCCGTGCCCCGTGCGTCCTCTGTATCCTCCCTCAGCTGGTGGCCGTGCCCCGTGCGTCCTCTGTTGCCTCCCTCAGCTGGTGGCCGTGCCCCGTGCGTCCTCTGTTGCCTCCCTCAGCTGGTGGCTGTGCCCCGTGCGTCCTCTGTTGCCTCCCTCAGCTGGTGGCCGTGCCCCGTGCGTCCTCTGTATCCTCCCTCAGCTGGTGGCCGTGCCCCGTGCGTCCTCTGTATCCTCCCTCAGCTGGTGGCCGTGCCCCGTGCGTCCTCTGTTGCCTTCCTCAGCTGGTGGCCGTGCCCCGTGCGTCCTCTGTTGCCTCCCTCAGCTGGTGGCCGTGCCCCGTGCGTCCTCTGTTGCCTCCCTCAGCTGGTGGCTGTGCCCCGTGCGTCCTCTGTTGCCTCCCTCAGCTGGTGGCCGTGCCCCGTGCGTCCTCTGTATCCTCCCTCAGCTGGTGGCCGTGCCCCGTGCGTCCTCTGTTGCCTCCCTCAGCTGGTGGCCGTGCCCCGTGCGTCCTCTGTTGCCTCCCTCAGCTGGTGGCTGTGCCCCGTGCGTCCTCTGTTGCCTCCCTCAGCTGGTGGCCGTGCCCCGTGCGTCCTCTGTATCCTCCCTCAGCTGGTGGCCGTGCCCCGTGCGTCCTCTGTTGCCTCCCTCAGCTGGTGGCCGTGCCCCGTGCGTCCTCTGTATCCTCCCTCAGCTGGTGGCCGTGCCCCGTGCGTCCTCTGTTGCCTCCCTCAGCTGGTGGCCGTGCCCCGTGCGTCCTCTGTTGCCTTCCTCAGCTGGTGGCCGTGCCCCGTGCTTCCTCTGTTGCCTCCCTCTGCTGATGGCCGTGCCCCATGCGTTCTCTGTTACCTCTCTCCTCAGCTTGTTGCCATGCCACGTGCACCCCCTATTTCCTCCCTAAGCTGGTGGCAATGCCCCATGCTTCCTCTGTTTCCCGCCCTCTGTTTCTGGATGTGCCCCATATGTCCTTTATTGTTCTGTTGGTAGCCATTCCCCTTATATCCGCTATGCCCTCCCTCCTCTGTCGGTCGTGTCCCGTACATCCTCTGTTGCCGCCCTCCGCTGGCGGCAGTGCCCCGTGCACCCTCTGTTGCCTCCCTCAGCTGGTGGCCGTGCCCCGTACGTCCTCTGTTGCCTCCCTCAGCTGGTGGCCGTGCCCCGTGCGTCCTCTGTTGCCTTCCTCAGCTGGTGGCCGTGCCCCGTACGTCCTCTGTTGCCTTCCTCAGCTGGTGGCCGTGCCCCGTGCATCCTCTGTTGCCTCCCTCAGCTGGTGGCCGTGCCCCGTGCGTCCTCTGTTGCCTTCCTCAGCTGGTGGCTGTGCCCCGTGCGTCCTCTGTTGCCTTCCTCAGCTGGTGGCCGTGCCCCGTGCGTCCTCTGTTGCCTCCCTCCGCTGGTGGCCGTGCCCTGTGCGTCCTCTGTTGCCTTCCTCAGCTGGTGGCCGTGCCCCGTGCGTCCTCTGTTGCCTCCCTCCGCTGGTGGCCGTACCCCGTGCGTCCTCTGTTGCCTTTCTCAGCTGGTGGCCGTGCCCTGTGCGTCCTCTGTTGCCTCCCTCCGCTTGTGGCTGTGCCCCGTGCGTCCTCTGTTGCCTCCCTCAGCTGGTGGCCGTGCTTCTTGTGTCCTCTGTTGCCTCCCTCTGCTGATGGCCGTGCCCCATGCGTTCTCTGTTACCTCTCTCCTCAGCTTGTTGCCATGCCACGTGCACCCCCTATTTCCTCCCTAAGCTGGTGGCAATGCCCCATGCTTCCTCTGTTTCCCGCCCTCTGTTTCTGGATGTGCCCCATACGTCCTTTATTGCTCTATTGGTAGCCATTCCCCTTATATCCGCTATGCCCTCCCTCCTCTGTCGGTCGTGTCCCGTACGTCCTCTGTTGCCTCCCTCCGCTGTCGGCCGTGCCCCGTACGTCCTTTGTTGCCTCCCTCCGCTGTCGGCCGTGCCCCGTACGTCCTCTTTTGCCTCTCTCTGCTGACGGCTGTGCCCCGTACGTCCTCTGTTGCCTCCCTCCGCTGTCGGCCGTGCCCCGTACGTCCTCTGTTGCCTCCCTCCTCTGTCGGTCGTGTCCCGTACGTCCTCTGTTGCCTCCCTCCGCTGTCGGCCGTGCCCCGTACGTCCTTTGTTGCCTCCCTCCTCTGTCGGTCGTGTCCCGTACATCCTCTGTTGCCTCCCTCCGCTGTCGGCCGTGCCCCGTACGTCCTTTGTTGCCTCCCTCCGCTGTCGGCCGTACCCCGTACGTCCTCTTTTGCCTCCCTCCTCTGTCGGCCGTGCCCCGTACGTCCTCTGTTGCCTCTCTCTGCTGGCGGCTGTGCCCCGTACGTCCTCTTTTGCCTCCCTCCTCTGTCGGCCGTGCCCCGTACGTCCTCTGTTGCCTCCCTCTGCTGTCGGCCGTGCCCCGTACGTCCTTTGTTGCCTCCCTCCGCTGGCGGCTGTGCCCCGTACGTCCTTTGTTGCCTCCCCCCGCTGGCGGCTGTGCCCCGTACGTCCTTTGTTGCCTCCCTCCGCTGGCGGCTGTGCCCCGTACGTCCTTTGTTGCCTCCCTCCGCTGTCGGCCGTGCCCCGTACGTCCTCTGTTGCCTCCCTCCGCTGGCGGCTGTGCCCCGTACGTCCTTTGTTGCCTCCCTCCGCTGTCGGCCGTGCCCCGTACGTCCTTTGTTGCCTCCCTCCGCTGTCGGCCGTGCCCCGTACGTCCTCTTTTGCCTCTCTCTGCTGGCGGCTGTGCCCCGTACGTCCTCTGTTGCCTCCCTCCGCTGTCGGCCGTGCCCCGTACGTCCTTTGTTGCCTCCCTCCGCTGGCGGCTGTGCCCCGTACGTCCTTTGTTGCCTCCCTCCGCTGGCGGCTGTGCCCCGTACGTCCTTTGTTGCCTCCCTCCGCTGTCGGCCGTGCCCCGTATGTCCTCTGTTGCCTCCCTCCGCTGGCGGCTGTGCCCCGTACGTCCTTTGTTGCCTCCCTCCGCTGTCGGCCGTGCCCCGTACGTCCTCTGTTGCCTCCCTCCGCTGTCGGCTGTGCCCCGTACGTCCTCTGTTGCCTCCCTCCGCTGGCGGCTGTGCCCCGTACGTCCTCTGTTGCCTCCCTCCGCTGTCGGCCGTGCCCCGTACGTCCTCTGTTGCCTCCCTCCGCTGGCGGCTGTGCCCCGTATGTCCTCTGTTGCCTCCCTCCGCTGGCGGCTGTGCCCCGTACGTCCTCTGTTGCCTCCCTCCGCTGTCGGCTGTGCCCCGTACGTCCTCTGTTGCCTCCCTCCGCTGGCGGCTGTGCCCCGTACGTCCTCTGTTGCCTCCCTCCGCTGTCGGCCGTGCCCCGTACGTCCTCTGTTGCCTCCCTCCGCTGGCGGCTGTGCCCCGTACGTCCTTTGTTGCCTCCCTCCGCTGGCGGCCGTGCCCCGTACGTCCTTTGTTGCCTCCCTCCGCTGTCGGCCGTGCCCCGTACGTCCTTTGTTGCCTCCCTCCGCTGTCGGCCGTGCCTCGTACGTCCTCTTTTGCCTCCCTCCTCTGTCGGCCGTGCCCCGTACGTCCTCTGTTGCGTCCCTCAGCTGGCGGCTGTCACGGTTCACGGGGAGGATATCTTTGTCATCCTCACCACTCGGGTTCATTTCTCCCGTCCGCTCGTGGCCAGGCCCCCCTGTCACGGATCACAAGGAGGATATCTTTGTCATCCCCGCCGCTCACACTAATGTCATGAACCGGGGTTGTTTGGTTGCCCCAGTTCTTTTCTGAAGGGAATTTATTTATATCCCAGTTCCGGTTTGGAACTTGCAGCTCTCTGGCGCCCCCCCCCTACCCTCAGGTCAGAATGGGTACTGCACCCAGGATAATTAGTAGCCAGAAAGGCTGCCTTACTTTGTACTGGCTAATGGGCACACTGCAGTGAGGGCGATATAACTACTCCCACTCGGGGGAACAATAATTGTGAATGCCGCCGTCGCTACAAAGCCTCCCAATTGCACAGGACAAATTTCGCTGCCACGAGCTCCGATTTCTTAATTATTAATGGGTCTGGAGCCAACCCAGATTAGTAGCGCAATTCACTTCAGAGGACGTGACCGTACGTTATAGAGCAAGGAGAGACAAGCTAGTAATTTTATATTTTACTCCAAAAAAAGGAAACCCGCTCCTTGCACTCTTTGGGATTAGCTGCTGTCAATTTCCGTGAGCTATAGATCTCTCGATGGACATCCGGAATATGTAATCCTTATATCTTTAGCCCTGATCGGTGCTAGTATACATAATAATAATAATAATTTTTATTTATATAGCGCCAACATATTCCGCAGCGCTTTACAACTTATAGAGGGGACTTGTACAGACAATAGACATTACAGCATAACAGAAATCACAGTCCAAAACAGATACCAGGAGGAATGAGGGCCCTGCTGCTCGCAAGCTTACAATCTATGAGGAAAAGGGGAGACAGGAGAGGTGGATGGTAACAATTGCTTTAGTTATTTGGACCAGCCATAGTGTAAGGCTCGGGTGTTCATGTAAAGCTGCATGAACCAGTTATCAGCCTAAGTATGTAACAGTACAGACACAGAGGCTATTAACTGCATAAAGTGTATGAGAACATGATGCGAGGAACGTGGTTATGTTTTTTTTTTTCTATTTTTAATAGGCCACACAGGGATAGTTAGGTTAATGCGTTGAGTTGGTAGGCCAGTCTGAACAAACGAGTTTTTAGGGCACGCTTAAAACTGTGGGGATTGGGGATTAATCGTATTAACCTAGGTAGTGCATTCCAAAGAATCGGCACAGCACGTGTAAAGTCTTGGAGACGGGAGTGGGAGGTTCTGATTATTGAGGATGCTAACCTGAGGTCATTAGCGGAGCGGAGGGCACGGGTAGGGTGGTAGACTGAGACCAGAGAGGAGATGTAGGGTGGTGCTGAGCCATGGAGTGCTTTGTGGATGAGGGTAGTAGTTTTGTACTGGATTCTGGAGTGGATGGGTAGCCAGTGTAATGACTGGCACAAGGTAGAGGCATCGGTGTAACGGTTGGTGAGGAATAGGATCCTGGCAGCAGCATTCAGGACAGATTGGAGCGGGGAGAGTTTGGTAAGAGGGAGGCCGATTAGTAGAGAGTAACAATAGTCCAGACGAGAATGAATAAGTGAGACTGTAAGAGTTTTTGCAGAGTCGAAAGTAAGAAAAGGGCGAATTCTAGAAATATTTTTGAGATGCAGATAAGAAGAGCGAGCCAGTGATCGGATGTGGGGGGTGAATGAAAGCTCGGAATCAAGGATGACCCCAAGGCAGCGGGCATGTTGCTTTGGAGTAATGCTGGAACCGCACACGGAGATGGCAATGTCAGGCAAAGGTAGGTTAGTAGAGGGGAGAGAACACGAGGAGTTCAGTTTTTGACAGGTTCAGTTTCAGATAGAGGGAGGACATGATGTTAGAGACAGCGGTAAGACAATCACTGGTGTTTTCTAAGAAGGTCGGCGTGATAACAGGAGAAGAGGTGTATAATTGGGTGTCGTCAGCATAGAGATGGTACTGGAAACCAAATCTACTGATTGTTTGTCCAATAGGGGCAGTATACAAAGAGAAGAGGAGGGGGCCTAGGACTGATCCTTGAGGAACCCCAACAGTAAGGGGAAGGTGAGAGGAGGAGGAACCAGCAAAACAAATAGTGAAGGATCGGCCAGAGAGATAGGAGGAGAACCAGGAGAGAACGGTGTCCTTGAGGCCGATGGGGCGGAGCATAGTGAGGAGGAGCTGGTGATCCACAGTGTCGAATGCTGCGGAGAGATCCAATAGAATTCGCATGGAGTAGTGACCATTAGATTTAGCTGTTAGTAGGTCATTAGAGACTTTAGTGAGGGCAGTTTCAGTAGAGTGTAAAGAGCGGAAGCCAGATTGAAGAGGGTCGAGAAGAGAGTTATCTGAGAGATAGCGGGTAAGACGGGAGTGGACCAGGCGTTTGAGGAGTTTAGAGATGAAGGTAAGATTAGAGACAGGTCTATAATTAGCGGCACAATTTTGGTTGAGGGAGGGTTTTTTAAGTAATGGATGTATGCTGGCATGCTTAAATGAGGAGGGAAAAATACCGGAAGTGAGAGAAAGGTTGAATATTTTTGTTAGGTAAGAGGTGACAGCCGGGGAAAGGGACTGGAGGAGATGTGACGGAATGGGGTCACTGGTGCAAGTGGTCGGGCGAGAAGATGCAAGGAGCCTGCTTACTTCTTCTTCAGTAACTGGTTCAAAGTCAGAGAGTGAACTAGATGCAGTGGGGGAGGGAGGACAGTGCCTGGTATGAAGAAATTGGGAGATGATTTCCTGTCGAATGTGGTCAATTTTTTCTTTGAAGTAATTGGCCAGATCGTCAGCGCGGAGATCTGTGGTTGGGGCCTGCTCTCTTGGGTTGAGTAGGGACTGGAAAGTGTCAAAGAGACGTTTAGGGTTATTGGACAGTGAGGTGATGAGGGTGTTGAAATAGGTTTGTTTGGAGAGGTGAAGGGCAGAGTTGTATGTTTTTAGCATGAACTTATAATGGATGAAATCTTCGGGTAGATTAGATTTTCTCCACAGACGTTCGGCGCACCTGGAGCATCGCTGCAGGAAACGTGTTTGCAGCGTGTGCCAGGGTTGTCGTCGTCTGTGCGGAGTTGTTCTATGTATAGGAGGAGCAGCTTCAGCCAGGGCACTTTGCAGGGTTTCATTGTAATGCTTCAGTGCAGAATCAGGACATGAGACGGAGGAGATTGGGGCCAATGAGGAATGCAAGTTCTTCATAAGTTTCTGGGTGTTAATGGCCTGTATGTTTCTATAAGTGTGGAAAGTGGGGGTGACCTGAGCGGGATGGCAGTTCTTGATAGAGAATGAAAGAAGGTTGTGGTCAGAGAGCGGGAGAGGGGAGTTTGTGAAATCGTCCACTGAGCAAAGCCGGGAGAAGACCAAGTCAAGGGAGTTTCCATCTTCATGCGTTGGAGAGTTAGTATGCTGCGAGAGGCCGAAAGAGTAGGTTAGAGATAAAAGGTGAGAAGCAGATGGGGAGAGGGGAAAAGCAATGGGGATATTGAAATCACCCATGATAAGGGTGGGGGTGTCACAGGAGAGAAAGTGTGGAAGCCAGGTGGCAAAGTGATCCAGGAACTGATGAGAGGGGCCGGGAGGACGATACACCACCGCCGCTCGCATGGAGAAGGGGACGTAGAGTCTGACAGCATGGACCTCAAAGGAAGGGAATACAAGTGAGGGTACTTGGGGAATAACTTGGAAGGTACATTTGGGTGAAAGGAGCAGCCCAACGCCTCCACCTGCTCTGTTGTCTGATCTTGGGGTATGAGAAAAGTGTAGTCCACCATATGAAAGAGCAGCAGCAGCGGTTGTGTCTGACTGCTGGATCCAGGTTTCAGTAAGAGCCAGGAGATTAAGAGAATTAGAAAGGAAGAAGTCATGGATGAAGGAGAGTTTATTACACACTGAGTGAGAATTCCAAAGGGCACAATTGAAAGAGACAGAAGGCATGCAGGGAATATTAATAAGGTTACATAACCTTAAAAGAACAATAGAATCCCATGCTTGCTGTACCAGTTTTGGCCGGTATCAGGTGGGAAGGGGGAATGAGTTTTAGGGAGAGACGGGCTTTCGCAGCACAGGGCCATATAAATTCCTCAGTGATCCTAATGTTGCCATACTGACCTCACATTACATCCATATAGCAGGGGGGATGGGGAGTTGCTTAGAATTCCAGCCTTCTGCTGGCAGGCAAAGGAAACTGCAGCAGAGAGCTCTGTATGTGTAATGGAATAATAATGACTCTTTCCTGACAGCAGCCGTGCCTCATACGTTCTCTGTTGCCTCCCTCCGCTGGCGATCGTGCCTTGTACGTTCTCTGTTACCTCTCTCCGATAGCCGCATTGTCCTGTACATCTTCTGTTCCCTCGTTCTGCTGGCAGCGGTGGCCATCTCTCGGGGTCCTCACTACTGATGGTGTTTCTCCACATTTTAGGCTCAGGAGCCTGGCACCTACACCCTGCGCCAGCTGGCGGCGTCCTTTGGAGCGGTGCGGCTGCTGCTCTCCCATGTGTACCCCATAGTCCAGTACGATGTTTACTCCCAGGAGCCGCAGCTGAAGGTGGAGCCGCTGAGTGGTGAGTTTGATGGCAGCGGTTCCCAAGCCTCGTTCCGGAGCAGCGATCCCACCATTCTCCTTTGTCACACAGATTGCCTTCTTGCTGGAGTCCCTCAGAAGTTAAAATTTACGGTAACAACTGGACATTATCAGGTGAAACGTGGAGACGCCCTGCAGCTGAGTAATGCCGACACTATGCCCGTCACCCCAGGACTGGACACCACCGCCTCTATCTACCAGAACAGCCACGGTGAGTGCAGCAGCTGCCTGATACTGGAGCAGATGGTAACCTTCCATCCTCCGCGCCGTCGTCCTCCCCGTGGCCGCGCCGTCGTCCTCCGCGCCGTCGTCCTCCGCGCCGTCGTCCTCTGCGCCGTCGTCCTCTGCGCCGTCGTCCTCTGCGCCGTCGTCCTCTGCGCCGTCGTCCTCTGCGCCGTCGTCCTCTGCGCCGTCGTCCTCTGCGCCGTCGTCCTCTGCGCCGTCGTCCTCTGCGCCGTCGTCCTCTGCGCCGTCGTCCTCTGCGCCGTCGTCCTCCGCGCCGTCATCCTCCGGTAACCGTTCCTGGCAGCTGCTGTCTCATGTTACAGGTGAAGTGTCGGTTGGTGCCCTCAGTGTACAGAGTTCCGATAAAGTGACCAGCATCTCCCTCCCCCTGGCCCCTCCGTACCACGTCATGGAGTTTGAGCTTGATGTAGTCTGTCTCCTCCCCGAGGCTGGACATCTAATGAACGGAGAGGTTCCTCGCAAAGGGAAGGACCCTCACAACTCCCCCAGCAGCGGGATCCTAGAGCAACGGGTGCGGAGTTTTCTGTGGAGCAATTGCTTGGTGTGCTCATCGGGAAACAGGTGTCCTCTGGGGGAGGATTATCAGAGGCGTCCTCTGGGGGAGGTGGGCGGATAAGCGGAGGCATCCTCTGTGAGGGAGGGGGAGGATAAGCGGAGGCATCTTCCTGTGAGGGAGGGGAGGATAAGCGGAGGCATCCTCCTGTGAGGGAGGGGGAGGATAAGCGGAGGCATTCTCCGGTGGGGGATGGGGGAGGATAAGCGGAGGCATCCTATGGGGGAGGCTAAGCGGAGGCATCCTCCTATGGGGGAGGCTAAGCGGAGGCATCCTCCTATGGGGGAGGCTAAGCGGAGGCATCCTCCTATGGGGGAGGCTAAGCGGAGGCATCCTCCTATGGGGGAGGCTAAGCGGAGGCATCCTCCTATGGGGGAGGCTAAGCGGAGGCATCCTCCTATGGGGGAGGCTAAGCGGAGGCATCCTCCTATGGGGGAGGCTAAGCGGAGGCATCCTCCTATGGGGGAGGCTAAGCGGAGGCATCCTCCTATGGGGGAGGCTAAGCGGAGGCATCCTCCTATGGGGGAGGCTAAGCGGAGGCATCCTCCTATGGGGGAGGCTAAGCGGAGGCATCCTCCTATGGGGGAGGCTAAGCGGAGGCATCCTCCTATGGGGGAGGCTAAGCGGAGGCATCCTGTGGGGGATGGGGGAGGATAAGTGAAGGCATTCTCCTGTGGGGGATGGGGGGAGGATAAGCGGAGGCATTCTCCTGTGGGGCAGGGGGAGAATAAGTGGAGGCATCCTCCTGTGGGGGAGGGGGGAGGATAAGTGGAGGCATTCTCCTGTGGGGGATGGGGGGAGGATAAGTGGAGGCAGGAGTGCCCTCCAGGGGTAAACGTGGGGCGGAGCGTCTGCATCCTTGCTGTTTACTATTGCTCGTCTTTCTTTAGGTTTCGGTGGACTGTCCATGGTCGATATATTCCACGATCATCAGCCTGACGTTCCATCTTCCTCTGAAAGCTCAGCACATGCTGCTGTCATCAGGCACCAGGTGACGGCTCCTCTGTGTGTTGTTATATGGGGGAGGTGACATCTCCTCTGTGTTATTCTACGGGGGGGGGGGGAGGTGACGGCTTCGCTGTGTCATTATACGGGGGAGGTGACTCCTCTGTGTGTTGTTATACGGGGGGAGGTAACGTCTCCTCTGTGTGTTGTTATATGGGGGAGGTGACATCTCTGTGTGTCATTATACGGGGGAGGTGACGTCTCTGTGTGTTATACGGGGGGAGGTGACGTCTCCTCTGTGTGTTGTTATATGGGGGAGGTGACATCTCCTCTGTGTTATTATACGGGGGGGGGGAGGTGACGGCTTCGCTGTGTCATTATACGGGGGAGGTGACTCCTCTGTGTGTTGTTATACGGGGGAGGTAACGTCTCCTCTGTGTGTTGTTATATGGGGGAGGTGACATCTCTGTGTTATTATACGGGGGGGGGGAGGTGACGGCTTCGCTGTGTCATTATACGGGGGAGGTGACTCCTCTGTGTGTTGTTATACGGGGGGAGGTGACGTCTCCTCTGTGTGTTGTTATATGGGGGAGGTGACATCTCCTCTGTGTGTTGTTATATGGGGGAGGTGACATCTCCTCTGTGTTATTATACAGGGGGGAGGTAACGGCTCCGCTGTGTGTCATTATATTGGGGGTGGTGACGGCTCCTCTGTGTGTTGTTAAGGTACCTTCACATGAAGCGACGCTGCAGCGATAGCGACAACGATGCCGATCGCTGCAGCGTCGCTGTTTGATCGCTGGGGAGCTGTCACACAGACCGCTCTCCAGCGACCAACGATGCCGAGGCCCCCGGGTAACCAGGTTAAACATCGGGTTGCTAAGCGCAGGGCCGCGCTTAGTAACCTGATGTTTACCCTGGTTACCAGCGTAAAAGTAAAAAAAACAAACAGTACATGCTCACCTGCGCGTCCCCCAGCGTCTGCTTCCTGACACTGACTGAGCTCCGGCCCTAACAGCAGAGCGGTGACGTCACCGCTGTGCTTTCACTTTCACTTTAGGGCCGGCGCTCAGTAAGTGTCAGGAAGCAGACGCTGGGGGACGCGCAGGTGAGTATGTACTGTTTGTTTTTTTTACTTTTACGCTGGTAACCAGGGTAAACATCGGGTTACTAAGCGCGGCCCTGCGCTTGGTAACCCGA
This sequence comes from Ranitomeya variabilis, assembly GCF_051348905.1. Classification (NCBI taxonomy): domain Eukaryota; kingdom Metazoa; phylum Chordata; class Amphibia; order Anura; family Dendrobatidae; genus Ranitomeya; species Ranitomeya variabilis. The sequence continues at coordinate 2,614,870 of NC_135234.1, forward strand.
TATTTACCCTGGTTACCAGTGTAAAACATCGCTGGTATCGTTGCTTTTGGTGTCAAACACAACTATACACGGCGATCGGACGACCAAATAAAGTTCTGGACTTTATTCAGCGACCAGCGACATCACAGCAGGATCCTGATCGCTGCTGCGTGTCAAACGAAACGATATCGCTAGCCAGGACGCTGTAACGTCACGGATCGCTAGCGATATCGTTACAAAGTCGTTTCGTGTGAAGGTACCTTTATATGGGGGAGGTGACTGCTCCTCTGTGTGTCATTATACGCGGGGGTGGTGATGGCTCCTCGGTGTGTTGTTATATGGGGGGACGTGACGTCTGTGTGTTATTATACGGGGGGGTGGTGACAGCTCCTCTGTGTGTCATTATATGGGGGAGGTGACGTCTGTGTGTTATACGGGGGGAGGTGACGGCTCCTCTTGTGTGTTAATATACGGCGGGAGGTGACAGCTCCTCTGTGTGTCATTATATGGGGGAGGTGACGTCTGTGTGTTATACGGGGGGAGGTGACGGCTCCTCTTGTGTGTTAATATACGGCGGGAGGTGACAGCTCCTCGGTGTGTCATTATATGGGGGAGGTGACGTCTGTGTGTGTCATATTGGGGGTTGTGACAGCTCCTCTGTGTGTCATACGGGGGAGGTGACGTCTCCTTTGTGTGTTATACGGGGGGAGGTGACGGCTCCACTGTGTCGTTATTCGGGGGGGAGGTGACGTCTCCTCTGTGTGTTATTATTCGGGGGTGGTGACGGCTCTCGGTTTGTCATTATAGGGGGGAGGTGACTGCTGCTCTGTGTGTCGTTATAGGGGGGTCTCCTCAGTAAATTATTTTCTCTCTCATCTCAGGAAGTACATCCAAGTCTGTGTGGAAAATACGTGTGACTTTAATTTCCAGTTGTCTGACAGCTGCCTCCGCTCCACTCGAGACCTACAGTTCCACCCGCTGCACACGGAAGAGAGACAGGTGCCCGCCTGTTAGCGCTCTCTGCTCATCTAATGTGATTTCTCTGACTGTGGTCTCTCTCTCCCCCCTCTGTCTCTCTCCCCCCTCTGTGTCTCTCTTCCTCCTCTGTGTCTCTCTCCCCCCTCTGTGTCTCTCTTCCCCCTCTGTGTCTCTCTCCCCCCTCTGTCTCTCTCCCCCCTCTGTCTCTCTCCCCCCTCTGTGTCTCTCTCCCCCCTCTGTGTCTCTCTCTCCCCCCTCTGTCTCTCTTCCCCCTCTGTGTCTCTCTTCCCCCTGTGTCTCTCTTCCCCCTCTGTGTCTCTCTTCCCCCTCTGTGTCTCTCTTCCCCCTCTGTGTCTCTCTTCCCCCTCTGTGTCTCTCTTCCCCCTCTGTGTCTCTCTTCCCCCTCTGTGTCTCTCTTCCCCCTCTGTGTCTCTCTTCCCCCTCTGTGTCTCTCTTCCCCCTCTGTGTCTCTCTTCCCCCTCTGTGTCTCTCTTCCCCCTCTGTGTCTCTCTTCCCCCTCTGTGTCTCTCTTCCCCCTGTGTCTCTCTTCCCCCTCTGTGTCTCTCTTCCCCCTCTGTGTCTCTCTTCCCCCTCTGTGTCTCTCTTCCCCCTCTGTGTCTCTCTTCCCCCTCTGTGTCTCTCTTCCCCCTCTGTGTCTCTCTTCCCCCTCTGTGTCTCTCTTCCCCCTCTGTGTCTCTCTTCCCCCTCTGTGTCTCTCTTCCCCCTCTGTGTCTCTTCCCCCTCTGTGTCTCTCTTCCCCCTCTGTGTCTCTCTTCCCCCTCTGTGTCTCTCTTCCCCCTCTGTGTCTCTCTTCCCCCTCTGTGTCTCTCTTCCCCCTCTGTGTCTCTCTTCCCCCTCTGTGTCTCTCTTCCCCCTCTGTGTCTCTCTTCCCCCTCTGTGTCTCTCTTCCCCCTCTGTGTCTCTCTTCCCCCTCTGTGTCTCTCTTCCCCCTCTGTGTCTCTCTTCCCCCTCTGTGTCTCTCTTCCCCCTCTGTGTCTCTCTTCCCCCTCTGTGTCTCTCTTCCCCCTCTGTGTCTCTGTCTCACCCTCTCCCCCCTCTCTCTCCCCCGTCTCCCTCTCCCCCCGTCTCCCTCTCCCCCGTCTCCCTCTCCCTCTCCCCCGTCTCCCTCTCCCTCTCCCCCGTCTCCCACTCCCCTTCTCTCTCTCCCTCTCCCCCGTCTGTCTCTCCCTCTCCCCCGTCTCTGTCTCTCCCTCTCCCCCGTCTCTGTCTCTCTCCCTCTCCCTCGTCTCTGTCTCTCCCTCTCCCCGTCTCTCCCTCTCCCCCGTCTCTGTCTCTCCCTCTCCTCTGTCTCTCCCTCTCCCCCGTCTCTCTCTCCCTCTCCCCCGTCTCTCTCTCCCTCTCCCCCGTCTCTCTCTCTCCCTCTCCCCCGTCTCTCCCTCTCCCCCGTCTCTCTCTCTCCCTCTCCCCGTCTCTCTCTCTCCCTCTCCCCCGTCTCTCTCTCTCCCTCTCCGCCGTCTGTCTCTCCCTCTCCCCCGTCTCTGTCTCTCCCTCTCCTCTGTCTCTCCCTCTCCCCCGTCTGTCTCTCCCTCTCCTCTGTCTCTCCCTCTCCCCCGTCTGTCTCTCCCTCTCCCCCGTCTCTCTCTCCCTCTCCCCCGTCTCTCTCTCCCTCTCCCCCGTCTCTCTCTCCCTCTCCCCCGTCTCTCTCTCCCTCTCCCCCGTCTCTCTCTCTCCCTCTCCCCCGTCTCTCTCTCTCCCTCTCCCCCGTCTCCCTCTCCCCCGTCTCCCTCTCCCCCGTCTCCCTCTCCCCCGTCTCCCTCTCCCCCGTCTCCCTCTCCCTCTCCCCCGTCTCCCACTCCCCTTCTCTCTCTCCCTCTCCCCCGTCTGTCTCTCCCTCTCCCCCGTCTCTGTCTCTCCCTCTCCCCCGTCTCTGTCTCTCCCTCTCCCCCGTCTCTGTCTCTCCCCCTCTCCCTCGTCTCTGTCTCTCCCTCTCCCCGTCTCTCCCTCTCCCCCGTCTCTGTCTCTCCCTCTCCTCTGTCTCTCCCTCTCCCCCGTCTCTCTCTCCCTCTCCCCCGTCTCTCTCTCCCTCTCCCCCGTCTCTCTCTCTCCCTCTCCCCCGTCTCTCCCTCTCCCCCGTCTCTGTCTCTCCCTCTCCCCCGTCTCTCTCTCCCTCTCCCCCGTCTCTCTCTCTCCCTCTCCCCCGTCTCTCTCTCCCTCTCCCCCGTCTCTCTCTCTCCCTCTCCCCCGTCTCTCTCTCCCTCTCCCCCGTCTCTCTCTCTCCCTCTCCCCCGTCTCTCTCTCCCTCTCCCCCGTCTCTCTCTCTCTCTCTCTCCCCCGTCTCTCTCTCCCTCTCCCCCGTCTCTCTCTCTCCCTCTCCCCGTCTCTCTCTCTCCCTCTCCCCGTCTCTCTCTCCCTCTCCCCGTCTCTCTCTCTCCCTCTCCCCGTCTCTCTCTCTCCCTCTCCCCCGTCTCTGTCTCTCCCTCTCCCCGTCTCTCTCTCTCCCTCTCCCCCGTCTCTCTCTCTCCCTCTCCGCCGTCTGTCTCTCCCTCTCCCCCGTCTCTGTCTCTCCCTCTCCTCTGTCTCTCCCTCTCCCCCGTCTGTCTCTCCCTCTCCCCCGTCTGTCTCTCCCTCTCCCCCGTCTCTCTCTCTCCCTCTCCCCCGTCTCTCTCTCTCCCTCTCCCCCGTCTCTCTCTCTCCCTCTCCCCGTCTCTCTCTCTCCCTCTCCCCCGTCTCTCTCTCTCCCTCTCCCCCGTCTCTGTCTCTCCCTCTCCCCCGTCTCTGTCTCTCCCTCTCCCCCGTCTCTGTCTCTCCCTCTCCCCCGTCTCTGTCTCTCCCTCTCCCCCGTCTCTGTCTCTCCCTCTCCCCCGTCTCTGTCTCTCCCTCTCCCCCGTCTCTGTCTCTCCCTCTCCCCCGTCTCTCTCTCTCCCTCTCCCCCGTCTCTCTCTCTCCCTCTCCCCCGTCTCTCTCTCTCCCTCTCCCCCGTCTCTCCCTCTCCGCCGTCTCTGTCTCTCCCTCTCCTCTGTCTCTCCCTCTCCGCCGTCTGTCTCTCCCTCTCCCCCGTCTCTGTCTCTCCCTCTCCCCCGTCTCTCTCTCTCCCTCTCCCCCGTCTCTCTCTCTCCCTCTCCCCCGTCTCTCTCTCTCCCTCTCCCCCGTCTCTCTCTCTCCCTCTCCCCCGTCTCTCCCTCTCCGCCGTCTCTGTCTCTCCCTCTCCTCTGTCTCTCCCTCTCCGCCGTCTCTGTCTCTCCCTCTCCCCCGTCTCCGTCTCTCCCTCTCCCCCGTCTCCGTCTCCCCAGTCTCTTCAGGATATTGTGTTCTCGGTGTCTGATTCACTGTGGCTTTTTCCACAGGCTCTCCAGAGTCAGCAGTGCCTGCTGTACGTGTGGGAGGTGACGTGGCGCCAGGCTCTGCCCTCTCCGCTCCAGTGCAGCTTCTCTGTCGGCTTCCTCCCGTTGCCTCCTGCGGAGTCCTCCACCATCCTCCACCCATTCACCTATTCTTTCCACTTGGAGCACTTCTATGTGAGTGGCCCTGAAAACGCTGCCCGTTGCGGCGGATGTCCTGTACCCACAGCGAGGGATTCTGGGATATCTTCCTCTGCTCGTGACCCTCCCCATAGTGTCATTAGCTGTGTCCTTCGGGGGCACCATGTCGGGAGGGCAGTGTTTGTGATGATCTTTCCGTTCTCGGCTGTAACGCTCCGTCTTCTCCCCAGCAGACCCTGTACACTGTACGTGCGGAGATCTCCCCCTCGGCAGAGGCAGACTTCTGTAAGATGGGGTCCCTCTGTTCCCTGGAAGTGTGCATCACCCGACTGGGTGACCCTGTGGAGACGGACAAGGAGGAGACGCTGACAGACTGCGAGGGGTACACCAGCACGCAGCTCTTCTACCAGGGTGAGGATGGGGTCTGCAGTGTCTAGGGGCAAGTGGTGTCAGGATTCGCCCAGGTGCTTGTATGGAGGCAGAGGAGGTCCTCTGATGTCCCGTGTACAGGCCCCTAACCTGGGGAATATAAGGTCCCTGTATTGAGGGTGCAATGTTTTCTGACGATCCTTTGTTAAAGGGGTGGTCCGGAACCACGATTTATTTTAATCCCAAATCTCTGTCCATTAATGTCATAATTTAATATACTTTTGGGGGGTTTCCAATATATAGGACCCCTAACGTCACTTCACACCTGGATAGGTCCTGAAAAAAATAAATGTTGTAAATTTCCTTGAAAAAATGAAAAAAATTACTGCTACATTATTAAACCTCCTAAAACACTAAAATAAAATAACATTTCACAAATGGCCCTGATTTAAAGCCGATGTGAGGGAAATGTTATTTATTAGGGATTTTCTATGGTGAGACTCTCTGGATTAAAGGGAGAATCATTCAAAGGTTGAAAATTGCTCTTTTTTTAACATTTTTGTCAAATTTCTGATATTTTTTATAAATAAACACAAAACATTGACCTAAATTTACCATCATCATAAAGTACAATGTGCCATGAAAAAACAGTCTCAAAATCACCGGGATTTGTCAAAACGTACCAGAGTTATTACCACATAAAGTGACACTGGTCAGATTTCAAAAATTTGGCTCTGTCACTAAGGGGTTAAAGAGGAACCGTCGTTATAATAGCTCCTCCTCCCCCCCCCCCCCCACAGAATCTCTCATATCTTGTGAAGATAGATGGGGAGGAGCTCTGCCTCTAGCTCCTCCCTCCTATCTACACATATCCTTATCAGTAGCAGCTCTCATCTCTTGTGTAGATAGGTGGGGAGGAGCTCTGCCTCTAGCCCCGCCTCTCGCTCCTAGCTATACACATCTGTCACTGATCCCTACTCCGTGGTGTCACTTATTCGTCACGTGCCCGTTCTCAGCACATGACTTGGGGTTGTGCCTGCAAGGGTTAATCTATCTCCCACTCTCAGTCCAGCATTCAACCTCTGTCCTATGCTGTAATGGGAGCATAAATCACACACTGACCCAGGCCACACACCCACTCATACACGCTGCCACCACTCACCGAATACACTGGCGATGAGTCCCAGAAATATTAACACTAATAACGTCTACCACTCATAAGGCTCACTCACCTTGGGCTATGGATTCTTTTAGAACATTCAAGGTTCAACTTGTTAAAGTTTTATACTTTAATACAAAAAAGGTTCAATGCTTACAGTAAGAAAAGGTTTAAAAATATGATGATAAAAAGACATACAGGTATGCAAAACAGTATAAAATAACAGGAGACAAACTTATAGAAATCATCTAACTGGTAGTTTGCTTTCTGCTCCCTGAGGGGGGGAGTGATTATGGAGTTGGTGGAACACATCAGCTTCTCAGGCTGCCCTCACATGTGAACACGATTCTCTGTATACAGGTCTAATTTATAGCTTTGGTCTGGAGGTCAGATTTCTAGACCAGCCCCTCAGGTTAATATCATAACTGCTTGTTTTTGATTGGACTACGGCCGCGCTACCAATGAATATATTTTTTTCTCTTGAGATCCTTTGTGTGAAAGCTGTCACAGAGATACTATCAGGCCGTAATTAACATCTCTCTTCCAAGAGCTAGGAGGTGTCAAATGTTACCTTTCTTCTTGGCTTCCAGCAGGACCCCCTGGTGAGATAGGAGACAGAACCTTTGTAGAGGGAGGATTTAAATTTATCCTTCACGGTTAACCCAGTGATTTCCAAATTAATATACAAGGTGTTGCCTGCAACTGAAAATGACCAGACGGAGACGTGTGTCTCTGTATGGGGGATCGAGCTGATCTCTGGCCCCCGTTTATTTTGTATATGAGTTTTCATTGTCACAGAAATTATACTTCAACCAATCAGCATAAGAACACGCTCACAGTTCTTAACCTATAAGAATGCAGGAAAAACTTAACCCATGAGGATACAGAAAAAATGGAAACTACAGATATAGTCATGTCTTTTTGGCATAGTATATGTTTTTCTAACAGATGCCTCAGTCTTGTATAGTGATACACCCCCGAATCTCTTATCTGGCTCGAGACAGAAGACTCAAGGTCTTTATACCAATTATGAACAATAGCCTAGTTGCATACCAGGCTTGTGAACAAAAAGATAAAGTTACTCCATGGCAGCTGTAACCTTTTACCTAATTAAATAACAGAATTTATCTTTAAGCAACAAGAAAATGGAGTCAAAAACACAAAATGGAGAATCTAGCACAAAATGGAGAACCTTTCATAATTTGTTCCTTCACATTCCCCCCTAGATAAATTTTGTTAATTAATGTCCAGCATCAGAGATACTATCCCGAGCTCTAAGCTCGAGGGGTACTGGTCTTCACATGACTGGTGCCATGCTACCAGCCATTTTAAATACAGTTTCATTAATATCTACAAGCGAGGGAAAAATCTTATTATTTCACAGTCTAAGATATAGCAGTACAAAAAATATATAAGAAAATATATTTTCACCTTGACAATCCCCCCTAAACACTAAGTTTTTTCCCTTAAAGAAAGATCCTTCGAGACTGTCCATGTGATGGGAAAAGGGGAGGTGGATTTCTTCATCCAGACACCTCAGAAACTCTCCCCTAGCGAGAGGCCTCCAGGCAGCTGAACCCTTCACTATCCTCACATGGAGTTCTCCCACTGTCCCTAAACTAAATCTCTTAGCATCATCTGAGAATGGGGGGTTCTGTCTACTCTCTTGAGGGGGACATACTTAGGGATCTCCCCTGGATCAGTACCATCGTACTCTGGTGGGTCTACTTCTTGATTGAGGAAGGTGCCAGTCGGGATTGCTTTCACTAACTACCTAGGCCTGCCCAGGTGTACTTATACATCTATCATATTGTCATTATTTGTTTGTAAAATGAGAAAGGTTGGTTCTCAGGGTCAGCCAATTGTTTTGCATAGCTAGCTAGTCAGAGGGCCTCCAGGGATAATACTCCTGTATCTGTCTTACCCTACCTGATGTGGTTGGTTCCCTGGTGGTGGGAGCGACATGACATACTGGTCTACAGCTCCTTCCCAAAAGGATTACTGTCAGCCTACTCCCAAAAGTTAATGTCTCCAGTATCCACCAACCACAATCCTGTGTCAGCTTCTTATATCACTGCATGTGATCTTGTCTGGACAGGATTCAGTGTAATTCTCTTAGGTCGGGTTGCAGTACGGGTCATACAAGTGTTAGGGCCCAAATCCTCAACTATATCCTGAAAGGCATCACAGCTATGATTAACGAATCTTTGTTCACTGTAATATATATATATTTGATCCATTCAACATTTTTATTAATCTGCACCTGTGGGATTATAGAAGCAAAGCCAGCATAAATCTGGTTCTGGGCTTTAAACTGGTCAGGCACCCCCCTTGGCACCCCAATGGCATCAATATATACTAGTGGATCTTCTTCATAACTCATGTGGAGTTGATCGAGACTTCTCCTCTTTCTGGTAGGTTCATCAGGTATCTTTGGTGTACATACATTGTGTATGTTTAATTAGCAAGTCAGTATCTAGAGAACTGTTCTCTTTGCAGAAACTTGTCTCGGAGATCTCTACTGGTGTACCTGTGGTGTCGTGGGAATTGTAGCAGGTGTAATTGTCAGCTAATACGATTACTTCTCCTGGGACCTTTAGTTTAGGTTCCTCATGAATTAGTGGGACATAATCTGGGCAATCAGTGGACTTCAAACCTTTCAACAGATTCATGACACAGGCAGTGGTGTTGTCATCAGGGAAAAGCAATGCATGTGTGTATAGGTGCGTATTCGCAGCAGCACAAGCAATACATCCTACAGAGATATTCTGGACTCTTACATTGTATCTCACCCATTCTAACCACAGGTTTTTCCTTGGGGCTGTTTGTGTTTCTATGGAGAAAACCTCTTGCCAACTGAGAGCTGGAATGGGGATCACTTCATTAACTATATTTTGCAAACGCTCACCTGGGCCTGTCTTAGCTGTACTGGTAACAGGGGCCTTGGTCGGTCTAGAGCTAATATCCTGGAGCTGTATATGGCCTAAATTCCCATGGTATCCACTACTAAATACATAATTATAATGCCTTCCCAGTACAAATGTCTGCAGGTCAGCAGATTGGGGGCTTTCAAGATTTAGGAGGAGGGGGTGACAACTTTTACCCCATTTACAGCCCCTAAATAATTGCAGAAGGGCTGTTAGATGCATTCTCTCACGAAGACTCCTACCCGTCCCATCCTTGGGAACATGGCTTCACTAGGTTTATATCCCCAATCATCTCCCATATTCCAGGCAGCATCTGACCAATAATAACGGTTATTGTTGTATTGTCTGGTAACACATATATAAAACTGGATGATTCCCTCTACCACCCGTTCAGTCTCGAGGCACTTGACTACATTACAGAAATCAAATCGCCAGATATTCACCAGGGCTGTCAGGTTTACCCAGAGAATAGTGGGGCCAGAATTCTTATTTTTACAATAGGGGCCGAAGAGGTAGGGGTGAGGATGGTCCCCAGTCCCAAGGTCAAAAACAACAGCAACATTTCCCTTCAGTCACTACTGTGACTAAACACTGGTTCGGTCTCTTTTACAGTGTGAGGCGTGGATCCAGGTGCTCTTTCCTTCAAGTTTTACTGCAGTGGGGGGTGACCAGGATCACCATGTGAGGTCCTTCAAATCTCGGCTGGAGACAATCTCTGCGCACAAACTTTTTCACATACACCAGGTCTCCTGGCACAAAGGGATGGTGTCCAGGAACCTTGTCTGGGTCTGGAAGAGAACTGAAGACAGTTAAATGCACTTTGGCAAGGTGTCCATGTAAGGCCTGCACATAGCTAGTCAAGTCCTGGTACTTGAGCTGCAACTGTTGTGGAAAGAAACATCCAAGATTGGGGCCCCTGCCAAACAGATTCTCATACGGTGACAGTCCTGTCTTCCTGTTTGGGGTATATCTTACTGAAAACAAAGCTAGAGGAAGGCATTCTGGCCATGGTTTACCAGTCTCTGTCATTGCCCTCTGGATTTTAAGCTTAAGAGTTCCATTTAGTCTCTCCACTCTTCCACTACTCTGCGGATGGAGTATGCAATGCTTGACTTACCCCCAGTGCTGCCATTACCTCTGACATGATCTCTCCAGTAAAATGGGAACCCTGATCGCTTTCAATGACTTCAGGAATTCCATACCTGCATATGATCTCAGCCATCAGTTTCTTCACCGTTGTCTTAGCCGTAGCTTTGGCAACTGGGTAGGCTTCTGGCCAACCTGAAAATAAATCAATGCAGACCAACACATACTCATACGTCCCTACCCTGGGTAACTGAATATAATCAATCTGCAGTCTCTGGAATGGTTAAAGTGCCGGGGAGTGTGTTTGGATGGGGTTTTCACTGTCCTACTCTGATTATGTGTGGCACATATCATGCAGCTCTGTACCTGCCTTTCTGCGCAGGTGGAAAACCCGGGGGCAATCCATTGTCTCTGTAGGGTGTCACACATGGCCGTCTTCGAGTGGTGCACATTCCCGTGCAGAACCTGTGCCATCATTGGGTACAGTACCTGTGGTAGGCAGACCTTTTCACCCCTCCCCCATAGTCCAGTGACGGTATCAGAGCAAGCCCCTATCCATTGCCACCTATCTTTCTCCTCCTTACTTGCCTGTTCTTGTAACCGGGCTAAGATGTCTTTCAACACAAGTGGAGATGGTGGGGTGTCTAGGTGATGTACTTGAGAGGCCACAGGAGTGCTTGCTGCTTTCTTGGCAGCCTGGTCTGCCAGTGCGTTACCCTTTGTCCGTCCATCAGTGCCTTTGGTATGTGCCTTTACCTTTATGATGCCTGCTTGGGTGGGAAGCTGTAGTGCATTCATAAGTTGCTGGACTGCCTCAGCACGTTTAAAGGGGTGGCCATTTGCTGTCAGGAAAGCCCTGGCTCTCCAGATAGGCCCATAACCGTGTGCAATGCCAAAAGCATACCTGGAATCAGTGTAGATATTTACAGTCTTACCTTCTGCTAGTTTGCACGCTTCTGTAAGCGCCTTGAGCTTCTGCTTCTTGTGCAGACATATGAGCTGGCATTGACTCTGCCTTGATTACCTCATGTTCTGAGACCACAGCATATCTGGTACAGTAGCATCCTCGGTCATCTTGGTGACAGGATCCATCTACAAAAAGCTCAAAATCAGCATTAGAATAGGCACACTAGAGACCAGCCGTTTCCTGAGACATCAATTCTAGACAATCATATGGTTTGGAAACCTAATCTTGTTCCCCTGGATCCATTTTAGAAAGAAAAAGAAAAAGAGTGTCCTTTTTCATGTCACCTACTCCTCCCCCCTTTGGATCCATAGGAACTAGGAGAAGAGTAGCGGGGTTTAGGACAGTGCACCTTTTCAAAGTCACATTAGTAGGCATGAGAATAGCACACCGAAGTCGCAGCTGTCTGGTCATGGACATGTGGCTAGATTATACTTGGTTAGGGATACTATATACATCGTGTGGGGTATGGACCATCAGTGGGTAATTTGATTGAGTCCATGAGGGTTTTAACAGCTTCAGCATTCTTCACTGGAGTCCCGGTGGTGGTAACAAACCCTCGATTGGCCCATAGGGCTCCTAAATCATGAGCAATACCAAATGCATACCGTGAGTCCGTGTACATATTAGCCCACCTGTCCTTGGCCAGAACACATGCAGTAGGCAGAGCCTGAAGTTCTACTTCTTGTGCTGACAGTGAGGGAGGGAGTGCAGCTCCGTGCACTACAGTATCTTCCGTAGTAACAGCGTATCCGGTGTGGAATCTGCCAAAATCATCAGCATATCTTGAACCGTCTTTCAGGGCATTGTAGAAAGGTTGCATTATACGGGATGCGTCCGGTATCCACTGACAACAATAAGTACATAGTCCAAGAAAACGCTGGAGTTCAGTCTCATCTTTTGGTAAAGGAAGGGAGCTGACGGCTATTTTTCTTTCTTTTGTGAGGTGTCTGACACCCTGAAGGAGACAGTGACCCAAAAATATCACTTGACCAAGGCAGAACCGAAATTTCGAGGCCGAAACCCGACAGTTCAGATCTGCCAGATACTTGAGAAAACTAACAGTGGCAACAATGGTTTCCTGCTCTGTTCGTGCACACAACAAAAGATTATCCACATACTGAAGCAGCGTGACATAGGGGTGTTCTAACTGCCAGGGTAAAAGACACTCGCCCATATTTTTTGCAAACTGATTGGGACTTCTTTTTTTGGGCCCCCTGTGGCATAACTGTCCGCGTCAATTGTCATCCCTGATAAGTGAATGCAAACAGAAACTGGCAATCTGGGTGTAATGGAATGCTGAAGAAGACATTGGCAAGGTCAATAACTGTGAACCAAGCAGCATCCTGAGATATCTGGGACAAAAGAGTATGTGGATTAGGCACCGGAGTTTCTGGAACAACTGCCCGTAGATCTTGTACCAGCCGGTACACAGGGGGTTGGTCAGGTGGAGTCTTTTTCTTAACGGGAAACAAGGGCGTGTTCCATGGGGAAACACAGGGTATCAGGACACCATTATCGAGTAACGTTTGTATTTGCCCCTTGAGGCACTGCTCCTGATCATGTTTCAAAGGGTACTGATGGACTTTGGGAAAAGGGGCACCAGGTTTGAGAAACACTTTTACTGGTTCTACAGGCATTATTGGGGGAGAATCTGGGTCTATCAGGACCATCATAACTGTGGGAAGGGCATGTAGGATACAGATCTCATTATATTCATCTGCATAGGGGTTATATAACGTAAGGACCATCTGACCATCATCTTGGAATTGTATTCTGGAGCGGAACTGTGATAATAAATCTGCCCCCAGTATATATTGGTGCTTTGGGATTGAGGGGCACAGAGCTTATAGTCGGGAGAAGAGGCTTGATTTCCTGGGGAGGGACCTTATCATCAAGCAGGGAGACCCCCTGTTCCAGATCATCATTTTTAATTGTTTGTCTTTCTGACACATTATTCATCAGAATTCACTTCCTCTGTTGATCCTCAATTTGCTATATATCAACCACTCAACTTGCTTTTACCAATCTTTCAATCACTGATACAAATTTCCTTATAAAACCAGGCACTATATTTCACTTTCAAATTCCAGATTATAATATTTCTTTATACTTAAAAACAATGTTGTCGCTTTAAACAAGACACAGATCTACCAGAGAAAATACAGAGAACACCGTTACAGTATGTGCTCTCTCCATTCCAAGGACACAGAGATAAGAGAGATCACAGCATTCCTCTACACAGAGAAAAGAGACAAGCAATAGCGCAGCTACGCGACCCCTCCCATCGGATATTCCAAAGACAAACACAGACACAAAATATAGCAGTTCTTAGACTTAATTAATTTCTACGAAACCTTCATCACACAATTCACATACCAGAACACCTTAGAAAAACCTATAATTGAGAATATTTTCCCCATTTTTTGGGCTAACAATATCAGATTCATAATACAACTTCAAAGACTTCTTTTCCTTCCACAAAAACGGATTCTCCTTTAGAGCTAAATATCCTTCTTAGTTGTGCATAATACCGACGGCCTTACGGTTTTATTCCACTGGGTCTCTCTGTCCCCCGCTGGGACAACCCAAAAACGCGGTACTCAGTGAAAGGAGGAGGGCGTCTTAGACTTAACCCTCCGGACACCCCTGGAAATATATACTGTATACTTCTATATATTCCTGAGTTACGCATCCTACCCAATCTTCGATCACCTCACCGCGCCTGATTCTAACAGTGATCAGGAATTCAGGATATTTTGACTATAAAGAGAATTACATCACTGGTCAATCCGGGGTGTCCGTCCCTTATGAGGTACGGTTCGAGCACTGGGCTTCCAACGGAACTACACCTCTATATGATTCCACCCAAAAATCATCCCACCTCCGGGGACAAACCTCAGATCCTCTTTGCAGCAACAAACACAGGAAAACCACACCAAACGGCCAGTCTGGACAGTATAACTGCCAACTTACCGTGGTTGTTGTGGGGGATTATCAGTCCCAATTTCCAGTGCCTGTGTCCGGTCCGAGGGTCCTTTGTCTTGTTGTCCTCCGGGCGGCAGAGGCGTTCCTGCTTGGAGCCCCACGTTAAGCGCCAACTGTTGAGGGAGGATCTAAATTGATCCTTCACGGTTAACCCAGTGATTTCCAAATTAATATACAAGGTGTTGCCGGCAACTGAAAATGACCAGACGGAACGTGTGTCTCTGTATGGGGGATCGAGCTGATCTCTGGCCCCCGTTTATTTTGTATATGAGTTTTCATTGTCACAGAAATTATACTTCAACCAATCAGCATAAGAACACGCTCACAGTTCTTAACCTATAAGAATGCAGGAAAAACTTAACCCATGAGGATACAGAAAAAATGGAAACTACAAATATAGTCATGTCTTTTTGGCACAGTATGTGTTTTTCTAACAGATGCCTCAGTCTTGTATAGTGATACACCCCCGAATCTATTATCTGGCTCGAGACAGAAGACTCAAGGTCTTTATACCAATTATGAACAATAGCCTAGTTGCATACCAGGCTTGTGAACAAGATAAAGTTACTTCATGGCAGCTGTAACCTTTTACCTAATTAAATAACAGAATTTATCTTTAAGCAACAAGAAAATGGAGTCAAAAACACAAAATGGAGAATCTAGCACAAAATGGAGAACCTTTCATAATTTGTTCCTTCACACCTTCAGCTTTCAAGACAGATGTTACATTATTGCCAGTGACACAATAAATATCCATATTTTCCTATCGCCACGACAGCACCCTTACGAGAGAGGGGATCCGCCCACCATCTGGACAGGAACCTACAGGATTTAAAGGGGCGGTCCCCCTCACCACTCCAGTTTGGGTTCCTGTCCGGATGGCGGGAGCCTGCAGGATATTCTCTTACCCAGGTCCACCAGGCCTCTGCGCGGTATCCATGAGAACGGCAGAATCGGGGACTCTGGAAGCAGCGTCGGGGGTGTTCTTTTTCAGACCCCTCCTCGTCTGGCCGTATGGTACGCGTTCCCAGGGGTCGGGCAGGCCGCCCTGGGTCGCGTGAACGCCGCAGGGCTGTCTGTGAGCGCGCGGCGCCGGCTCAGCGTTCTTCATACAGATGACCCGGAAGTGGAAGGTAGGACTTTCGGGGTATGCTGGGGGAGGAGGCGCGGCTGCCGGTATTAAGCAGCGGTGACTGCAGGATAATGTGCGGCAGACATGTCTTCGGTTGCGGATACAGAGCACCTTCAGGTGGAGGTGCCTGACCAGCGCAAGAAGAGTGACAGCAGCCGCTCCAGAAGCAGCAGCAGCGTGGTACGGGGGCTGGAGCAGGCAGGTGCCTCAACGTCACGTATGGATTCTCCTCCTCAGAGACCGGTACTATGCAGTTCAGCCTTGGTGAGTGTTTACAAAAGAACCAAGTGGCTGATATGGCCTGTATGTCCTTGTGCTTTGTTTTAGGCCAAGAAATCGGCTAAATCCAAGCACAAGCAATGTGCGTTATGTGCGGTTCCCCTGCCTGATAGTTATCAGAAGAGGCTCTGCCAAACTTGTATTTGTCAGACCTTGGAAGAGGAGGCTCCCCTTCGTGCATCAGACCTCAGGGCAGTTATAAGAGAGGAAATTAGTAGTTCCCTTAAAAGCAGTCGGCATGAGAGATCCAGGGAAGTATCACCAGGATCGAGCCCGTCTATGCAAGAGGGTGAATGTTCACGTTCCTCATCACCATCCTCTTCGGATGAAGAGGGGAGACCTTGTTTTTCAGTGGATGAAATGGACGCACTAGTTAAAGCAGTGCGCGCCACCATGGGGGTTGTAGAGAACAAGGAGCCAAGGTCAACCCAAGATTTAATGTTTGCAGGGTTGTGCCAAAGGAGCCGTAAATCGTTTCCGGTAGTGGATATGGTGAAAGAACTTGTTAAGCGAGAATGGGATAAGCAGGATAAGGGTTTCCTGCCATCATCAGCGAAGAGAAGGTACCCCTTTGATGATAAAGTCCTGGCGGAATGGGTTAAAATTCCTAAAGTGGATGCGGCTGTGGCTTCCACATCTAAACCAACCACCTTACCGCTAGAGGATGTAGACCTTCTAAAAGACCCTGCGGATAGAAAAGCAGACATGTTCCTTAAAAAGGTTTGGGAAGCATCGTCGGGGGCTTTCAAACCGGCAATTGCCGGCACTTGCACTGCCAGATCGGTTATGGTCTGGGTAGCCCAGCTGGAAGAGCAGCTAAAAACTAAAGTGCCTCGTGACAAATTACTGGATTCACTATCCCAGATTCGGGAAGGTGTGGCATATTTGGCGGATGCCTCGGTGGACTCCCTAAAACTTGCAGCCAGATCAGCAGGACTCTCAAACGCTGCCCGGCGAGCCTTATGGCTTAAGACCTGGAAAGGGGACGCGCAGGCTAGAGCTAAACTTTGTACTATTCCGTGTAGGGGAATACCTTCAAGAGACGTTTCCCATACCGGAGACCTTACTCAGCCCGGAATTGGGAGCCGGCGGAGCCAAAGAAGAAAAGTTCAGACTTCAACACCTCATCATCTTCTTCAAGACGTAGGCGAAATTACCGATAAATCGGACCTTCCAGTAGGGGGCAGATTAAGGCATTTTTATACTCAATGGGTCAAAATAACTTCCAGTAATTGGATCCTAGGTATAGTTAGGTCGGGATTAAAGCTAGAGTTCCGGGAAAGACCTTATTATTATGTATTGACTGCCCCTGGTTCCTTAAACCAACAGAAGGCCCTGGAAAAAGAGATTCAAATGCTGAGACAAAAGGAAGTTATTGTAGAGGTTCCGAAAGATCAGGAGGGAGGGGGGTTCTATTCCCCCTTATTCTTAATCCCCAAGCCTGATGGTTCCTTTCGAACCATCATAAATTTACGGAAACTAAACAAATTTCTACAATACCATGCCTTTAAGATGGAATCAATTAAATCGGCAACTAAACTTCTTTTTCCCAGGTGTTATATGACAGTCCTGGATTTAAAAGATGCATACTACCATCTGCCCATTCACAAAGATCACCAACGGTTCCTCAGAATGGCGGTGCGCCTAAACGATCAGGTCAGGCACTTTCAGTTTACGGCAATGCCATTTGGATTATCTATGGCACCAAGGGTGTTTACTAAGGTCATTGCGGAAGTAATGGCCTATGTCAGAGAGCAAGATACTTTAGTCATACCCTACATGGATGACTTCCTGGTGGTGGGTAGTTCATTTGTCCAGTGTGAAGATCGCCTAAACTGTATAATATCTTCTCTACAGGACCTAGGTTGGTTGGTCAACCTAGAGAAGTCAAAACTAAAGCCATCGACTATTCAGACCTTCTTGGGTATTCTACTAAATTCAGAGAATCAGCTGTGTTTTCTTCCAGAAGAAAAGAAGCAGAAGGTTATACACAAAGTCAGCACTGTGATAAAAATACCAAATCTGACCTTGAGAGACGCAATGTCCCTGTTGGGATCGTTAACAGCATGCATACTGGCTGTTCAGTGGGCTCAATTCCACACTCGGGTATTGCAAGTCCTGGATACAGAGAGGAGTCTTCAAGGTCGGTTAAGCGGAAGTCTCAGGCTATCTACCACCACTCTAAACAGTCTAAAATGGTGGCTAAATATAGAACATTTGGCAAAAGGAGTTGGTTGGGAAATAGTACCAGACAACACGATCACGACCGATGCCAGTCCAATAGGATGGGGAGCTCACATAGGAGATGTTTGGACTCAAGGGCAATGGTCTCCTTTAGAAGCCCAAGAGTCCTCCAATTGGAAGGAGCTCACGGCAGTAAAAAATACCCTGCTCAGATGGCTACCGTTGCTTCAGGACTCGCATGTAAGAGTCCAGTCGGACAACGCGACAGTAGTAGCATACCTCAACCATCAGGGAGGGACGAGGTCGAAGTCTCTGATGATCACCACCACAGACATATTCAATATGGCCGAGACTCATTTTCGCTCTCTTTCAGCGGTTCACATACGAGGAGAACACAACATACAGGCAGACTACCTCAGCCGTCATTTTCTACGTCAGGGAGAGTGGGTTCTAAATCGGCTAGTTTTCAAACAGATAGTGGGTCTGTGGGGATCACCAGTCATAGATCTGTTTGCTACGAGGGAAAACAGACAGACCAGGAAGTTTGCATCCCTTCGGGTAGCGGACAACCCTTCCGTAGTGGACTCCCTTCAGATTCATTGGGGGTTCCCTCTAGCCTATGCATTTCCCCCACTATGTCTGATTCCGCTAGTTCTCAGAAAGATCAGGAAGGAGGGGGCGAGGGTAACCCTGATTGCCCCCTTCTGGCCCAGGAGGGCATGGTTCTCCTTACTCATGGCAATGTCAGTGACCGACCCCTGGGTGTTGCCCGTAATTCCAGATCTTCTTTCGCAGGGTCCATTCCGTTATCCCAATGTGGAATCTCTGCATCTCACGGCGTGGAATTTGAGAGGGAATTATTGAAAAGGAGGAGATTTTCTGATGCTTTATCTACCCTTTTAAGTAGCCGAAAGGAGATTACTACTAAGATTTACTGTAAGGTCTGGAAAAAATTTCTTGCCTTTTACCAACAGCCCTTTACGGATAAAATTCCAATTCCGGGTATTCTGGAGTTTTTACAGAAGGGCCGTGAATTGGGTTTGGCGGTAAATACCCTTAGGGTCCAGGTATCTGCTCTGGCGGCGTTGTATAACAGCAATGTAGCGGGAAATAGATGGGTATCTAGATTTATGAAAGCTATGGATCGGAGTAACCCCGTTCATATTGTTAGATTACCGCCATGGGATCTAAATTTGGTTTTAGACGCTTTAACAGAACCCCCCTTTGAGCCGTTAGATTCTGTATCCATTAAAAATTTAACTTTAAAGACGGCCCTGCTAGTAGCCTTGACTTCTGCTAGAAGAGTGAGTGATATGCAAGCGTTGTCAGTAGACCCTCCTTATCTAATGGTCTTTCAGGATAGGCTAGTCTTGAAGCCTGACCCAGCGTATCTACCGAAGGTAGCCTCTAAAGGTACCTTCACACGAAACGACGCTGCAGCGATAGCGACAACGATG
The DNA here is from genome assembly GCF_051348905.1 of Ranitomeya variabilis. Lineage (NCBI taxonomy): Eukaryota > Metazoa > Chordata > Amphibia > Anura > Dendrobatidae > Ranitomeya > Ranitomeya variabilis. The sequence goes on from NC_135234.1 coordinate 2,633,812, forward strand.
CCGATCGCTGCAGCGTCGCTGTTTGATCGCTGGGGAGCTGTCACACAGACCGCTCTCCAGCGACCAACGATGCCGAGGTCCCCGGGTAACCAGGGTAAACATCGGGTTGCTAAGCGCAGGGCCGCGCTTAGTAACCCGATGTTTACCCTGGTTACCAGCGTAAAATGTAAAAAAAACAAACAGTACATACTCACCTGCGCGTCCCCCGGCGTCCTCTTCCTGCACTGACTGACTGACTGAGCGCCGGCAGTAGCAGGGCACAGCGGTGACGTCACCGCTGTGCTGTGCTTTCACTTTCACTTTGCGGCGCTCAGTCAGTGTGGAAAGCAGACGGCGGGGGATGCGAATGTAAGTATGTACTGTTTGTTTTTTTTACATTTTACACTGGTAACCAGGGTAAACATCGGGTTACTAAGCGCGGCCCTGCGCTTAGTAACCCGATGTTTACCCTGGTTACCAGTGTAAAATATCGCTGGTATCGTTGCTTTTGCTTTCAAACACAACGATACACGGTGATCGGACGATCAAATAAAGTTCTGAACTTTATTCAGCGACATCACAGCAGGATCCTGATCGCTGCTGCGTGTCAAACACAACGATATCGCTAGCCAGGACGCTGCAATGTCACGGATCGCTAGTCGAAACAAAGTCGTTTCGTGTGAAGGTACCTTAAGTTCCATAGGAGTCAGGAAATATATTTACCTTCATTTTGTGATAACCCAGTTTCAGCAGAAGAGCAAAAATGTCATATGCTAGATGTTAGAAGAACAGTATTAGAGTACCTACACAAAACAGAACCCTGGAGGCAGAGTAGGGCTCTGTTTGTCTCCTTTCAGAATCCAAGGAAGGGGACGAGTGTTACTAAAGGTTCTATTGCCAGATGGATCAGAGATGCAATATGTCTTGCCTATACTGCCAAAGGTCAGACTCCACCAGAAGGCATCAAGGCCCACTCCACTAGAGCCATGGCCTCATCCTGGGCGGAGAAAACGGACGTCTCCATAGACGTGATATGTAAGGCGGCAACGTGGTCATCTCCTTCCACCTTTTATAATCATTACCGTCTTGATCTATCATGTAAGGCCAATTTAGACTTTGGCCGTTCAGTACTTAGTGCTGTAGTCCCTCCCAGGTGATTAGTCTTTGAAAGTCTCTCATAAGGGTGCTGTCGTGGCGATAGGAAAACTGGTTTTTACTTACCGGTAATAGGATTTTACAGAGTCCACGACAGCACCCACACATTCCCCCCCCGTAGTTAAATCACTGGTTTCTGCACTCTTTGGGAAGTGTGCCATTAGTTATCACTCTTTAGAGGTGATGGTATTTAGTAATGTTTAAGTATATATGATTATGTACTAACTCAATGGGCGGTGTCCCTTATGCTCTGAAACACAAACTGGAGTGGTGAGGGGGACCGCCCCTTTTAAATCCTGTAGGTTCCTGTCCAGATGGTGGGCGGATCCCCTCTCTCGTAAGGGTGCTGTCGTGGACTCTGTAAAATCCTATTACCGGTAAGTAAAAACCGGTTTCACCACAATATCCTTATCAGTAGCTGCTCTCATCTGTTGTGTAGAAAGGTGGGGAGGAGCTCTGCCTCTAGCCCCGCCTCTAGCTCCTCCCTCCTATCTACACAACCTTCTCAGTAGCCGCTCACTTCTATTGTGTAGATAGGTGGGGAGGAGCTCTGCCTCTAGCCCCGCCTCTAGCTCCTCCCCTCTATCTACACATATCCTTATCAGTAGCGGCTCATCTCTTGTGTAAATCGGTGGGGAGGATCTCTGCATCTAACCCCGCCTCTAGCTCCTCCCATGGTCACATATCTTTATCAGTAGCCGCTCTCATCTCTTGTGTAGATAGATGGGGAGGAGCTCTGCCTCTAGCCCCGCCTTTAGCTCCTCCCCTCTATCTACACATATCCTTATCAGTAGCGGCTCTCATCTCTTGTGTAGATAGGTGGGGAGGAGCTCTGCCTCTAGCACCGCCTCTAGCTCCTCCCCTCTATCTACACATATCTTTATCAGTAGCCGCTCTCATCTCTTGTGTAAATCGGTGGGGAGGATCTCTGCATCTAACCCCGCCTCTAGCTCCTCCCATGGTCACATATCTTTATCAGTAGCCGCTCTCATCTCTTGTGTAGATAGATGGGGAGGAGCTCTGCCTCTAGCCCCGCCTCTAGCTCCTCCCATGGTCACCAGCGTCGGACTGGGGTGTCTGGGGCCCACCAGAGGAATGGACTGTAGGGGCCCACCCTACAGCTATAGGCAAATATCTGTCATTATAGTGGAGCATCGGCTGTAAAACACCGGCGGCTGCTGCACATCTACCATGTGCCCCAATAACTGGGATGTATAATTTCGGTAGTTTACATTAATGGGGTTCTTGGTTAAAACAAGTTATCACTGATCCATGGGCTCCACAGGATAGGTGATCACTTAGATCCGACCATTAGAAACTGCACCGATCGGAAGAATGGGGAAGTTTTATCCCTGACAGGACACTTTTATCACTATTTTAAAATGCAGCGGCAGGTGGGATTTCTGACCGCAGCTCCATTCATTCTCTTTGGGGCTTCCAGAAAAAAACAAGTGCAGCCACAGAGTGAATGAATGGATCAGTGGTCTAGTCGGACATGCCACTCCAGTCTAATGGGGATAAAAAGTTCCACATTTTGCTGAGTGGGTCCAAGCAGTCAGACCCCCACCAATCAATACGTTATCACTTATCCTGTGGAGAGGTGATTACTTTTTTCCACAGGAAACCCCTGTAAGTGCATCTCCGCCGCTGTGTACAAAGCATAAAAACTAATGGAAATAAAGAATCTTCTCCTAATTAATATCAGAGAGAACAAATGATCACCATACACAACACAATCCACTATACCAAGACCAATAATACCACATGCAGGAAGAAATACCACCACACCATGACCAAACCACATAGTGACCGAATAATACATACAAGGGACAAATACCACCACACCATGACCAGACCACATAGTGACCGAATAATACTACATACAAGGGACAAATACCACCGTACCATGTCAAGACCACATATTACCACCACTTGGTGACCAAATAGCACATACAAGGGACAAATACCACAACACCATTTCCAGACCACATATTACCACCACATAGTGACTGAATACTACAATACTGATCAGTAATAAAAAAAAAAAACCCACAATACTATCACCATAAGTGCCATTATTCACAGGAGATCTGTACTTAGTATGCAGTGTCTGTGTGGAGGTTATACAGTGATCACCGGTGACATTGTACACAGGACCTGTATATAGTATACAGTGTATAGTGTCAGTGTATAGGTAACACTGACTCACCAGTGACGTCTCTAGGTGAAGTCCTTCATCTTTTATCCAGCACAGACCACCATCACTTCATCCAGCCAGGACTCGTCTCTGCAGGAAATAACACAGTTATCTTGAGCTCCGCTTGCAGAACACATTACTTAATTTTTCACAACTTCTACATTACACCACATGAAGAAAGAGGCAACATAGTATCACTCTACACAGTAACAGGACCGCCCCCCCATTTAAAACTGTCCTCAAAAAATAAAATAAATACATCACTACAGTAATAATATCCCTTAATTAGCCCCTATGTTAATAATAATATCCTCCTTCCTGGCCCCGTGTATCTCATTCATGGCTCCAGCCATATGTTCTCCCATCCTGCACTCATGAGTATCCATCCTGCCCCATATGACCTCCCCATCCTGCCCCATCTGTCTCCATCGCATCCATCCTGCCCCATGATCCAATCCTGCCCCATGTCTTTCATTCTGCCCCGTGTCTCCAATCATGCCCCGTATCTACATTCTGCCCATGGCTCCAGTCCTGCCCCCACTGTGTCCAGCAATCTGCCCCAGTATATCCGGCATATTACCCCTAGTGTGTCCAGCATTGCCCCCAGTGTGTCCAGCATATTACCCCCAGTGTGTCCAGCATATTACCCCCAGTGTGTCCAGCATATTACCCCCAGTGTGTCCAGCATAATACCCCCAGTGTGTCCAGCATAATACCCCCAGTGTGTCCGGCATCCTGCCCCCAGTGTGTCCGGCATGTTGCCCCCAGTGTGTCCAGCATGTTGCCCCCAGTGTGTCCAGCATATTGCCCCCAGTGTGTCCAGCATATTACCACCAGTGTGTCCGGCATCCTGCCCCCAGTGTGTCCGCCCTGAGACGTCGCAGAGTCAGAGGGCTCTGAAGACGCTGCAGCTGCCGCAGGAACCAGGAGAGGTGCGTATTAGAAGGGGGGCCCAATCCAGCTCTGGCATCAGGGGGGGCCCTGGTCATGGCGGCGGTCGGCGCCGCCCAAAGATTTAAAGGGCCCGCGTCTTTTTTTTTTTTTTTTTTCCTTCCTCCTCCTCCTCTCTGGGTCGGGGCCCACCGGGCATTTCACCGATATCCCGGTGGGCCAGTCCGACGCTGATGGTCGCATATCCTTATCAGTAGCCGTTCTTGCCTCCGATCTCAGTGATGGGAAAGTCTTCGATGACTACAGATTTCACCTGAGAATTGAGGAGTTTGGGAATGATGGATCCGTCCTGGCCGAGATAGAAGCCGATCTTTCTGATACGATACGGTCGTCCCTCATGACAGCACCACAAGGAGGTTGCTCTTCATATCCTTGATGGGGACAGGAACACAGAAGAGGTTAAATAGCCCCTCCCCACCTCCACCCTTCAGTGTTTTTCCTGTCCCTATCAGAGACAGACGCAGGAGAGAGATCTCTGGAAGATCAGGGTTACCTGATTTGAAGTCAGGTCTCGGTTGAGCAGGAGCTCCTGAGAGCGGTCCCATCCTCCTGGAGGGGGCTCTGGCCGTGAGAGTCTGGAGACTCCCCAGGTCGCAGGACACCGACGGAGGTCCCTCCGCGACTAGGTAGAGCTGGGTCCTCCCACAGGCTGCCTCATCTCCTCACAAAAGGGGCTCTGAGACAGCAGCTGCTGCGGCGGTGTCCGGCGCTCCCTCGGCTCCACGTGCGTCCGGTGCTGGCGTCGTTCCCCGGACTTCCGGTCCGGCGCTCCGGTCGGAGGTGACTTCCGGGGGGGGCGTGGCCGGATTCCCGGGGTCGGCGGCGCCGATGCATTTCTGGGGCGCCGGGAGGCTGGGGGAGGAAACAGACCGGAACAGCACCGTATTTTACGCCAGGATCTTGGTCCCAAGCTGGTCGGCGTGCGTTCCAGATGACGCATGCGCAATACAGCTGGGGACCTGTAATCACCGTGGAGGCCAGCAGCTGAGCTCGGAAGGAGGACGAGTCAGATGTCTTGAAGCCCCGGGTAAGACTGACTACTTAAACACGGACAACTGACAGCACACTTGACTCAGTAAGATGGAAGGTGCTAGTCGTCCAGACGTCCAATCCTTAGAGCCACCCACGGACCATGCGAGTAGTACATGGTATGGGAGACGTTACAGTACCTTAGATCCGTAGCTACAGGGGTCTCCTTTACATTTACAGGATAAGGATATTCCTGAAAGGTCGACTGTAAAGAAAAGGACCATCAGATGTCCGTTATGCACCACCAAGCTCCCAGATGGCTATAAAAAGAAGTTATGTGAAAAGTGCATCGCTAAACTTCTAAAGGACGAACAGGCTTCGTTATTAGATAATATAAAAACCATGATTCGAGACGAAGTCCAAGCTACGGTGTCTACAATGGTGCCACCCCAGTCTCCGCAACCCAAAAGGCCCAGATGGGACATGGACCTAAGTTCCGAGGAAGGAGAGGTCTCGGGGTATTCCGATCCGGGCTCAGAGGAACAGGGTCCATCGGCGGTGTTTCCAGAAGAACGAAAGAGATACCTGTTTTCGTCCGAAAATACGGATGTGCTGCTGAAAGCAGTTAGGAGCACCATGAAGATAGAGGACTCGTCAGAGCCACTATCGGTTCAAGACGAAATGTTCGGGGGCCTAAGAACTCGCAGAAATAGAGTTTTTCTGGTTAATAACCACATAACAGCTATGATAATGGAAGAGTGGGAAGACGTGGGAAAAAAAGTAGTAGTCTCGAGAGACTTCAAGTACCGTCTTCCCTTTGATCCAGAAGAAACTAAGGTCTGGGAATCGGTTCCAAAAATTGATATTCCTGTGGCCAAGGTCACAAGAAAAACAGCTATTCCCTTTGAGGACTCATCAGGATTAAGGGACCCGATGGATAAGAGGTCAGAAGATCTTCTCAAAAAAGCCTGGAAGTCGTCAGCCGCCATTATGAAAACGAATATAGTGGCTACCTCTGTAGCAAGGTCCATGAGTCTTTGGGTAGACGAGCTGGAGAGTCATATTACAGACAGAACTCCAAGGGAAGAGATCCTAAAATCTCTTTCAGTGCTGAAAATGGCGACTGATTTCATGGCGGATGCTTCAGTGGAATCGGTGCGTTTTGCTGCTAGAAACAATGCACTGTCAAACGCAGCAAGAAGGGCCTTATGGCTGAGATCATGGACGGGAGATACCCAATCAAAAAACAAGCTGTGTTCGATTCCATTCTCAGGATCTCACGTCTTTGGTCCAGTCCTGGACGAGCTACTCGAGAAGGCGTCCGATAAGAAAAAAGGCTTCCCGGAAGAGAAGCCAAAGAAAACACAATTCTTTCGCAAAACTCGCTCCCACCCAAGACAGGACTACAGAGGGAAAGGGAAGTCCGGCAGATGGAGCTACCCTAAAGGGGGCAGAGGAAGAGGTTCCTTTCGAGACCAGTCATCAGGACCCAGCAAACAATGACGCCAGCAATATAGGAGGAAGACTACAATACTTCCTAGAAGGATGGCAGAACATTACTCGGAATCAGTGGATTCTACAGACAGTTGCACAGGGGTACAAGATAGAGTTTACTCATCTACCCCCCCAAGAGATTCTGTTTGACACAGACTGAGTCATCAGCAGTACATCAAAGGCTGCTAACAGACATACAGGAACTCTTAAGGTACCTTCACACGAAGCGACGCTGCAGCGATAGCGACAACGATGCCGATCGCTGCAGCGTCGCTGTTTGATCGCTGGGGAGCTGTCACACAGACCGCTCTCCAGCGACCAACGATGCCGAGGTCCCCGGGTAACCAGGGTAAGCATCGGGTTGCTAAGCGCAGGGCCGCGCTTAGTAACCCGATGTTTACCCTGGTTACCAGCGTAAAAGTAAAAAAAACAAACAGTACATACTCACCTGCGCGTCCCCCAGCGTCTGCTTCCTGACACTGACTGAGCTCCGGCCCTAACAGCACAGCGGTGACGTCACCGCTGTGCTTTCACTTTCACTTTAGGGCCGGCGCTCAGTAAGTGTCAGGAAGCAGACGCTGGGGGACGCGCAGGTGAGTATGTACTGTTTGTTTTTTTTACATTTTACACTGGTAACCAGGGTAAACATCGGGTTACTAAGCGCGGCCCTGCGCTTGGTAACCCGATGTTTACCCTGGTTACCAGTGTAAAACATCGCTGGTATCGTTGCTTTTGCTTTCAAACACAAGGATACACGGCGATCGGACGACCAAATAAAGTTCTGGACTTTATTCAGCGACCAGCGACATCACAGCAGGATCCTGATCGCTGCTGCGTGTCAAACTAAACGATATCGCTAGCGAGGACGCTGCAACGTCACGGATCGCTAGCGATATCGTTACAAAGTCGTTTCGTGTGAAGGTACCTTAAGAGTTACAGGTCATAATACCGGTACCCCATCATCAGCATTTTCAGGGGCATTACTCCAGTCTGTTCTCCATAAAAAAAACAAGCGGAGAATACCGTACAATAATAAACTTAAAACCATTAAACAAATGGGTGGCGTACAAACGCTTCAAGATGGAATCTCTCAAATCAATTATACCGTTAATAAAAAAGAACTCGGTAATGTGCACGCTAGATCTCAAACATGCATACTATCATGTTCCCATCCATCCCTCGCATCAAAAATTCCTCAGATTTGCAATAAGAAACCGCAAGAGGATACTTCATTTCCAGTTTCAGTGTGTCTTACCATTCGGTCTCTCCTCTGCCCCAAGGATATTCACAAAACTCATGACGGAGGTCATGGCCCATTTAAGAGAAAAAGAAATTCTCATCGCACCATACCTGGACGATCTGTTGCTGGTAGCAGATTCATTCCAACAGACGGAAGAATCCTTAAGAGTTACCAGGTCACTCCTGAAGCGTCTGGGGTGGGTAATAAATTCAAAAAAGTCGAGTCTCGAACCAGAAACACAGAAAATATTTCTGGGCGTACTACTAAATTCCGAACTGGAATACTCCTTCCTACCAGACCAAAAGCAACAGTCAATCAAAAAAGAACTTCAAACGATAAAAAAACGGAAATACATTTCCATCAGGAAAGCTATGAGGATTCTAGGACTGATAACCTCATGCATTCCCAGTGTACAGTGGAGCCAGTTTCGCTCCAGAACGCTTCAAAGGGAAATTCTTTCGGTATGGAACGGAAAGGAAAATTCGTTAGACAACAGGATGCGGTTATCCAGCGAGGTAAAACAGTCCCTCTCATGGTGGATCGAAGTAAAAAACCCTCAAAAGAGGAAAACCATGGAATATATCTCCATGTGTAAACATAACAACCGATGCAAGCTCAAGGGGCTGGGGAGCCCACATAGCAGGACGATACCTTCAGGGGACATGGCCACTATCGGTACGCGACAGTTCCTCCAATTACAGGGAACTCAGAGTGGTCTGGGAAGCACTAAAGAGGTGCCAACACGAGATGCAGGGACACCACATCCGAGTCTTCTCAGACAACTCGACCACGGTAGCCTTTCTCCTGCATCAGGGAGGACCGAGGCACCGTCCACTTCAAGCGCTAGCAGAAGCAATACTCTCCTGGGCGGAGCATACCGTGAAGTCCATCACAGCGGTAGATCTAAAAGGTTCACAAAACCAAATAGCGGACTTTCTCAGCAGAGAGAAATTGCAACCGACAGAGTTGTCTCTAAACGGAGAAGTCTTCGCTCACCTAATTCAACAATGGGGCACTCCGCAAGTAGATTTATTCGCCACAAAGGACAATATAAAAACGAAAGAATTCTTCTCGTTAAATCCAGGAGACAATCCAACTGGCATAGATGCCTTGGCTCAACATTGGGACATGGAACTTGCATACGCGTTCCCTCCACTAGCTCTAATTCCCAGAGTTTTGAGGAAAATTCAGGAGAGTCCAGCGGTAGTGATCCTGATAGTGCCATATTGGCCCAAAAGGAGCTGGTTTCCTCTGCTGAAGTGGATGGCGGTGGAAGACCCAGTGCTGCTACCACTGAGGCAGGATCTTCTAACGCAGGGACCGCTGGTCCATCAAAATCTTAAGATGCTACAACTCTCAGCATGGATCTTGAAAAGGAAATCTTGAGATCAAAAGGACTGTCTGAGTCGGTCATCTCAACCATGAAAAAAAGCAGAAAGCCGGTAACCTCGGCTATATACCAAAAAATTTGGAAGAAATTTTGTGCTCAGACCAATACTCCAATATCCGTTCTCCAAGAACCAGATATTCCTCAAATCTTAAATTTCCTACAAACAGACTTTGATATGGGCTTGAGGCCTAGTACGCTAAAGGTACAAATCTCAGCGTTAAGTGCCTTTTATGATTATCCATTAGCGAATCATCCCTGGATAATAAGATACATCAAGGCTACGCAACGTATCAGACCGACAATAAGAAGTTCAGTACCCTCATGGAACCTCACATTGGTACTAAATGAATTACGAAAAACTCCATACGAGCCACTTGAACAGGCAGACCTAAAGTCTGTAACATTCAAGACTGTCTTTCTGGTCGCAATAACGTCAGCAAGGCGAATAGGCGAAATTCAAGCCCTGTCCATAACAGATCCATACTTGAAGATACAAGAAGATTGCATCGTTCTAAGGTTGGATCCCTCGTTTCTTCCAAAAGTTGTGACGGACTTTCACAGAAGCCAGGAAATAATTTTGCCTACGTTCTGTCAGAACTTCAACAATGATAAAGAACGTTCTCTCCATTCCCTGGATGTTAAGAGAACAGTATTGCAGTATCTAAAACTTACAGACGGGTGGAGAATTGATCCAAACCTCTTTATCCAGATGTCTGGGAAGAATAGAGGCAAAAAAGCCTCAAAAGCGACTCTAGCCAGATGGATTAAATCTACCATTTGCGCTGCGTATACTTCAGCCGGTGAATCCCCTCCAGAACATCTAAAAGCCCACTCTCTGAGAGCGATGTCTGCTTCATGGGCAGAGAGTGCGGGGGCATCCATGGACCAAATTTGCCGGGCGGCAACTTGGTCTAGCTCAAATACCTTTTGTAGACATTACAAACTAGACGTTCTGTCAAATCAACAGACCGGCTTTGGGAGGAAGGTCCTCCAAGCCGTAATCCCGCCCTAATTAGGAGTTATTTGGTATTTCTCCTTGTGGTGCTGTCATAAGGGACGACCTGGAAACTAAGAGTTAGACATACCGGTAACGGTATTTCCAGGAGTCCATCATGACCGCACCCATTATTTACCCTCCCTTGAACTCCTGTCTGATGTGTGATATAAACATGTATAGAGAGGAAGTTCAATAAAATTGTGTTGTATCTATCCTGGTATGGTACTTTGTAAAATCACTGAAGGGTGGAGGTGGGGAGGGGCTATTTAACCTCTTCTGTGTTCCTGTCCCCATCAAGGATATGAAGAGCAACCTCCTTGTGGTGCTGTCATGATGGACTCCTGGAAATACCGTTACCAGTATGACTAACTCTTAGTTTTCACGCTTTGCTATTGAGTTATGCAATAAAAATTCCTCTTCCATCAGTGACGTTTCCAGTATGGGGTCCCTTGTGGGGTTTTTGCTCTTCGGGCTCCTCAGGGGCTCGGCCAATGTGACATGGTGTCCACTAAATTATTCCAGACAAAGTCCAAACAGCGCTCCTTCCAGGGCTGTGGAGTCAGTAATCCAGACCCCCGACTGCACTACTCCCCCGCAGCGATCATTACTGAGTTCATCTCCGCTAACAGCCCGGATCCTTAACCACTTCACGACTTGCGACGTACTAGTACTGCGCATGTCGTGTCTCCCCCGCTTTGATGCGGCTCCGGCGGTGAGCCCACATTAAAGCCGCGACATGTCATGAACAGCTGATATGTGCCCGCAATAGTGGCGGGTGGAATTGTGATCCACCCGCCCCTATTAACTAGTTAAATGCCACTGTCAAACTCTTGACTCCAGCATTTAACTAGCGCTTCCGGCCAACGGGCCGTCACATGATCGGGGTCAGCGATGCATCGGCATGACAACCACAGGTCTCCTTGAGACCTCTATGGTTGTTGATGCCGGCCTGCTGTGAGCGCCACCCTGTGGTCGACGCTCATAGCAATGCAGGAAATCAGCCACATAGGAGCGATCTGAGCATCGCCTGTATGTTTGTAGCAGAGCCGATCGAGTTGTGCCAGCTTGTAGCCTCCCATGGAGGATATTGAAGCATGACAAAAGTAAAAAAAAAAAAAAAGTTTTAAAAAATATGAAAAACATACAAAAAAAATATATAAATAACCCCCCTTTCACCCCATCCAAAATAAAACAATAAAAATAAAATCAAACCTTACACGTATTTGGTATCGCCGTGTTCAGAATCGCCCGATCTATCAATAAAAAAAAAAAGCATTAACCTGATCGCTAAACAGCGTAGCGCGAAAAAAATTAAAAACGCCAGAATTACGTTTTTTTGGTCGCTGCAACATTGCATTAAAATGTAATAATGGGCGATCAAAAGAACGTATCTGCACAAAAGTGGTATTATTAACAACGTCAGCTCGGCACGCAAAAAATAAGCCCTCACCCGACCCCAGATCACGAAAAATGGAGACACTACGGGTATCAGAAAATGGGGCAAATTTTTTCTTTTTAGCAAAGTTTGGAATTTGTTTTACCACTTACCGGTAGATAAATAAGAACCTAGACATGTTTGGTGTCTATGAACTCATAATGACCTGGAGAATCACAATGGCAGGTCAGTTTTAGCATTTAGTGAACCTAGCAAAAAAGCCAAACAAAAAACAAGTGTGGGATTGCACTTTTTTTGCAATTTCACCGCACTTGGAATTTTTTTCCCATTTTCTAGTACAAAACATGGTAAAACCAACATGTTGTTCAAAAGTACAACTTGTCCTGCAAAAAATAAGCCCTCACATGGCCATATTGACGGAAAAATAAAAAAGTTATGGCTCTGGGAAGGAGGGGAGTGAAAAACGAAAACGCAAAAGAACTGGAAAAAAAAGGGCCGCGGCGTGAAGGGCTTAAACATTTACAGCACATCCTTCCCTGAACTGCTGGAGCCAGTTTATTATATATTGTCGGAGTTGGTCCATCTTATACCGACTCTGACTCCTCCATTTCCCTGACTTCCGGATCCACGACTCCCCAGCAGCGGTCACTACTGAGCATGTGCATAAAGTGCAGCACAGATTCATCTCCCCTAAGAGCCCGGAACCTTAAACATTTACAGCACATCCTTCCCTGAACTGCTGGAGCCAGTTTATTATATATTGTCGGAGTTGGTCCATCTTATACCGACTCTGACTCCTCCATTTCCCTGACTTCCGGATCAACGACTCCCCAGCAGCGGTCACTACTGAGCATGTGCATAAAGTGCAGCACAGATTCATCTCCCCTAAGAGCCCGGAACCTTAAACATTTACAGCACATCCTTCCCTGAACTGCTGGAGCCAGTTTATTATATATTGTCGGAGTTGGTCCATCTTATACTGACTCCGACTCCTCTATTTCCCTGACTTCCGGATCCACGACTCCCCAGCAGCGGTCACTACTGAGCATGTGCATAAAGTGCAGCACAGATTCATCTCCCCTAACAGCCCGGAACCTTAAACTGGCTCCAGCAGTACAGGGAAGGATGTGCTGTAACTGTTTAAGGTTCCGGGCTGTTAGGGGAGATGAATCTGTGCTGCACTTTATGCACATGCTCAGTAGTGACCGCTGCTGGGGAGTCGTGGATCCGGAAGTCAGGGAAATAGAGGAGTCGGAGTCAGTATAAGATGGACCAACTCTGACAATATATAATAAACTGGCTCCAGCAGTTCAGGGAAGGATGTGCTGTAACTGTTTATTATATATTGTCAGAGTTGGTCCGTCTTGTACCGACTCTACAGCCCTGGCTCTTTCTTTCCTTTTCTCCCGATCCCGGCCGTGCACCCAGGCCGCAGTGTCCGACCACATATGGGGCATTATCACATTCAGGATAAATTGGGGCTAAAACAACATTTTATCGAAAAAAAACATAATTTTTGTTTCACAGCCACATTTAAAATAAATTCTGTTTTAGCGCCTATGTAATCAACAAGCTGAACCCCCCCAGATGGATTACTTTACAGAATGGGGTCCCTTGTGGGGTGTCTGTTCCAGGCAGATTCCTACGTGTCTGCTCCCCGGCTGTGCGCCCCCAGTAGTGTCAGACCACATGTGGGGTATCGTCACTTTCAGGAGAAGTTTCCTGATACATTTTAGGGTCCATTTTCTCCTATTGTTTCTTGTGAAAATGAAACATTTGCGGCTCAATCAATCTTTTAGTGGAAGTAATGCCATTTTTCATATCTGGAATCCACTTTGCCTTAATTCCTGTGAAGCATCTGAAGGGTTAACACACTTCCTGACAGCAGTTTAGAATAATTTGGGGTGTGCGGTTTTTACAATGGTCTCACTTCTGAGGGTTTTCCAATGTCTCAGCCCCCAAAGTCCCTTGAAAACTGAACAGGTCCATATAAAACGGGGTTTGTAAATTTCCTTAAAAAAACAAAAATGCTGCTAAATTTTAACCTTCTAAGATCGTAACGAAATAAAAGGCCGATTGAAAACGAATGTAGAGCCGAGCGCTGGGATGTCGCCTGCTGGGCCGCGCCACTTTCTGCTGCACGAATAGGAGCAGGCAAACGTTACTGAAAGATTAGGAATTTTCACATTTCACATATTTTCACAAAGACTTAAATTTAGCGGAAGTAAAATTGTCAGGACACGGAGCTCCCGATCCCCGGGCTCTGCAGAAGCTCTGTGATACTGGGCTCTGTCCCTGAGGGGTTAATGCTGCACTGTCTCTTGCAGTGGTTGACGGTGGCAGTAACTGGGCGGTGTGTGGCAGGAGCTCCGGCGTAGTCCTGATGCCGGTGAAGCATGGAGCGTGCCATACGGTTCGGATGGAGGTGATGCCTCTCTTCGCTGGATACCTGCCCTACCCCGACGTGCAGCTGTTCCGGTACCTGCCCCATCACCCGCACTCGCAGCACGTGGATGCCGGTGAGTTGTCCATGGCCCCAGTCCTTTCTGTATCCTCTCCTCGAGTGCTGATGTGACCGCATTCCCTGATTGCAGCGCTGGAGCCTGAGACACGATGATGGCTCCTCGCCCTTGTCTTCTCCACTCTTGGTCGGTTCTCATTAATGGTCTGATCTTCTGTGTTTCTACAGACAGCTGGATGGAGAATGACGCTGTGTCTGTGGAGGACCCCTGTGAGGCCCCTAGTGGGCGATCTCCGTGCCCCTCACTATCTCCTGGCCCCCTGAGTAGCTCCGCAGAACAGAAAGGACTGCCAATGCCGCGTCTGCAGCCATTCCACGCCGGGCAAATCAGTAACAGCAGCACGGGGCGGCAAATCCTGGTTATACCAAGTATGGACGACCATGTGCTGGAGGTCAACGTCACATGACACAGCGCCCCCCACCGCGGCCGATAGCGTGTTATATATGTACAGCGGGGGGTGGCTTTCCATGATGCCTGGATGAATTGGAAGTTCTGGATGATCATAGTGCAATATTGCGTTACTCTGCAGCCAGGATGCCCGCAGGGCGCCATACATGATGCTGGGTGTCTATGGGGGTCGGTCCACACTAAGGTCGCGCTTGGCCCACTCTGGTTATTGCATGTTACATTTGCTGCATTTTCATCAGCAGTGACCTCTAGGACCTTGGTGTGGCTGGGGTCTTGGTGCAGAGGCTGGAGCTTAGCACGGATTCAGTACCAGTCGCCATCTATTTATCAGGATGGTGGCCCTGGCCCAATCCTTCACCTCGAGCCCTCATTCTATCTCATACTGTCCAGTGTCCGTCCAGTAGAGACTGGCCCACTCGTTGTGTGACTCCATGTTCTGAGAGACCTGATAATGGCACCCATGCTGAGGTGTCATTGTACCAGGACCCTTCACCTCTGGTCAGTGTGACGTCCATATTGTTATTAGTGTCATGGGCTGATGTGATGTTCTTGTCCATTGCTCTTGTTTCATCAACCTGCCCCGATCGTTGGTTGGTGAAAAGCCCATGTTTATATCTTATGGTGTCTCCTGCTGCTCCAGTCATTGCTCGGCCCAGGTCCATAGCACAGGTGGTGTCAGCCTACCCCGCTGTGATGTTTCTGTCCATTACCCATGTTATGTCGGCCTGCCTCGTTCATTGGCTAGTGGTAGGTCCATCACTGTAGCTCAGGTTGTATCTGCCCACTCCATACATTGACCAGTTCCATGGCCAGGGCTCCAGTTCCAGCGGGTTGCTCCAGTTATGGGCCAGGTCTATGGCTATAGATCATGTATGTTGCATTGGCCTGCTCCTGTCATTGGCTGGCTCCATGACCATAGCTCATGTTGCAGTGAGTTTCTCCAGTTATTGGCCCTGTCCGTGGCCTTAGCTCATGTTACAGTGAGTTACTCCAGTTATTGGCCCAGTCCTTGTCTGGGGCCCTGGCCATAGCTCGTGTTGCAGTGGGTTACTCCAGTTATTGGCCCAGTCCTTGTCTGGGGCCATGGCCATAGCTCATGTTGCAGTGAGTTACTCCAATTATTGGCCCAGTCCTTGTCTAGGGCCACGGCCATAGCTCATGCTGCGGTGAGTTACTCCAGTTATTGGCCCAGTCCGGGGCCATGGCCATAACTCGTGTTGCAGTGGGTTACTCCACTCATTGGCCCGGTCCGTGGCCATAGCTCATGTTACATTGGCCCACTCCAGTCCTTGTTTGGGGCCATGGCCATAGCTCATGCTGCAGTAGTTGCTCCAATCATTGGCTGGGTCCATGGCTTGTGTTGCATTGGCCCACTCCAGTCCTTGGCCGGGGCCATAGCTCGTGTTGCAGTGAATTACTCCAGTTATTGGCACAGGCCGGGGCCCTGGCCATAGCTCGTGTTGCATTGGTTACTCCACTCATTGGCCCGGTCTGTGGCCATAGCTCATGTTACATTGGCCCACTCCAGTCCTTGGCCGGGGCCATAGGTCGTGTTGCAGTGAGTTACTCCAGTTATTGGCCTAGTCCGGGGCCCTGGCCATAGCTCGTGTTGCAGTGGGTTACTCCAGTTATTGGCCCGGTCTGTGGCCATAGCTCATGTTACATTGGCCCACTCCAGTCTTGGCTGGTACCGGGTTGACCTTCTATGCTCCGGCCTCTGCACTACACACTACGCTCCCTTTCCCAGGATCTTCCTTGCTGCTATAAGAGAAGTCTTCTGGTCCCAGCCTATAATAAGCTCGGTGGGATGGAGCGTTATAAAGCGCCTCCACCAGTCAGTGGTCAGTACAGCACTTCATTCCTCGTGCCTGCTGGGCCATCGTGGTGGGGGTTTGTCTTGTACACGTTGCTGTATTACGGGATTTTAAGGTAACAGCGTTATTTATTTTTGGTATAGTATACCTCTACAATAAGGTGGAAGCTTGTATTGAGAGTAACCAGAAATACATGTGTTTTACCACCGCGCCTTGTGGTCATTGCTGCTGGGGTCCACAGCTCGTGGCCGCACGTATGCGCACACTGTAGTCTGCCCGCTCAGTGTAGAGGGGAAGTTTGCATCTGTAGGGTTCAGTAGATGCGAGGAGCGTCCTCTCGTCACCCATCTTAGTGGTGGAGGCCAAGGAAGCGATCCCACACAGACGCCTGGAGAGACCTCAATGGGACAGAAAGAGTGAATCGGTGTTTCCAGTGCATCTGCTATTCTTAATCCATCCTATGGCCTTGTTAACCCTCACAGTAAATAATCAGAGGGTCAGAATTTACATTTTTGGGTTACAGCACTTTCCTTAAAAAAAAAAAAAGTGATAAAGATGTTGTACGTGTCCAAAATAGCATGACTACACACTGCGATCCGGTGTGCCAAGAAGTGGCAAATTTACATTAGTAATAGCATGCGAAGGCCCATATGCTCTACCCCGGGGGCAGTGGGGAAGGATGGTCTACACTGGGGCCAGATGCTCTACACCGGGGGCAGTGGGGAAGGATGGTCTACACTGGGGGCAGTGGGGCCAGATGCTCTACACCGGGGGCAGTGGGGCCGGATGCTCTACACCGGGGGCAGTGGGGAAGGATGCTCTACACCGGGGGCAGTGGGGAAGGATGCTCTACACCGGGGGCAGTGGGCAAGGATGTTCTAGTTTGGGGGCAGTGGGCAAGGATGCTCTAGTCTGGGGGCAGTGGGGAAGGATGGTCTACACCGGGGGCAGTGGGGCCAGATGCTCTACACCGGGGGCAGTGGGGAAGGATGGTCTACACCGGGGGCAGTGGGGCCAGATGCTCTACACCGGGGGCAGTGGGGAAGGATGGTCTACACCGGGGGCAGTGGGGAAGGATGCTCTACACCGGGGGCAGTGGGGAAGGATGCTCTACACCGGGGGCAGTGGGGAAGGATGCTCTACACCGGGGGCAGTGGGGAAGGATGCTCTACACCGGGGGCAGTGGGGAAGGATGCTCTACACCGGGGGCAGTGGGGAAGGATGCTCTACACCGGGGGCAGTGGGGAAGGATGCTCTACACCGGGGGCAGTGGGGAAGGATGCTCTACACCGGGGGCAGTGGGGAAGGATGCTCTACACCAGGGGCAGTTGGCAAGGAGGCTCTAGTCTGGGGGCAGTGGGCAAGGATGCTCTAGTCTGGGGGCAGTGGGGCCAGATGCTCTAAACCGGGGGCAGTGGGGAAGGATGCTCTACACCGGGGGCAGTGGGGAAGGATGCTCTACACCGGGGGCAGTGGGGAAGGATGCTCTACACCGGGGGCAGTGGGGAAGGAGGCTCTACACCGGGGGCAGTGGGGAAGGAGGCTCTACACCAGGGGCAGTTGGCAAGGAGGCTCTAGTCTGGGGGCAGTGGGCAAGGATGCTCTAGTCTGGGGGCAGTGGGGAAGGATGCTCTACAGCGGGGAAGGATGGTCTACACTGGGGGCAGTGGGGCCAGATGCTCTAAACCGGGGGCAGTGGGGAAGGATGCTCTACACCGGGGGCAGTGGGGAAGGATGCTCTACACCGGGGGCAGTGGGGAAGGATGCTCTACACCGGGGGCAGTGGGGAAGGATGCTCTACACTGGGGGCAGTGGGCAAGGATGCTCTAGTCTGAGGGCAGTGGGGAAGGATGCTCTACACCGGGGGCAGTAGGGAAGGATGCTCTACACCGGGGGCAGTGGGGAAGGATGCTCTACACCGGGGGCAGTGGGGAAGGATGCTCTACACCGGGGGCAGTTGGCAAGGAGGCTCTAGTCTGGGGGCAGTGGGCAAGGATGCTCTAGTCTGGGGGCAGTGGGGAAGGATGCTCTACAGCGGGGGCAGTGGGGAAGGATGGTCTACACCGGGGGCAGTGGGGCCAGATGCTCTAAACCGGGGGCAGTGGGGAAGGATGCTCTACACCGGGGGCAGTGGGGAAGGATGCTCTACACCGGGGGCAGTGGGGAAGGATGCTCTACACCGGGGGCAGTTGGCAAGGAGGCTCTAGTCTGGGGGCAGTGGGCAAGGATGCTCTAGTCTGGGGGCAGTGGGGAAGGATGCTCTACAGCGGGGGCAGTGGGGAAGGATGGTCTACACCGGGGGCAGTGGGGCCAGATGCTCTACACCGGGGGCAGTGGGGAAGGATGCTCTACACCGGGGGCAGTGGGGAAGGATGCTCTACACCGGGGGCAGTGGGGAAGGATGCTCTACACCGGGGGCAGTGGGGAAGGATGCTCTACACCGGGGCCAGATGCTCTACACCGGGGGCAGTGGGGAAGGATGGTCTACACTGGGGGCAGTGGGGCCAGATGCTCTAAACCGGGGGCAGTGGGGCCAGATGCTCTAAACCAGGGGCAGTGGGGAAGGATGCTCTACACCGGGGGCAGTGGGGAAGGATGCTCTACACCGGGGGCAGTGGGGAAGGATGCTCTAGTCTGGGGGCAGTGGGGAAGGATGCTCTACACCGGGGGCAGTGGGGAAGGATGCTCTACACCGGGGGCAGTGGGGAAGGATGCTCTAGTCTGGGGGCAGTGGGGAAGGATGCTCTACACTGGGGAAGGATGCTCCACATCGGGAGCATTGGGGAAGGATGCTCTACACCGAGGTCAATGGGAAAAGATGCTCTACACTGGGGTCAATGGGGAAAGATGCTCTACACCGGGGCAATGTAGAAAGATGCTCTACATCAGGGCAGTGGGGAATTTATGCTCTACAATGGGGCCTGATGCTTTACATCGGGGGCAATGGGGAAGGATTCTCTACATCAGGAGTAGTGGGGAAGGATGCTCTACACTGGGGGCAGTGTGGAAGGATGCTCTACACTGGGGGCAGTGGGGAAGGATGCTCTACCACGGTAGCAGTGGGGCCGGATGCTTTACATCTGGGGCAATGGGGAAGGATGCTCTACACTGGGGGGGGCAATGGGGAAGGTTGCTGTACAATAGGGTCAATGGGGTTAATGCTCTACACCGAGGACAATGGGGTTAATGGTCTACACTGGGGTCAATGGGGCCGCAGGCAGGGCCGGCGTCGGCACCCGGTGTACCCGGGCAAGTGCTGGGGCCCACTCACGCTGTCTGGGATACTGCGCACACACTGCTCAGCACGGCCGATGTCAGGGTATTTCTGCCCTGACTGGCGTATGGGGCCCGATGAACAGAGGGGACCGCCATCGGGCCCCGTCTCTTCAGGTCACATCCTGACCTCATGGACCCGCCATCAACTTCTCCCTCCTCACTGTTCCCCTCAGCGGAGGAGCGCACTCAGCGCAGGGAATGAGAGCATGGGGTGGCAGGGGAGCGGGGAAGGAACAGCCCCCGGGAGAGAGGAGAGCTGGGCAGGGAACCGGTGGCTGTGTCTGCACCTAGCTCCGGGACGTTCCTCATCCAACAGTGGCCAGTCTGTGGGGGACGTTCCTCATCCAACAGTGGCCAGTCTGTGGGGGACGTTCCTCATCCAACAGTGGCCAGTCTGTGGGGGACGTTCCTCATCCAACAGTGGCCAGTCTGTGGATGCCCAGCCGTGCACTATGGCGGCGGCTGCAAAGGAAGCAGCAACACCTCCAGCCCCGGCGAGGAGGAGAGGATGAGGCGCATCTTCCAGGCCTGTGATGGCGACGGCTATATCAGCAGGTATGGGGGGGCGCCACTCTCCACCTTACTCCTGAATAGTTGGCTGTAGGGGCCGGCCTGAGAGCCCTTGTGCCCAGTGCTGATGCCAGCCTCCGGGTCCTGGGGGCACAGGGGCTCCGCTCCTTCTGCCCTGGTACAGCACATGTCCCCCCTGTGCTGCCCACCTTTCCTGGGCACAGCAGGGGGAATCTGCTGGCAGGGTCCGTCCTTAGGGCGCTGCTCCCATTGCCCTGAGGAGTTATTTCTAGCAATCCCTGACATTTGTACCCGTGTACTTAGCACAGTTTATGACGGTCAGCACTGGCGCATGAGACATCCCGGGATTTATGGGAGATCTGACACAGTTTACCTACGACCATGTTCACACTGAGGTGAGTGCACTGGAATCTGACGCCAAACAATCTGTGGCTGCCCCTGTGGTGCTCGCAGTGGGGTCTGCGTGTGGACTATCCCATCGTGTCCAGCCACCCACTGCGGTGTCCAGGCGCCCACTGCGGTGTCCAGCCGCCCACTGCGGTGTCCAGCCGCCCACTGCGGTGTCCAGGCGCCCACTGCGGTGTCCAGGCGCCCACTGCGGTGTCCAGGCGCCCACTGCGGTGTCCAGGCGCCCACTGCGGTGTCCAGCCGCCGGTGTCCAGGCGCCCACTGCGGTGTCCAGGCGCCCACTGCGGTGTCCAGGCGCCCACTGCGGTGTCCAGCTGCATTGGTCAATAGGACGGGACGACCAGCTGCGCAGATTCCCCACTGCAGATTATGGGGCGATTTGTGGGCACTTCACATGGACATCTGCTCTGTGCAGACTGCCTCTAAGGTCGCCTCACACTCCGGGGTTTCTTCTCAGTTTTGCAGTAGAACATCTAAAAATAAACCCACCAGCTTTAGAGTTTGTGTAGTAAAACAAACCCCTCTGTGTGAACGTGTCCTACAAGAGGAAACTCTTCAGAAGTCATCACTTTTCTCCTTTATATCAGCGGTTTCTGGACTTTACCTGAGCTCTTTTTCAACACTTTATTCTTGCTGGACTTTTTTCTTTGAGGGGGGGGGGGGGGCGTCTTACTGACATTTGATGGACTTAAAAAAAAAAATCTTAACGAATAAGAGAACAGTGGCTTTTTTTTTTATAGCCGTCGCTCAAAGCGCTGTGTTCTACATTACGAGCATAGTGCCCATGCCGGCTGTGCTTCTATATACCGTGGCGCGGGATTACGAGCCGCAGCATGCTGGT
Organism: Ranitomeya variabilis; assembly: GCF_051348905.1. Classification (NCBI taxonomy): domain Eukaryota; kingdom Metazoa; phylum Chordata; class Amphibia; order Anura; family Dendrobatidae; genus Ranitomeya; species Ranitomeya variabilis. The sequence goes on from NC_135234.1 coordinate 2,655,380, forward strand.
TATCTGCAGCGGAGACGCCGGTCTGCATCGTCTCACCCACAGCCATTCATGTGATGCAGTAAATCCGCATGGTTCACCGGACACAGACGGATTTACCTGCATGATTAGAACACAGCGAAAATACTCTGTGTCCAAAACATTGCTATATCCTGATCGTGGGGACATAGCCTAACCTGTGGACTAACCCCATATCTGCCTACTAATAGCGTTTGGCACATGACAAGTTCCCTCTATTGAGTGTATCTGTGCATCATGAATCGTGGTATGTGGTAAAGGGGGCCCCTCAAAAACCTGGAGCCGGCCCTGGCCGGAGGTTCTACACCAGGGGCAATGGGGCTGGAGGTTGTACACCAGGGGCAATAGGGCTGGATGCTTCACACTGGGGGGAGAGGCAATGGGGACGGATGCTCTACACTGAGGGCAATAGGCTCAGATGCTCTACATCAGGGGCAATCGGGCCGGAGGTTGTACACCAGGGGCAATGGGGCTGGATGCTTCACACTGGGGGGAGAGGCAATGGGGACGGATGCTCTACACTGAGGGCAATAGGCTCAGATGCTCTACATCAGGGGCAATCGGGCCGGAGGTTCTACACCAGGGGCAATGGGGCTGGATGCTTCACACTGGGGGGAGAGGTAATGGGGACGGATGCTCTACACTGAGGGCAATAGGCTCAGATGCTCTACATCAGGGGCAATCGGGCCGGAGGTTCTACACCAGGGGCAATGGGGCTGGATGCTTCACACTGGGGGGAGAGGCAATGGGGACGGATGCTCTACACTGAGGGCAATAGGCTCAGATGCTCTACATCAGGGGCAATCGGGCCGGAGGTTCTACACCAGGGGCAATGGGGCTGGATGCTTCACACTGGGGGGAGAGGCAATGGGGACGGATGCTCTACACTGAGGGCAATAGGCTCAGATGCTCTACATCAGGGGCAATCGGGCCGGAGGTTCTACACCAGGGGCAATGGGGCTGGATGCTTCACACTGGGGGGAGAGGCAATGGGGACGTATGCTCTACACTGAGGGCAATAGGCTCAGATGCTCTACATCAGGGGCAATCTGGCTGGAGGTTCTACACCAGGGGCAATGGGGCTGGATGCTTCACACTGGGGGGAGAGGCAATGGGGACGGATGCTCTACACTGAGGGCAATAGGCTCAGATGCTCTACATCAGGGGCAATCGGGCCGGAGGTTCTACACCAGGGGCAATGGGGCTGGATGCTTCACACTGGGGGGAGAGGCAATGGGGATGGATGCTCTACACTGAGGGCAATAGGCTCAGATGCTCTACATCAGGGGCAATCGGGCCGGAGGTTCTACACCAGGGGCAATGGGGCTGGATGCTTCACACTGGGGGGAGAGGCAATGGGGACGGATGCTCTACACTGAGGGCAATAGGCTCAGATGCTCTACATCAGGGGCAATCGGGCCGGAGGTTCTACACCAGGGGCAATGGGGCTGGATGCTTCACACTGGGGGGAGAGGCAATGGGGACGTATGCTCTACACTGAGGGCAATAGGCTCAGATGCTCTACATCAGGGGCAATCTGGCTGGAGGTTCTACACCAGGGGCAATGGGGCTGGATGCTTCACACTGGGGGGAGAGGCAATGGGGATGGATGTTCTACAGTTTTGCAGTAGAACATCTAAAAATAAACCCACCAGCTTTAGAGTTTGTGTAGTAAAACAAACCCCTCTGTGTGAACGTGTCCTACAAGAGGAAACTCTTCAGAAGTCATCACTTTTCTCCTTTATATCAGCGGTTTCTGGACTTTACCTGAGCTCTTTTTCAACACTTTATTCTTGCTGGACTTTTTTCTTTGAGGGGGGGGGGGGGGGGGCGTCTTACTGACATTTGATGGACTTAAAAAAAAAAATCTTAACGAATAAGAGAACAGTGGCTTTTTTTTTTATAGCCGTCGCTCAAAGCGCTGTGTTCTACATTACGAGCATAGTGCCCATGCCGGCTGTGCTTCTATATACCGTGGCGCGGGATTACGAGCCGCAGCATGCTGGTTATCTGCAGCGGAGACGCCGGTCTGCATCGTCTCACCCACAGCCATTCATGTGATGCAGTAAATCCGCATGGTTCACCGGACACAGACGGATTTACCTGCATGATTAGAACACAGCGAAAATACTCTGTGTCCAAAACATTGCTATATCCTGATCGTGGGGACATAGCCTAACCTGTGGACTAACCCCATATCTGCCTACTAATAGCGTTTGGCACATGACAAGTTCCCTCTATTGAGTGTATCTGTGCATCATGAATCGTGGTATGTGGTAAAGGGGGCCCCTCAAAAACCTGGAGCCGGCCCTGGCCGGAGGTTCTACACCAGGGGCAATGGGGCTGGAGGTTGTACACCAGGGGCAATAGGGCTGGATGCTTCACACTGGGGGGAGAGGCAATGGGGACGGATGCTCTACACTGAGGGCAATAGGCTCAGATGCTCTACATCAGGGGCAATCGGGCCGGAGGTTGTACACCAGGGGCAATGGGGCTGGATGCTTCACACTGGGGGGAGAGGCAATGGGGACGGATGCTCTACACTGAGGGCAATAGGCTCAGATGCTCTACATCAGGGGCAATCGGGCCGGAGGTTCTACACCAGGGGCAATGGGGCTGGATGCTTCACACTGGGGGGAGAGGTAATGGGGACGGATGCTCTACACTGAGGGCAATAGGCTCAGATGCTCTACATCAGGGGCAATCGGGCCGGAGGTTCTACACCAGGGGCAATGGGGCTGGATGCTTCACACTGGGGGGAGAGGCAATGGGGACGGATGCTCTACACTGAGGGCAATAGGCTCAGATGCTCTACATCAGGGGCAATCGGGCCGGAGGTTCTACACCAGGGGCAATGGGGCTGGATGCTTCACACTGGGGGGAGAGGCAATGGGGACGGATGCTCTACACTGAGGGCAATAGGCTCAGATGCTCTACATCAGGGGCAATCGGGCCGGAGGTTCTACACCAGGGGCAATGGGGCTGGATGCTTCACACTGGGGGGAGAGGCAATGGGGACGTATGCTCTACACTGAGGGCAATAGGCTCAGATGCTCTACATCAGGGGCAATCTGGCTGGAGGTTCTACACCAGGGGCAATGGGGCTGGATGCTTCACACTGGGGGGAGAGGCAATGGGGACGGATGCTCTACACTGAGGGCAATAGGCTCAGATGCTCTACATCAGGGGCAATCGGGCCGGAGGTTCTACACCAGGGGCAATGGGGCTGGATGCTTCACACTGGGGGGAGAGGCAATGGGGATGGATGCTCTACACTGAGGGCAATAGGCTCAGATGCTCTACATCAGGGGCAATCGGGCCGGAGGTTCTACACCAGGGGCAATGGGGCTGGATGCTTCACACTGGGGGGAGAGGCAATGGGGACGGATGCTCTACACTGAGGGCAATAGGCTCAGATGCTCTACATCAGGGGCAATCGGGCCGGAGGTTCTACACCAGGGGCAATGGGGCTGGATGCTTCACACTGGGGGGAGAGGCAATGGGGACGTATGCTCTACACTGAGGGCAATAGGCTCAGATGCTCTACATCAGGGGCAATCTGGCTGGAGGTTCTACACCAGGGGCAATGGGGCTGGATGCTTCACACTGGGGGGAGAGGCAATGGGGATGGATGCTCTACACTGAGGGCAATAGGCTCAGATGCTCTACATCAGGGGCAATCGGGCCGGAGGTTCTACACCAGGGGCAATGGGGCTGGATGCTTCACACTGGGGGGAGAGGCAATGGGGACGTATGCTCTACACTGAGGGCAATAGGCTCAGATGCTCTACATCAGGGGCAATCGGGCTGGAGGTTCTACACCAGGGGCAATGGGGCTGGATGCTTCACACTGGGGGGAGAGGCAATGGGGATGGATGCTCTACACTGAGGGCAATAGGCTCAGATGCTCTACATCAGGGGCAATCGGGCCAGAGGTTCTACACCAGGGGCAATGGGGCTGGATGCTTCACACTGGGGGGAGAGGCAATGGGGACGGATGCTCTACTCTGAGGGCAATAGGCTCAGATGCTCTACATCAGGGGCAATCAGGCTGGATGTTCTACACATGGGGCTTGATGCTTCACACTGGGAGATAGGGCAATGGGCTCAGATGTTCTATACGGGGGGGGGGGGCAGTGATGCCAGATACTCTACACGGAGAGCGGTAATTGGCCCAGATATTCTCTACTGGGGGCAATGAGACCAGATCCACTGTAGGCGAGGGTGCAATGGGCCCAGATGAGCTACATCCAGGGTGAGGGGCAAGGGAGCTAGATGTTATACACCAGGGGGCAACGGTGCCAGATGTTCTACATCGAGGGGGGAGGGCTCTGGCAATGGGGCTAAATGAAAATCAGGAACGTAATGATGAAGAGGCGAGTCCTAATACTCCTCTCCATAAAGTGATGTCCATCAGTCCGCTCATCTACTATCACTGGCACAGAAGACACGGGACGGTGTTTGGAGCATCATAAATAGCTCTCAGATGTTCTCCGCAGCAGGGTGCAGACATTCCCCATATCTTGTGCTTGTGTTAGGAAATTGAGCACTCGGGCCCCTAAAGGTAGAGCTGGATGATCTTGGATTCACGCCTGGAGTTTGGCTCGCCGCCTCTTTACCACAGCAGAGTTGAAAAGTGTAGAATATTTTTTGGTTATATTGGAAGTGAGGTATTTCTTGATTTAATGGTCTCCTCATCGCCAACCTCGTCTCATGAAGAAGCTGCAGACACTTGCAGAGTTGCCTCTTCACCCTTCAGTATCTGGGTAGCTGCTACTATTGTGTGTCTGCAGGTGGTTTCATATCCAGAGGTAGATCAGTGTTTCCCAACAGATGGTGTCTTCAGGACTTCCTAGTATTGTAGGTGATGGATGGATCTCACCTGTGCAGAACAAGAGCCCATTTACACTGGCCGATAATCGTTCCTGCTCTGTGTAATCCACACGTGACTGCATCAGTAAAGTCTTGTCAAAGCCAAATACTAGGAAGAATCAACCACAAACCAAAAAGCTAAAAAAAATGCACCATCAAAAACCACCCCACATACCGTGGAAACGGCACCGGAGGAAGCCTTGGAAACAACCTGTTGGGGCCGTGAGGACTGGAGTCGGAAACGCTCTAGGTCCTTGCTGGTTTGCCATGTTGGGCAGCACTAGGCTCGTCGTCTGCGGTGAAGGACCGTACATTGCACTTCTGGAGCTCCAGCTTGGACTGTTCAGCGGGCTCCACCCTGGAAACTCTCGGTCCACTTCATGTTATAGTAATATTAGCTAAATTGACATTTGAGGATCCCATCCCCTGAAGAATAAGGGCTACGCAGGAGTCGCTTCCACTCCACCTTGGTCCACACAAAACCACATTCACCGCCTGGGCTCCAGGTGCCGATCCCCACAGCAGATACCACCGTCATCCTCTAATCGGTCATCCTCTAATCGATTCTTGGATCAGCACTTTGGTTTTATTCACCCCAATGCGACAACTCTCACATCACAAAGGTGATTACCTGTCTGCGTCACTTCTTGTAGGAAGCCGCCATCTTAGCACTTTTTTGCCAAATAGAAAAGAAAAACCACAAGGAGAACAGGATAATCTTGCAACCATGTCTGGAAAATAGCATCTCCTCTGGGGTTGTCCTTGTAGACTGGTGTGTTCTTTGCAGGGATTTTAGCAGCCCTTAAGTGCTGGGTGTAATCCACATCCGCCCCAATCTGTGATATGGAGGTGACTGTAGGGGATCGCTCCTACCTTTCGCAATAAACTGAGTGCACCTCAAGAACAGCCCTCACATCCAGATTAAATTCTTTGCAGTCACAACTCACCATTTTGTAATGCCAGTGAGATGCCTACACTGGGGGCCACCAGTAGCCACACGCCCAGCGCTCCCACTCAGTATAGAGTGGGTCAGCTTCTAGCCCCCGACACTCGCAGGGTAACAGCCAGGCTATACTTTCCCTCTCAGTCCATATCTGCATGTAGAGCAGCAAGGAACAAGCTTATTCATGTTAATCTGTAATATACAGATGTGCAGGGAATAAAAAAAATACAAAATTGGTGACATAAAGCGAACAGACACAAAGACAAAACAGTACAAAACCAAAGGGGATAGAGACCTCTTAGGCTTTAGATTGGTGGGAAATCCTACGGAGAAGAACCGCTGAAATTCACAAATCTATATAGTAGGATTCACATAAATCAAAACAAGGAGAGAAGGTGGTGGTACTACATCATGTATAGTGAGGTGATACTACCTGTGCCTATATTCTTTACAGGACGAGACATGGAGATGGTACTACCTGTGCCTACATCCTTTACAGGACAAGACATGGAGGCAGTACTACCTGTGCCTACATCCTTTACAGGACGAGACATGGAGGCAGTTACTACCTGTGCCTACATCCTTTACAGGACAAGACATGGAGGCGGTACTACCTGTGCCTACATCCTTTACAGGACAAGACATGGAGATGGTACTACCTGTGCCTACATCCTTTACAGGACGAGACATGGAGGCGGTACTACCTGTGCCTACATCATGTATAGTGAGGTGGTACTACCTGTGCCTATATTCTTTACAGCAGATGTCCCCAACCTTTTTTGCACCAGGGACCGGCTTTAAGCAAGACCAGTTTTCCATGGCCCGATGGGGGTGGGGCAGGGGCGGGGCTTTGGTCATATGGGGTGGGGTTAGTGCATACTTATATAATTATGACATAATGAGAATGTGGTCACTCACCCGCGCCGTCGCACAGCGACATGTCTCTATGGTCACTCGCCCGCGCCGTCACACAGCAACATGTCTCTATGGTCACTCGCCCGCGCCATCACACAGCGACGTGTCACTTGTCCCAATAATGACGGCCTGGCTTCTTCTGAAGTGACTTTTCCAGCCTGCTGTGCACTGTGCCCACTGCTCCAGTGATAGAGGAGGCCACAATGGTCCAGTCCACACACACAGCACAGTTGTGGCCCCCGCTCAGGCCACTGTGGGAGAGTCCAGCATCCTATGCTCCCCGCCTGCTGTGTACCCCAGCTCCCCACACATGGACCCTGCACAGCCACCGGTAATACCGGTCCCGGCCGCCCGCCTGTCAGCAGCAGGCTGTCCCTGTCCTCCCCTCTTCCTGGCTGCGGGGCCTCTTCCCTTCATTCAGAGGGGCCCAGCCCGCTGTTCCCGCACAGGCCGGATATGAGACTCACCCATGGTGACTCCGGTGCTGGACCCTCCACCTGGCTAGCTGCGCGTCTCTGTGCTCTCAGTACTGACACAGCCCCGCGACGTCGCCGTACGCGCTACGTCTACAGACTGCGCGACTTCAGCCCACACGGTGACGTCACGGAATGGGAGGAGCTGCGGCTGTGGAATCCGCCCGCCCTGCGTGACGTGGATGTCCTGTGTGCTGACGGTTGTGGCTAAATCCAAGTCGGCTAAAGTAGCTGTCAGCAGCGCCGCGGACCGGCTGAAAAACCCCAACGGCCCGGTCCTGGTCCGCGGACTGGCGGTTGGGGACCTCTGCTTTACAGGACGAGACATGGAGGCGGTACTACCTGTGCCTACATCCTTTACAGGACGAGACATGGAGGCAGTTACTACCTGTGCCTACATTTTTTCCAGGACAAGACATGGAGGCGGTTCTACCTGTGCCTACATCATGTATAGTGATGTGATACTACCTGTGCCTACTTCCTTTACAGGACGAGACATGGAGGTGGTACTACCTGTGCCTACATCCTTTACAGGACGAGACATGGAGGCAGTACTACCTGTGCCTACATCATGTATAGTGATGTGATACTACCTGTGCCTACTTCCTTTACAGGACGAGACATGGAGTCGGTACTACCTGTGCCTACATCCTTTGCAGGACGAGACATGGAGGCGATACTACTTGTTCTACATCATGTATAGTGAGGTGATACCTGTGCCTACATCCTTTACAGGACGAGACATGGAGGCAGTACTACCTGTGCCTACATCATGTATAGTGATGTGATACTACCTGTGCCTACTTCCTTTACAGGACAAGACATGGAGGTGGTACTGCCTGTGCCTACATCCTTTACAGGACGAGACATGGAGACAGTACTACCTGTGCCTACATCCTTTACAGGACGAGACATGGAGTCGGTACTACCTGTGCCTACATCCTTTACAGGATGAGACATGGCGGCGATACTACCTGTTCTACATCATGTATAGTGAGGGGATACCTGTGCCTACATCCTTTACAGGACGAGACATGGAGGCGGTACTACCTGTGCCTACTTCCTTTACAGGATAAGACATGGAGGTGGTACTGCCTGTGCCTACATCCTTTTCAAGACGAGACATGGAGGTGGTACTACCTGTGCCTACATCCTTTACAGGGCAAGACATGGAGGCGGTACTACCTGTGCCTACATCCTTTACAGGACGAGACATGGAGGTGGTACTACCTGTGCCTACATCCTTTATAGGACGAGACATGGAGGCAGTACTACCTGTGCCTACATCATGTATAGTGATGTGATACTACCTGTGCCTACTTTCTTTACAGGACGAGACATGGAGGTGGTACTACCTGTGCCTACATCCTTTACAGGACGAGACATGGAGGCAGTACTACCTGTGCCTACATCATGTATAGTGATGTGATACTACCTGTGCCTACTTCCTTTACAGGACAAGACATGGAGGTGGTACTACCTGTGCCTACATCCTTTACAGGACGAGACATGGAGGCGGTACTACCTGTGCCTACTTCCTTTACAGGATAAGACATGGAGGTGGTACTGCCTGTGCCTACATCCTTTTCAAGACGAGACATGGAGGTGGTACTACCTGTGCCTACATCCTTTACAGGGCAAGACATGGAGGCGGTACTACCTGTGCCTACTTCCTTTACAGGACGAGACATGGAGGTGGTACTACCTGTGCCTACATCCTTTATAGGACGAGACATGGAGGCAGTACTACCTGTGCCTACATCATGTATAGTGATGTGATACTACCTGTGCCTACTTTCTTTACAGGACGAGACATGGAGGTGGTACTACCTGTGCCTACATCCTTTACAGGACGAGACATGGAGGCAGTACTACCTGTGCCTACATCATGTATAGTGATGTGATACTACCTGTGCCTACTTCCTTTACAGGACGAGACATGGAGGTGGTACTACCTGTGCCTACATCCTTTACAGGACGAGACATGGAGGCAGTACTACCTGTGCCTACATCATGTATAGTGATGTGATACTACCTGTGCCTACTTCCTTTACAGGACGAGACATGGAGTCGGTACTACCTGTGCCTACATCCTTTGCAGGACGAGACATGGAGGCGATACTACTTGTTCTACATCATGTATAGTGAGGTGATACCTGTGCCTACATCCTTTACAGGACGAGACATGGAAGCAGTACTACCTGTGCCTACATCCTTTACAGGATGAGACATGGAGGCGGTACAACCTGTGCCGACATCCTTTACAGCAGTGTTTCTCAACTCCAGTCCTCAAGACCCACCAACAGGTCATGTTTTCAGGATTTCCTTAGTATTGCACAGGTGATAATTTCATCACCTGCTCAAGCATTAATTCCATCACCTATGCAATACTAAGGAAATCCTGAAAACATGACCTGTTGGTGGGTCTTGAGGACTGTAGTTGAGAAACACTGCTTTACAGGGTGAGACAGGGAGGAGGTACTAACTGTCCTTATATCTTTTACAGGGTGAGATGGAAGAGGTGTCACGATTCATGGGGAGGATACCTTTATTATCCCCACCACTCACCAATTTGTCATGAACCGGGGTTGTTTGGTTGCCCCTGGTTCTTTCTGAAGGGGATTTATCTATATCCCATTTCCCAGTTCCGGTTTGGAACTTGCAGCTCTCTGGCGCCTCCTTACCCAAAGGTCAAACCGGGTACTGCACCTAGGATAGTCGCCAGAAAAGTTGCCTTACTTTGTACTGGCCAAGGGGCACACTGCAGCGAGGGCGCTATAACTACTCCCACTCAGGTGGGAACAATGATTATCAACACCGCCGGTCGCTACAAAGCCTCCCAATTGCACAGGACAAATTCTGCTGCCACCAGCTCTGATTTCTTAATTATTAATGGGTCCAGAGCCAACCCAGATTAGCGTAATTCACTTCAGAGGACGTGACCTTACGTTATAGTGCAAGGAGGGACAAGCTACTAATTTTATATTTTACTCCAAAAAAGGTAGGCAGTGTTTACAGATGTATAAAAAGATATTATAAAGAAGACAAATCTCATATGTACAATACAATTACAAATAAAATGGGATTAACATTGAAAAATCACTTACATTTCATTATGGCATAACATCTGATGGCTGACCGTGTGCTGTGGGGGAAGGACGAGCATATATCCAGATGCATCATTCCTGTCTCTCAGCAGGAACCCAAAGACACATGAAGACTGCTGCTTCACTCACTTATTTCTTAGCCTAAAACCCAGGCACTCCCCCTATGGTGACTGTTGTGAATTCTGGTTTTGGGCTCCCTCCGGTGGTTGTAGGTGGTAATGCAGTTGTCCCTGAGTTGCAGTCCTGGTCAGGTGTATCTGCTGATTGAAGTTCTGACTGGGGTATTTAGGTGTGCAGGATTCATTAGTCCTTGCCAGTTGTCAATTGTTGTTGGAAGGTGTTTGACCTCTGTTTGGTTCCTCCTGCCTTCCTGCCAAATCAGCAAAGATAAGTGTCTGGTTTTTTTTTCCTGTGACACACTTGCTGTGTGTTTCACAATTCAGTGCTATTCCTTGTGTTTTCTTGTCCAGCTTAGATTGTGTCAGTATTTTCTCAGTCTTGCTGGATTCTCTGGAGTGGCAGATATACATTCCATGTCTTTAGTTAGATTGTGGAACTTTTTGTATTATCTGCTGTGGATATTTTTGGAAGGGTTTTAATACTGACCGCCTAGTAATCTGTCCTATCCTTTCCTATTTAGCTAGAGTGGCCTCTTTTGCTAAATCCTGTTTTCTACCTGCGTGTGTCTAATCTTCTCCTTCTCACAGTCATTATTCGTAGGGGGCTGCCAATCCTTTGGGGGTCTGCTCTGAGGCAAGATAGCATTCCTATTTCCATCTATAGGGGTATTTAGTCCTCCGGCTGTGTCGAGGTGTCTAGGGTTGTTAGGCACACCCCACGGCTACTTCTAGTTGCGGTGTTAGTTCAGGATTGCGGTCAGTACAGGTACCACCGACTCCAGAGAAAGTTTCATGCGGCTCCAAGGTCACCGGATCATAACAGGTGACCTCACTTAGAGGCTGAAACCTCCCCTTTAGGGTCATCGCCACCATTTTTATGCCTAGCTCGCTGTATGAATCTCATATATGAAAGACACACTGATCAGGATGTGCCCCACATCAGGGGGATTCTTTTAAGTGTAAACACGGTGTAATTACATGAGCCGCTTACGGAGAAATCTGTTCTTTGCACTCATTGGGTTTAGCTTCTAGCGATTTCAGGGAGTTATAGATCCCTCGATGGACATCTGTAATATATCATTCTTATATCGCTAGCCCTGATAGGTACCAATAGACAACCTTCAGAGAACAATAGAATCTCATGCTTTCTGTTCCAGTTTTAACCAGTACCAGGTGGGAGGGGGAATGAGTACTGTAGGGAGACCTGTCTGCTGCAGCATGAAGCAATATAAATTCTTGAGGGAGGTTTGAAATGAGGGGTTAAGGATTTACACACACAGGCAGAGTGGGAAGAGGGGGGTCGGAAGGGCCCACAGCGTGGGTCTGAAAAGCCATGGGACTTTTAGGTAGATACTCAAACATGGCATATACACATTATCATCTGAAAAGCCAGATACTAGTGATGAGCTAGTGTACTCGTTGCTCGGTTTTCCGGAGCACACTCGGGTGACCTCCGAGTATTTCTTAGTGTTCGGAGATTTAGTTTTCATCATGGCAGCTAAATGATTTACAGCTATTAGCCAGGCTGAGTACATGTGGGGGTTGCCTGGTTGCTAGGTAATCCCCACATGTAATCAAACTGGCTAACAGATGTAAATCATGCTGCTGAGGCGATGAAAACTTAATCTCCGAGCAGTCATAAATACTCGGGAGACCACCTGTGTGTGCTTGGGAAAACCTGAACGAGTACACTCGCTCATCAGTAGTAGATACTCAAACATGGCAAATTTACATTATTGTGACACCTCCTCCTTTGGGACCACGCTACGGAGGCAGAACCTCACGGTACTCCTCCATGCGCACTTCAGCATGTTCACCCCGTCAGGACAACCCATCTGCATTGCCATGCTCCCTGCCCATTTAGTATTTGATAAAGTCATACTGCTAGAATGCAAGGCTCCAGTGTAGCAACCTTCCGTTGGTTCCTCACATGGCTTGTAGCCAGCGCAGAGGGTTGTGGTCAGTCACCACACTGAAGGTGCGACCATACAGGTAGGGCTGCAAATGTTGCAGGGCCCAGACTGTGGCCAGGCACTCCTCAATAGTGGAATAGGTCACTTCCCTCAGCAGAAGCTTCCGGCTCAGGGACAACACGGGGTGCTCTTGGTTCCCCGAGTAGACCTGGCTGAGCACAGCACCGAGGCTGTTTTCAACGCCTGGAAGGCACCCTCACAGCCGTTAGTCCAGTCAAATATTTGGGGTAGCTTCTTCCTGGTGAGGTCCCTCAAGGGCTTTGCCAGGCTACTATAGTTCTGTACAAAGCACCTATAGTACCCTGCAGTGCCCAGGAAGAACATCACCTGTTTCTTGGTCCTGGGGGTGGGCCAGGACACGATTGTGTCCACTTTCTCAGGCTCTCGCCTTATGGACTTCACACCAACCCGGAGCCCCAGGTAGTGGACCTCTCTCATGCTCATCTGGCACTTTCCCGGCTTAATGGTCAGACTGGCTTGGTGAATTCGCATGAGCACCTCCTGCAGATGCTGCAGGTGTTGATCCCAGGAGGAATTGAAGATGGCAATGTCATCCAGGTACGCCACCGCGTACTTCTCCAGTCCCTGAAGCAGGTGGTTGACCATCCGATGGAAAGTGGCAGGGGCATTCTTCATGCTGAAGGGCATGACCGTGGATTCGTACAGTCCGAAGGGTGCGATAAAGGCTTCTCCTGCGCCTCAGGGCTCAGGGGAATCTGCCAGTATCCTCAACTCAGATACATTATGGTCAGATATTCTGTGCCAGCTAACCACTCAAGCAGCTCCTCGATGGGCGGCATTGGGTGTGAGAGGCTGTGATGGCATTGAGCCCCCCTGTAGTCCACGCAGAACCGGGTGGTCCAATCCTTCTTTGGCATGAGAACTACAGGTGAGGCCCACGCGCTCTTTGACCGTTGAATCACCCCCCCGTAACATCTCATCGATCTTCTGGCGCATAACCTGCTGCACCTAGTCGGAGATCCTATAAGGTGTTTGCCGTAGTGGGTCAATATTCCCGGTGTCCACCTCGTGGACCGCTAACTCAGTCCATCCAGGTCAGTTGGAGAACACGGCCCGGAAGGGTTCCAGTGTGGTCCGAAACTGCGACCACTGGGGTTCGGTTAACAAGGCGCTTACCTCCACGTCCTCGATGGATCCACCGGCCTTTATTTGGGCCAGCATGTCCAGGAGGGGGTATTCCTCCCCATGTTCGGGCAGACTGGTAGGACGTAGGCTTCACCTTTGCGATAAACCCTCATCATATTGAATTGAAAGGCTTTTCGCCTAACCCGAGCGTGGTCAAGCGTGACCACGTAGGTGACTGGGTTGAGCTGTTGGTGGATGACATACGGGCCTTCCCAGGCTGCCTGAAGCTTATCCTTTGGTCCGGGGACCAGCACCCACACCTTTTGACCCACCTGGTAGGTCCGCTACTGGGCGTTCTGGTCATATCAGTGCTTCTGGTCAGCCTGAGCATGCGTCATGTTGTCATGCACCAACTGCATCAAGGTCTGCATTTTGTCATGGAAGCGCATGACACTCCACTATGGACACTTCAGAAGGGTTCGACTCCTCTTCCCAGGATTCCCTTACCAACCCAAAAGGTCCCCGGACTCGCCTGCCATACAGGAGCTCGAAGGGGGAGAACACTGTGGACGCCTGCAGAACCTCTCGATAAGCGAATAGCAGGTGTGGGAGGTACCGCTCCCACTCTTGTCCTTGGGTCTCAACCAACATGCGTAGCAGCTGTTTGAGGGTACCGATGAAGCCAACGGTCTGTGGGTGATACGCACTCGATACCAGACGCATCACCTGCATTCTCTTACAGAGAGCCTCAATTAGGCGAGACATGAATTGGGTCCCTTGATCGGTAAGCATCTCCCTGGGAAATCCTACCCCTGAAAAGATAGCCAACAGTGCATCCGCCACCTTATCTGCCCTAGTTGAGGACAGAGCCACTGCATCTGGGTACCAGGAAGCGTAGTCTACCACAGTGAGGACGTATTGCTTTCCAGAGCTGCTGGACCAGCGGGCCCACAATGTCCACCGCGATCCTCTGGAAAGGCTCCTATCACTGGCAAAGAGCTCAGAGAAGCCTTAAGAGCAGGCCACACCTTCTCAACTCTTTGACAGGTGATGCAGGTGCGGCAGTAGTTTGTCACATCTGTCCCCAGCTTGGGCCAATGGAAGTGTTGAGACAGCCAGGCCTTAGTTTTGCTGATCCCCAAGTGTCCAGCAAGCAGGATCTCATGGCCCATCTGCAACAACTCACCCCTGAATTGGCACGGGACAACCAGGTCTTTCCCTCACCCACTCCTTTTGGGATTTTGCAGGTACTGTCTCCCGATATACAACATCCCTCGTTCCCAGAACACCCTCTCCTTATCAGTCATGGAGGTGGGCGTCTCCGCAAGGTTTCTCAAATTCTCCAGGCTCGCATCTGAGTGCAGAGAAGCCTGGAACTCCTGACTAGGGGCAGCCAGATGTGACATCAGGGTCCCTTTCCCACAGGAACCCTCTGGGACCTGCTCTGGGTCCATCTCTGGTTCAGTCACGCCTGTGACTGAGGAGGGTCCAGAAGGCAGAACGTTATCTGCGTTCCGGGCACTCTGCGGGTGACAGCAGCTACGTAGGCTGTCTCCCCGGGGATTTCCACAAACCCATCAGCCGGCGCTGCTATGGCTACCACCTCCCCATCCACCCCCAACATCCCAGGAGCAGTGCTAATTATGGGGAAGTTACCTTCCTCTGTGGCACTGATCACTTGCATGGCATCACCTTCCTCACGGTTCCCATGCATCTCCCCATTTCCCTTGGCCCCATCACTTGCTCCTGTTAGGGGTTCCTTAGCCATCCCACCCTGCACAGTGACGTGGCTGAGCACTCCTGCACCTGTGAACACATCATTCTTAGGAAATAAATGGTTAGCAGGTAACACATGCATATTTTCATCATCAGCATCATCAGTATTACCCTCAGCATTTTCAGAAAAACGATTCTCAGGTACATCATTAACCTGTAAAGCATTGTCAGGTAACACATGCAATTTCCCATCGCTATCATCAGCATTAGCTTGGGGAGGGGAGTCAGGGACATAGTATGCAACCATCCACCCCAAATCAGTCCCCAATAAAACATCAGTGGGCAAGTTATCGGACAGCACCACTTCCGTCACCCCGCTCCCAATCTATATACACCCGGGCCATTGGCAGGGGACAGCTGATGCCCCAAATCCTGGTGACAGTCAGGGTTTTCCCCAGAATAATTTCTTCAGGGGCTGCCAGTTGGGGTCAGATGAGGGTTCATTCAGCCTGTGTCCTTGAGCGACATGACCCCCCACGGTGATGTGTTGCACTTTGTCAAACACCCAACCACCCCACCCACCAAAAGAACTGCTGCATTAGGCCCTGGGGCCTTGGCTAGGGGGGTTCTTCTGTGGACAGTGGGCGCTGATGTGACCAGTCCGCTTGCAGGCAAAACACCAGCGAAGGTCAGTGGTAGGTCTGATACTGTTGGCAACAGGAACAGGGCCTCTGGTGAGTTGGCTGGCAGGGAGTACTGGCGTTGGTTGCAGGCTTACCCCCTCTCCAGCTGGCGGTGACTGGCTTCCGCACTTCTGATTTACGGTTGGCCTCACAGGTGTCGGCAATCTGCGCTGCTTTATCCGCATCTTTGGGCTTTCTGTCCATCACGAACTGTCGCACCTCCTCTGGACACAGATGTAGAAATTGGTGTTTGATCATCAGGTCTCTCAGCTGCTCAAAGATGGTCACTGTCCTTGGATCCACTGGTTAAAGTGGGTCCTGAGTCCATGCACCACATCGTTATGACTGTCGTTGGGCCACATTGGAGGTTCCAGAACTTTCTACGGTAAACCTCAGGAGTCAGTTGATATTTTGTTATCAGGGCCTGCTTGATGGCCTCATAGTCTTCATCTTGGTCTGGAGGAAGAGCAGCAAACACCTCCAGAGCTTTGCCTCAGCCCTGGGTTCAGGTATCGGGCCCATTGCTCCCCAGGCAGCTGATACTGTCTGCAGGCTTTTTCAAATGCCCTCCAAAAGTGTCCATGTCCCCGTCCTTTTCCATCACAGGAAAGTGCTCTGGCCGGGGTTTAGGGGTCTGAGTGCTATTGGGCTCGACGCTGGACTGGGACGACCTCGGCCCCTGGAGTCGGGCTAACTCCAGCTGGTGCTCCCGCACCGCTTGCTGCTCAGCTCTCTCCACCTCCCGCTCGACTCTCTCCACCTCCCGCTCGGCTCGGGCCTCCTGCTGCTGGAGCGCCCCCAAGTAGGGCAGCGGGGTACTCAGAGCCGGGTCATTCAGTTCTCAGCGGGGATGTCACGGTGGCTAACCCGGTCCGTGGCACTAGGGACGTCCGTTATGAATGGGGGAAAGGTCTTTAAAGGGAAAATGCTCGTGACGCCACCTGTGGTATTCGGTCAGGGTGACCGACGCTGCTTAGGGGGTCCGCTGGGGATGATGTGATGGCAGCTAGGTGGTATACCTTCCCACAGGTGAAGTGTATCCCACAGGTGAAGTGTATCCCCAGGGCTTCCCAGAGTGTAGACGGTGAATGGTGTGAGGCGCAGTGAATAACGAGGACACCAGGTTGCAGTCTCTTTACCTTTACTGAAGGCTTCAGTGTCTACAGTCCAGGGTACGGATCACAGGGCAGGCAGAGTCCGGCCGGTCCAAAGGCAAATCCAGAGTCCCCTTATCCAGGTGGAAATCAGTAGCCTTCCTCTAGCGCCTGGGTGTTGTAGTACCTCCCTGCTGAGCTTCTCGGTAAGGTCCTCACAACTATTCTGGATGTTAAGTCTCTTTCCCTCTCTCCCCCTTATGGATAGGATAAGACAAACCCATATGACTGATGGCCTGAGGCTTTTTACAGGGACTCTACCATGCCCCGGCCCCTACAAGTTGCCACCATGCCTCCTGGGTATAAGGTCGGGCAGCTAACGTGGAATTATCTGTCCTGCCAGTCTCTGAAGTAAAGCGTAGAGATCCTTACTCCCTTGGTGTTCTGGCTACCGGATTACCGCGCCTCAGAAGGAGGCAGCCTTTCACAGGGCAGAACTCCTTCTGGTTTGCTCTCTTTTTTGCTATGACTTTGTTTCTCACTCACTGCAACACAAATCCCTTCAATGTGTCTTTCTTTGGATGCTGCCGCATGTGGGGCAGGCACAGCTCCATGGACCCTCGTCCTCCTCAGACTGCAGTCTGGATCTGACTGGAGCTCACTCCAGCCAGCTTCTGTCTGCTCCTGACTTCTGACTCTGACTAACTCAGACTAACTTCCTATCCAAACAACCAGTTTTACCCAACTGTGAGGAGTGCCCTAATAGATAGGAGCATAGCTCCCCCTGGCGGCCTGGAGTGTGAAGTGTGTTGTGTCGTTTGTGATACCTGGTAAAGAGATCTCCTTTATTGCCTTCAGACGTAATATCACTCCCCCTGGCGGAAGAACGACATTACTGCAACGACCAGGACTCTGGGGCGTTGCACTGGTATTGCTGGATCAGCTACAGACGTCCATCACAGTCGTTGGTGGGGAGTTGTTCCAAGACCGCCAGCAGGTTGGGGTCCAATCAACCCTGGTTGCAAGTAGGGCCAGCATTCAGTGGTTGGACCTCTGCTGCAGCACCATTTTCGCTTGTGCTGGCTTCTGCGGCCACTGGGCTCTGAGACCGGGCTTGGTCTGCTTCAAATTGCACCATTTCCGTGACCAATTGAGCCTTTGTTTTGCCATAGGGGTCCAGGCCGTGGTACGTGCATATTCCAGGAAGAGTGTCCTTCTTTTGCTGGGTGTACCAGGCTTCTTCTTTTGCAGCCATTATTGCCAAATAAAAGATAGGATAGAAAAACAAAGAGAAAGGGAGGGGCTAATCCCAAGTTTTTAGTCAAAGGAATGATTGCTAAAACCCAATCACTAATGTTCTATTATCCCACCGCCCTGCCAATATGTCACGGTTCATGGGGAGGATACCTTTATCATCCCCACCACTCACACCAATTTGTCATGAACCGAGGTGGTTTGGTTGCCCCTGGTTCTTTCTGAAGGGGATTTATCTATATCCCACTTTCCAGTTCCGGTTTAGAACTTGCAGCTCTCTGGCGCCCCTTTACCTTCAGGTCAAACCGGGTACTGTGTCATGATCTGTACTTTTGCCCTGTCCTGTATTTGAATAATATGCCATTTGATGTATGTAACTGTTCTCTGGTTTCTATTAGCTGTAATATATGTATTTTCTTGTGCTTTGAGTTAATCTGTAACAATGTCTCCTTTCCCCAATACTTGCAGCCCTAAGCTATAATGTAATTAAGCTTTGTCAACATCACTAGGAAGGAATAGCCATTGTTCCTCACAGCAGGTGGCTAGTCAAATGTACATACTACGTAGACTGTGGAGCTGACCAAAATAGAATCTTCTGGTGAACTCAACCATTGAACAGAAGGTGTGACCCCTACCCCCCCTTCATGGGCGGATCCCAGGAGCTCAGACAATCCATTCTTATTTTGAGATCAGATGTGAGTTGATTTTTGAAGGAGAAGGAGTGGGGATTCTTAGCTGAGGCAAGACCCCACGTTCATCTGTGACTGCGGAAGCGAACGGGGCGAGACTTGGGCTGAGGACATATCTCGTCGTTCGTGGGATTGTTTTGGGATCCTTTGGACTCGTGTGGACTATTGCTTTGTTAGCTGGCACAAGGATTATCGGGAGGTGCCCCCGAACCTGTTCCGTTGGACTAATTGTGGACTCTGTAGATCTACCTGCATGTGGTTCCAGCGTTCTTGATAATAAATCTGTGGAATCATCCCTTGGCCTGTTGTCCCTTCTTGCTCTGCCGTACACCCCGTCACAAACTGGTGGCAGCGGCGGGATCAGAGCAGAAGGAATGGAGGACAACGGCCGAACATCGGGAACCAGCACTACAGAGTACCAGAACTGGACTTTGGGGAGCCTACAATCAAAGGCCCGTGAAGTAGGAGTCCGTTTTAAAGGACTCTCCAAGGAGCAGCTAATTACAGCTTTGGAAGGAGTTCGCCTGCAAGATGACGCTGAGGAAGGATCCTCACAGCAAATGGAGGAAAGACTGCAGCCGAAGGTAAATACCCAAAAGAGTCAGTGGGTTGTGTGGTACGAGGAGGAGTTGGCATTGCTGGGAGAGGAGGCCACAATAGACGATGAGAGGCCATTCACAGAGCTCAGGAGAGGGAGGCCATTCACAGAGCCGAGGAGAGGGAGGCCATTCACAGAGCCGAGGAGAGAGAGAGGGAGGCCATTCACAGAGCTCAGGAGATGGCATTGCTGGAGAGGCAGATCGCTTTGGAAGCAGCTAGAAGCTCCAGACAGACTATAACCCCAGCACCCACCATGAGGGAACTTCCCAGAGTGTCTCGCAAAGACTTCAAGCCGTTTAATGAGGCTGCAGGCGACATTGAGAGCTTCTTCCAGGACTTTGAGCATCAGTGTCGATTAATGGAAGTCCCGGACAGGGAGCGAGTCCGACATCTGGTGGGGCTCTTAGAGGGTGGAGCTGCCGCAGCCTATAGAGCTATGGGCCCTCGAGAGAACTGTGAGTATGCGGAGATTAAACTGACTATTCTAGAACATTATGCTGTGACGCCAGACACTTACAGGACTCAGTTCCGTACTTTAGCCTGCGATGAGGAAGTGTCTTTCAAGATGTATGCCCACAGACTCAAACAAATATGTAATCGCTGGTTGGAAGCAGAGGAGGCCTTAACCTGGGAGACCTTCCTCCAGGTTATCCTAAAAGAGCAGTTTTACTTCAAGTGCCCTGCTGAGATCCGGGAATGGGTGCGTGAGAGACCAGTCACTGTGGAGGAAGCTGCAGCTCTAGCTGATGAGGTTCTCATCATCAAGCCTCAGTGGAGGGTTCTGTTAGAGGATCGAGAGAGGCCTACCAGCCCCACAACCCCGGTGGCCCCCAGTTCTTCTGTCCCCATTGTTCCCCGTTCCTCTAAGCCACCACCTCATGCTGATACCCGTGTAAATGTCCCTCCAGTTGCTTCTACTGCGTTTTCTGGAATACGACGAGGAGGGGAAGTAGCAGAGCGCAGGTGTTATGGCTGTGGGCATCCGGGGCATCTGCAGGCCTCATGCCCAGCCAGCTCATGGAGGAGTCGTCCTCAAACCCCTACAGCACCTTCAGGTGGGGGCCGGCCTCCAGGTTCCCTTACCCCTCGCCCAAGAGGACGCCTTGGATGGAGTGAGACCCAGCACAGATGCTATCGATGTGGGCAGCCGGGGCATCTGCAAGCCTCCTGCCCAGCTGTTCAAATGAGGATTGATCCTGTACCCAGTCGTATTATTAATTATGTACAGCCAAGTGCCATGGAGGAAGACGTGTCACCACTACGTGAGGACCGGCCTAGTGCCTCACCCACCCATGTTGCACCACTAGGAGTTTATGGTGTGCGACCCGCAGCTATAACGACTTCTGCTCATTGAGGTAAGCACTTGCAGGAGGTCGTGCTGGATGGACAGAGACTTATTGGATTTTGTGACTCGGGGGCTTTCCTCACACTGGCTGATCCCCGAGTGGTTCGGCCTGAGGCAATCCATAGAGGACCTGGGATTGTTATTGAACTGGCTGGTGGACATTGGAGGACTATTCCCACAGCCACTGTGGATCTGAACTTTGGTTTTGGGGTCAGGCGATGTTTGGTTGGGGTGATGGGAGGTCTGCCTGCAGATGTTCTCCTGGGCAATGATGTGGGAGAGCTACGATGCCAATTCGTGGCTGCATGAAGCCACATGTAAGTTACGCTCTGCCTGTGTGTACTTAACCAGCGACCTGTAGAGGTCCCTAGTACGTACACAAATTGGGAGGGGAAGGGATTGTCATGATCTGTACTTTTGCCCTGTCCTGTATTTGAATAATATGCCATTTGATGTATGTAACTGTTCTCTGGTTTCTATTAGCTGTAATATATGTATTTTCTTGTGCTTTGAGTTAATCTGTAACAATGTCTCCTTTCCCCAATACTTGCAGCCCTAAGCTATAATGTAATTAAGCTTTGTCAATATCACTAGGAAGGAATAGCCATTGTTCCTCACAGCAGGTGGCTAGTCAAATGTACATACTACGTAGACTATAGGCCCCGTCTCACATAGCGAGATCGCTAGCGAGATCGCTGCTGAGTCACAAGTTTTGTGACGCAACAGCGACCTCAGTAGCGATCTCGCTATGTGTGACACGTACCAGCGATCAGGCCCCTGCTGCGAGATCGCTGGTCGTGTCGGAATGGCCTGGACCTTTTTTTGGTCGTTGAGGCCCCGCTGACATCGCTGAATCGGTGTGTGTGACACCGATCCAGCGATGTCTTCACTGGTAACCAGGGTAAACATCGGGTTACTAAGCGCAGGGCCGCGCTTAGTAACCCGATGTTTACCCTGGTTACCAGCGTAAATGTAAAAAAAAACAAACAGTACATACTCGCCTTTCGGTGTCCAGGTCCCCTGCCGTCTGCTTCCTGCTCTCACTGACTCCCAGCCGTACAGTGAGAAGTGAGAGCACAGCAGTGACGTCACCGCTGCGCTCTGCTCTCGCTGTACGGCGGCTCAGTCAGAGCAGGAAGCAGACGGCAGGGGACCTGGACACCGAAAGGCGAGTATGTACTGTTTGTTTTTTTTGGTAACCAGGGTAAACATCGGGTTACTAAGCGCGGCCCTGCGCTTAGTAACCCGATGTTTACCCTGGTTACCCGGGTGCTGCAGGGGGACTTCGGCATCGTTGAAGACAGTTTCAACGATGCCGAAGTCGTTCCCCTGATCGTTGGTCGCTGGAGAGAGCTGTCTGTGTGACAGCTCCCCAGCGACCACACAGCGACTTACCAACGATCACGGCCAGGTCGTATCGCTGGTCGTGATCGTTGGTAAATCGCTTAGTGAGACGGGGCCTTATGTGGAGCTGACCAAAATAGAATCTTCTGGTGAACTCAACCATTGAACAGAAGGTGTGACCCCCTACCCCCCCTTCATGGGCGGATCCCAGGAGCTCAGACAATCCATTCTTATTTTTGAGATCAGATGTGAGTTGACCCTTGAAGGAGAAGGAGTGGGGATTCTTAGCTGAGGCAAGACCCCACGTACATCTGTGACTGCGGAAGCGAACGGGGCGAGACTTGGGCTGAGGACATATCTCGTCGTTCGTGGGATTGTTTTGGGATCCTTTGGACTCGTGTGGACTATTGCTTTGTTAGCTGGCACAAGGATTATCGGGAGGTGCCCCGAACCTGTTCCGTTGGACTAATTGTGGACTCTGTAGATCTACCTGCATGTGGTTCCAGCGTTCTTGATAATAAATCTGTGGAATCATCCCTTGGCCTGTTGTCCCTTCTTGCTCTGCCGTACACCCCGTCACATACTGCACCTAGGATAATTAGTTGCCAGAAAGGCTGCCTTACTTTGTACTGGCTAATGGGCACACTGCAGCGAGGGCGATATAACTACTCCCACTCAGGCGGGAGCAATAATTATCAATGCCGCCGGTCGCTACAAAGCCTCCCAATTGCACAGGACAAATCCACTGCCTCCAGCTCCGATTTCTTAATTATTAACGGGTCCGGAGCCAACCCAGATTAATAATGTAATTCACTTCAGAGGATGTGACAGTATGTTATAGAGAAAGGAGAGACAAAGCTAGTAATTTTAAACTGTACTCCAAAAAAAGGTAGGCAGTGTTTACAGATGTATAAAAAGATATTATAAAGAAGACAATACAATTACAAATGGGATTAACATTGAAAAATCACTTACATTTTATTATTTCATATCATCTGATGGCTGATCGTGTGCTGTGGAGGAAGGACAAGTATACATCCAGATGCATCACCCCTGTCTCTCAGCAGGACCCCAGACAAAGACATGTGAAGACTGCAGCTTCACTCACTTATTTCCTAGCCTAAAACCCAGGCACTCCCCATGTGGTGACCTCACTTAGAGGCTGAAATCTCCCCTTTACTTAGAGTCATGGCCAGAATTTTCTTTGCCTAGCTCGCTGTATGAATCTCGTATACGAAAGACACACTGATCAGGATGTGCCCCACATCAGGGGGATTCTTTAAAGTGTAAACACGGTGTAATTACATGACCCGCTTACGGAGAAACCCATTCTTTGCACTCGTTGTGTTTAGCTTCTAGCGATTTCAGGGAGTTATAGATCCCTCAATGGACATCCGGAATATATCATTCTTATATTGCTAGCCCTGATAGGTGCCACTAGACATAACCTTCAGAAAACAATAGAATCTCATGCCTTCTGTTGCAGTTTTAACCAGTACCAGGTGGGAGGGGGAATGAGTAGTGTAGGGAGACCTGTCTGCTGCAGCATGAAGCAATATAAATTCTTGAGGGAGGGGTGAAATGAGGGGTTTAGGATTTACACACACAGGCAGAGTGGGAAGAGGGGGGTCGGAAAGGCCCACAGCGTGGGTCTGAAAAGCCATGGTACTTTTAGGTAGATACTCAAACATGGCATATTCACATTATCGTGAAAAGAGGTACTACCTGTGCCTAAATTATTTAAAATGAGGATTTTCTACTAATTGTACCTACATAGTTTACAAAGTGAGACAGGGAGGAGGTACTATCTGTGCCTACATAATGTATAGTGAGATGGTACTACCTGTGCCGACATCCTTTACAGTACGAGACGTGGAGGTGGTACTTATCGTACCTACATTATTTACAGGGTGAGACAGCAAGGCCGTGCTACCTGTGCTTACTAGACATGAGCGAGCACTAAAATGCTTGAGTGATCATTGCCCGAACCGAGCAATTCCTAATACTCAGATGCTAACGAGTATAATGGGGGTCAATGGAAAAGCCGAGCGTTTTAACAGCACACCGTACAAAGAGGTCTGGGGGGACAGGGAAAATGTTCAAATGCATGGGAAAAGTGCTGAATAGCAGGAGAACAGCATGGGAAAGACCCCTGGAAGCATCTCTGACCCCCAGATCGATGATGATTACAGTGGGGTCACACTTTTAATCCACTTTAAGGACTGACAAATTGGGGTTTACAGGTAAACAATGTTAAGACGGATTCTCTCCTGTATAATGGTTTATGAATAAGGCAAAATTTAAAAAGGAGTTAAAAAGTAATAATATAAGTAACCAAAATTGAATGTTTTCATAAAAGGAGAACATTTCAGTGTAATTTATGAAGGAAGCAAAAAGTACAAAAAATAAGAGACTCGGAACCCCACTGTATTACACATAAAAAAGGGATCAGATCCACCCTGTATTACACATAAAAAAGGGATCAGATCCACCCTGTATTAGACATAGAGGAGGGATCAGATCCATCCTGTATTAGACATAGAGAAGGGATCAGATCCACCCTGTATTAGACATAGAGGAGGGATCCGATCCACCCTGTATTACACATAAAATAGGGATCAGATCCATCCTTGTTATGACCCCAATGGCGAGGGTCTCAGAGGTACGTGGAAGTCTGCAGAATACAAAAATCCAGCTCATAGGGCAGTGGTAACTGGGTTGACCATATATCTACTCCTAACGCCAACACTAGAAGTAGCCGGGGATCATTCCTACGTTGATTCTAGATGACACGCTCCAGCCGGAGAATCTAGCTACCCCTAGTAGAGGAAAACAAAAGACCTTTCTTGCCTCCAGAGAAGGGGACCCCAAAGCTGGATAGAAGCCCCCCACAAATAATAACGGTGAGGTAAGAGGAAATGACAAACACAGAAATGAACCAGGTTTAGCACAGAGAGGCCCGCTTACTGATAGCAGAATAAAGAAAGGTAACTTATATGGTCAACAAAAACCCTATCAAAATCCACACTGGAAATTCAAGAACCCCCGAACCGTCTAACGGTCCGGGGGGAGAACACCAGCCCCCTAGAGCTTCCAGCAAAGGTCAGGATATAGATTTGGAACAAGCTGGACAAAAATACAAAACCAAAACAAATAGCAAAAAGCAAAAGGCAGACTTAGCTGATATAACTGGAACCAGGATCAGTAGACAAGAGCACAGCAGACTAGCTCTGATAACTACGTTGCCAGGCATAGAACTGAAGGTCTAGGGAGCTAATATAGCAACACCCCTAACTAACGACCCAGGTGCGGATAAAAGGAATGACAGAAAAACCAGAGTCAAAAAACTAGTAACCACTAGAGGGAGCAAAAAGCAAATTCACAACAGTACCCCCCCCTTAGTGAGGGGTCACCGAACCCTCACCACGACCACCAGGGCGATCAGGATGAGCGGCATGAAAGGCACGAACTAAATCGGCCGCATGAACATCAGAGGCGACCACCCAGGAATTATCCTCCTGACCATAGCCCTTCCACTTGACCAGGTACTGAAGCCTCCGCCTGGAGAGGCGAGAATCCAAGATCTTCTCCACCACGTACTCCAACTCGCCCTCAACCAACACCGGAGCAGGAGGCTCAGCAGAAGGAACTACAGGCACAATGTACCGCCGCAACAAGGACCTATGAAATACATTGTGAATAGCAAACGACACAGGAAGATCCAGACGAAAAGATACAGGATTAAGGATTTCCAATATCTTGTAAGGCCCAATAAAACGAGGTTTAAATTTGGGAGAGGAGACCTTCATAGGAACAAAGCGGGAAGAAAGCCATACCAAATCCCCAACGCGTAGTCGGGGACCCACACCGCGGCGGCGGTTGGCAAAGCGCTGAGCCTTCTCCTGTGACAACTTCAAGTTGTCCACCACATGATTCCAGATCCGCTGCAACCTATCTACCACAGAATCCACCCCAGGACAGTCAGAAGGCTCCACATGACCCGAAGAAAAGCGAGGATGGAAACCAGAGTTGCAGAAAAAAGGCGAAACCAAGGTGGCGGAACTAGCCCGATTATTAAGGGCAAACTCAGCCAACGGCAAGAATGTCACCCAATCGTCCTGATCAGCAGAGACAAAACACCTCAAATAAGCCTCCAAAGTCTGATTGGTTCGCTCCGTCTGTCCATTAGTCTGAGGATGGAAAGCAGACGAAAACGACAAATCAATGCCCATCCTACTACAAAAGGATCGCCAGAACCTAGAAACGAACTGGGATCCTCTGTCTGACACAATATTCTCAGGGATGCCGTGCAAACGAACCACGTTCTGGAAAAACACAGGAACCAGATCGGAAGAGGAAGGCAGCTTAGGCAAAGGAACCAAATGGACCATCTTGGAGAAGCGATCACATATCACCCAGATAACGGACATGCCCTGAGATAGCGGAAGATCAGAAATGAAATCCATGGAGATATGTGTCCAAGGTCTCTTCGGGACAGGCAAGGGCAAGAGCAAACCGCTGGCACGAGAACAGCAAGGCTTAGCTCGAGCACAAGTCCCACAGGACTGCACAAATGACCGCACATCCCTTGACAAGGAAGGCCACCAAAAGGACCTGGCCACCAGATCTCTGGTGCCAAAAATTCCCGGGTGACCTGCCAACACCGAGGAATGAACCTCGGAAATGACTCTGCTGGTCCATTTATCCGGGACAAACAGTCTGTCAGGTGGACAAGACTCAGGCCTATCAGCCTGAAATCTCTGCAACACACGTCGCAGATCCGGAGAAATAGCTGACAAGATAACTCCATCTTTAAGAATACCAACAGGATCAGCGACTCCAGGAGCATCAGGCACAAAGCTCCTAGAAAGAGCATCGGCCTTCACATTCTTTGAACCTGGTAAATACGAGACAACAAAATCAAAGCGGGAGAAAAACAATGACCAGCGGGCCTGTCTCGGATTAAGGCGTTTAGCAGACTCGAGATACATCAGATTTTTGTGATCAGTCAAGACCACCACACGATGCTTAGCACCCTCGAGCCAATGACGCCACTCCTCAAATGCCCATTTCATGGCCAACAACTCCCGATTGCCCACATCATAATTTCGCTCGGCAGGCGAAAACTTCCTGGAGAAAAAGGCACAAGGTTTCATAACAGAGCAACCAGGGCCTCTCTGCGACAAAACGGCCCCTGCTCCAATCTCTGAAGCATCCACCTCAACCTGAAAGGGAAGTGAGACATCGGGCTGGCACAAAACAGGCGCCGAAGTAAACCGGCGCTTCAACTCCTGGAAAGCCTCCACGGCAGCAGGAGCCCAGTTAGCTACATCGGAGCCCTTCTTGGTCATATCCGTCAACGGTTTCACAATGCTAGAAAAATTAGCGATAAAACGACGGTAGAAGTTAGCGAAACCCAAGAACTTCTGAAGACTCTTAACCGACGAGGGCTGAGTCCAATCAAGAATAGCTCGGACCTTGACTGGGTCCATCTCCACAGCAGAAGGGGAAAAAATGAACCCCAAAAAGGGAACCTTCTGTACACCAAAGAGACACTTTGAGCCCTTGACAAACAAAGAATTTTCACGCAAAATTTTAAAGACCAACCTGACCTGCTCCACATGCGAATCCCAATCATCAGAAAAAACCAAAATATCATCCAGATAAACAATCAAAAATTTATCCAGATACTTCCGGAAAATGTCATGCATAAAGGACTGAAAAACTGAAGGCGCATTGGAGAGCCCAAAAGGCATCACCAAGTACTCAAAATGACCTTCGGGCGTATTGAATGCGGTTTTCCATTCATCACCTTGCTTAATGCGCACAAGGTTGTACGCACCACGAAGGTCTATCTTGGTGAACCACTTGGCACCTTTAATCCGGGCAAACAAGTCAGACAACAGCGGTAAAGGATACTGAAATTTGACAGTGATCTTATTTAAAAGCCGATAATCAATACAAGGTCTCAAAGATCCGTCCTTTTTTGCCACAAAAAAGAATCCCGCACCAAGGGGGGAAGAAGACGGACGAATATGTCCTTTCTCCAGAGACTCCCTGATATATGAACGCATAGCGGTATGTTCAGGTACCGACAGATTAAACAGTCTTCCCTTAGGAAATTTACTGCCTGGGATCAAATCTATAGCACAGTCACAGTCCCTATGAGGAGGCAGTGCACTGGACTCAGACTCACTGAAGACGTCCTGATAATCAGACAAATACTCCGGAACTTCCGAAGGCGTAGAAGAAGCAATAGACACAGGCAGGGAATCCTCATGAATACCACGACAGCCCCAACTTGAGACTGACATAGCCTTCCAGTCCAGGACTGGATTATGGGTCTGTAACCATGGCAGCCCTAAAACAACCAAATCATGCATTTTATGTAAAACCAGGAAACGTATCACCTCGCGGTGTTCAGGAGTCATGCACATGGTAACCTGTGTCCAATACTGCGGTTTATTTGCTGCCAATGGCGTAGCATCAATACCCCTAAGAGGAATAGGATTTTCTAATGGTTCAAGAGTAAAACCACAGTGCTTAGCAAATGACAGATCCATAAGACTCAGGGCAGCACCCGAATCTACAAACGCCATGACAGGATAAGATGACAGTGAGCAAATCAAAGTTACAGACAGAATAAATTTAGGTTGCAAATTACCAACGGTGACAGGACTAACAACCTTAGCTATACGTTTAGAGCATGCTGAGATAACATGTGTAGAATCACCACAGTAGTAGCACAAGCCATTCCGGCGTCTATGAATTTTCCGCTCATTTCTAGTCAGGATTCTATCACATTGCATTAAATCAGGTGTCTGTTCAGACAACACCATGAGGGAATTTGCGGTTTTTCTATCACATTGCACCGAATTAGGTGTCTGTTCAGACAACACCATGAGGGAATTTGCGGTTTTGCGCTCCCGCAACCGCCGGTCAATTTGAATAGCCAGTGCCATAGTATCATTGAGACCTGTGGGAATGGGAAAACCCACCATAACATTCTTAATGGCTTCAGAAAGGCCATTTCTAAAATTAGCGGCCAGTGCACACTCGTTCCAATGTGTCAGCACGGACCATTTCCGAAATTTTTGGCAATACACTTCAGCCTCGTCCTGCCCCTGAGACATAGCCAGCAAGGCCTTTTCTGCCTGAATCTCAAGATTGGGTTCCTCATAAAGTAAACCGAGCGCCAGAAAAAACGCATCAATATCAGCCAATGCCGGATCTCCTGGCGCCAGCGAAAAAGCCCAATCCTGAGGGTCGCCCCGTAAGAACGAAATCACAATTTTTACTTGCTGAGCAGAATCTCCAGATGAACAGGGTCTCAGGGACAAAAACAATTTACAATTATTCACGAAATTCCTAAACTTAAACCTGTCTCCGGAAAACAGTTCAGGAATCGGTATTTTAGGTTCTGACCTAGGATTTCTGATAACATAGTCTTGTATGCCCTGCACACGAGTAGCCAGCTGGTCCACACTTGTAATCAAGGTCTGGACATTCATGTCTGCAGCAAGCATAGCCACTCTGAGGTAAAGGGGAAAAAGAAAAAAAAAAAAACTCAGAATCTTCTTTCTTATAATCCCTCTTCTGCAATGCATTAAACATTTAATACTGGCCTGGCAAACTGTTATGACCCCAATGGCGAGGGTCTCAGAGGAACGTGGAAGTCTGCAGAATACAAAAATCCAGCTCATAGGGCAGTGGTAACTGGGTTGACCATATATCTACTCCTAACGCCAACACTAGAAGTAGCCGGGGATCATTCCTACGTTGATTCTAGATGACACGCGCCAGCCGGAGAATCTAGCTACCCCTAGTAGAGGAAAACAAAAGACCTTTCTTGCCTCCAGAGAAGGGGACCCCAAAGCTGGATAGAAGCCCCCCACAAATAATGACGGTGAGGTAAGAGGAAATGACAAACACAGAAATGAACCAGGTTTAGCACAGAGAGGCCCGCTTACTGATAGCAGAATAAAGAAAGGTAACTTATATGGTCAACAAAAACCCTATCAAAATCCACACTGGAAATTCAAGAACCCCCGAACCGTCTAACGGTCCGGGGGGAGAACACCAGCCCCCTAGAGCTTCCAGCAAAGGTCAGGATATAGATTTGGAACAAGCTGGGCAAAAATACAAAACCAAAACAAATAGCAAAAAGCAAAAGGCAGACTTAGCTGATATAACTGGAACCAGGATCAGTAGACTAGAGCACAGCAGACTAGCTCTGATAACTACGTTGCCAGGCATTGAACTGAAGGTCCAGGGAGCTTATATAGCAACACCCCTAACTAACGACCCAGGTGCGGATAAAAGGAATGACAGAAAAACCAGAGTCAAAAAACTAGTAACCACTAGAGGGAGCAAAAAGCAAATTCACAACACATCCTGTATTAGACATAGAGGAGGGATCAGATCCACCCTGTATTAGACATAGAGGGATCAGATCCACCCTGCATTAGACATAGAGGAGGGATCAGATCCACCTTGTATTAGACATAGAGGAGGGATCAGATCCACCCTGTATTAGACATAGAGGAGGGATCAGATCCACCCTGTATTAGACATAGAGGAGGGATCAGATCCACCCTGTATTAGACATAGAGGAGGGATCAGATCCACCCTGTATTAGACATAGAGGAGGGATCAGATCCACCCTGTATTAGACATAGAGGAGGGATCAGATCCACCCTGTATTAGACATAGAGGAGGGATCAGATCCACCCTGTATTAGACATAGAGGAGGGATCAGATCCACCCTGTATTAGACATAGAGGAGGGATCAGATCCACCCTGTATTAGACATAGAGGAGGGATCAGATCCACCCTGTATTAGACATAGAGGAGGGATCAGATCCACCCTGTATTAGACATAGAGGAGGGATCAGATCCATCCTGTATTAGACATAGAGGAGGGATCAGATCCACCCTGTATTAGACATAGAGGAGGGATCAGATCCATTCTGTATTAGACATAGAGGAGGGATCAGATCCATCCTGTATTAGACATAGAGGAGGGATCAGATCCACCCTGTATTAGACATAGAGGAGGGATCAGATCCATCCTGTATTAGACATAGAGGAGGGATCAGATCCACCCTGTATTAGACATAGAGGAGGGATCAGATCCATTCTGTATTAGACATAGGGGAGGGATCAGATCCACCCTGTATTAGACATAGAGAAGGGATCAGATCCATCCTGTATTATACATAGAGGAGGGATCAGATCCACCCTGTATTACACATAGAGGAGGGATCAGATCCACCCTGTATTAGACATAGAGGAGGGATCAGATCCATCCTGTATTAGACATAGAGGAGGGATCAGATCAAACCCTGTATTAGACATAGGGGAGGGATCAGATCCACCCTGTATTATACATAGAGAAGGGATCAGATCCATCCTGTATTATACATAGAGGGATCAGATCCACCCTGTATTAGACATAGAGGAGGGATCAGATCCACCCTGTATTAGACATAGAGGAGGGATCAGATCCATCCTGTATTAGACATAGGGGAGGGATCAGATCCACCCTGTATTACACATAGAGGAGGGATCAGATCCACCCTGTATTAGACATAGAGGAGGGATCAGATCCACCCTGTATTAGACATAGAGGAGGGATCAGATCCACCCTGTATTAGACATAGAGGAGGGATCAGATCCACCCTGTATTAGACATAGAGGAGGGATCAGATCCACCCTGTATTAGACATAGAGGAGGGATCAGATCCACCCTGTATTAGACATAGAGGAGGGATCAGATCCACCCTGTATTAGACATAGAGGAGGGATCAGCTCCACCTTGTATTAGACATAGAGGAGGGATCAGATCCACCCTGTATTAGACATAGAGGAGGGATCAGATCCACCCTGTATTAGACATAGAGGAGGGATCAGATCCACCCTGTATTAGACATAGAGGAGGGATCAGATCCACCCTGTATTAGACATAGAGGAGGGATCAGATCCACCTTGTATTAGACATAGAGGAGGGATCAGATCCACCCTGTATTAGACATAGAGGAGGGATCAGATCCACCCTGTATTAGACATAGAGGAGGGATCAGATCCACCCTGTATTAGACATAGAGGGGGGATCAGATCCACCCTGTATTAGACATAGAGGAGGGATTAGATCCACCCTGTATTAGACATAGAGGAGGGATCAGATCCACCCTGTATTAGACATAGAGGAGGGACCAGATCCACCTTGTATTAGACATAGAGGAGGGATCAGATCCACCCTGTATTAGACATAGAGGGATCAGATCCACCCTGTATTAGACATAGGGGAGGGATCAGATCCACCCTGTATTAGACACAGAGGAGGGATCAGATCCACCCTGTATTAGACATAGGGGAGGGATCAGATCCACCCTGTATTAGACATAGAGGAGGGATCAGATCCACCCTGTATTAGACATAGGGGAGGGATCAGATCAACCCTGTATTAGACACAGAGGAGGGATCAGATCCACCCTGTATTAGACATAGAGGAGGGATCAGATCCACCCTGTATTAGACATAGAGGAGGGACCAGATCCACCCTGTATTAGACATAGGGGAGGGATCAGATCCACCCTGTATTAGACATAGAGGAGGGATCAGATCCACCCTGTATTAGACATAGAGGAGGGATCAGATCCACCCTGTATTAGACATAGAGGAGGGATCAGATCCACCCTGTATTAGACATAGAGGAGGGATCAGATCCACCTTGTATTAGACATAGAGGAGGGATCAGATCCACCCTGTATTAGACAAAGAGGAGGGATCAGATCCACCCTGTATTAGACATAGAGGAGGGATCAGATCCACCCTGTATTAGACATAGAGGAGGGATCAGATCCTCCCTGTATTAGACATAGAGGAGGGATCAGATCCACCCTGTATTAGACATAGAGGAGGGATCAGATCCACCCTATATTAGACATAGAGGGATCAGATCCACCCTGTATTAGACATAGGGGAGGGATCAGATCCACCCTGTATTAGACACAGAGGAGGGATCAGATCCACCCTGTATTAGACATAGGGGAGGGATCAGATCCACCCTGTATTAGACATAGAGGAGGGATCAGATCCACCCTGTATTAGACATAGGGGAGGGATCAGATCAACCCTGTATTAGACACAGAGGAGGGATCAGATCCACCCTGTATTAGACATAGAGGAGGGATCAGATCCACCCTGTATTAGACATAGAGGAGGGACCAGATCCACCCTGTATTAGA
Source organism: Ranitomeya variabilis (assembly GCF_051348905.1). Classification (NCBI taxonomy): domain Eukaryota; kingdom Metazoa; phylum Chordata; class Amphibia; order Anura; family Dendrobatidae; genus Ranitomeya; species Ranitomeya variabilis. Next base: position 2,688,857 of record NC_135234.1, read on the forward strand.
CATAGGGGAGGGATCAGATCCACCCTGTATTAGACATAGAGGAGGGATCAGATCCACCCTGTATTAGACATAGAGGAGGGATCAGATCCACCCTGTATTAGACATAGAGGAGGGATCAGATACACCCTGTATTAGACATAGAGGAGGGACCAGATCCATCCTATATTAGACATAGAGGGATCAGATCCACCCTGTATTAGACATAGGGGAGGGATCAGATCCACCCTGTATTAGACACAGAGGAGGGATCAGATCCACCCTGTATTAGACATAGGGGAGGGATCAGATCCACCCTGTATTAGACATAGAGGAGGGATCAGATCCACCCTGTATTAGACATAGGGGAGGGATCAGATCAACCCTGTATTAGACACAGAGGAGGGATCAGATCCACCCTGTATTAGACATAGAGGAGGGATCAGATCCACCCTGTATTAGACATAGAGGAGGGACCAGATCCACCCTGTATTAGACATAGGGGAGAGATCAGATCCACCCTGTATTAGACACAGAGGAGGGATCAGATCCACCCTGTATTAGACATAGAGGAGGGATCAGATCCACCCTGTATTAGACATAGAGGAGGGACCAGATCCACCCTATATTAGACATAGAGGGATCAGATCCACCCTGTATTAGACATAGGGGAGGGATCAGATCCACCCTGTATTAGACATAGAGGAGGGATCAGATCCACCCTGTATTAGACATAGAGGAGGGACCAGATCCATCCTATATTAGACATAGAGGGATCAGATCCACCCTGTATTAGACATAGGGGAGGGATCAGATCCACCCTGTATTAGACATAGGGGAGGGATCAGATCCACCCTGTATTAGACATAGAGGAGGGATCAGATCCACCCTGTATTAGACATAGGGGAGGGATCAGATCCATCCTGCATTAGACATAGAGGAGGGACCAGATCCACCCTGTATTAGACATAGAGGAGGGATCAGATCCACCCTGTATTAGACATAGAGCAGGGATCAGATCCACCCTGTATTAGACATAGAGGAGGGATCAGATCCACCCTGTATTAGACATAGGGGAGGGATCAGATCCACCCTGTATTAGACAGAGGAGGGATCAGATCCACCCTGTATTAGACATAGAGGAGGGATCAGATCCACCCTGTATTAGACATAGAGGAGGGATCAGATCCACCCTGTATTAGACATAGAGGTGGGATCAGATCCACCCTGTATTAGACATAGAGGAAGGATCAGATCCACCCTGTATTAGACATAGTGGAGGGATCAGTTCCACCTTGTATTAGACATAGAGGAGGGATCAGATCCACCCTGTATTAGACACAGAGGAGGGATCAGATCCACCCTGTATTAGACATAGGGGAGGGATCAGATCCACCCTGTATTAGACATAGAGGAGGGATCAGATCCACCCTATATTAGACATAGGGGAGGGATCAGATCCACCCTGTATTAGACATAGGGGAGGGATCAGATCCACCCTGTATTAGACATAGAGGAGGGATCAGATCCACCCTGTATTAGACATAGAGGAGGGATCAGATCCACCCTGTATTAGACACAGAGGAGGGATCAGATCCACCCTGTATTAGACATAGAGGAGGGATCAGATCCACCCTGTATTAGACATAGAGGAGGGATCAGATCCACCCTGTATTAGACATAGAGGAGGGATCAGATCCACCCTGTATTAGACATAGAGGAGGGATCAGATCCACCCTGTATTAGACATAGAGGAGGGATCAGATCCACCCTGTATTAGACATAGAGGAGGGATCAGATCCACCCTGTATTAGACATAGAGGAGGGATCAGATCCACCCTGTATTAGACATAGAGGAGGGATCAGATCCACCTGTATTAGACACAGAGAAGGGATCAGATCCACCCTGTATTAGAGATAGAGGAGGGATCAGATCCACCCTGTATTAGACATAGGGGAGGGATCAGATCCACCCTGTATTAGACATAGGGGAGGGATCAGATCCACCCTGTATTAGACATAGAGGAGGGATCAGATCCACCCTATATTATACATAGAGGAGGGATCAGATCCACCCTGTATTAGACACAGAGGAGGGATCAGATCCACCCTGTATTAGACATAGAGGAGGGATCAGATCCACCTGTATTAGACACAGAGAAGGGATCAGATCCACCCTGTATTAGAGATAGAGGAGGGATCAGATCCACCCTGTATTAGACATAGAGGAGGGATCAGATCCACCCTGTATTAGATATAGGGGAGGGATCAGATCCACCCTGTATTAGACATAGGGGAGGGATCAGATCCACCCTGTATTACACATAGAGGAGGGATCAGATCCACCCTGTATTAGACATAGGGGAGGGATCAGATCCACCCTGTATTAGACACAGCGGAGGGATCAGATCCACCCTGTATTAGACATAGAGGAGGGATCAGATCCACCCTGTATTAGACATAGAGGAGGGATCAGATCCACCTGTATTAGACACAGAGGAGGGATCAGATCCACCCTGTATTAGACACAGCGGAGGGATCAGATCCACCCTGTATTAGACATAGAGGAGGGATCAGATCCATCCTGTATTAGACATAGAGGAGGGATCAGATCCATCCTGTATTAGACATAGGGGAGGGATCAGATCCACCCTGTATTAGACATAGGGGAGGGATCAGATCCACCCTGTATTAGACATAGAGGAGGGATCAGATCCACCCTGTATTAGACATAGGGGAGGGATCAGATCCATCCTGCATTAGACATAGAGGAGGGACCAGATCCACCCTGTATTAGACATAGAGGAGGGATCAGATCCACCCTGTATTAGACATAGAGCAGGGATCAGATCCACCCTGTATTAGACATAGAGGAGGGATCAGATCCACCCTGTATTAGACATAGGGGAGGGATCAGATCCACCCTGTATTAGACAGAGGAGGGATCAGATCCACCCTGTATTAGACATAGAGGAGGGATCAGATCCACCCTGTATTAGACATAGAGGAGGGATCAGATCCACCCTGTATTAGACATAGAGGTGGGATCAGATCCACCCTGTATTAGACATAGAGGAAGGATCAGATCCACCCTGTATTAGACATAGTGGAGGGATCAGTTCCACCTTGTATTAGACATAGAGGAGGGATCAGATCCACCCTGTATTAGACACAGAGGAGGGATCAGATCCACCCTGTATTAGACATAGGGGAGGGATCAGATCCACCCTGTATTAGACATAGAGGAGGGATCAGATCCACCCTATATTAGACATAGGGGAGGGATCAGATCCACCCTGTATTAGACATAGGGGAGGGATCAGATCCACCCTGTATTAGACATAGAGGAGGGATCAGATCCACCCTGTATTAGACATAGAGGAGGGATCAGATCCACCCTGTATTAGACACAGAGGAGGGATCAGATCCACCCTGTATTAGACATAGAGGAGGGATCAGATCCACCCTGTATTAGACATAGAGGAGGGATCAGATCCACCCTGTATTAGACATAGAGGAGGGATCAGATCCACCCTGTATTACACATAGAGGAGGGATCAGATCCACCCTGTATTAGACATAGAGGAGGGATCAGATCCACCCTGTATTAGACATAGAGGAGGGATCAGATCCACCCTGTATTAGACATAGAGGAGGGATCAGATCCACCCTGTATTAGACACAGAGGAGGGATCAGATCCATCCTGTATTAGACATAGAGGAGGGATCAGATCCACCCTATATTATACATAGAGGAGGGATCAGATCCACCCTGTATTAGACACAGAGGAGGGATCAGATCCACCCTGTATTAGACATAGAGGAGGGATCAGATCCACCTGTATTAGACACAGAGAAGGGATCAGATCCACCCTGTATTAGAGATAGAGGAGGGATCAGATCCACCCTGTATTAGACATAGAGGAGGGATCAGATCCACCCTGTATTAGATATAGGGGAGGGATCAGATCCACCCTGTATTAGACATAGGGGAGGGATCAGATCCACCCTGTATTACACATAGAGGAGGGATCAGATCCACCCTGTATTAGACATAGAGGAGGGGTCAGATCCACCCTGTATTAGATATAGGGGAGGGATCAGATCCACCCTGTATTAGACATAGGGGAGGGATCAGATCCACCCTGTATTACACATAGAGGAGGGATCAGATCCACCCTGTATTAGACATAGAGGAGGGGTCAGATCCACCCTGTATTAGATATAGGGGAGGGATCAGATCCACCCTGTATTAGACATAGGGGAGGGATCAGATCCACCCTGTATTACACATAGAGGAGGGATCAGATCCACCCTGTATTAGACATAGAGGAGGGGTCAGATCCACCCTGTATTAGATATAGGGGAGGGATCAGATCCACCCTGTATTAGACATAAGGGAGGGATCAGATCCACCCTGTATTACACATAGAGGAGGGATCAGATCCACCCTGTATTAGACATAGAGGAGGGGTCAGATCCACCCTGTATTAGATATAGGGGAGGGATCAGATCCACCCTGTATTAGACATAGAGGAGGGATCAGATCCATCCTGTATTAGACACAGAGGAGGGATCAGATCCACCCTGTATTAGACATAGGGGAGGGATCAGATCCACCCTGTATTAGACACAGAGGAGGGATCAGATCCACCCTGTATTAGACATAGAGAAGGGATCAGATCCACCCTGTATTACACATAAAAAAGGGATCAGATCCATCCTGTATTAGACATAGGGGAGGGGTCAGATCCACCCTGTATTAGACATAGAGGAGGGATCAGATCCACCCTGTATTAGACATAGGGGAGGGATCAGATCCACCCTGTATTATACATAGAGGAGGGGTCAGATCCACCCTGTATTAGACATAGAGGAGGGATCAGATCCACCCTGTATTAGACATAGAGGAGGGATCAGATCCACCCTGTATTAGACATAGAGGAGGGATCAGATCCACCCTGTATTAGACATAGAGGAGGGATCAGATCCACCCTATATTAGACATAGAGGAGGGATCAGATCCACCCTGTATTAGACATAGAGGAGGGATCAGATCCACCCTGTATTAGACATAGAGGAGGGGTCAGATCCACCCTGTATTAGACATAGAGGAGGGATCAGATCCACCCTGTATTATACATAGAGGAGGGATCAGATCCACCTTATATTGGACATATCGGAGGGATCAGATCCACCCTGTATTATACATAGAGGAGGGATCAGATCCATCCTGTATTAGACATAGAGGGATCAGATCCACCCTGTATTACACATAAAATAGGGATCAGATCCATCCTGTATTATACATAGAGGAGGGATCAGATCCACCCTGTATTAGACATAGAAGAGGGATCCGATCCACCCTGTATTACACATAAAAAAGGGATCAGATCCATCCTGTATTAGACATAGAGGAGGGATCAGATCCACCCTGTATTAGACATAGAGGAGGGATCAGATCCACCCTGTATTAGACATAGAGAAGGGATCAGATCCACCCTGTATTACACATAAAATAGGGATCAGATCCATCCTGTATTAGACATAGAGGAGGGATCAGATCCACCCTGTATTAGACATAGAGGAGGGATCAGATCCACCCTGTATTAGACATAGAGGAGGGATCAGATCCATCCTGTATTACACATAAAAAAGGGATCAGATCCATCCTGTATTATACATAGAGGGATCAGATCCACCCTGTATTACACATAAAATAGGGATCAGATCCACCCTGTATTAGACATAGAGGGATCAGATCCACCCTGTATTAGACATAGAGGAGGGATCAGATCCACCCTGTATTAGACATAGAGAAGGGATCAGATCCACCCTGTATTACACATAAAATAGGGATCAGATCCATCCTGTATTATACATAGAGGAGGGATCAGATCCACCCTGTATTAGACATAGAGGAGGGATCAGATCCACCTTGTATTAGACATAGAGGAGGGATCAGATCCACCCTGTATTAGACATAGAGGAGGGATCAGATCCACCCTGTATTAGACATAGAGGAGGGATCAGATCCACCCTGTATTACACATAAAATAGGGATCAGATCCATCCTGTATTATACATAGAGGAGGGATCAGATCCACCCTGTATTAGACATAGAAGAGGGATCCGATCCACCCTGTATTACACATAAAAAAGGGATCAGATCCATCCTGTATTAGACATAGAGGAGGGATCAGATCCACCCTGTATTAGACATAGAGGAGGGATCAGATCCACCCTGTATTAGACATAGAGAAGGGATCAGATCCACCCTGTATTACACATAAAATAGGGATCAGATCCATCCTGTATTAGACATAGAGGAGGGATCAGATCCACCCTGTATTAGACATAGAGGAGGGATCAGATCCACCCTGTATTAGACATAGAGGAGGGATCAGATCCATCCTGTATTACACATAAAAAAGGGATCAGATCCATCCTGTATTATACATAGAGGGATCAGATCCACCCTGTATTACACATAAAATAGGGATCAGATCCACCCTGTATTAGACATAGAGGGATCAGATCCACCCTGTATTAGACATAGAGGAGGGATCAGATCCACCCTGTATTAGACATAGAGGAGGGATCAGATCCACCCTGTATTAGACATAGAGGAGGGATCAGATCCATCCTGTATTAGACATAGAGGAGGGATCAGATCCATCCTGTATTAGATATAGAGGAGGGATCAGATCCACCCTGTATTAGACATAGAGGAGGGATCAGATCCATCCTGTATTAGACATAGAGGAGGGATCAGATCCACCCTGTATTAGACATAGAGGAGGGATCAGATCCATTCTGTATTAGACATAGAGGAGGGATCAGATCCATCCTGTATTAGACATAGAGGAGGGATCAGATCCACCCTGTATTAGACATAGAGGAGGGATCAGATCCATCCTGTATTAGACATAGAGGAGGGATCAGATCCACCCTGTATTAGACATAGAGGAGGGATCAGATCCATTCTGTATTAGACATAGGGGAGGGATCAGATCCACCCTGTATTAGACATAGAGAAGGGATCAGATCCATCCTGTATTATACATAGAGGAGGGATCAGATCCACCCTGTATTACACATAGAGGAGGGATCAGATCCACCCTGTATTAGACATAGAGGAGGGATCAGATCCATCCTGTATTAGACATAGAGGAGGGATCAGATCAAACCCTGTATTAGACATAGGGGAGGGATCAGATCCACCCTGTATTATACATAGAGAAGGGATCAGATCCATCCTGTATTATACATAGAGGGATCAGATCCACCCTGTATTAGACATAGAGGAGGGATCAGATCCACCCTGTATTAGACATAGAGGAGGGATCAGATCCACCCTGTATTAGACATAGAGGAGGGATCAGATCCACCCTGTATTAGACATAGAGGAGGGATCAGATCCACCTTGTATTAGACATAGAGGAGGGATCAGATCCACCCTGTATTAGACATAGAGGAGGGATCAGATCCACCCTGTATTAGACATAGAGGAGGGATCAGATCCACCCTGTATTAGACATAGAGGAGGGATCAGATCCACCCTGTATTAGACATAGGGGAGGGATCAGATCCATTCTGTATTAGACATAGAGGAGGGATCAGATCCACCCTGTATTAGACATAGAGGAGGGATCAGATCCACCCTGTATTAGACATAGAGGAGGGATCAGATCCACCCTGTATTAGACATAGGGGAGGGGTCAGATCCACCCTGTATTAGACATAGGGGAGGGGTCAGATCCACCCTGTATTAGACATAGAGGAGGGATCAGATCCACCCTGTATTAGACATAGAGGAGGGGTCAGATCCACCCTGTATTAGACATAGAGGAGGGATCAGATCCACCCTGTATTAGACATAGAGGAGGGGTCAGATCCACCCTGTATTAGACATAGGGGAGGGATCAGATCCACCCTGTATTAGACATAGAGGAGGGATCAGATCCACCCTGTATTACACAGAGGAGGGATCAGATCCACCCTGTATTAGACATAGAGGAGGGATCAGATCCACCCTGTATTAGACATAGAGGAGGGATCAGATCCACCCTGTATTAGACATAGGGGAGGGGTCAGATCCACCCTGTATTAGACATAGGGGAGGGGTCAGATCCACCCTGTATTAGACATAGAGGAGGGATCAGATCCACCCTGTATTAGACATAGAGGAGGGATCAGATCCACCCTGTATTAGACATAGAGGAGGGATCAGATCCACCCTGTATTAGACATAGAGGAGGGAATGGTCCTGACTCACTAGGGGCCGGTACAGCGGTATACTGAGTCTCGGACCAGTCACATTAGCTGCAGGCGGACTGCACGTCACCTGACTAACTCTTCGCTCCGCCCAGCAGTCACGTGATGATTCTCCTTTAAGCGGCGGAAGTAGAATAAAAGATCCGGAATTGACGTCACAGGGCGGAAGTAGCGCTGGACACGTGGGTCACATACGGGAACGGTTGTGGCTAAATCCCAGTCGGCTAAAGGCCCAGGTCCCTCTGTGCACTGGGATTTCGCTTTCTCACACAGAGTGGGCTATTTCCCAGTCGGCAGAGGGACCAGGTCCTTTAGTGACTTGGATTTCGCCTGCTCTATATAAGATGCTAAATCCCAGCAGATAGAAGGACCCTCATTGTATATAGATAGATATGAATCCTGTCATGTGATTTTTTGCAGTAATATTGAGCTGCAGCCTGGATATGACATCTGATTACACATTTATTTATATGTGACAATTATACACACGAATTTTCCCCTTAATCCCAGTGTGTACAATATTCTGCGCCAATCTCATCCGTGTCCCGTTTTATTTACTGGTGATCATTTTTGTAGATCACACAACCACAGATTTTTTTCCATGCATGCACCTAGGAGTGTTTTAACCCTCGGGCGATTTTCCGTTTTTTTTTTTTTTTAATTTCCTTCCCATAACTTATTTTTCCATCCACATCGCCATTGGGATTTTTTTGTTATTTTGGCGGGACGTTCTTATTGATACCATTTTGGTGCGGATACCATGTTTTGATCACCTCTTATTTCATTTTATTGCAATGTTGCGGCGACCAAAAAAAACGTAATTATGGCGTTTTTTTTCTCGTTATGCCGTTTGCTGATCAGATTATTTTACATTTTGATTGGTCAGACCTTTCTGATCACGTCAATTCCAAATTTATTTATTTTTTTAAATGGAGCAAAAGCGATATTTTTTTTTCTGATATTTTTATGATATATGATGTAAGGCTACGTTCACATTTGCGGTCCGCGCCGCAGCGTCGGGCGCCGCAGCGGCGCCACATGCGTCATGCGCAGGGCCGTTTCTTCAACAGGGCGGGCAGGGCGGCCACACGGGGCGCCGTGGGGCCGGGGGGCGCAGGAGAGGCCTCGGGCCCCGGTGGTCCCCTGCCCGCTGCTGCTGCTGTTTAAGGGCTGTCAGGGGCGCGGATGCCGCGCTCAGTGCTGAGCGCGGGCGCGCCCTGCCCGAACTCAGCTGCAAATCTGACAGCTGAGCGGTCAGATCATCGCCTCGCGTCGCCGCGCCCCCCCCCCGCACCGCACATAATGGTTGCGGCCACCTCGGCGCCGCCACTCACCCATACCTCCCAACCGTCCCGATTTCAGCGGGACAGTCCCGCTTTGGCACCGGGGTCCCGCTGTCCCGCTTCGGGCATTTAAAATCCCGAATTTGCGGCCGCCGGTGAAGCCCCGCCCACTTCCGGGACGTAGAGAGAGCCTGTTTTTTTTTTTTTTTATATAAAAGCTGCCTCCTGACCGCCCGCGCAACACCCCCCCCCCCTCCCGCCCCCTGTGCGGCGCTGCCACGCTGAAGGAGAGAGCCTGCAGCAATCAAGAAGAAAGGTCAGCGATTCACTACCTCTGGCTGTGTGTGCACGGAGCTCCGGCTTCTGCTCTTAGCTGCTATCCCGGCAGAGAAGGAGAGACGGGGGAGGTGCCGGGATAGTGCAGAGCTGTGAGCAGGAGACTGAAGACTTCAGCAGAGAGCTGCACATGGACATCAGCCGCCCCTGCATCACAGAGGAGATTGTGTGTGTGTGAATTGATGTGTGTGATGGCTGCGTGTGTGTGTGTGTGATGGCTGGGTGTGTGTGTGTGATGGCTGTGTGTGTGTGATGGCTGCGTGTGTGTGTGTGTGATGGCTGCGTGTGTGTGATGGCTGCGTGTGTGTGTGTGATGGCTGTGTGTGTGTGATGGCTGCGTGTGTGTGTGTGTGATGGCTGCGTGTGTGTGTGTGTGATGGCTGCGTGTGTGTGTGTGATGGCTGCGTGTGTGTGTGATGGCTGCGTGTGTGTGTGTGATGGCTGCGTGTGTGTGTGTGATGGCTGCGTGTGTGTGTGATGGCTGCATGTGTGATGGCTGCGCGTGTGTGTGTGTGTGTGATGGCTGCGTGTGTGTGTGTGATGGCTGTGTGTGTGATGGCTGCGTGTGTGTGTGATGGCTGCGTGTGTGTGTGTGATGGCTGCGTGTGTGTGATGGCTGCGTGTGTGTGATGGCTGCGTGTGTGTGATGGCTGCGTGTGTGTGATGGCTGCGTGTGTGTGTGATGGCTGTGTGTGTGTGATGGCTGCGTGTGTGTGATGGCTGTGTGTGTGTGATGGCTGTGTGTGTGTGATGGCTGTGTGTGTGTGATGGCTGTGTGTGTGTGATGGCTGTGTGTGTGTGATGGCTGCGTGTGTGTGATGGCTGCGTGTGTGTGTGATGGCTGCGTGTGTGTGTGTGTGTGATGGCTGCGTGTGTGATGTCTGCGTGTGTGTGTGATGGCTGCATGTGTGTGTGATGGCTGCGTGTGTGTGTGTGTGTGATGGCTGCGTGTGTGTGTGTGATGGCTGCGTGTGTGTGTGTGTGATGGCTGCGTGTGTGTGTGTGTGATGGCTGCGTGTGTGTGTGATGGCTGCGTGTGTGATGCATTTGTGTCAAAGCTGCATGTGTTTGTGAGCTGCGTGCGTGTGAGCTGCGTGCCTGTGTGTGAGCTGCGTGCCTGTATGTCATTATACAGTATGGAGCATCATGTGTGGTCATTATACAATATGGAGCATCATGTGCGGTCATTATACAGTATGGAGCATCATGTGCGGTCATTATACAGTATGGAGCATTATGTGTGGCCATTATACAGTATGGAGCATCATGTGCGGTCATTATACAGTATGGAGCATCATGTGCGGTCATTATACAATATGGAGCATCATGTGCGGTCATTGTACAGTATGGAGCATCATGTGCGGTCATTATACAGTATGGAGCATCATGTGCGGTCATTATACAGTATGGAGCATCATGTGTGGCCATTATACAGTATGGAGCATCATGTGCGGCCATTATACAGTATGGAGCATCATGTGTGGCCATTATACAGTATGGAGCATCATGTGCGGCCATTATACAGTATGGAGCATCATGTGCGGTCATTATACAGTCTGGAGCATCATGTGCGGTCATTATACAGTCTGGAGCATCATGTGCGGTCATTATACAGTCTGGAGCATCATGTGCGGTCATTATACAGTCTGGAGCATCATGTGCGGTCATTATACAGTCTGGAGCATCATGTGCGGTCATTATACAGTCTGGAGCATCATGTGCGGTCATTATACAGTATGGAGCATCATTTGCGGTCATACAGTATGGAGCATCATGTGCGGTCATTATACAGTATGGAGCATCATGTGCGGTCATTATACAGTATGGAGCATCATGTGGGGTCATTATACAGTATGGAGCATCATGTGCGGTCATTATACAGTCTGGAGCATCATGTGCGGTCATTATACAGTATGGAGCATCATTTGCGGTCATACAGTATGGAGCATCATGTGCGGTCATTATACAGTATGGAGCATCATGTGCGGTCATTATACAGTATGGAGCATCATGTGGGGTCATTATACAGTATGGAGCATCATGTGCGGTCATTATACAGTCTGGAGCATCATGTGCGGTCATTATACAGTATGGAGCATCATTTGCGGTCATACAGTATGGAGCATCATGTGTGTTCATTATACAGTATGGAGCATCATGTGCGGCCATTATACAGTATGGAGCATCATGTGGGGTCATTATACAGTATGGAGCATCATGTGCGGTCATTATACAGTATGGAGCATCATGTGCGGTCATACAGTATGGAGCATCATGTGTGTTCATTATACAGTATGGAGCATCATGTGTGGCCATTATACAGTATGGAGCGTCATGTGTGTTCATTATACAGTATGGAGCATCATGTGTGGCCATTATACAGTATGGGGCACTGTGTGGCCATATTTTTTTGTTTATAATTATTGTATATGAAACAGTGTGATCGGCAGTGCTAAATGGGTGTGGTTGGGATGTGGATATGGGTGTGACTAATTATGAATGGGTGTGGTCAGAGGCGTGGCCTAAAATTTGCCGCGGCGCGCAAAGCGCGCCGCAAACTTTGTCCCTCTTTCCCATCTTCAAAAGTTGGGAGGTATGACTCACCTCCGCTCCGCGCTGGATGAACAGCGAGAATGAACAGCCAGGATGAGGCAGCTCGGCCACTCCCACACTGATAGCAGGGGCGCCGCGCTCTCGGCTGAGCACGGGCGCTCCCTGAGACAGTGATCAAAGAGCTAAGCACACACACTATCACTGTCAGACTAGGCTGCCTGGCTGTTGCCAATTTCAATGCTGGACAGGACAGGCTGCAGTCTAGTCTGACAGTGGTAGCAGTATAGCAAAAATGCCCACCCCCTGCCTATGGATTAGTCCTTCCCTTCCCAGCAGCCCCATTTAGCAGTCTGAGCGCGCTCAGACTCAGAGGGCAGAGGGCACTGACACACTGAACAGGTGAGGGGGTCTGAGGGATGGGATGGGTTGGGCTAGCCTTTTTTTTTGGATGGGGACCCCCACACCTGCCCCCCCCCCAACCACCCTTGGGGCATGCTGATTTGGCATGCCCCACAGCATGAAACCCGGGAGGGGGCCCAGCTGACTTACCTCATCTTTGGCAGTCTGGTGGCATCCTCACCCAGGCGAGAAGTGTTGGAAAGAGTTATGGCAGTAACTGTATACCTGGCAACCAATAATTTAGCTTTTCGAGGATCGTCAAATACATTGTTTACACCAAATAATGGACATTTCCTTGGGCTTATAGAGCTTCTTGGAAAATTTGAACCAGTAATGAGAGATCATTTAAAACGAATTACTTCCCAGGAAATCCATACACATTACTGTGGAAATTTAATTCAAAATGAAATTATCTGCTTGATGGCCTCTCAGGTGAAGAAATGTATTCTAGAAAAAGCCAAAAGATCTAAGTATTTTTCAATAATGTTGGACTGCACACAAGATGCAGGTCACACTGAACAGTTGTCATACACCTTAAGATTTGTTGATATAGATGATGATCACGTAGCAATAAAGGAACATTTTATTGGCTATCGTCCTGCTACTGATACATCTGGGGAAAGTCTCGCCAATCTCCTTTTAGAAGAGATTAGTAAATGTGACCTGGAATTAGAAAATGAACTGGCAGAAAAGCTGAATTATTCGGAAGCTATTAATGCTTTTGCAGCGGCTAAATCTAGAAGAGTCAGTTTCTCATAAATCTGCAACCTACAATTTTTAGGATCTGTTTCCAAAATAATTAATAGATATTATTTACCTACAACTTTGTTCTCACCGTTAATAATTAGCATACTTGTCCCTTTTCCCCAAGTTCTATATAAGTTAAAGGCAAATTATAATTTATTAAAAAAAGGGAAGATACAAGCCTGCTCTCTATTTATTACTCAAGCCCACAAAAATAATGTTTATTATTTTCGGTGCCGGGGGGGGGGGGGGGGGGGGGGGAGAAATTTCCTACTCTCGCCCTGTGTCATTTTTGGGCTAGAAACTGCCCTGGTCATGCGCCCCTATATTTAACATGGGGGCGCATGGACATGCGTTGTGCTGCGTTTTGCGCCGCATGGCCGCAAGCGTTGGATGCAAGAAACGCTTCAAGTTGCATTTTTTTTGCGTCCAACTTTCGGCCAAAAAGGACACATGCGGCACAAAACGCAGCGTTTTAGCGTGCGTTTTGCCGCGTTTTTGTTTGCGTTGTGCGCTGCGGCGCACAACGCAAATGTGAACGTAGCCTAACTGCATCATGTGTTGTGAAGGGGTCAATACTATAATTATTGGCCAAATGGACCAGGTCCTTCTGCCGACTTGGAAATAGCCCACTCTGTGTGAGAAAGCTAAATCCCAGTCGGCTAAAGGCCCAGGTCCTTCTGTGCACTGGGATTTAGCTTTCTCACACAGTCGGCTATTTCCTGGTTGCAGAGGGACCTGGTCCTTTAGCCGACTTGGATTTAGCCTGCTCTATATAAGAATGCTAAATCCCAGCAGATAGAAGGACCCTTATTGTATATAGATATATATGAATCTTGTCTTGTGATTTTTTGCAGTAATATTGAGCTGCAGCCTGGATATGACATCTGATTACACATTTATTTATATGTGACAATTATACGCAAGAATTTTCCCCGTAATCCCAGTGTGTACAATATTCTGCACCAATCTCATCCGCGTCCCGTTTTATTTGCTGGTGATCATTTTTGTAGATCACACAACCACAGATTTTTTCCATGCATGCACCTAGGAGTGTTTTAACCCTCGGGCGATTTTCCGTTTTTTTTTCTTCCCATAACTTATTTATTTTTCCATCCACATCGCCGTTGTGAATTTTTTTTATTTTGGCGGGACGTTCTTATTGATACCATTTTGGCGCGGATACCATGTTTTGATCACCTCTTATTTCATTTTATTACAATGTTGTGGTGACCAAAAAAAAGTAATTATGGCATTTCTAGTTTTTTTCTCGTTATGCCGTTTGCTGATCAGATTATTTTACATTTTGATTGGTCAGACCTTTCTGATCACGTCAATTCCAAATTTATTTTTTTTTAAATGGAGCAAACGCGATATTTCTTTTTCTGATATTTTTATGATATATGATGTAACTGCATCATGCGTTGTGAAGGGGTTAATACTATAATTATTGGCCAAATGGACCAGGTCCTTCGGCCGACTTGGATTTAGCCTGCTCTCTGTGAGAAAGCTAAATCCAACTGGGATAAAGGACCAGGTCCCTCTGAGTGTTTTATTACTAGACCTAGCAGGCTGAAGGACCAGGTCCTTCTGCCAACTTGGATTTAGCCTGCTCACTGTGAGAAAGCTAAATCCCAGTGGGATAAAGGACCAGGTCCCTTGGAGTGGTTTAATACCAGACTTAGTAAGCTAAAACACCAGGTCCTTCTGCCCACTTAGATTTAGCTTGCTGTATATAACAAAGTCTAGTGGGCAGCGCAGTCCAACAGAGATTCATCAATGTGATGCACTGTAATGATTCCACTAGTTCACTGTCGGACTTCCGTACTGTAGTGCCCCTGTGTCACGCTGGGGGCAGTCCGGCAATCCAACCTACTACAATGTTTCCGCCAGGTTATGCATATTGCCGGTCACTGTGCTCCTTGAGTTCACCTCAAGTGACAGTTGACAGCTCAGAGGGTCTGTGATAACCACAAACTGTCATCTCCAGTGACCTCAGAGGTGGCGGCTTCCATGCCCCCCTTAGTGTGTGTACGCCGGATACGGGGAGGGGTCACGTTTTATGATGTCACTGTGGCTTCTGTATGTATTGGAGCAGGGGATCGTCTTGGGACCTTGATGATGATGATAAATGGGTGAAAGAGGGTGTCTGTTTTTATATTTTAATTACCGTACATGTTTTTAATGTGTTTCTTTATTTTTACTTACAGTGTTAGTAAACGGGGTGTTTCATAGACACCTCTCTATTACTAACCCTGGGCTTGATGTCAGCTGTGATTTTTGACAAATCACAGTTGTAATTATACTTACAGCCCTGGCAAAAATTAAGAGACCACTGCAAAATGTCCAGTTTGTCTGATTTTTCTCTTTCTAGGTATATTTTTGAGTAAAATGTAAATTGTTCTTTTATTCTATAAACGTCTGACATGTCTCAGAATTTTCAAGAAATAAATTTAGTATTTTTTTCTAACAAAGAAAAATGGTCAAAATTAAAAAAAAACAGTGCTTTCAGACCTCAAATAATGCAAAGAAAACAAGTTCATAATCATTTAGAAACAACAGTACTAATTTTTTAACTCAGGAAGAGTTCAGAAATAGTGATGAGTGAACGTGCTCGCCACTACTCGTTACTCGCCCGAGTATCGGGGTACTCGGCGAGCAGCGAGCATTTCCGGTACTATTCGGCGGTAACTGCAGTCTCCACCCAGAAGTTTTAGTGGACTTTAGAGACCCAATCATGGTGCAGAGATTGTCTGCCAGGCCATGAAACGCGGCAGCCATCTTTGTTGTGTCGTGCAGTGATTGGCTGGCCGCACAGCATCATCCCGAGTATTAGAGACCTGGTGCCGCCCTGCTCGCCGCATTCTGTTCCTGTTTCAGCGAGAATAGGGAGAGCTGCTGCCGAGATAGGGTCAGAATCGTGGTTTTAGAGTGTAGGTCTGCAACTCTTACATCCACAACTCCTCAGAAACCAAAAGTCCTTTTTAGGGCTAATTTGTGGGTCCCGATATTGCAGCACTAGGTAGGCAGGGCATAGCATATCCACATCAGTGCAAGGCCTGCAGGCACTGTATGTGCATCCATTGCTCCCACTGCATCCCTCCCAAAGCTCCATAACTGCCTGCAGCTGCAGCTTATTTACTGTCTATATATTTATTTTTCCTTCATTTTTTTCAAAAATCCCCCCCCCCCAAAAAAAAAAAAATACAGTCTGTTCTGTCATACTGAGGCCTGTTGAAAAGTTATAGTTTGTCAGGCATACGTAGCATAGTTGTCTGTGCGACCCTTGTGCTCCCTTTTTTTTGGTGTTTTAAATTCACTGAAAAAGGCCTCATATATCTGCGTGGTCCATGTTTGGTCATTGGAGGCCGGTGTACTTATTTTTTGGCTGTGTGATAGTCATATTCTATACAGCACTATTTCGTATCAAAAAAATTCAAAGGCTACAGATTTGCCAGTGTGGTGTTTCCGTTACAGCCGTCATATATCTCTGTGCTCCAAGTTTGGGCATTGGAGGCCGGTGTACTTATTTTTTGGCTGTGTGATACTCAAATTCTATACAGCACTATTTTGCATAAATTAACTTAAAAAAAACACGAATACAGTCTGTTAGGTCAGGCTGAGGTCTGCCTGGTGTTTGGGTTTGAAAAATCATAGATTTGCAGGCATACTGATCACATATTATTTCGCTACTAATAAAGACATTTGTGTTGAGCATTTGAAATAGTGCAGTAGTTCATTTAAAATGGTTAAGGCAAGAGGCAAAGGACGGGGAAGTGGACGTGATGGTGCATCCATAGGATGAGGCCGTGGGCAAGGTGAAAGTGGGCAACAACAAAGACCCACATCTTCTCGCTCGACATTCCTGTCCCAGTTTCTAGGGTACCGCAGCACACAACTATTGAAGCCAGAGCAGTGTGTAACGGTTGTTGGTTGGATAGCGGATAATGCTTCCAGTCACTTAGCCATCACCACCACCACCTTGTCTTTCACACGGTCAAGTCTGAGTAGCCGTGAGTGAGGCCAGGATATTACTCACCCTGATCCTCCTTCCTCCCACCATGCCGAGTACCCTGAGACAACTGATCCCACACTTGGACACTCTGAAGAGCTGTTCAGTTTTCCATTTCAAGATTCAGAAATCTCTGCAGGTCAACTTGAAGTGGGGAAAGATGAGATCGCATGTAGAGCTGCCCAAAGCTTTGACCAGCCCCAGTCACACGAAGGCAATGGTGGGAAAGTGTCACAAGAGGTGGACCATGATGAGACCTAATTTCTAGAAAGTCAGGAGGAGGAGCAAGGTGCACATGTGGAAGACGAGGTGGTGGATGTCATAGTAAATGACCCAAGCTGGCAGGAGGACATGCGTAGCGAGGACAGCAGCACAAATGGGGAAGGAGGCATATCCCCCAACAGGCAGGAAGAAGCATTGTGGTGGCCACAGACAGAAGGCGTGCATCCGTTCCCTGTAACACCAACATGAGTGAAGTTGCCATTCCACCTGTGAGATCTTCCCGAGTCTGGCTATTTTTTAAAGACTCTGCCGATAACCCTAAACAGGCCATTTGCAGCACCTGCCATGCCTGCTTCAGCAGGGGTAGCAAAACAACCAGCCTGACCACCAGCATGATCAGGCACATGCAAGCAAAGCACCTGACTTTGTGGGCCGAACCCCAGGCTCGAGGACCACTGCATGCTGGTCACACCACTGCTTCTTCCACTGTTTTGCATAGAAGCCAATCCCTAGTACACCGTGCATGTGAAGATGCCTCTAGCCCTGCACCTCTTGTGGCCCACAGTCAAGCAGCACCATCAGCAAGCCCGTCCACGTCCTTGACCCAGCACAGCATTCAGTTGTCTATAACCCAGTCTTTGGAACACAAGCAGAAATACCCAGCCAACACCCCACAGGCCACAGTCCTCAATTCTATTATTTCTCTTCTGCTTGTGCTAGAAATGCTGCCTTTTAGGCTTGTTGAGACGGAAGCATTCCGCAACCTGATGGGGCGGTCATCCCAAGGTACTCGGTCCCCAGTCGCCACTATTTCTCTCGGTGTGCCGTACCGGCATTACACCAGCATGTGTCCCACAACATTACCCGTGCCCTCAACAATGCTGTTACCGGGAAAGTCCACCTAACCACGGACACGTGGACAAGTGCTTGTGGGCAGGGACGGTACATCTCAATGACGGCACACTGGGTTAACATAGTGGAAGCCGGGACCCAGTTGGACCTTGAGATGGAACACATCCTCCCCACGCTGAGGATTGCTGGCCCTATGTCAATCAGGGTTGCCCCCACAGTCTACAGCTCCTGCACCTCCTCCTCCTATTCATCCTCCATCTCTGAAATCAACACATCAGTCAGAAGCTGGAAGCACTGCAGCACTGCCTCAGCCAAGCGGCAACAGGCTGTGCTGAAGATAATCTGCATAGGTGACAAACCGCACAATGCAGAAGAGTTGTGGACAGCGCTGAAAGAGCAGTCAGATGTTTGGATGACACCGCTGAACCTACAGCCAGGCATGGTCATGTGTGACAATGGCCGAAACCTGGTGGCGGCTCTGAGGCAAGGTGAGCTCACACACGTACCTTGCTTGGCCCATGTGCTTAATCTCTTGGTTCAACGTTTTCTGAAAAGCTACCCGGAGCTGCCGGATCTGCTAGTGAAAGTACGCTGTCTGTCTGACCATTTTAGAAAGTCAGCTACAGCTTCAGCCACCCTTGCCGTGCTTCAGCAGCGTTTTCAGATTCCAGCTCACTGACTATTGTGTGATGTCCCCCATCCCCACGCGCTGGAACTCTACGCTGCATATCTTGGAAAGGAGCAGAAGAGGGCCGTTGTTGACTACCAACATTAACAAGGCCGTCGAATTTCAGGTCAGACTCCACACATAAGACCTCAGGAGTGGACATGGATGTCAGACATATATAACATCCTCCAAAACTTTGAGGACTGCACTAAGATGGTGAGTGGCGATGATGCCATAATTAGCATCACTATCCCGCTTCTCAACATTCTGAAAAACTCTCTGCTCACAATCAAAGAGGATGCATTGCAGGCGGAGCACGAGGACATGGAGCAAGGAAACATACAGGGGGATTACACTCAGCCCAGCCTCATGTCTTCTCAACGTGGATTGGTAGGCAATCAGGAGGAGGAGGAAGAACAGGAGCTACTTTCATGTGCTATAGATGGTACTACAAACACATCTGTATTAGCTTCTGTTCAGTGGGGATGACCTGAGGACAGGGAGGAGGAGGAGGAGGACAGCATCGTCAGTCGTCCTGTTGATGAGGACACGGAAGTCTTGCCTGATAGCAGTCTGGCAGGCATGGCTGACTTTAAGTTGCACTGCATTTCACGTGACCCTCGGATTATCAAAATTTTGGGTGACACTCATTACTGGTTGGTGACACTTCTAGACCCACGCTACAAGGAGAACTTTCAATCTCTTCTGCCTGAGGCAGAGAGGTGTACTAAAATTTTGCAGTACCACAGGGCCCTTGTAGCGGAATTACTTAGAAAATTCCCATGTGAGAATGCTGGCAGCAGACTTCAAGAGTTTGTTGTACAACCAAGGACTCCAAGCAAGAGAGAGACAGAAGTACAATCCAGCTCAGGCAGGGGAACAATGGCCAAGTTCTGGGACAGTTTTCTCAGACACTCCCATCGTGGCGGCACAGAGGCAAGGGGTGCTGTCACAAGAAGTGCAATGTTTGGGAAGATGGTGAGGGAGTACCTTGCAGATCGTGCAAACATCCTCCGGGATTCCTATGTGCCTTTGAATTATTGGGTATCCAAGCTGGACACGTGACATGAACTGGCTGTCTACACCTTGGAGGTCCTGGCCTGCCCTGCTGCTAGCGTTCTGTCAGAGAGGGTTTTTAGTGCCGCTGGTGGAATTATAACAGAAAAGCGCATCCGCCTGTCAACTGAAAATGCTGACAGGCTGACTCTTATAAAAATGAACAAGGCCTGGATTGGGAAAGACTTCTCTACACCACCAAGTGAAAACAGCAAAACATAACCTCAAATACATTCTCTCTTTTGGGGAGGCGTATTCTTATGCACCTCTTCACAACCCAACATGGGTATACGCTTACAGATTTGGTCTGTTTGTTCTTATCCTCCTCCTTATCCTAATCCTCCTCCTCCAGAACCAATATATCACCAGCGTGAACGTGGTCTGTACGGTGCATTTTGGCCAAGGATGCTCTGATGGCACTCTTTTATTTTTTTTTAAAAAGGACAACACATTGGGGAACTGGGCATGACATTACATTGGGCTGACTTCTTAACTTGCTCTCCTGCAATCTAAAATGTTCCTGCCACTAGATCACCAGGGTAAACATGCTCAGTACTGTTATAGGCCGTTAATATTTGGGCTAGGGGCATGCGATGGCACTAGTGTACTTTTAAAAAAGGTACTGTCGGGGTCGTCACGACAATAACCCTCATTCACCAGTCATCCCAAATTAAAGTATGAGCAGAGCATTTGGTACCGGGTAAGAATGAGTCAGACAAATAGCTGGTTCAATCTCAGTTGATGCTCGTGCGTCTACCAGTATCGGCCACGATCACAGCAACTGCGTTTATTTCCGGATACACAGTACTATATTGTGTGTTAGGAGAAGGAATGCATTGGGCGGGGTTTAAGCAGTATATGTCTAGTATTCAGTCTTTCTGATTTGTCCTGATGTCTCCTGGCGAATCCTCCTTTCTTCACATTCCTCAAGTTTCAATTTAAGAAGAAATGATACTTCTTTCCTCAGAGACAAAAAGTAGGGCAAAGGTGAATACTGGCAGCCATTTTAAATACAATTACATCTACATTAGCTAGCAGATGGGAAAAACTTATTGTTTCACAGTATAAGAATACAACAGTACAAAAAGTGTATGAAGATATATCTTTTCACCTTGACAGTACCCCCTTTGGGGAATTGTTTGGCAGATCATGCACTGCATTACAAGTCTCAGAGACCCACACCACTACATTGGCCCTAATTCTTAACTGTCTCCTGCAATGTCTCTTCCTTATCTCCGACAACATGACCTGGGTGAACATGCTTTGTATTGTTATAGGCCCGTGAAGTTTGGGCATGGGTGGCTGTGATGGCAATAGTATATTTTTAAAAAAGGTACCCCCCATTGGTGAAACCACATCCTTGATAGCAAACACTTCACATTTGTGTACCTTAAAGAGCTCACTGGAAAAGCTCCTTTTTGTGTTGCCTGGTTGCGCAAATTGGACACAATACACTTCATATAAATTTGATAATGCAATGATGTTAGTTTGGCTCAGTAGTTTATTACAAATATTTCTTTGTCCACTATATTAGTTTCTCTCCTTGAGAGCGATAACTTTGGCTGCCTCAAATGTACAAATGGCGAATATACAAATGGCGATTTGTAAACAAGATTGAAATACTGTACACCGAATGCATTCAGACAATCACATAGCTGCATGTCTTGTAAAACATTTACAAATGTGACAGACAATGCTCATAATGCTCATAATGCACCATGTTGATAAATGTTTGTTTTCTCACTTCAGAAACAGTTTGAAGCCTCTATATGTTTGCTGTTTGTCGTTGTAAAACATTAAGGTTTACTGAAACTCTGCCTGTGGTGGTTTGATCTAAATCCTTGTGGTTTTTATTTTCTAGTGGTTTATGGCCACTCGTCTGATGACTCCATGATATCTCAGTTTAATACACCCGTGAAAGCTGGTCACTTGAAGGTCTGGGTGAAACTAGAGTTACTACATAGTGTAAATCACTATATAAGACCAGAGAAACATGACTAAGACAGATACCAAAACTGGGGTACCTGTACATGTACAGTGTGCTGATACCTGCATAATTGGGGACGCCCATGCAGTGTAGGTAATCTCAAAGGGGTTCTCTGTCTTGGTGTTGCTTCTCGGATATTCCAGACGGATGATATTTAAAAGCCTCTTGGTGATGATCTAAGTAGACTGTATGAAGTTAATCTTCATATATACACGTAATCAGTATATCTATGTAATCCTTATATGTAATCATTAACTTTTGTATGTTATTGGTAACATATACAAAAATGTACGCACTCACACTATTCAATCTTAATATTCCTTGATTTTTGTAGTTTGCAATGAAATTGCTTTGTATTGCTAGGAATAGACTTTTTTAAAGCCGTATCTGAACCTTAGTGTTAAAAACATGGCAAACACAATTGCCAAATTTCCTGTAAATAATTCTGCAAAGAGGGAACCATCATACCATAAAAAATACGAGTGGATTTTCATGGGCACATCCAGTATGTGTGTTCCAAGGCCTAATGGGGTGCATATGACTATGCAGCAGGGCTGGCCTTGCCGCCAATGTGTAAAACAAAGGAGTACGGAGTACAAAATGCATATTGTGAAGTGGATTTTCATGGGCCCATCCACTATGTGGGTTCAAAGGCTTATTGGGGTGCATATGAATTGGTAGCAGGGCAGGCCTTGAATTCAATGCAACACTTTTTCAGGAGTCGCCCATGGACATCTTATGACAGGGGTATTGTGGTGCGTCGTAATTCTTGGCAGCCCATCCACTCACAGCATAGGCTACAACAGCTTAGGAGACCCACTGTTTCATATTGGCCCTTTAAGAAGATTAATGCCGCCTGATGCCAGTAAAAATAGGCTCTGTGACTTTAAGAGTCCCTCCTTTATAAATGAAACAAGATGGGTCTGCTTATGTGTCACACACCACATGGCCAGTTAAATGTTACAATGACATTTCCCAGTGAATGCATTTGTAGTGGTTGAAAGCAATGTTAAAGTTGAAAAACGCTTCAAAAACGCTGCGTCTGAACTAAGCCTAAGGCTGCCGTCACACTAGCAGTATTTGGTCAGTATTTTACATCAATATTTGTAGCCAAAACCAGGAGTGGAACAAATAGAGGAAAAGTATCATAGAAACATCTGCACCACTTCTGCATTTATCACCCACTCCTGGTTTTGGCTACAAATACTGATGTAAAATACTGACCAAATACTCCTTGTGTGACGGCAGCCTAAGAGGGAGAGGAAATTTTCGGCCTGGGGTTAAATATTTGGCCTTACAGGCCAGCAAAACCCATTTTGGTTTCGTTTTAATGTGTTTTTTGTGGCACCAGGAAAAATGGCATGAATCTCGGAAAAAAATTATTAAGGCTGTGAACTAGGAGTCAGGAATTTTTTCAGGGGCGATCCCCATGATGTTCCTGTGTCTTTTGAGCAGTGTTTCCATCATTTTTAGACCTTAAAAGGACCCCCGGGGGAGATCGTAGTAAAAGTACTTGGGTCTCCCATAGACTTATATTGGGTTCGCTGTTCTGGCTGAGTACCCGAGTATTCCAATTTGCTCGACCCCATCACTATTCAGAAATTAATATTTTGTGTACTAACCATAATTTTTAATCACAGCTTTCATGCATCTTAGAGTTAGGGGAGCCAGGGAGCACCACACTTGGGCGATTGTAAAATACGTAATGGTAAGGGGTGCCACTCACTGCAAGGCTGGAGGGATAAAGTACAAAGAAGCAAGAAAAGAAGCCCTGTAAACGGAGGGCACACCCAAAAAAATATATATAAATATACAACTGAATAGAAAAATATGTAACAATGGTTTATTAAACATGGAGACAAGTGCACAAGAATAAAAACATGTTAAAAAAACAACAAGCACACCACCGATCCCATAATGACCATTGAATAAAGAGACGACCAAAATACAGATGGTAAGTAACAACGGCAACCACATATATGTATATATATATATATACACCACCACAATGCTCTAATAGGATTAAATGTTAAGCATTAAATGAAGAAAACCTATACTATAGAGGGTGAGAAGCTATGTATACTATGTATATGTAAGCATGGTATACCCCCTATTAAAATGACCAACAGGATGGCAATATAAGGATATGAGTAAATACATCACGTCTGGGCGTCCCCAGACAACCATATAATAAATATTTCTAAAATGTTAGAAATAGTAGGTCACAAAAGTGGCCTTGATAAGCCAAGAAAAAAATGGCGCCAGAAGGGCAAAGACCGCCTCACCAACAATGGGAGTGCCAAAGAGATGAAGGTATATGGCACAAGGTAGACAGAGAAGAAAGGGGGGGCAGAGGATGAGTCACCCAGTAGGTAGTCCTGTGCGTGGTGTGAGCCGTAGGTCGTCAGCAGTCAGCAATGGGAAAAGATGATCCCGGGATCCAAAAGGTGTGGGGAGGGCCCCACGCGTATCGCTGCTGGCCGCAGCTTCGTCAGGGGAAGTAGGGGGTAATAGATCTGAGAATCTTAAATAGCGGTAGGTAGATGAAGAAATTATTGTCAGCAGGTGGGCGAGAGACGCCCAGGTACATACCATAAGTGACGCCGGCAGGAGCGCTGTAAACAGCCACCCACACGTGGGGTGTGTGATCGCAGGTGAAAATGAAAGTACGCGCATGCGCACAATGTCCAGTCCCTGGTAACAGGATAGCGCGTGCGCACTAAACACCGCCCAGAAAAAAGCTAATGTAACGTGTGTCGGGCTGGATCAGCCCACAGGCAGAGAGTAAACATGGAAAGCGCATATGACAAGCGCAACTGCACCACCAATACAGAGAAAAAAAAATATATAATGATAAATAATAATGAAAAGCCTAACAAATGCTATGCCCTAAAAACGCCGACAAAGGGAAAAATTCAGAAAGGAAACAAAATAAAGAATGCCAATAGGGCTAAATAATTAACGAATAGCTCTCAACCAAAGGACAGGTGAAGCTGTGGTGTCACAGTATAATGATGTGGTGCCACAAAAAATAGCTATCATCCATTCCAATTGGAAAGGGCAAGATAATATAGCATACTTCACAGTAGTTTACAATCCTTTAATAATGACATAGCAAATATACACAAATAATCATTATTTGCTTGAGTATCCACATTAAGGCCAGAATAAGGACCATCACGGGTGATATCCAAGGCCAAGAAATCCCCAAAAGAATATTAAAGCCTCACAGGTAAGGAGACAAATAGGGACAAAACCGATAAAATATGATAATGAGGATGGGTTCAAAAATATATATGGGTCATAGAGCCTAGTGTCAGATCCATGAGGGAATAAACACACACCAAAGAATATATGTATAAAGAAGATGTATGGTGTCCAAAACGAAAAAAAGGGACAATGTCGTTATATATGTTCCCAGAACACTCATAGGGTCTCTACTTCATCTAATAAAACCTAAAGTCAGGTCTGTGAATCCAATGAAGTTTATCCCAGAAAACTTGAAAATAGCAGTTCTTCATTTAGTCCGGTGGGAGAAAGACTCCGTAAGTTGAAGATCCATCGGGATTCAATTTGGAGTAGCCGCTTCTTATGGTTGCCACCCCTAGTGCTGGGAAAGATTTTCTGCAAACCAAAAAATGAAATATGAGCAGAGGAACCACCATGAACAGTTAGAAAATGCGAAGCAATTGGAGATAGCATCCTGCCTTTTTTTATGTCGGATGCCGCCAGATGTATTGTGGACAAGTGCTTCTGGGCCCTCTTTCTAAGTTCCTGGGAGGTCTGACCCACATACACCTTCTTGCAAGGGCAAATGATGGCATAGATCACGTTAATAGTACGACAGTTGATATACGACATTAGTCGATATGCTTTTGAGTCCAATGGGTTAGTGAAGTGATCTTTGGTGGCTGGGACATATTGACAGACGCTACAACCCCCACAGGGGAATGAACCCCTCAAGCGTATGCCCCGATTCAAGTGGGTGGTGGGGCGTGAGAAATGGCTTCTAGTCAAGATGTCACCGAGATTGGGGGCCCTCTTGGCTGTTAGGGCAGGGCGAGAGGTGACCAAAGAAGAGGTTTGTGTGTCAGTAGTAAGAATGTCCCAATGGGATGTTAGGACATTCCTAATCTGATTCCACCGATCATTAAAGTCCGTGATAAACCGGACACTCTTGTCCTGGTGATGGACATTAGGGGAGATTAACAAGTCTTGATTCAAACTCTTGGCCCTCTGATAGGCGCGGGAGATGACTTTTTGTGGGTAACCCCGCTGCCTAAATCTTGAAGTAAGGGCCCTGGATTGTGTGAAAAAATCCTCGTCAAGAGTACAATTGCGGCGAGCCCTTAAGAATTGGCCGGTTGGTATACCCTTTCTGGTATGAAGGGGGTGAAAACTGTCGTACCTGAGCAGGCTATTCGTTGCGGTGGATTTGCGGTACAGATCCGTCACCAAATGTTTATCCCGAATATGGATTTTCAAGTCCAGAAAGGTCACTGAATCAGAGGAAAGAGAATGTGTAAGAAAGATGTTTAAATTATTATTGTTCAATTCCTTCAGGAAATCAAGGCACTCCTGCTCCGTACCTGTCCATAAGAAAAGAACATCATCGATAAAGCGATACCAATATCGGACATATCTCTTGAAAAATTCAGAACAGTATACGATGGTTTCTTCCCACCAGCCTAAAAAGACGTTAGCGTACGCCGGTGCGCACCGCGCCCCCATGGCCACACCAGATATCTGCCGAAAAAAAGTACGATCAAACAGAAAATAGTTGTGATGCAAAATAAATTGCAGTAAATCAATCAAAAAAGAAACATGGAGACGATCAAAATTGTCCTGTTTGCTGAGAGAGTGGCCTACTGCATGTATTCCATCAAGGTGGTTAATGTTTGAATACAGCGATTCAACATCGCAGGTTACCAAAAGCGTATTGTCTGGGCAAACCATGCCACGGCACATGCTGATAAAATGAGCCGAATCTCTGATATAGGATGGTAATGACGTGGCCAGAGGTTGCAGAAAGAAGTCTACATAGACATTGGCCTTTTCACACAGACTCCCTATACTGGACACAATGGGGCGTCCAGGAGGTGCAGTTAGGCACTTGTGCACTTTAGGGAGTAAATAGAATGTAGGAATAACAGGGAACTCAACCTGTAAGTACTGTTGTGTGCTCTTGTTAATGATCCCGTATTCCAGAGCCCGGTTGACCAAGGAATGATATTTGGCCGAAAATGTCTCAGTGGGGTCCGAAGGGAGCTTGGTGTAAAACCTGTCGTTGTTAAGCTGTCTAGAGACTTCCACTGTGTAAAGATGAGTAGGCCATATGACCACGTTCCCACCCTTGTCAGCCTCCTTGATGATAAATTGTTTGTTATTTTTAAGGGAAGTGATGGCTCTCTTTTCACTTGGGGTGAGATTGTTAGGTACCCCCGATGAGGGGGATAAGAGCATAATATCCCTTTTCGCCAACTCAAAAAAAATCTTAACAGCAGGGACCAAAGAAAATGAGGGGGAAAAAACAGATTTGTTCTTGTACGGGAAAATCCTCCTACCTGGTCCACCCTCATTTTCATGTAGAAGGTCCAGAAGATCCCGGAATGCTTGTTCCTCCACGATGTCAAGGTTGTTTGCCATATCTGGTTTACGATGGATAACCTGCAGGACTAGTTTACGACAGAAAAGAAAAAGGTCTTTAACCAAAATGAATTTATCCAAGGCTTTGGTAGGTGAAAAGGTTAGGCCCTTCTGCAAAATAGAAATTTCAGCAGCAGTCAAAGAATAGTCAGAAAGGTTAATTACCTGTAGATGTTCAGATACAGTAGAGGGGACCTGATATTCATGGGGTGTCGGGGAAGCGTTCATTTGCGACGATGTCTGTAGGGCCGGCGGAAGGGGGATCTTTGTCCCTTGAAGGTGTGTGTCCTTTGCCTTAGGACCCTCTGTCTACCTTGTGCCATATACCTTCATCTCTTTGGCACTCCCATTGTTGGTGAGGCGGTCTTTGCCCTTCTGGCGCCATTTTTTTCTTGGCTTATCAAGGCCACTTTTGTGACCTACTATTTCTAACATTTTAGAAATATTTATTATATGGTTGTCTGGGGACGCCCAGACGTGATGTATTTACTCATATCCTTATATTGCCATCCTGTTGGTCATTTTAATAGGGGGTATACCATGCTTACATATACATAGTATACATAGCTTCTCACCCTCTATAGTATAGGTTTTCTTCATTTAATGCTTAACATTTAATCCTATTAGAGCATTGTGGTGGTGTATATATATATATATATATATACATATATGTGGTTGCCGTTGTTACTTACCATCTGTATTTTGGTCGTCTCTTTATTCAATGGTCATTATGGGATCGGTGGTGTGCTTGTTGTTTTTTTAACATGTTTTTATTCTTGTGCACTTGTCTCCATGTTTAATAAACCATTGTTACATATTTTTCTATTCAGTTGTATATTTATATATATTTTTTTGGGTGTGCCCTCCGTTTACAGGGCTTCTTTTCTTGCTTCTTTGAGCTTTCATGCATCTTGGCATGCTTTCCAGCAGTGTTTCACACTGCTTCTGGCGCAAAAATGTAAGCAGTTCTTTGTTTGATGGCTTGTGACTATCCATCATCCTCTTGATTACATTCCAGAGGTTTCCAGTGGGGTTCAGGTCTGGAGAATGGGCTGCCCATGGCAGGGTTTTGATGTGGTGGTTTCTTAATTTTGGCCAGAGCTGTATATATTACCCCAGTTGCCACTGCACACATGCAATCAGGAAGAGCTGAGTCGATGCTCAAGAATTAGCGCTTCTTAGGGTATGTTTCCACGGTCAGGAAACGCTGCTTGTTTGACACTGCGCAGAGCTGCAGCGTCAAACAAGCAGCGTCCAGATGTTCCAGCATAGTGGAGGGGATTTTATGAAATCCCGTCTCCACTATGCGTGGAAACCCGCACGCGGCGGCCCTGCGACTCCGGACATGCTGCGCGTCTTTTTGGATCGCAGCATGTCCGTACACCTTGCAGGGACGCAGCGTCCCCGCAAGGCATATCACAGGGCCCTATGGGAGCGAGCGATCATCCCGGATGTGAAGAGTTAACACATCCGGCATGATCGCGTCGCAGAAAGGGGGCGGGGCTTCGCCGCTGCGGCGATACCGCCGGCCATCCTGACAGTGGAAATATACCCTAATAGATGCTCCATTTCTCGTGCGGCTGAGGACTAGTCTCATTAGTGTTGGTAGGGGCCAATATCCATGGACCTTCACAGCTTTTTAATATCAGCCCTTAGCTGTCTGTTTTGCCGTAGCTGGTTATTAAAAATAGAGGGGGCCCCAATTAATTTTTTGGATGAGTCCACCCATTTTTTAATAACCAGCAAAGAAAAAGCAGACAGCTGTTCACTGATTAATAAGCTGAAAAGTTAAATCTTTATTGGGCCCTTCCCAGCATAATGAGACCAGCTCACAGCCAATGTGGTCTCGTACTTTCGCGTGGTAAAATGGGGGTAGTAAGCGGTAAAGGTGAAAAATAGAACAAAAAGGGGGTAAGCAGGACAATAGCCCTGAAAACAAATGTGGATAGTAAGATCACTTAAAATAACAGAGAATAAAAAGTAATAATAATCTTGAAAAAAGAGGCATAGGTCCAAATGTAGGAGGAGGTGTAGTAGGTGGATGAGCTTGAGGCGAATGTGGCGATGAAGGTGGAAGAGGCAGGGGATGAGGTATCCAACAGTTTTTTGGAGGATTTTTTTTTTTTTAGGGACAGCATTTAAAAGAACATAGTATAAAATAAAAAAGAACAATGTAGATACAGTAGTCGGATGTCCTAGTGGAGGAGGAGATGTAGGTGGACATTGCAGTGTAGGTGGAAGAGGCAGGCCATTATTTTGGTGGATTTTATTTCTCTTCCTTTTTGGTAAGGCCCCAAAATAAAACAAATGGCAAATAAAATATAACAATGTCTGGGTGCAGATGGTACCTTTGTCTGGTTTGCCAAAGGCAAAGACAAGTCCTGTGGACTCCACTCCTGGTTTCTTTTAATGAAGGCGAGAGTGGCCACGTTGGCTTTGGACAGGTGGATGCGCCTATGTGTGATATCCCCTGCTCTGATAAACAAATGTTCCAACATTACACTTGCCACGGGGCATGCCGGCACTTCCAAGCCTAGGCCATGTGTCCAGTTTGGAAACCAAGAAGTTAAATGGGCAGACCCAACTTAGTACATGCAGACGTGTGGACATAGACATGTACTCTTCCACCATGTTGTTATAACGCTGGCACCTGGTTGTATAGACCGTATCAGATGGTGGTGCTGGATGCTGTGTCATGCTGATGAATTTTTTTTCACATTTTAGCCATGTTAACCTTCCCCTCTGAGGTGGTGCCACAGCTGCGTTGGCGACTTCCTCCTCCTCTGCGTTGGCGACTTCCTCCTCCTCTGCGTTGTGTTTCTTCTGTCAGGTGGGAACGCCGTCAGTAGTGCCTCTACCAGCATGTGCTTGTATTCACACATTTTGCCATCCCGCTCCAGTGACGGAACAAATAATGGTACTTTGTCTTTGCAGCAGGGTGGCCACCCAGTAATCAGTAAGGAAGATCTGGGCAACTCTGCGGTCGTTGCGCAGGCACAGCAGACTGTATTGGCTCATTCCGCCCTCTCTCTGTTGGAGTCCCTCAAGGCTCTGGCCTGGGGCCCCTACTTTTTTCCATCTATACCCTTGGCCTAGGATAACTCATAAAGTCCCATGGCTTCCAGTATCACCTGTATGCTGATGACACTCAGATCTACCCCTCTGGCCCAGATGTCACCTCTCTGCTGTCCAGAATCCCGAAGTGTCTAGCAGCCATATCCTCCTTCTTCACCTCTCGCTTCCTAAAACTCAATGTAGACAATACCGAACTCATCTTTCCTCCATCTCGCGTATCCCCCCTACCTGATCTATCTATTATGGTAAGCAGAATCACGTTCTCTCCCACACCTGAAATCCGCTACCTCACGGTAACTCTCGACTCTGCCCTGTCCATCAAACCGCACGTCCAAACTCTTGCCACCTCCTGTCGCCTCCAACTCAAACATATTGCCATAATCCGTCCCTTCCTCTGCCCTTAATCTACTAAAATGCTTGTGCATGCCCTCATCATCTCTCGCCTCGACTACTGCAACATCCTCCTCTGTGGCCTCCCCGCTAACTCTCTTGCACCACTCCAGTCTGTCCTCAACTCTGCTGCCCGGCTAATCCACCTCTCTCCTCGCTACTCCTGTTTCTCCCCTCTGCAAATCCCTCCACTGGCTCCCAATTCCACAACGAATCCAGTTTAAACTACTAACACTGATCTACAAAGCCATCCACAACCTGTCCCCTCCCTATATCTCTGAACTAATCTCCCACTATCTTCCCTCACGTAATCTCCGATCCTCCCAAGACCTCCTACTCTCCTCCACACTTATTCCTCACACAACCGCCTCCAAGATTTCTCCCCAATATCCTTCATCCTCTCGAATTCCACGCCTCAACACGTCCGATTATCCGCCACCCTTGGATCCCTCAGATGGAACCTGAAAACTCATCTCTTCAGGAAAGCCTACAGCCTGCAATAACCATTCTGCCGCCTCACCACCACCAGAGCTACTGCACCCCCGACCTTTTGTCTCTTCCCCATTATCCCATAGAACGTAAATCCGCAAGGAAATGAAATTTCAACTCATAGCTGTCAAACAAGTTTATTACAAGATGAATAGTTAGAAAGAGAAATATATAAGTATGCATACATACAAATCAATAATAAAGAGTTTTAGAAATCAAAACAATGAATTAAACATTAAAGACAGATTAATAACAAAAGAAAAACACATTTTTTACCAAAGTCCACTGTGCTTTAGCTGCAAAAATTGTATTGTGGTGCTTAAAGGCAACCTGTCACCCCCAAAATCGAGGGCGAGCTAAGCCCACCAGCATCAGGGGCTTATCTACAGCATTCTGTAATGCATTCTGTAATGCTGTAGATAAGCCCCCCGATGTATCCTAAAAAATGAGAAAGAGGTTATATTATACTCACCCAGGGACAGTCCCAGTCCTGTCCGATGGGCATCGCGGTCCGGAGCCTCCTATCTTCATCAGATGACGTTTTCTTCGTGTCTCAATTCAGTAGACAGCGGGATGCCATACAGAAATAAAAACGATCACAATTGTGGGTATCCCCAACGTTTCGGCATCAAATAAACTGATACCCCTTGAGAAAGGCTATTTGTGATGCGACCAACAAGGTGAAAGGCTCCCGCTTAATCTTTTCAACGTCCGGAACAAGGCTCCAAGTAAGGACAAAATGCTGCGGTCAGGTTTTGTCCTTGTCATTTTGTCCTTACTTGGAGCCTTGTTCCGGACGCTGAAAAGATTAAGCGGGAGCCTTTCACCTTGTTGGTCGCATCACAAATAAACTGATACCCCTTGAGAAAGGCTATTTGATGCCGAAACGTTGGGGATACCCACAATTGTGATCGTTTTTCTTTTCTGTATGGCATCCCGCTGTCTACTGAATTGAGATAATAAATATACATTTACTGCTGAAGATTTATGGTGTGCCGGAGTTATCTATAATACAGGTCCTTCTCAAAAAATTAGCATATAGTGTTAAATTTCATTATTTACCATAATGTAATGATTACAATTAAACTTTCATATATTATAGATTCATTATCCACCAACTGAAATTTGTCAGGTCTTTTATTGTTTTAATACTGATGATTTTGGCATACAACTCCTGATAACCCAAAAAACCTGTCTCAATAAATTAGCATATTTCACCCGTCCAATCAAATAAAAGTGTTTTTTAATAACAAACAAAAAACCCATCAAATAATAATGTTCAGTTATGCACTCAATACTTGGTCGGGAATCCTTTGGCAGAAATGACTGCTTCAATGCGGCGTGGCATGGAGGCAATCAGCCTGTGACACTGCTGAGATGTTATGGAGGCCCAGGATGCTTCAATAGCAGCCTTAAGCTCATCCAGAGTGTTGGGTCTTGCGTCTCTCAACTTTCTCTTCACAATATCCCACAGATTCTCTATGGGGTTCAGGTCAGGAGAGTTGGCAGGCCAATTGAGCACAGTAATACCATGGTCAGTAAACCATTTACCAGTGGTTTTGGCTCTGTGAGCAGGTGCCAGGTCGTGCTGAAAAATGAAATCTTCATCTCCATAAAGCATTTCAGCCGATGGAAGCATGAAGTGCTCCAAAATCTCCTGATAGCTAGCTGCATTGACCCTGCCCTTGATGAAACACAGTGGACCAACACCAGCAGCTGACATGGCACCCCACACCATCACTGACTGTGGGTACTTGACACTGGACTTCAGGCATTTTGGCATTTCCTTCTCCCCAGTCTTCCTCCAGACTCTGGCACCTTGATTTCCGAATGACATGCAAAATTTGCTTTCATCAGAAAAAAGTACTTGAGACCACTTAGCAACAGTCCAGTGCTGCTTCTCTGTAGCCCAGGTCAGGCGCTTCTGCCGCTGTTTACCTGGGGAATGCGGCACCTGTAGCCCATTTCCTGCACACGCCTGTGCACGGTGGCTCTGGATGTTTCCACACCAGACTCAGTCCACTGCTTCCTCAGGTTCCCCAAGGTCTGGAATCGGTCCTTCTCCACAATCTTCCTCAGGGTCCGGTCACCTCTTCTCGTTGTACAGCGTTTTCTGCCACATTGTTTCCTTCCAACAGACTTACCATTGAGGTGCCTTGATACAGCACTCTGGGAACAGCCTATTTGTTGAGAAATTTATTTCTGGGTCTTACCCTCTTGCTTGAGGGTGTCAATGATGGCCTTCTTGACATCTGTCAGGTCGCTAGTCTTACCCATGATGGGGGTTTTGAGTAATGAACCAGGCAGGGACTTTATAAAAGCCTCAGGTATCTTTTGCATATGTTTAGAGTTAATTAGTTGATTCAGAAGATTAGGGTAATAGGTCGTTTAGAGCAGAGGTCCCCAACCTTTTTTGCACCAGGGACCGGCTTTAAGCAAGACCAGTTTTCCATGGCCCGGTGGGGGTGGGGCAGGGGCGGGGCTTTGGTCATATGGGGGTGGGGTTATGGAGGGATGGAGCTTAGTGCATACTTATCATATAATTATGACATTTATAATGAGAATGTGATTCAACTTACCATAGGTTCAGAATGAGTGGGAGCACCATGCTTGTTTCCCTGGTGCTTTGCACCATTATTGCCCCATAGCTGTGCCATATAGTGCTCTGCACCGTCCATTATTGCCCCATAGCTGTGCCATATAGTGCTCTGCACCATTATTGCCCCATAGCTGTGCCATACAGTGCTCTGCACCATTGCCCCATAGCTGTGCCATATAGTGCTCTGCACCATTATTGCCCCATAGCTGTGCCATATAGTGCTCTGCACCATTATTGCCCCATAGCTGTGCCATATAGTGCTCTGCACCATTATTGCCCCATAGCTGTGCCATATAGTGCTCTGCACCATTATTGCCCCATAGCTGTGCCATATAGTGCTCTGCACCAT
This sequence comes from Ranitomeya variabilis, assembly GCF_051348905.1. Lineage (NCBI taxonomy): Eukaryota > Metazoa > Chordata > Amphibia > Anura > Dendrobatidae > Ranitomeya > Ranitomeya variabilis. The sequence goes on from NC_135234.1 coordinate 2,723,769, forward strand.
TATTGCCCCATAGCTGTGCCATATAGTGCTCTGCACCATTGCCCCATAGCTGTGCCATACAGTGCTCTGCACCATTGCCCCATAGCTGTGCCATATAGTGCTCTGCACCATTATTGCCCCATAGCTGTGCCATATAGTGCTCTGCACCATTATTGCCCCATAGCTGTGCCATATAGTGCTCTGCACCATTGCCCCATAGCTCTGCCATATAGTGCTCTGCACCATTATTGCCCCATAGCTGTGCCATATAGTGCTCTGCACCATTATTGCCCCATAGCTGTGCCATATAGTGCTCTGCACCATTATTGCCCCATAGCTGTGCCATATAGTGCTCTGCACCATTATTGCCCCATAGCTGTGCCATATAGTGCTCTGCACCATTATTGCCCCATAGCTGTGCCATATAGTGCTCTGCACCATTATTGCCCCATAGCTGTGCCATATAGTGCTCTGCACCATTATTGCCCCATAGCTGTGCCATATAGTGCTCTGCACCATTATTGCCCCATAGCTCTGCCATATAGTGACCTGCACCATTCATTATTGCCCCATAGCTGTGCCATATAGTGCTCTGCACCATTATTGCCCCATAGCTGTGCCATATAGTGCTCTGCACCGTTCATTATTGCCCCATAGCTGTGCCATATAGTGCTCTGCACCATTATTGCCCCATAGCTGTGCCATATAGTGCTCTGCACCATTATTGCCCCATAGCTGTGCCATATAGTGCTCTGCACCATTGCCCCATAGCTGTGCCATATAGTGCTCTGCACCATTATTGCCCCATAGCTGTGCCATATAGTGCTCTGCACCATTATTGCCCCATAGCTGTGCCATACAGTGCTCTGCACCATTATTGCCCCATAGCTGTGCCATATAGTGCTCTGCACCGTTGCCCCATAGCTGTGCCATACAGTGCTCTGCACCATTGCCCCATAGCTGTGCCATACAGTGCTCTGCACCATTGCCCCATAGCTGTGCCATATAGTGCTCTGCACCATTATTGCCCCATAGCTGTGCCATATAGTGCTCTGCACCATTATTTCCCCATAGCTGTGCCATATAGTGCTCTGCACCATTATTGCCCCATAGCTGTGCCATATAGTGCTCTGCACCATTATTGCCCCATAGCTGCTGCTGCAATAAAAAAAAAAAAAAAAAAAAACATACTCACCTCTCTTGCTTGCAGCTCCTCGGCGCCATCTTCCCGGCGTCTCTCCGCACTGACTGATCAGGCAGAGGGCGGCACGCACACTAGTGCGTCATCGCACCCTCTGCCTGCAGTCAGTGCGGAGAGACGCCGGGAAGATGGAGACAGCGCCCGGCGTGTGGAACGCGGACAGGTGAATATGCGATACTTACCTGCTCCCGGCGTCCCGCTCCTTCCCCCGGACAGCTGGTCTTCGGTGCCGCAGCCTCTTCCTCTGTCAGCGGTCACCGGCACCGCTGATTAGAGAAATGAATTATGCGGCTCCGCCCCTATGGGAGGTGGAGCCGCCTATTAATTTCTCTAATGAGCGGTCCCACGTGACCGCTGAACAGGGGCGCCGCGGACCGGCTGAAAAACCCCAACGGCCCGGTCCTGGTCCGCGGACCGGCGGTTGGGGACCTCTGGTTTAGAGAACCTTTTCTTGATATGCTAATTTATTGAGACAGGTTTTTTGGGTTATCAGGAGTTGTAGGCCAAAATCATCAGTATTAAAACAATAAAAGACCTGACAAATTTCAGTTGGTGGATAATGAATCTATAATATATGAAAGTTTAATTGTAATCATTACATTATGGTAAATAATGAAATTTAACACTATATGCTAATTTTTTGAGAAGGACCTGAATATTGGACTCTTTTTCTCCAGAGCACCCCTGCCTAAGTATAGTGAGCACCCTTGACTTTTGTTTTGGTCCTCTTCGTGTCTTCACGCTGCGGCTCCAGCACAAAGTACTGCAGTGTGCAGGCCCCTCTGACCTTTCCCGGCGCCTGCGCACCGCAGCGTGAAGACAAGAAGAGGAAGTCATCCTATTAAGATGGGAGGCCCAGGACCGGACCGCGACTTGGATCGGACCGCGACTTGGATCGGACCGCGACTTGGATCGGACCGCGACTTGGATCGGACCGCGACTTGGATCGGACCGCGACTTGGATCGGACCGCCAGCGTGAGTATAATATAACCTCTTTTTCTCATCTTTTAAGATACATTGGAGGCTTAACTACAGCATTACAGAATGCTGTAGGATAAGCCCCTGACGCTGGTGGGCTTAGCTTACCATCGATTTTGGGGGTGACAGGTTCCCTTTAACAGGGGGAGACGGAGAGCGGGGGAGACGGAGAGCGGGGGAGACGGAGAGCGGGGGAGACGGAGAGCGGGGGAGACGGAGAGCGGGGGAGACGGAGAGCGGGGGAGACGGAGAGCGGGGGAGACGGAGAGCGGGGGAGACGGAGAGCGGGGGAGACGGAGAGCGGGGGAGACGGAGAGCGGGGGAGACGGAGAGCGGGGGAGACGGAGAGCGGGGGAGACGGAGAGCGGGGGAGACGGAGAGCGGGGGAGACGGAGAGCGGGGGAGACGGAGAGCGGGGGAGACGGAGAGCGGGGGAGACGGAGAGCGGGGGAGACGGAGAGCGGGGGAGACGGAGAGCGGGGGAGACGGAGAGCGGGGGAGACGGAGAGCGGGGGAGACGGAGAGCGGGGGAGACGGAGAGCGGGGGAGACGGAGAGCGGGGGAGACGGAGAGCGGGGGAGACGGAGAGCGGGGGAGACGGAGAGCGGGGGAGACGGAGAGCGGGGGAGACGGAGAGCGGGGGAGACGGAGAGCGGGGGAGACGGAGAGCGGGGGAGACGGAGAGCGGGGGAGACGGAGAGCGGGGGAGACGGAGAGCGGGGGAGACGGAGAGCGGGGGAGACGGAGAGCGGGGGAGACGGAGAGCGGGGGAGACGGAGAGCGGGGGAGACGGAGAGCGGGGGAGACGGAGAGCGGGGGAGACGGAGAGCGGGGGAGACGGAGAGCGGGGGAGACGGAGAGCGGGGGAGACGGAGAGCGGGGGAGGGAGACAATTTAGTAATTATACTCATCTATCTGACATTATCAGACGCCCACAGTGTCATCCCTTTGGGTCCTCACATGGATTGTGGGGGCACCGCCATTCCACTTGGTGAAAAGAAGTCCAGTGATGAAATGACATCTGCAGGGAGGTCACTGCTCTGGGGGGCACAGGATGGGGAAAAGTCACAATACCTAGAATAAAACAGAAAAAAATCATGCAGAAAACTGGATACAAGTAGTGGCTGACACCAGTGGCCACCGGGCTAATACTGAGCAGCACAGAGTGCGAGGGGAGGATAAAGCCCGGGATCTGGAGACATTGTTGTAAAGCTGCTTCGCTCCCAGAGGTCATAGCTCAGTCATCAACCTGACAGCATGTGTCCCCAATAATATTAATGAGAACACATTTTATGTATATAAAAAAAAAAAAAACAAAAAACAAAAAAAACAAAAACCATGACCGACCCCTCACCACCAGGCAGAGATTCTCATGCTAAGTAATATCAATCCCTCAGATCTCCATCATCATTCATCCCCTCCCCTGTTCGCCCCCACACACGTAGCACTATACTTTCCTGCACCCCCCCACCGCAAGTGACATCACACACACTGACCTGCACACCACACAGACCCATGCGAGTAACATCAGCCCCATTCTCCCCAGGCAGCCCCATGCAAGCACCCCTCCCATTCTCCCCAGGCAGCCCCATGCAAGCAACATCACCCCATTCTCCCCTGGCAGCCCCATGCAAGCAACATCACCCCATTCTCTCCAAGCAGCCCCATGCAAGCATCACCCCATTCTCCCCAAGCAGCCCCATGCAAGCAACATCACCCCATTCTCCCCAGGCAGCCCCATGCAAGCAACACCCCCCCATTCTCCCCAGGCAGCCCCATGCAAGCAACATCACCCCGTTCTCCCCAAGCAGCCCCATGCAAGCAACATCACCCCGTTCTCCCCAGGCAGCCCCATGCAAGCAACATCACCCCATTCTCCCCAGGCAGCCCCATGCAAGCAACATCACCCCATTCTCCCCAGGCAGCCCCATGCAAGCAACATCACCCCATTCTCCCCTGGCAGCCCCATGCAAGCAACATCACCCCATTCTCTCCAAGCAGCCCCATGCAAGCATCACCCCATTCTCCCCAAGCAAGCATCACCCCATTCTCCCCAAGCAGCCCCATGCAAGCAACATCACCCCATTCTCCCCAAGCAGCCCCATGCAAGCAACATCACCCCATTCTCCCCAGGCAGCCCCATGCAAGCAACACCCCCCCATTCTCCCCAGGCAAGCAACACCCCCCCATTCTCCCCAGGCAGCCCCATGCAAGCAACACCCCCCATTCTCCCCAGGCAGCCCCATGCAAGCAACATCACCCCATTCTCCCCAAGCAGCCCCATGCAAGCAACATCACCCCATTCTCCCCAGGCAGCTCCATGCAAGCAACACCACCCCATTCTCCCCAGGCAGCCCCATGCAAGCAACATCACCCCATTCTCCCCAGGCAGCTCCATGCAAGCAACACCACCCCATTCTCCCCAGGCAGCCCCATGCAAGCAACATCACCCCATTCTCCCCAGGCAGCCCCATGCAAGCAACATCACCCCATTCTCTCCAGGCAGCCCCATGCAAGCAACATCACCCCATTCTCCCCAGGCAGCCCCATGCAAGCAACATCACCCCATTCTCTCCAGGCAGCCCCATGCAAGCAACACCACCCCATTCTCCCCAGGCAGCCCCATGCAAGCAACATCACCCCATTCTCCCCAGGCAGCCCCATGCAAGCATCACCACCCCATTCTCCCCAGGCAGCCCCATGCAAGCAACATCACCCCATTCTCCCCAGGCAGCCCCATGCAAGCAACATCACCCCATTCTCCCCAGGCAGCCCCATGCAAGCATCATCACCCCATTCTCCCCAGGCAGCCCCATGCAAGCATCATCACCCCATTCTCCCCAGGCAGCCCCATGCAAGCATCATCACCCCATTCTCCCCAGGCAGCCCCATGCAAGCATCATCACCCCATTCTCCCCAGGCAGCCCCATGCAAGCATCATCACCCCATTCTCCCCAGGCAGCCCCATGCAAGCATCATCACCCCATTCTCCCCAGGCAGCCCCATGCAAGCATCACCACCCCATTCTCCCCAGGCAGCCCCATGCAAGCATCACCACCCCATTCTCCCCAGGCAGCCCCATGCAAGCATCACCACCCCATTCTCCCCAGGCAGCCCCATGCAAGCATCACCACCCCATTCTCCCCAGGCAGCCCCATGCAAGCAACATCCCATTCTCCCCAGGCAGCCCCATGCAAGCAACATCACCCCATTCTCCCCAAGCAGCCCCATGCAAGCAACATCACCCCATTCTCCCCAGGCAGCCCCATGCAAGCATCACCACCCCATTCTCCCCAGGCAGCCCCATGCAAGCAACATCACCCCATTCTCCCCAGGCAGCCCCATGCAAGCAACATCACCCCATTCTCCCCAGGCAGCCCCATGCAAGCAACATCACCCCATTCTCTCCAGGCAGCCCCATGCAAGCAACACCACCCCATTCTCCCCAGGCAGCCCCATGCAAGCAACATCACCCCATTCTCCCCAGGCAGCCCCATGCAAGCATCACCACCCCATTCTCCCCAGGCAGCCCCATGCAAGCAACATCACCCCATTCTCCCCAGGCAGCCCCATGCAAGCATCATCACCCCATTCTCCCCAGGCAGCCCCATGCAAGCATCACCACCCCATTCTCCCCAGCAGCCCCATGCAAGCAACACCCCATTCTCCCCAGCAGCCCCATGCAAGCAACACCACCCCATTCTCCCCAGGCAGACTCCCACTTACCTGATCTATGACTTTGGAGAATGACCCCCATAATACCCCAAATCTTGCACAAAAATCCTCGAAATCCCGCCATGACATCCACAGCTTCCTCCTGTCTGCTCTGCTCTATGGAGGAAGAGGCAAATCCTGCACAAAACACTCCAAAACCAAATCCTGCACGAAATCCCGCCATGATATCCACAGCTTCCTCGTGTGTGCTCTGTCTGTTCTATGGAGGAAGAGGCACCGCCCCTTCCGGTCACATGGGCAGAGGTCCTTTAGCCGACTTGGATTTAGCCTCTACCATACGGGAACCGAACCGGGAAGATGAAGTATAACTATAAGGTAAAGAGCGGTACAGCGAGGAGGAGGACGGGGTATAGTGTATACAGAGGAGGAGGATGGGGGATAGTGTATACAGAGGAGGAGGACGGGGGGATAGTGTATACAGAGGAGGAGGACGGGGGGATAGTGTATACAGAGGAGGAGGACGGGGGGGATAGTGTATACAGAGGAGGAGGACGGGGGGATAGTGTATACAGAGGAGGAGGACGGGGGGATAGTGTATACAGAGGAGGAGGAGGATGGGGGGATAGTGTATACAGAGGAGGAGGAGGATGGGGGGATAGTGTATACAGAGGAGGAGGAGGATGGGGGGATAGTGTATACAGAGGAGGAGGACGGGGGGATAGTGTATACAGAGGAGGAGGAGGATGGGGGGATAGTGTATACAGAGGAGGAGGACGGGGGGATAGTGTATACAGAGGAGGAGGACGGGGGGATAGTGTATACAGAGGAGGAGGACGGGGGGATAGTGTATACAGAGGAGGAGGACGGGGGGATAGTGTATACAGAGGAGGAGGACGGGGGGATAGTGTATACAGAGGAGGAGGACGGGGGATAGTGTATACAGAGGAGGAGGACGGGGGGATAGTGTATACAGAGGAGGAGGACGGGGGGATAGTGTATACAGAGGAGGAGGACGGGGGGATAGTGTATACAGAGGAGGAGGACGGGGGGATAGTGTATACAGAGGAGGAGGACGGGGGGATAGTGTATACAGAGGAGGAGGAGGACGGGGGGATAGTGTATACAGAGGAGGAGGAGGACGGGGGGATAGTGTATACAGAGGAGGAGGAGGACGGGGGGATAGTGTATACAGAGGAGGAGGAGGACGGGGGGATAGTGTATACAGAGGAGGAGGAGGACGGGGGGATAGTGTATACAGAGGAGGAGGAGGACGGGGGGATAGTGTATACAGAGGAGGAGGAGGACGGGGGGATAGTGTATACAGAGGAGGAGGAGGACGGGGGGATAGTGTATACAGAGGAGGAGGAGGACGGGGGGATAGTGTATACAGAGGAGGAGGAGGACGGGGGGATAGTGTATACAGAGGAGGAGGAGGACGGGGGGATAGTGTATACAGAGGAGGAGGAGGACGGGGGGATAGTGTATACAGAGGAGGAGGAGGACGGGGGGATAGTGTATACAGAGGAGGAGGAGGACGGGGGGATAGTGTATACAGAGGAGGAGGAGGACGGGGGGATAGTGTATACAGAGGAGGAGGAGGACGGGGGGATAGTGTATACAGAGGAGGAGGAGGACGGGGGGATAGTGTATACAGAGGAGGAGGAGGACGGGGGGATAGTGTATACAGAGGAGGAGGAGGACGGGGGGATAGTGTATACAGAGGAGGAGGAGGACGGGGGGATAGTGTATACAGAGGAGGAGGAGGACGGGGGGATAGTGTATACAGAGGAGGAGGAGGACGGGGGGATAGTGTATACAGAGGAGGAGGAGGACGGGGGGATAGTGTATACAGAGGAGGAGGAGGACGGGGGGATAGTGTATACAGAGGAGGAGGAGGACGGGGGGATAGTGTATACAGAGGAGGAGGAGGACGGGGGGATAGTGTATACAGAGGAGGAGGAGGACGGGGGGATAGTGTATACAGAGGAGGAGGAGGACGGGGGGATAGTGTATACAGAGGAGGAGGAGGACGGGGGGATAGTGTATACAGAGGAGGAGGAGGACGGGGGGATAGTGTATACAGAGGAGGAGGAGGACGGGGGGATAGTGTATACAGAGGAGGAGGAGGACGGGGGGATAGTGTATACAGAGGAGGAGGAGGACGGGGGGATAGTGTATACAGAGGAGGAGGAGGACGGGGGGATAGTGTATACAGAGGAGGAGGAGGACGGGGGGATAGTGTATACAGAGGAGGAGGAGGACGGGGGGATAGTGTATACAGAGGAGGAGGAGGACGGGGGGATAGTGTATACAGAGGAGGAGGAGGACGGGGGGATAGTGTATACAGAGGAGGAGGAGGACGGGGGGATAGTGTATACAGAGGAGGAGGAGGACGGGGGGATAGTGTATACAGAGGAGGAGGAGGACGGGGGGATAGTGTATACAGAGGAGGAGGAGGACGGGGGGATAGTGTATACAGAGGAGGAGGAGGACGGGGGGATAGTGTATACAGAGGAGGAGGAGGACGGGGGGATAGTGTATACAGAGGAGGAGGAGGACGGGGGGATAGTGTATACAGAGGAGGAGGAGGACGGGGGGATAGTGTATACAGAGGAGGAGGAGGACGGGGGGATAGTGTATACAGAGGAGGAGGAGGACGGGGGGATAGTGTATACAGAGGAGGAGGAGGACGGGGGGATAGTGTATACAGAGGAGGAGGAGGACGGGGGGATAGTGTATACAGAGGAGGAGGAGGACGGGGGGATAGTGTATACAGAGGAGGAGGAGGACGGGGGGATAGTGTATACAGAGGAGGAGGAGGACGGGGGGATAGTGTATACAGAGGAGGAGGAGGACGGGGGGATAGTGTATACAGAGGAGGAGGAGGACGGGGGGATAGTGTATACAGAGGAGGAGGAGGACGGGGGGATAGTGTATACAGAGGAGGAGGAGGACGGGGGGATAGTGTATACAGAGGAGGAGGAGGACGGGGGGATAGTGTATACAGAGGAGGAGGAGGACGGGGGGATAGTGTATACAGAGGAGGAGGAGGACGGGGGGATAGTGTATACAGAGGAGGAGGAGGACGGGGGGATAGTGTATACAGAGGAGGAGGAGGACGGGGGGATAGTGTATACAGAGGAGGAGGAGGACGGGGGATAGTGTATACAGAGGAGGAGGAGGACGGGGGGATAGTGTATACAGAGGAGGAGGAGGACGGGGGGATAGTGTATACAGAGGAGGAGGAGGACGGGGGGATAGTGTATACAGAGGAGGAGGAGGACGGGGGGATAGTGTATACAGAGGAGGAGGAGGACGGGGGGATAGTGTATACAGAGGAGGAGGAGGACGGGGGGATAGTGTATACAGAGGAGGAGGAGGACGGGGGGATAGTGTATACAGAGGAGGAGGAGGACGGGGGGATAGTGTATACAGAGGAGGAGGAGGACGGGGGGATAGTGTATACAGAGGAGGAGGGGGGATAGTGTATACAGAGGAGGAGGAGGACGGGGGGATAGTGTATACAGAGGAGGAGGAGGACGGGGGGATAGTGTATACAGAGGAGGAGGATGTGTAACCCTGTGATCTCTTGCAGTTCAGTAATCTCCTTGGGTCGTTTTTTCGTCGTGGGAATCTGACATTTACCCCCGATGGGAGCTCTCTGCTCAGTCCTGTGGGGAATCGGCTGAGCGTCTTCCACCTGAAGAAGTGAGTGCTGGGCAGGGATCGGCTTCTGATGCCTGGGGATTGGCTCTCCGGGCCCCCCCGTGCTCTCTCTCTCCGGGGGCCCCCCGTGCTCTCTCTCTCCGGGCGCCCCCCCCCCCCCCCCCGTGCTCTCTCTCTCCGGGCGCCCCCCCGTGCTCTCTCTATCCGGGCGCGCCCCCCCCGTGCTCTCTCTCTCCGGGCGCCCCCCCGTGCTCTCTCTCTCCGGGGGCCCCCCCGTGCTCTCTCTCTCCGGGCGCCCCCCCGTGCTCTCTCTCTCCGGGCGCCCCCCCGTGCTCTCTCTCTCCGGGCGCCCCCCCCGTGCTCTCTCTCTCCGGGCGCCCCCCCGTGCTCTCTCTCTCCGGGCGCCCCCCCGTGCTCTCTCTCTCCGGGCGCCCCCCCGTGCTCTCTCTCTCCGGGCGCCCCCCCGTGCTCTCTCTCTCCGGGCGCCCCCCCCCCGTGCTCTCTCTCTCCGGGCGCCCCCCCCCGTGCTCTCTCTCTCCGGGCGCCCCCCCCCCCCCCGTGCTCTCTCTCTCTCTCCGGGCGCCCCCCCCCCCCCCCCCCCCCCCCGTGCTCTCTCTCTCCGGGCGCCCCCCCCGTGCTCTCTCTCTCCGGGCGCCCCCCCCCCGTGCTCTCTCTCTCCGGGCGTCCCCCCCCCCCGTGCTCTCTCTCTCCGGGCGCCCCCCCCCCCCCCCCCCGTGCTCTCTCTCTCCGGGCGCCCCCCCGTGCTCTCTCTCCCTCTCCCTCCCGGGACCCCTGCTCATGACCGTGTTGTCTTCTCCCTCCAGTAATCGTGCGGAGACCCTGCCGGCGGCCACGCGATGTAACATCTCGTGTGTGGCGCTGTCCCCTGATGGCTCTCTGGGGATCCTCGTGGATGAAGGTGCGTTGGGGTGCTGTGATGGCGGATGTTGGGGGAGGGGATGCCCCGTGTGATGCCCCCGTGTGATGCCGCTGTCTGCTCTCTCCACAGAGGGGTCCGCGCTTCTCATCAGCCTCGTCACTAAGTCCGTCCTCAATCACTTCCACTTCCAGCAGCCGGTCCACGCTGTCAGCTTCTCTCCAGACGGCAGGTGAGTGGCCTCCATTGCGGGGTGCGGTCCCTCTGCTGCGGGGTGCGGTCCCTCTGCTGCGGGGTGCGGCCCCTCTGCTGCGGCCCCTCTGCTGCGGGGTGCTCACCCTCCGCCATGTTTGCTCTGCAGGACCTTTGTGGTGTGTAAAGGCTCGGTGGCGCTGCTGTACCGCGCTCCGGGGAAGAGGCGCGACTTCAACGCTTTTGTCTTGGACAAGTCGTTCTACGGTCCCTACGATGAGACGACGTGCATCGACTGGACGGACGACGCCAGGTGCGGGGGAGGGTTGGGTGACCGCTCCCTGGTGTGGAGCTCCGAGTGCCCTGCGGGCCCCTGCCGAGCGACCCGGGCCCCCTGCTGCTCTCCTGATGAGTAACCCGGGGCCCCTGCCACCCCCGGGCCTCCTCCTGCCCCGGCCCTCCCTGATGACTGTTCTTCCCCAGGTGCTTTGCGGTCGGCAGTAAGGACATGACCACCTGGGTGTTCGGAGCGGAGCGCTGGCAGAATCTCATCTACTACAGTCTCGGGGGCCACAAGGACGCCATCGTGTCCTGCTTCTTCCAGGAGGGCAGCCTGGATGTGAGTGTGCGGTGCGGTGTGTGCAGCGCCCCCCGTCCTGAGCCCGCACTCACTGTCCGCCTTCTCCTCCGCAGCTGTACACCATCAGTGCGGACGCCACGCTCTGCACATGGGAGTGTGACACCGCGCTCACCCAGCTCCTGCCCCGACAACCCAGGAGAGAGCCCCCAGCAGAAGAGCTGGCGGAGGAGCGAGGCGAGGAAATCCGGGGGTCTGCGAACCCCGACGCTGAGGAGAAGAGCCGCAGGGTCAAGTACAAGAGGGTCAGCAAGTAAGTCTGCTCCACCTGCGCTGATGTCAGTCATGTCTCCTGCAGTGCTGATGTACCATTGGCCAGTGTGGTGGCACAAGGTGCATGTGGCCTGCCCCGCGTGTGGGGCCCGGCCTGTGTCGTGCCGCGGGGGGGTGGGGCCCGGCCTGTGTCGTGCCGCGGGGGGGTGGGGCCCGGCCTGTGTCGTGCCGCGGGGGGGTGGGGCCCGGCCTGTGTCGTGCCGCGGGGGGGGGGGGGGGGGGGGGGCCCGGCCTGTGTCGTGCCGCGGGGGGGGGGGGGGGGGGGCCCGGCCTGTGTCGTGCCGCGGGGGGGTGGGGCCCGGCCTGTGTCGTGCCGCGGGGGGGTGGGGCCCGGCCTGTGTCGTGCCGCGGGGGGTGGGGCCCGGCCTGTGTCGTGCCGCGGGGGGGGGGGGCCCGGCCTGTGTCGTGCCGCGGGGGGTACATTCACATCCTTTCTCTTGTCTTCAGACATTTCTTCAATAAGGACGGAGACTTCACCTCGCTGACCGCCGCCGCCTTCCACAAGAAGCTGAATGTCCTGGTGAGCGGTTTCTCCTCCGGAGCCTTCCACATCCACGAGCTGCCGGACCTGAGTCTCATCCACTCCCTCAGGTGACTGCCCGCCGTGTCCGTGAGCTGCCGCCATGTTGCTGTGGCCCCTCCACATGTGGTGACGCTGCTTCTTCTCTAGTATTTCAGATCAGAGCATCTCCTCCATCGCTATCAACAGCACCGGGGACTGGATCTCGTTTGGTAGCAGCGGTAAGTAGAGCTGCTTCCCTCCTGGGGTGGCGCCCACACCGTCCTGTCCCCCTTCTGTTTGGCGCCCACACCGTCCTGTCCCCCTCTTGGGGTGGCGCCCACACCGTCCTGTCCCCCTCTTGGGGTGGCGCCCACACCGTCCTGTCCCCCTCTTGGGGTGGCGCCCACACCGTCCTGTCCCCCTCTTGGGGTGGCGCCCACACCGTCCTGTCCCCCTCTTGGGGTGGCGCCCACACCGTCCTGTCCCCCTCTTGGGGTGGCGCCCACACCGTCCTGTCCCCCTCTTGGGGTGGCGCCCACACCGTCCTGTCCCCCTCTTGGGGTGGCGCCCACGCCGTCCTGTCCCCCTCTTGGGGTGGCGCCCACGCCGTCCTGTCCCCCTCCTGTTTGGCGTCCACACCGTCGCGTCACCATTGCCCCTCCCTTACCGTTCCACTGTGGGTGATGTCTGTCTTGTCCGCCTCCCCCTCCCGGGCGGTGTCCACGCTGTCTCCCATCTGTGACCCCGCAGGGTAATGGCGGCTCTGTCCTGCAGGTCTGGGTCAGCTGCTGGTGTGGGAATGGCAGAGCGAATCCTATGTCCTGAAGCAGCAGGGACACTTCAACAACATGGTGGCGCTGTGCTACTCCCCGGACGGCCAGCACCTCGTCACCGGGGGAGATGACGGCAAGGTAAGAGGGGGCTGGGCTGGTGTCGCACCGTGCTGGTGCTGTCAGGATCCTGCTGACCCCCTATCTCTCGGCAGGTGAAGGTGTGGGACACAAGTAGTGGCTTCTGCTTCGTGACTTTCACAGACCACACCAGCAGCGTCACCGCCGTCAGCGTCACCGCTAATGGGCAGGCTGTGCTCAGCGCCTCCCTGGACGGCACCGTCAGAGCGTACAGCTTGATGAGGTGGGTGTCTGTACATGGCCGCTGCCTGCGTGGCCCAAAGCCGGGGGCTCACCCATCATCTCATTCCAGGTATCGTAACTTCAGGACGTTCACGTCTCCTCGGCCCACCCAGTTCTCCTGCCTGGCTGTGGACGGCAGCGGAGACGTCGTGTGCGCCGGCGCTCAGGACTCGTACGAGATCTACGTGTGGAGCATGCAGACCGGGAGACTCCTGGACGTGAGTGCCACGGGCCCGTACACCTGGTGGGGACCACCCGCAGAATCCCACCCACCATAACCCACAGCTGTGACCGGCTGCCAGTCTTCTGGCCGCAGCTCTGCCCCACTGCTGTGTGTAATGGGATACCAGGAGCATGAGGCTGCCGCTGGGGGCCTCCGCTCTGCTGCCGTCGCTGGGGGCCTCCGCTCTGCTGCATTATCCCTTTCACGCACGCTCGTTTTCCTGTGTCTTTAACCTCCCAGGTTACTGTCCCTTTAAGTGACCTTTACTGACGAGGATCCGGATATGCTCTTCCTCTGTCATGTTAGGTTTTGGCCGGACACGAGGGGCCGATCAGCAGCGTGGCTTTTAACCCTTGGAAGTCTGTTCTGGCCACCGCCTCCTGGGACCGGACGGTCAGACTCTGGGATATGACGGACAGCTGGAAGACGACGGAGACCCTGAACTTGACGGCAGAGGGTGAGTAGATGATTGGCAGCGGTGGAGGCCTCTCAGTTCTGGCTTGACATTGCGTGGTGGGGCTGTGTGATGGCCCCCATACCCACCTCGCGTTTATGACCATGTCTTGTCTGTTCCTCAGCGCTCGTGGTCACTTTCCGTCCTGATGGCAGAGAAATAGCAGTGGCTTCCTTGGATGGTCAGATCACCATGTGGGATCCAGAGAAGGGGATTCAGACCGGATCCATTGAGGGGAGACACGACCTCCAGCTGGGGCGCAAAGAGACAGATAAGATTACGGCCAAGCACTCCTCGAAGGGGAAGTGAGTGACTGCTCCTCCTCCGCTGGGAGCTCCTCACCCCGTCAGCCGAGCCCACCTCCTCACCAGTGTTTATTCCTCAGGGCCTTCACCTCCCTGTGTTACTCTGCGGACGGCCATGCTCTTCTCGCCGGTGGCGCCTCGCGCTTTGTGTGCATTTACCATGTCAGGGAGCAGCTGCTCGCCAAGAAGTTTGAGATCTCCTGTAACCATTCTCTGGATGCCATGGAGGTGAGAAGGCGACGACCAAGGGGTTAATATGGTTTGGGCCAAAATAATGTTAGATGGTGACACGTTTTGTTCCAAACACATCCCAGATCCAGTCCTATAAAATCTGGTCTTATAGTGCCGGCTTGCAGCTTTATTCTGAGGGATTCACATCCTAATTGGGGGAAGGGGTTATGAATTGCAGCACTTTAATATGGAGATGCCTCTTATTAAAGAGATCAGAATTAATTGGACAATTATCTCAGAAGCTCGAAAATGGGCTTTCCTTCATTAATCCATCATTAAAGAAGCAGGTAAAAGGTCTGGAGCTGATTCCCGGTGCGGCATTTGCATTTGGAAGTTGTTGCTGTAAACCCACAACATGCGGATAAAGGAAGAGAAACTGACCATCATTAGGCTGGAAGACATTAAATCAGAGAGCACAAATGTGCATAAAAAAGAGAGCGGCCTGCTAAGCTGGGAACTCAGAAAGGCCTGGACGTCCCCTTAAGACACCAGTGGTGTATGATCGCAAAATCCTTCCCATGGTGAAGAAAATCCCACCCAAGTGATGACTCCAGGAAGTCGGGGTCTCGGCATCTAAGTCTACATACAGAGACTTCTTGAGAGCAAATACAGAGGGGTGACAACAAGGTGCAAACATTAATCAGCCGGAAAATAGGAAGGCCGGATTAGACTTTACCGAAAAAACATCGAAAGAAGGCTTGGAGCGGCTCCTGATCCTCGCACATCCTCTGTAACACATGGTGGAGGCGGTGTGATGGCGTGGGCATGCATGGCTTCCAGTGGCACCGGTCACTAGTGATTATTGATGTCACTGAAGACAGGATCTGCCAGATGAATCCTGTGTGTACAGGGCGAGACTCTGCTCAGATCCAACCAAATGCAGCAAGGAATGGGCGCCAGGCCTCACATCGGAGGAGACCAGTGATGGTGACGGCCATGGCGCCAGGCTGTCATTGCTGCAAAGCCTCACACCAGAGGAGACCAGCGATGGTGACAGCCATGGCCTCCAGACCTCAGGCTGTCATTGCTGCAAAGCCTCACACCGGAGGAGACCAGCGATAGTGACAGCCATGGCCTCCAGACCTCAGGCTGTCATTGCTGCAAAGCCTCACACCAGAGGAGACCAGCGATGGTGACAGCCATGGCCTCCAGACCTCAGGCTGTCATTGCTGCAAAGCCTCACACCAGAGGAGACCAGCGATGGTGACAGCCATGGCCTCCAGACCTCAGGCTGTCATTGCTGCAAAGCCTCACACCGGAGGAGACCAGCGATAGTGACAGCCATGGCCTCCAGACCTCAGGCTGTCATTGCTGCAAAGCCTCACACCAGAGGAGACCAGCGATGGTGACAGCCATGGCATCCAGACCTCAGGCTGTCATTGCTGCAAAGCCTCACACCGGAGGAGACCAGCGATGGTGACAGCCATGGCCTCCAGACCTCAGGCTGTCATTGCTGCAAAGCCTCACACCGGAGGAGACCAGCGATAGTGACAGCCATGGCATCCAGACCTCAGGCTGTCATTGCTGCAAAGCCTCACACTGGAGGAGACCAGCGATGGTGACAGCCATGGCCTCCAGACCCCAGGCTGTCATTGCTGCAAAGCCTCACACTGGAGGAGACCAGCGATGGTGACAGCCATGGCCTCCAGACCTCAGGCTGTCATTGCTGCAAAGCCTCACACAGGAGGAGACCAGCGATGGTGACGGCCATGGCCTCCAGACCTCAGGCTGTCATTGCTGCAAAGCCTCACACCGGAGGAGACCAGCGATGGTGACAGCCATGGCCTCCAGACCTCAGGCTGTCATTGCTGCAAAGCCTCACACAGGAGGAGACCAGCGATGGTGACGGCCATGGCCTCCAGACCTCAGGCTGTCATTGCTGCAAAGCCTCACACCGGAGGAGACCAGCGATGGTGACAGCCATGGCCTCCAGACCTCAGGCTGTCATTGCTGCAAAGCCTCACACCGGAGGAGACCAGCGATAGTGACAGCCATGGCCTCCAGACCTCAGGCTGTCATTGCTGCAAAGCCTCACACCGGAGGAGACCAGCGATGGTGACGGCCATGGCCTCCAGACCTCAGGCTGTCATTGCTGCAAAGCCTCACACCGGAGGAGACCAGCGATGGTGACGGCCATGGCCTCCAGACCTCAGGCTGTCATTGCTGCAAAGCCTCACACAGGAGGAGACCAGCGATGGTGACGGCCATGGCCTCCAGACCTCAGGCTGTCATTGCTGCAAAGCCTCACACCGGAGGAGACCAGCGATGGTGACAGCCATGGCCTCCAGACCTCAGGCTGTCATTGCTGCAAAGCCTCACACAGGAGGAGACCAGCGATGGTGACGGCCATGGCCTCCAGACCTCAGGCTGTCATTGCTGCAAAGCCTCACACCGGAGGAGACCAGCGATGGTGACGGCCATGGCCTCCAGACCTCAGGCTGCCATTGCTGCAAAGCCTCACACCGGAGGAGACCAGCGATGGTGACGGCCATGGCCCCAGGCTGTCACTATACAAAGCCTCACACCGGAGGAGACAAGCGATGGTGACGGCCATGGCCTCCAAACCTCAGGCTGTCATTATACGAAGCCTCACACTGGAGGACACCAGCGATGGTGACGGTCGTGGCCTCCAGACTTTAGGCCGTCATTGCTGCAAAGGATTCTCTACAAAGGGTTAAACATGGACATTTTATTTATGGGAAAGTGAATTTGTCCAATTACTTCTGAGCTCTGAAAGGAGAATCATTAGAAAAATGGCTGCAATTTCTAATTGTTTCAAGTTAATTAAAAGACAAATCTCCAGTGAGAGTCTCAATTTCAATTGTAAAAATAGCGACCTGCAGAGCTGAAATCACGAGGATTCAGGGTGGATTGATTTAAATCACGCCGATTTAAATCATGATTTAAATCACGATTTAAATCAAAAGATTTTTTTCTATTTAAATCGGATCGATTTAAATCATGATTTTAATCATGATTTAAATCACTGATTTAAATCAAAAGGTTTTTTTTAATATAAATCACGATTAAAATGAGAAGTGAGAGCAGTGCGCATGTGCGCCCATAGTTACACGGACGAAACTAGGGGCAACGATCTGACGCCAGGGTGAGGGGGGACCCCAAAGTAAGTAAAAATCTTTTTTGTTTTACTATATGGCAATAGGTAGGTGTTTAAAAGCAGCATGTCTTAATTGTATAAACTATTAATAGCCTCCACATTTTGTTCATACTGCCCCTTTAATTCCACACTTCTAGCTTGGTTTCACTTTTGGTTTAGTTTCTTTTTCCATTCAGTTGACATGCCCAAACTTGTTGGATAGTCAGCATCCTACAGAAACCTCTGGAAGAGCATGGCATTGTGAATGTTACACATATACAGCCTTTATTCTACTGAGTTAAACAACTCAGCTTTATCTCATGATGGAAGAACCTTTGGATGGTAAAATATTTTCCTCAAAAAGCAGTTTATTGAAAAAAATCCGATTTAAATAAAAAAAATCCGATTTAAATCAAAAAAATCCGATTTTTTTTTTGATTTTTTTAAAAAAACATTGATTTTTATCCACCCTGCGAGGATTAGGCTCTGGCCAAAGATGTAATTACCTGACTGTATAAGGAGTCGGCTCTAACTCTTACAGTCCGTCCACTTCTTCTTTTCCCTTTATCTTCGCCTCCTTTCTTTTCTTCATTGTCTGTTTCTCTACTTTTCCCTCTTTCCTCGTCTCTCTCGCTCTTCTTATATTTTATCTCTTCCTCTCCTGCTCTTCTTTCACCTCTGGTGTTCATTTTCTTCCTAAGCCTTGTCTGTTCCTCTCCTTTCTTATCTTCCTACTCTTCCACATCTGCCTCCTCCATTGGGCACTGAGCGCCCATCACCTGAGACTCGCTCTTCCCTGTCTTGTCTTTTTCAATTTCTCCATCTTTCCCTCTCCTTTTATTGCTCTTTTCCCCGTATTTTTCTCCTCACATTATTGTTCCTCCCTTTCTATCGTTTCCGTACCATGTTTCCTCTCGCCTCGTTTCCTCCCGCCTCGCCTCGTTTCCTCCCGCCTCGCCTCGTTTCCTCCCGCCTCGCCTCCTCCCCCCTCGCCTCGTTTCCTCCCGCCTCGCCTCGTTTCTTCCCGTCTGTTTATTTCCCATTGCCTCTCATCCTTTACCTTACTATTAGGAGTTTCTGGACCGCCGTAAGATGACGCAGTTTGGGAGTCTGGCTTTGGTTGATGAGGGAGCGGGGGATGTGGATGGCGTCACTTTGAGTCTTCCAGGAGTCCGTAAAGGTAGGCTGTGTTCTGCTGTTAACGGTGCTGAAGTCCGTGTGTTGGGAGACTTACTGATGGCCATTTTTCAGGTGATCTGAGCTCTAGGCATTTCAAGCCTGAAATCCGTGTGACATCATTACGCTTCTCTCCCACCGGTGAGTGATCGACATGATGGGCGATGAGGCGGTGACTGGGGTCTCGTACTAAGTGTCTTTCTGATCTCAGGGCGCAGTTGGGCTGCCACCTCCACAGAGGGTCTCCTCATTTACTCCCTGGACTCCAGTTCGGTGTTTGATCCTTTCCAGCTGGATGAAGAGGTGACAGCCGGCAGTGTCCATCAGACGCTGCGGAAACGCGAGTGGACCCGTGCCCTAGTGATGGCTATGAGACTCAATGAAGAGCGTCTTCTAGGGGAGGCACTGGAGAGTGTGCCCCACACGGACAGTGAGTGCTCTATTACTTGTGGTCGCCACGTCTGTACATGTGTCCGTGTCATCGGTGTCTATCTCCTATAGTTAAGGTCCTGTGCTCGTCCCTCCCGGAGCCGTACGTGGAGCGGCTGCTGGTGTTCCTGGCGGCTCAGATCGATCGCTCCCGGCACTTGCAGTTCTACCTGATCTGGGCCCATGAGTTGTTGATGCAGCACGGCCAGAAGCTGAAGACTCGGTAATTATCTCCTCTCTCCATGGTCCTGGCCTGATCGGAGATGTCTGCTTTCTCAACGCCGATCCCTTCTGTCCACAGCT
The DNA here is from genome assembly GCF_051348905.1 of Ranitomeya variabilis. Taxonomy (NCBI): domain Eukaryota; kingdom Metazoa; phylum Chordata; class Amphibia; order Anura; family Dendrobatidae; genus Ranitomeya; species Ranitomeya variabilis. The sequence goes on from NC_135234.1 coordinate 2,743,101, forward strand.
CTGTCTCCCTGATGCCGGCCATTCACTCCCTGCAGAAGAGCATCCAGGCTCACGTCACGGACATCGCAAGGCTGTAAGTACCCGGTGCTTTCTGAAGCCTCTGCCTCTGCTCTGGAGGGCGAGATCTGGCCGTTATCGCACTGACTTGGGAAATCATGGTCCTACGCCATTTGTATTACCCAAGAATGGTGGAGCCCAGAACCCACAATGGTGGCATTGATCAACGTATTTCTGCACATCATACGGGAACATGAATTCATGGTGCAGAATACGAGGCCCAGCGTGTCTGCATCTGGTGATGACTTGACCTTCTTCTGATGTTTCTTCTAGCTGTGATTGGAATCGGTACAACATGCGCTTTGCCGTCTGCCTGTCCCAGCAGCGAGGAGTGAAGCGTGCGGCCACAGAGCGGGACGTAGAGTCAGACGTGGAGTCCATGAGTGATGGCAGCGGAGGAACGGACACTGACCACTGATTTGGGTGGTGGGGAAGAGACTTGGGATTGTGTCATGATGTGGAGGGAGGATGCGGTTTCTGGCCTCCACCATCTTGTGCGTGTGGCAGTATGATCCTCACACCCGCTGGCGGAGAGCTGCTGGATCATTTGTGCCTTACAAGGATGTGTAGATATGTATTTATAAACGGCAGTGGCGTCTACAGACTGTAGTAAAGGCGTCTCGCTTGCTTTTCTCAGGCTTCTGGTCATGTGGGGTGTCACGATTCACACCGTGACTGTCAAGATCCCTTAGCCGCTGCCCACAATGTGTCACGGATTGGGGTGACTTTAGACCAGCAGACGGCTATCACATGTGCAGGGGGCTTATCTTAGTTATCCCTCCACTGCCACAATGTGATGAAAAAAAAAAAAACACACACGAGGCTATTGACCTCTTAGTTTACAGCAGGGGCTTATTTTAGGTATCCCACTGCTCTTCAGTATACCATGAACTGCAGGGATTTGTGTATCCCGCTTACAGTTCCACTTAAACCTTGCAGCTCTCTGGCGCCCCCCTTACTTTCAGGTCAGATTAGGTACTGCACCTAGGGTAATTATTCGCCAGAAAGGCTGCCTGCTATGTACTGGCTATTGGGCACGCTGCAGCGACGCGATAACTACTCCCACTCAGGCAGGAACAATAATTATCAAGCCGCAGTCGCTGCAATGTCACCCAAAGGCCTGCACACGGTAGTGCCGCCACCAGCTCCGATTAAACGGGGCCGGAGCTAACCCAAAACAGTAGCGTAATTCCCTTCAGAGATGGTGCGGTTTAGGGCAGGAAGAACGAACTAATATTAAATATTATACCCCATAAATGATTTTTAGGCAGTGTTTATAAAATATTTTACAAAGATGTTACAAATGAGACAATTGCAAATATGTACAAGGTAATTATAAAAATAAAAGGATTAAATGAAGAAAAGGTAACACTCACATATTCTCAGATCATTGCATTGCAGGCAACAGGCTAGGAGAACTTTCCATCTATCCCAGTGCATTTGCACTCGCAGTCTGGTCGCTTCAGGTAAAAACTCACAACTCCCCCCTGGAAGCCTGCCAGCAACTTTATAACCTACAGCCTGTGACCTCACAGAAAGGGCTGGTTTTTCCAACCCCTCCTCTCTCGTCAGGGTTGCTCACTGCATTAAATATATCTGATGCCCGTAACTTCGCTCCAGAACATGTCATACACGTACCATACCCAGCATTCATCTCGGATTAACGTGGGCTTTCTAATGAGATCAAATATGTCCTATTATTTACAGAGCAATCCCTACTTCTTCACCTGATGGAGTTAGACGTCTGTGTTTAGAGTGATGGGTAGATGCTTCGATGGAGATCAAGGATATGTATTTATCATTCTATCGTACATCGTTTGCCTAATATCTTACAAAAATGGAACAAAGGACCGCATGGTTCTAGAGACTTAGAATCCAGTTCTTGCTGGAGGAAGCTTCTACCTGGTCGTAAACATTCCTTTAGGCAATAAAACGCTCTCCCCCCATGTACATTGGCAAGGCAAGCTCAACTCTGAAGTAAAAGAGAAGGGGGGGTTTCTTAGCCCACATCCTGGGCTGACAAGAGAAACTAAACTTATGATATTTCATACCATATCGTGACACCTCCCCCTTTTGGCGTGCGCTACGGCGGCAGAACCTCTCGGTATGCCTCCATGCGCACCTCCGTGGGTTCACCCTGGCGGGAGAGTCCATCTGCATTCCCATGCTCTTTGCCCGCTTTGTGTTTAATGGTGAAGTCAAATTGCTGAAGGGCAAGGCTCCAGCGTAGCAACCTGCCGTTGGTTCCACACATGGTGCTTAGCCAGCGCAGAGGGTTGTGGTCGGTCACCACCGTGAAGGTGCGACCGTACAAGTAGGGCTGCAAGCGCTGCAGGGCCCAGACTATGGCCAGGCACTCCTTCTCGATGGTGGAGTAGGCCACTTCCCTCGGCAAAAGTTTCCGGCTCAGGTACAACACGGGGTGCTCTTGGTTCTCCGAGTCCACCTGGCTGAGCACAGCACCAAGGCCAAACTCGCTGGCGTCAGTCTGTACCAAGAATGGTCGACTGCTTTCAACACAGGGGCGTTGCACATTGCGGTTTTCAACGCCTGGAAGGCCCCCTCACAGCCATCTGTCCAGTTGACGATGTGGGGTAGCTTCTTCCTGGTGAGGTCCGTCAAAGGTTTTGCCAGGCTACTATAGTGCTGCACGAAGCGCCTATAGTACCCTGCAGTGCCCAGGAAGGACATCACCTGTTTCTTGTTCCTGGGAGTGGGCCAGTTCACGATCACGCCCACTTTGTCAGGCTCTGGCTTTAGGGTGTTTCCACCTACCCGGTGCCCCAGGTAGTGAACCTCCCTCATGCCCATCTGGCACTTTCCCGGCTTGATAGTCAGTCCTGCTCGGTGAGTTCGCCCGAGCACCTCCTCGAGATGCTGCAGGTGTTCATCCCAGGAAGGACTGAAGATGGCAATGTCATCTAAGTACGCCACAGCGTACTTCTCCAGTCCCTGAAGCAGGAGATTGACCATCCGCTGGAAAGTGGCAGGGGCATTCTTCATGCCGAAGGGCATGACCGTGGACTCGTACAGTCCAAAGGGTGTGATAAAGGCGGACTTCTCCTGCGCCTCGGGGCTCAGGGGAATCTGCCAGTATCCTCGACTCAGATCCATTATTGTCAGGTATTTTGCGCCAGCTAACTTCTCAAGCAGCTCCTCGATGCGCGGCATTGGGTGCGCATCAGAGGCTGTAATGGCGTTGAGCCCCCTGTAGTCCACGCAGAACCGAGTGGTCAGGTCCTTCTTTGGCACGAGAACTACAGGTGAGGCCCACGCGCTCTTTGACCGTCGAATCACCCCCAGCTGTAACATCTCATCAATCTCCTGGCGCATAATCTGCTGCACCTGGTCAGAGATTCGATAGGGTGTTCGCCGTAGTGGAGCGCGATTCCCGGTGTCCACCTCATGGACCGCTAACTCAGTCCTTCCAGGCCGGTTGGAGAACACGACCCGGAAGGGTTCCAGTGTGGTTTGCAACTGCAACCGCTGTGGTTCATCTAGCGAGGCGCTCACCTCCACGTCCTCAATGGACCCACGGGCCTTGGCTTGGGCCAGCATGTCCAGGAGGGTGTCTTCCTCCCCGTCTTCGGGTGCGCTGCAGACCGGTAGGACGAAAGGTTCACGTTCGTGATGAGCCTTCATCATGTTGACGTGAAAGGCCTTTCGCCTACCCCGAGTGTGGTCAAGCGTGACCACGTAGGTGACCGGGTTGAGCTGTTGGTGGACGACGTACGGGCCCTCCCAGGCTGCCTGAAGCTTATCCGTTGGTACAGGAACCAGCACCCACACCTTTTGACCCACGTGGTAGGTCCGCTCCCGGGCGTTCTGGTCGTACCAGTGCTTCTGATCAGCTTGAGCCTGCGTCATGTTGTCATGCACCAACTGCGTCAAGGTCTGCATCTTGTCACGGAAGCGCAGGACATACTCCACTATGGACACTTCAGAAGGGTTCGGCTCCTCTTCCCAGGATTCTCTTACCAACCCAAGGGGTCCCCGGACTCGCCTGCCGTACAGGAGCTCGAAGGGGGAGAACCCCGTCGAGGCCTGCGGAACCTCTCGGTAAGCAAATAGCAGGTGTGGGAGGTACCGCTCCCAGTCGCGCCCTTGTGTCTCAACCAGCATGCGTAGCATCTGTTTGAGGGTACCATTGAAGCGTTCACACAAGCCATTGGTCTGTGGGTGATACGCACTCGATACCAGGTGCTTCACCTGCATTTTCTTACAGAGAGCCTCCATTGGGTGAGACATAAATTGGGTCCCTTGATCAGTAAGCATTTCCCTGGGAAATCCTACACGTGAAAAGATGGCCAAAAGGGCATCCGCCACCTTATCTGCCCTAGTTGACGACAGAGCTACTGCCTCTGGGTACCGGGTAGCGTAGTCTACCACAGTAAGAATATATTGCTTTCCAGAGCTGCTGGGGACGGCCAGCGGGCCCACAATGTCCACCGCAATCCTCTGGAAAGGCTCCTCTATCACTGGCAAAGGGATCAGGGGAGCCTTAAGAGCAGGCCCCGCCTTCCCCACTCTTTGACAGGTGACGCAGGAGCGGCAGTAGTTTGACACATCTGTCCCCATCTTAGGCCAATAGAAGTGTTGAGACAGCCGGGCCTTAGTTTTGCTGATCCCCAAGTGTCCAGCTAGCGGGATCTCATGGGCAATCCGCAACAACTCACCCCGGAATTGCTGTGGGACGACCAACTGTCTTTCCCTCAACCACTCCTTTTGTGATTCTCCGGGTACTGTCTCCCGGTACAACCTTCCTCCTTCCCAGAACACCTCCTTATCAGTCTCGGAGAATGACGTCCCGGCGAGTTGTCTCAAACTCTCTAGGCTCGCATCTGTGTGCAGAGCTGCCTTAAACTCCTGGCTAGGGGAAGCCAGAAGCGACGTCAGGGTCCCTTCCCCACGGGAACCCTCTTGGACCTGCTCTGGGTCCACCTCTGGTTCAGTCACACTGATGACTGAGGAGGGTCCGGAAGGCAGACAGGTATCTGCGTTCCGGGCACTCTGACTGCGGGTGACAGCAGCTACGTAGGCTGTCTCCCCGGGGGTTTCCACAGACCCATCAGCCGATGCTGCTATGGGCTCTACCTCCCCATCCACCCCCATTACCTCAGGAGCATTGCTACTTATGGGCCAGTTACCTTCCTCGGTGGCACTGGTCAATTGCATGGCATCACCTTCCTCACGGTTCCCATGTATCTCCCCATTTCTTGTAGCACCGACACTTGCCCCTGCTAGGGGTTCCTCAGCCGTCTCACTCCGCAGAGCGACGTGGCTGAGCACTCCTGTACCTATGGACACATCAACTTTCACAGAAACATCATTATCAGATACAGTTGGCACAGGTACAACGTTTTCACCATCAGTCCTAGGGAAAAAATGGTTAGCAGATGCATCACTACAAGATAAAGCATGGTCAGGTAACACATGCGATTTCCCATCATCATCATCACCAGGGTTAACTTTACCCTCATTAGTAGATTGGGGAGGGGTGTCAATGACGTAGTATGCAAACAACCTCCCCAAATCAGTCCCCAACAAAACATCAGTGGGCAAATTATCAGACAGCCCCACTTCCTTCACCCCGCTCCCAGCACCCCAATCAATATAAACCCGGGCCATCAGTAAGGGACAGCTGATGCCCCCAATCCCAGTGACAGTTAGGGTTTTCCCCGGAATGATTTCTTCAGGGGCCGCCAGTTCGGGTCGGATGAGGGTTCGTTCAGCCCCGGTGTCCTTGAGGCCTGTAGCAACACGACCTCCCACAATGACATGCTGTACGTTATCACACCCCCTCCCAGCCACACCACCCACCAAAAGAACTGCTGCATTAGGCCCTGGGGCCTGGGATGAGGGGTTCTTCTGCTTGGCTGGACATCGGGGACTGATGTGACCAGTCTGCCTGCAGTGGTAACACTGGCGAAGTTCGGTGGTAGGTCTGGTGCTGTTGGCCACGGGGACAGGACCTCTGGTGTGTTGGCTGGCAGGGGTACTGGCGTTGGATGCAGGCTTACCTCCTCTCCAGCTGGAGGTGACTGGCTTCCGCACTTCCGATCTACGGTTGGCCTCATAGGCATCGGCAATCTGCGCTGCTTTCGTCACGTCTTTGGGTTCTCTGTCCATCACGAACTGTCGCACCTCAGTTGGGCACAGATGGAAGAACTGGTCTTTGATCATCAGGTCTCGCAGCTGTGCAAAGGTGGTCACTGACAGTCCTTGGGTCCACTGGTCAAAGTGGGTCCCCAGTCCATGCACCACATCACTGTACCTGCCGGGTGGGCCACGTTGGAGGGTCCGAAACTTTTTACGGTACACCTTGGGTGTAAGCTGGTACTTGGCTATGAGAGCCTGCTTGATGGCCTCATAGTCACCATCTTGTTCTTGAGGGAGAACAGCAAACGCCTCCAGAGCTTTTCCTCTCAGCCCTGGTGTCAGGTATCGTGCCCATTCTTGTGTAGGCAGCTGGTACTGTCTGCAGGCTTTCTCAAAGGCCCGCAGAAAAGTGTCCAAGTCCCCATCCTTTTCCATAACAGGAAAGTGGTCGGGCCGGGGCTTCGGTATCTGAGCGCTGCTGGGCTCACGACTCTGGGACGACCCCTGCATTTGCAGTCGGGCCATCTGCAGCTGGTACTCCCGCTGCGCTTGGGCCTCTCGCTCGGCTCGCTGGGCCTCTCGCTCGGCTCGGGCCTCAGCCTCCTGCCGGTATTGCTGAATCAGCTGCCGACGTCCCTCATGGTCGTCAGTGGGGAATTCTTTCAAGGCCGCCTGCAGGTGGGGGTCCAATTCGCCCGGATTGCTAACAGGGCCAGCATTCAGTGGTTGGACCTCTGCTGCAGCACCATGTTCGCTGGTGCTGGCATCTGCGGCTTCTGGGCTCTGTGAGTGGTCTAGAGCGGCTTCCCATTGCATCAGGGCTGTGACCAGTTCGCTTTTGTTTTTGCTTGCATAGTCAATGTGCTGTGACTTGCATAAGGCAACAAGGGTGTCTCTGGTCTGCTGTTCATAAAAGGCTTCTCCCAGCCCAACCATGGTTGCCAAATAAAAGATAGGATAGAAAAACGTAGAAAAAGGGAGGGGATAATTACCAGTACACAATTGTCTCACCACTAATAAGCACTGAGTTCGTTCTCCCAAACTTATTTGCGCAGAGTTCTCGCAAGAACTTTCTGCAAGTTTTTAGTGAGAGGAATGATTGCTCAAACCAAATCACTAATGCTCTAAGATCCCACCGCCTTGCCACCACTTGTCACGATTCACACCGTGACTGTCAAGATCCCTTAGCCGCTGCCCACAATGTGTCACGGATTGGGGTGACTTTAGACCAGCAGACGGCTATCACATGTGCAGGGGGCTTATCTTAGTTATCCCTCCACTGCCACAATGTGATGAAAAAAAAAAAACACACACGAGGCTATTGACCTCTTAGTTTACAGCAGGGGCTTATTTTAGGTATCCCACTGCTCTTCAGTATACCATGAACTACAGGGATTTGTGTATATCCCGCTTACAGTTCCACTTAAACCTTGCAGCTCTCTGGCGCCCCCCTTACTTTCAGGTCAGATTAGGTACTGCACCTAGGGTAATTATTCGCCAGAAAGGCTGCCTGCTATGTACTGGCTATTGGGCACGCTGTAGCGACGCGATAACTACTCCCACTCAGGCAGGAACAATAATTATCAAGCCGCAGTCGCTGCAATGTCACCCAAAGGCCTGCACACGGTAGTGCCGCCACCAGCTCCGATTAAACGGGTCCGTAGCTAACCCAAAACAGTAGCGTAATTCCCTTCAGAGACAGGGTGCGGTTTAGGGCAGGAAGAACGAACTAGTATTAAATATACCCCATAAATGATTTTTAGGCAGTGTTTATAAAATATTTTACAAAGATGTTACAAATGAGACAATTGCAAATATGTACAAGGTAATTATAAAAATAAAAGGATTAAATGAAGAAAAGGTAACACTCACATATTCTCAGATCATTACATTGCAGGCAACAGGCTAGGAGAACTTTCCATCTATCCCAGTGCATTTGCACTCGCAGTCTGGTCGCTTCAGGTAAAAACTCACAACTCCCCCCTGGAAGCCTGCCAGCAACTTTATAACCTACAGCCTGTGACCTCACAGAAAGGGCTGTTTTTTCCAACCCCTCCTCTCTCGTCAGGGTTGCTCACTGTGCATTAAATATATCTGATGCCCGTAACTTCGCTCCAGAACATGTCATAAACGTACCATACCCAGCATTCATCTCGGATTAACGTGGGCTTTCTAATGAGATCAAATATGTCCTATTATTTACAGAGCAATCCCTACTTCTTCACCTGATGGAGTTAGACGTCTGTGTTTAGAGTGATGGGTAGATGCTTCGAGTGAGATCAAGGATATGTATTTATCATTCTCCTATCGTACATCGTCTGCCTAATATCTTACAAAAATGGAACAAAGGACCGCATGGTTCTAGAGACTTAGAATCCAGTTCTTGCTGGAGGAAGCTTCTACCTGGTCGTAAACATTCCTTTAGGCAATAAAACGCTCTCCCCCCATGTACATTGGCAAGGCAAGCTCAACTCTGAAGTAAAAGAGAAGGGGGGTTTCTTAGCCCACATCCTGGGCTGACAAGAGAAACTAAACTTATGATATTTCATACCATATCGTGACATGGGGGTTTTCTCTGCAGCACAGCTCGGTCCGAGTCTTCAGGCGTGACTCGCAGAGTCACAACGTCTGTCCTGTCCTTATGAAGTTCCCACGTGGTCGACCCAAGCCCCGTTACCACCAGATAAGAGCTTCAGGTCCAGGAACGTGCCCAAGTGCTGGGCCCGAGACCCAAAAACAGGAGGCTGGACAGATGTCAGTTACCACCTGTCCGCTTGCCATGATGATGGTGAGGGTTCTGCTGTAGGGTCCATGGCTGGTGTCGGGGTCTAGGGCTGACAGAAGGCCAGTTGTTATGGGCTTCACCCTCCTTAGTGACAGCATTCGGCGCTGATATCTATAGGGTCCGTACATACCGACCCCAGTACATCGCGGCTGCGTGGTTGTATGTGTGTGACGGCAGCATGTGACGGGCCGGGGTATGAGCAGTACTGACAGGATGGAGAACAGCGGCTGATGAGTCTGTGATTGCCTGGTGGCATTGCTGACATGTGCAACCTGGCCCCAAAATTCATGGCCGCAGCGGTGGGGACACGTATCCCCCCCAGTAACGAGAGCTACCCTGGCCTCCGCATACTGCAGAAATAGGGAGTCGCCTCATAAAGTCACAGCCAGCTAACCCTCCCCTGCACCCCCCACTCCCCCCTTCTGTGCTGCCGTGTCCCCCCTACCTGTGTGCGGCCGTGTCAGTCTCCCACCTCCACCTGTGCAGCCATGTCGGTCTCCCCCCTACCTCTGTGCGGCTGTATCCCCCCTCCCCCCCTTCTGTGTGGCCGTGTCCCCCCTACCTCTGTGCGGCCGTGTCCCCCTTTGCGCCATGTCGGTCTCCCCCCTCCCCCTACCTTTGTGCGGTTGTGTCCCCCCCCTACCTCTGTGCGGCCGTGTCCCCCCTACCTCTGTGCGGCCGTGTCCCCCTTTGCGCCATGTCGGTCTCCCCCCTCCCCCTACCTTTGTGCGGTTGTGTCCCCCCCCTACCTCTGTGCGGCCGTGTCCCCCCTACCTCTGTAACGGCCGTGTCCCCCTTTGCGCCGTGTCAGTCTATTCCCCCTCCCTGGCCGTGTCCCCCTGCGCTGGGAGGAGGGGGTGTTTGGCAGCAGGAGTGGGGCGAGTGCGAGGAGGCCGGGGGGCGAGTGCGAGGAGGCCGGGGTGGGGCGAGTGCGAGGAGGCCGGGGTGGGGCGAGTGCGAGGAGGCCGGGGTGGGGCGAGTGCGAGGAGGCCGGGGTGGGGCGAGTGCGAGGAGGCTGGGGTGCGCAAGGATGCTTCTTCCAAGTATTTTTTGTTACAAATACAAGATAAAGATTTCTAGAACTCTGCACAATAACAAGAACATAAACCGTCTCCAGCGTTGTCCATTAGTCGACCATGAAATGTATGTTGTGCGGCTCCTCGTTTCTCCTGCGTGGATGGTGCGGCCACGATCTGCAATCATCACATTGTCATTCCCTCTTAAAGGGAGTGTGACCCACATGTGACCCATGTGCAGGTCAGAGATGGCTGAGGACGGCGATCACGGGGTGTCGATCACTTTCCATCACCTCTTCCAGACTCCGGAGAGGACGCTGCCCAGAAGATGGCTCTGCCTCCACAGCTGAAGGGGAGTTAGCAGTGTGATGGCCGCTCTCCCTGCACAGCTGTGTCATTATATCTGACTAGTGAGGAGCGAGCATACTCGTTGCTCGGGTGGTCTCAGAGTATTTTGATGTGCTTGGAGATTTAGTTTCTGTCTCCGTAGCTGCATGATTTGCAGCTGCTAGACAGCCTGAATACATATGGGGGATTCCTTAACAAACAGGCATTCCTCACATGTATTCAGGCTGTCTAGCAGCCGCAAATCATTCAGCTACGGAGACAGAAACTAAATCTCCGAGCACGTACTCAGAGACCACCCGAGCGTGCTCATGAAATCTCGAGTAATGAGTATACTCGCTCATCAGTACATCTGACATAGGGCTCATACTCACCTGCGAGAAACTCGGATGAGTCTCGCTGGTCAATTCCCAGCGCTGCTGCCGGCACTCAGGAGCGGAGCGTGCGGCTGCATGTATTCCTATGGGGCCGCACGCTCCGATCTGAGTGCCGGGTATTAACATGCGAGACTCATCCAAGTTTCTCGCAGGTGAGTATGAGCCCATATCTGCAGCTTCCAGCTCACAGGCAGACGAGGTAACAATACAGCAGAGCGGAAAGAAGCAAAAAAATGTTTGCAAGAAGACAAAGTTCATTTTTCCTGTTCTGGTACTGGTCTCACACTGGTAACACCCCTACATGTAAGCTCTGGAGGCAGAGTTACCTCCCGGCAGCATCCTCCCCAGAGCCTGGAAGATGTCATTTATATTTTCTCTACAAGCAGGCATCTGATAGGAGACACAGATATCGCCGTCTGTGACCTGTATGCCCATATTAATAGTTTACATAGTTCATATCTGGGACAGATTCAGGATCGCCGTCCTCGGCAATCTGTGACCTATATGCCCATATTAATAGGTCACGTGAGGACAGATTCAGGATCGCCGTCCTCAGCAATCTGACCTGTATGCCCATATTAACAGTTTACATAGGTCAAATGTGGGGACAGATTCAGGATCGCCGTCCTCAGCAGGCTATGGCCTGTATGCCCATATTAACAGTTTATATAGGTCACATGGGACAGATTCAGGATCGCCGTTCGCAGCAGTCTATGGCCTCTATGCCCATATTAATAGTTTACATAGGTCACTTGTGGGGATAGATTTGGGATCACCATCCTCGGCAGTCTGTGGCCTGTATGCTCATATTAATAGTTTACATAGGTCACATGTGGGGACAGATTCAGGATCGCAGTCCTCAGCAGTCTATGGCCTATATGCCTATATTAATAGTTTACATAGGTCACATGTGGGGACAGACTCGGGATCGCCGTCCTCAGCAATCTATGACCTGTATGCCCATATTAATAGTTTACATAGTTCACATGTGGGGATAGATTCGGGGTCGCCGTCCTCAGCAGTCTATGGCCTCTTTGCCCATATTAATAGTTTACATAGGTCACGTGTGGACAGATTCGGGATCGCCGTCCTCAGCAATCTATGACCTGTATGCCCGTATTAATAGTTACATAGGTCACATGTGGGGACAGATTCGGGATCGCCGTCCTCAGCAGTCTGTGACCTGTATGCCCATATTAATAGTTTACATAGGTCACATGTGATAGATTTGAGATCACCATCCTCGGCAGTCTATGGCCTGTGTGCCCATATTAATATTTTACATAGGTCACATGTGGGGACAGATTCGGGGTTGCTGTCCTCAGCAATCTATGACCTGTATGCCCATATTAATAGTTTACGTAGGTCACATGTGGGGACAGACTCGAGATCGCCATCCTCAGCAACCTATGGCCCGTATGCCCATAATAACTTTACATAGGTCACATGGGGACAGATTCGGGGTCGCCGTCCTCAGCAATCTATGGACTGTATGCCCATATTAATAGTTTACATAGGTCACATGGGACAGATTCAGGATCGCCGTCCTCAGCAATCTGACCTGTATGCCCATATTAATAGTTTTCATAGGTCACATGGGGACAGATCCAGGATCGCCGTCCACAACAATTTATGACCTGTATGCCCATATTAATAGTTTACATAGGTCACATGTGGGGAAAGATTCGAGATCACCGTACTCAGCAATCTATGGCCTGTATGCCCATATTATTAGTTTACATAGGTCACATTTGGGGACAGATTCAGGATCGCCGTCCTCAGCAGGCTATGGCCTATATGCCCATATTAATAGTTTACATAGGTCACATGTGGGGACAGATTCAGGATCGCTGTCCTCAGCAGTCTGTACCCTTCAAATAATAATAATCTTTATATAGCGCCCACATATTCTGTAGCGCTTAACAGTTTCAAACACAACAGTCATAAGTAACAACGTTAGCAATACAATAATTAAAGCAAAATAAGATGACTTTGCTCGTGAGAGCTTACAATCTACCCTTTATGCCCATATTAATAGTTTACATAGGTCATATATGGGTACAGATTCGGGGTCGCCGTCCTCAGCAATCTATGGACTGTATGCCCAGATTAATAGTTTTCATAGGTCACATGTGGGGACAGATTCGGGATCGCTGTCCTCAGCAATCTATGACCTGTATGCCCATATTAATAGTTTACATAGGTGACATGTGGGGACAGATTCGGGATCCCCATTCTCGGCAATCTATGGACTGTATGCCCAGATTAATAGTTTACATAGGTCATGTGGGGACAGATTCGGGATCGCCGTCCCCAGCTATCTATGTCCTGTATGCCTATATTAACAGTTTACATAGGTCACATGGGACAGATTCAGGATCGCCGTCCTTAGCAGTCTGTGGCCTATATGCCTATATTAATAGTTTTCATATGTCACATGTGGGAACAGATTCGGGATCGCTGTCCTCAGCAATTTATGACCTGTATGCCCATATTAATAGTTTACATAGGTCACGTGGGGACAGATTCAGGATCGCCGTCCTCAGCTGTCTGTGCCCTTTAAATAATAATAATCTTTATATAGCACTAACATATTCTGTAGCGCTTAACAGTTTCAAACACAACAGTCATAAGTAATGACGTTAGCAATACAATAATTAAAGCAAAATAAGATGCCCTTGCTCATGAGAGCTTACAATCTACCCTCTATGCCCATATTAATAGTTTACATAGGTTACATATGGGGACAGATTTGGGGTCGCCGTCCTCAGCAATCTATGGACTGTTTGCCCAGATTAATAGTTTACATAGGTCACATGTGGCGACAGATTTGGGATCGCTGTCCTCAGCAATCTATGACCTGTATGCCCATATTAATAGTTTACATAGGTGACATGTGGGGACAGATTTGGGATCCCCATTCTCAGCAATCTATGGACTGTATGCCCATATTAATAGTTTTCATATGTCACATGTGGGAACAGATTCGGGATCGCCATCCTCAGCAATTTATGACCTGTATGCCCATATTAATAGTTTACATAGGTCACATGTGGGGACAAATTCAGGATCGCCGTCCTCAGCAGCCTATGGCCTGTATGCCCTGTGAGGCTGTGGCCTCTGTTATAGCTAGGGGGCACTGTTTCTGCTCCCCAGAATGGGCATGCAGACGGATGAAGTCCATAGGTGTGCATCAGAGTCAAGGATTTCCAGTCTGGGTTTTCCATGTGGCTGAAGGCCACAGGTTTGTGTGTTTTTAAAAGCCCTGCAGTAAGAGGTATGGGTGTTTCAGGTGTGTGAGGTGTACGTCAGTGTCATTCTGGTGTGTGCTGGTTTGCAGAGCAGAGGCCTGCAGAGTGCTGGTTGATTGCATGGAGGCACAGGCCAGCAGAGCCAGCATCCAGGGCAGCTGAATAGCCTGGCACCTGCAGTGTACACAGAGATGCAAGTCGTCCATGGTACTGGTCTCGGATGTGGACAGTCCTGTGCCCGGAGTTGGATTTCCTATGCCCGAAGGAGTCGGATATGGACAGTCCTGTGCCCGGAGGTGGATGTCCTGTGCCCGAAAGAGGGCTAGCATGTGTAACGATTGCAAACAGGTGGATATAGTGCCCGACTGCTATCCGGAGGATATCCTGGGCTGTGTACGACTGTGAGTAAAGAGACTGATACAGCAATGCAAGACACCCACGAGAACTAGTCGGAGGGGGCTGGCATGTATAGTGTCTGCAACATGTAAAGCTGTGTGTATGGAGACTGTAATATGGCATGTAACTATTAGTGTTGGCCCCCTTAAAAATAGTCTGGGTGAAATGGTGGATGAGGGTGAGGAACAAGCCAATCTGCTAAATGACTTTTTTTCATCAGTATTTACACAAGAAAATCCCATGGCAGCCAATATGACTAGTGATAACAAAAATTCCCCATTAAATGTCACCTGCTTAACCCAGCAGGAAGTACGGCGGCGTCTAAAAATCACAAAAATTGACAAATCTCCGGGCCCAGATGGGATACACCCCCGAGTACTGCAGGAACTAAGTACAGTCATTGATAGACCATTATTTTTAATCTTTAAAGACTCCATAATAACAGGGTCTGTACCACAGGACTGGCGTATAGCATATGTGGTGCCAATATTCAAAAAAGGGGCAAAAACTGAACTCAGTAATTATAGGCCAGTAAGCTTAACCTCTACTGTGGGTAAAATCCTGGAGGGCATTCTAAGGGATGCTATACTGGAGTATCTGAAGAGGAATAACCTTATGACCCAGTATCAGCACGGGTTTACTAGGGACCGATCATGTCAGACTAATCTGATCAGCTTCTATGAAGAGGTAAGTTCCGGTCTGGACCAAGGGAACCCAGTGGACGTAGTATATATGGACTTTTCCAAAGCTTTTGATACGGTGCCACACAAAAGGTTGTTACATAAAAAGAGAGTAATGGGGATAGGGGAAAATATGTGTAAGTGGGTTGAGAGCTGGCTCAGGGATAGGAAACAAAGGGTGGTTATTAATGGAGC
The DNA here is from genome assembly GCF_051348905.1 of Ranitomeya variabilis. NCBI lineage: Eukaryota > Metazoa > Chordata > Amphibia > Anura > Dendrobatidae > Ranitomeya > Ranitomeya variabilis. The sequence goes on from NC_135234.1 coordinate 2,758,302, forward strand.
ACACTCGGACTGGGTCGCGGTTAGTAGTGGGGTACCACAGGGGTCAGTATTGGGCCCTCTTCTTTTTAACATATTTATTAATGACCTTGTAGGGGGCATTCAGAGTAGAATTTCAATATTTGCAGATGACACTAAACTCTGCAGGGTAATCAATACAGGGGAGGACAATTTTATATTACAGGAAGATTTATGTAAACTAGAAGCTTGGGCTGATAAATGGCAAATGAGCTTTAATGGGGATAAATGTAAGGTCATGCACTTGGGTAGAAGTAATAAGATGTATAACTATGTGCTTAATTCTAAAACTCTGGGCAAAACCGTCAATGAAAAAGACCTGGGAGTATAGGTGGATGACAAACTCATATTCAGTGGCCAGTGTCAGGCAGCTGCTACAAAGGCAAATAAAATAATGGGATGAAGTAAAAGAGGCATAGATGCTCATGAGGAGAACATAATTTTACCTCTATACATGTCACTAGTTCGACCACACTTAGAATACTGTGCACAGTTCTGGTCTCCGGTGTATAAGAAAGACATAGCTGAACTGGAGCGGGTGCAGAGAAGAGCGACCAAGGTTATTAGAGGACTGGGGGGTCTGCAATACCAAGATAGGTTATTACACTTGGGGCTATTTAGTTTGGAAAAACGAAGGCTAAGGGGTGATCTTATGTTAATGTATAAATATATGAGGGGACAGTACAAAGACCTTTCTGCTGATCTTTTTAATCGTAGACCTGAGACAGGGACAAGGGGTCATCCTCTACGTCTGGAGGAAAGAAGGTTTAAGCATAATAACAGACGCGGATTCTTTACTGTAAGAGCAGTGAGACTATGGAACTCTCTGCCGTATGATGTTGTAATGAGTGATTCATTAATTAAATTTAAGAGGGGACTGGATACCTTTCTGGAAAAGTATAATATTACAGGGTATATATATTAGATTCCTTGATAGGGCGTTGATCCAGGGAACTAGTCTGATTGCCGTATGTGGGGTCGGGAAGGAATTTTTTTCCCCAATGTGGAGCTTACTCTTTGCCACATGGGTTTTTTTGCCTTCCCCTGGATCAACATGTTAGGGCATGTTAGGTTAGGCTATGGGGTGAACTAGATGGACTTAAAGTCTTCCTTCAACCTTAACCCCTTCACCCCCAAGGGTGGTTTGCACGTTATGGACCGGGCCAATTTTTACAATTCTGACCACTGTCCCTTTATGAGGTTATAACTCTGGAACGCTTCAACGGATCCTGGTGATTCTGACATTGTTTTCTCGTGACATATTGTACTTCATGATAGTGGTAACATTTCTTTGATATTACCTGCGTTTATTTGTGAAAAAAATGGAAATTTGGTGAAAATTTTGAAAATTTCGCAATTTTCCAAATTTGAATTTTTATGCAATTAAATCACAGAGATATGTCACACAAAATACTTAATAAGTAACATTTCCCACATGTCTACTTTACATCAGCATCATTTTGGAACCAAAATTTTTTTTTGTTAGGGAGTTATAAGGGTTAAAAGTTGACCAGCAATTTCTCATTTTTACAACACCATTTTTTTTTAGGGACCACATCTCATTTGAAGTCATTTTGAGGGGTCTATATGATAGAAAATACCCAAGTGTGACACCATTCTAAAAACTGCACCCCTCAAGGTGCTCAAAACCACATTCAAAAAGTTTATTAACCCTTCAGGTGTTTCACAGGAATTTTTGGAATGTTTCAATAAAAATGAACATTTAACTTTTTTTCACACAAAATTTAATTCAGCTCCAATTTGTTTTATTTTACCAAGGGTAACAGGAGAAAATGGACCCCAAAAGATGTTATACAATTTGTCTTGAGTACGCCGATACCCCATATGTGGGGGTAAACCACTGTTTGGGCGCATGACAGAGCTCGGAAGCGAAGGAGCGCCATTTGACTTTTCAATGCAAAATTGACTGGAATTGAGATGGGACGCCATGTTGCGTTTGGAGAGCCCCTGATGTGCCTAAACATTGAAACCCCCCACAAGTGACACCATTTTGGAAAGTAGACCCCCTAAGGAACTTATCTAGAGGTGTGGTGAGCACTTTGACCCACCAAGTGCTTCACAGAAGTTTATAATGCAGAACCGTAAAAATAAAAAATCATATTTTTTCACAAAAATGATCTTTTCGCCCCCAATTTTTTATTTTCCCAAGGGTAAGAGAAGAAATTGGACCCTAAAAGTTGTTGTACAATTTGTCCTGAGTACGCTGATACCACATATGTGGGGGTAAACCACTGTTTGGGCACATGGGAGAGCTCGGAAGGGAAGGAGTGCCGTTTGACTTTTCACTGCAAAATTGACAGGAATTGAGATGGGACGCCATGTTGCGTTTGGAGAGCCACTGATGTGCCTAAACATTGAAACCCCCCACAAGTGACACCATTTTGGAAAGTAGACCCCCTAAGGAACTTATCTAGATGTGTGGTGAGCACTTTGACCCACCAAGTGCTTCACAGAAGTTTATAATGCAGAGCCGTAAAAATAAAACAAAAATTTTTTCCCACAAAAATTATATTTTAGCCCCCAGTTTTGTATTTTCCCGAGGGTAACAGGAGAAATTGGACCCAAAAAGTTGTTGTCCAATTTGTCCTGAGTACGCTGATACCCCATATGTGGGTGGGAACCACCGTTTGGGCGCATGGGAGGGCTCGGAAGGGATGGAGCGCCATTTGGAATGCAGACTTAGATGGAATGGTCTGCAGGCGTCACATTGCGTTTGCAGAGCCCCTAATGTACCTAAACAGTAAAAAAAAACACAAGTGACACCACTTTGGAAAGTAGACCCCCTAAGGAACTCATCTAGATGTGTTGTGAGAGATTTGAACCCCTAAGTGTTTCACTACAGTTTATAACGCAGAGCCGTGCAAATAAAAAATATTTTTTTTTCCACAAAAATTATTTTTTAGCCCCCAGTTTTGTATTTTTCCAAGGGTAACAGGAGAAATTAGACCCTATATATTGTTGTCCAATTTGTCCTGAGTACGCTGATACCTGATATCTGGGGGGGAACCACCGTTTGAGCGCATGGCAGAGCTCGGAAGGGAAGGAGCATCATTTGCAATGCAGACTTAGATGGATTGGTCTGCAGGCGTCACATTGCGTTTGCAGAGCCCCTAATGTACCTAAACAGTAGAAACCCCCCACAAGTGACCCAATATTGGAAACTAGACCACCCCAAGGAACTTATCTAGTTGTGTTGTGAGAACTTTGAACCCCCAAGTGTTTCACTACAGTTTATAACGCAGAGCCGTGAAAATAAAAAAATAAAACATTTCCCCCCAAAATTATTTTTTAGCCCCCAGTTTTGTATTTTCCCTATGGTAACAGGAGAAATTGGACGCCAAAAGTTGTTGTCCAATTTGTCTTCAGTACGCTGATACCCCATATGTGGGGGCGAACCACCGTTTGGGCGCATGGGAGGGCTCGGAAGGGAAGGAGCGCCATTTGGAATGCAGACTTAGATGGAATGTTCTGCAGGCGTGAAATTGCGTTTGCAGAGCCCCTAATGTACCTAAACAGTAGAAACCCCCCACAAGCGACACCATTTTGGAAAGTAGACACCCTAAGGAACTCATCTAGATGTGTTGTGAGAGCTTTGAACCCCCTAGTGTTTCACTACAGTTTATAACGCAGAGCCATGCAAATAAAAAATATTTTTTTTTTCCACAAAAATTATTTTTTAGCCCCAGTTTTGTATTTTCCCAAGGGTAACAGGAGAAATTGGACCCCAAAAGTTGTTCTCCAATGTGTTCCGAGTACGCTGATACCCCATATGTTGGGGTAAACCCCTGTTTGGGCGCACGGGAGAGCTTGGAAGGGAAGGAGCACTGTTTTACTTTTTCAACGCAGAATTGGCTGGAATTGAAATGGGACGCCATGTCACATTTGGAGAGCCCCTGATGTGCCTAAACAGTGGAAACCCCCCAATTATAACTGAAACCCTAATCCACACACACCCCTAACCCTAATCCCAACGGTAACCCTAACCACACCTCTAACCCTGACACACCCCTAACCCTAATCCCAACCCTATTCCCAACCGTAAATGTAATCCAAACCCTAACCCTAACTTTAGCCCCAACCTTAACCCTAACTTTAGCCCCAACCCTAAATGTAGCCCTAACCCTAGCCCTAACCCTAACCCTAACCTTAATCCTAGCCCTAACCCTATCCCTAGCCCTAGCCCTAACCCTAACCCTAACCTTAATCCTAGCCCTAACCCTAACCCTAGCCCTAACCCTAATGGGAAAATGGAAATAAATACATTTTTTAAATTTTTTTCATTTTTCCCTAACTAAGGCTACGTTCACATTAGCGTTCTGCGCCGCAGCGTCGCCGCATGCGTCATGCGCCCCTATATTTAACATGGGGGCGCATGGACATGCGTTGCACTTGCGTTTTGCGACGCATGCGTCACTGCGGCGCACGCGTCATGGCGCAGAGGACGCAGCAAGTTGCATTTTTTGTGCGTACAAAATCAAGCAAAAAAAGGACGCATGCGTCGCAAAACGCAGCGTTGTGCATGCGGTGTTCCTGCGTTGTGCGTTGCGTCGCCGACGCTGCGGCGCACAACGCAAATGTGAACGTAGCCTAAGCGGGTGATGAAGGGGGGTTTGATTTACTTTTATAGCGGGTTATTTAGCGGATTTTTATGATTGGCAGCCGTCACACACTGAAAGACGCTTTTTATTGCAAAAAATATTTTTTGCGTTACCACATTTTGAGAGCTATAATTTTTCCATATTTGAGTCCACAGAGTCATGTGAGGTCTTGTTTTTTGCGGGACGAGTTGACGTTTTTATTGGTAACATGTTCGGGCACGGGAGATTTTTTGATCGCTTTTTATTCCGATTTTTGTGAGGCAGAATGACCAAAAACCAGCTATTCATGAATTTCTTTTGGGGGAGGCGTTTATACCTTTCCACGTTTGGTAAAATTGATAAAGCAGTTTTATTCGTCGGGTCAGTACGATTACAGCGATATCTCATGTACATCATTTTTTTATGTTTTGGCGCTTTTATACAATAAAAGCTTTTTTATAGAAAAAATAATTATTTTGGCATCACTTTATTCTGAGGACTATAACTTTTTTATTTTTTCGCTGATGATGGTGTATGGTGCCTCGTTTTTTGCGGGACAAGATGACGTTTTCAGCGGTACCATGGTTATTTATATCTGTCTTTTTGATCGCGTGTTATTCCACTTTTTGATTGGCGGTATGAGCATAAAGCGTTGTTTTTTGCCTCGTTTTTTTTTTTTTTTTACGGTGTTCACTGAAGGCGTTAACTAGTTATGTAGTTTTATAGGTGGGGTCGTTACGGACGCGGCGATACTAAATATGTGTACTTTTATTGTTTGATTTTTTTTTATTTAGATAAAGAAATGTATTTATGGGAATAATTTTTTTTTTTTATTTATTTATTTAGGAATTTTTTTTTTATTTTTTTTTTTACACATGTGGACATTTTTTTTTTACTTTTTTACTTTGTCCCAGGGGGGGACATCACAGATCGGTGATTTGACAGTGTGCACAGCACTCTGTCATATCACCGATCTGACTTAGAGCACTGCAGGCTTACCAGCGTCTGCACTGAGCAGACACTCGGTAAGCCACCTCCCTCCCTGCAGGACCTGGATGCCGCGGCCATCTTGGATCCGGGACCTGCAGCGAGGAAGGAGGTAGGAGACCCTCGGAGCAACGCGATCACATTGCGTTGCTCCGGGGGTCTCAGGGAAGCATGCAGGGAGCCCCCTCCCTGCGCGATGCTTCCCTATACCGCCGGTACACCGCGATCATGTTTGATCGCGGTGTGCCGGGGGTTAATGTGTCGGGGGCGGTCCGTGACCGCTCCTGGCACATAGTGCCGGATGTCAGCTGCGATAGTCAGCTGACACCCGGCCGCGATCGGCCGCGCTCCCCCCGTGAGCGCGGCCGATCGTGCTGGACGTACTATTCCGTCCTTGGGAAGTAGGGCCCACCCCACATGGACGGAATAGTACGTCCAATGACAGCAAGGGGTTAATAACTATGTAACTATGCGGTCACCCAGGGAAACTGGACAAGTGAAGTCTGGCCTGTTTAGGGACCGCAATTCGAAAGCCATGTGATACGTATTGCTATGAACTGGTGTAAACTGATCACTGATAATATACACTGAAGTTATATGCATTTGTGTGAATTGGACTTTAATGCTGTGAGGAAACATATTAAAGAGACTTGTGCTTGAACTTTGTGGGTCACTGCCTCTTCACTGCGTACGATGCTACTACAATCTTGCATATGGTGGAGAATGCGGGCAGTGTGAACTGAGGCATACTCCAAAGCGTGCTGCATAGCGTTGTGCAAAATCTGCTGGAAACATTATTTCAAGACAGCTTGCTGTGGCTTGGCGGGGCCACGACGATTAAAGGCTTCTGGCGGTAACTCGGTGGGGTTACGAATATTTGCTGTGGATCGGCGAGTCCACGAAGTCTGCGTAGCAGGAGCTGCAGTTCTGGCAGCAGCAGCTAGAGGCGCTGTAGTTGCAGCAGAGAATGTGTTTATGTACTGTGTTGGGCGTAGAACCCGAAAATGTTGAGATACCTGCCATAGGGGTCGCCAAATTAGGATCAGAGTGTAATCCCGATAGGCTCCCCCTAGAGGTATTGGCAGGAGAAACTGAAAATGTTGTATTGGGCGGTGATGTCACAGTGTCATACGGATGCCCTATCTCACGCCCATATGGGGTAACAGGTGTTCAACCCCACAGGTATGAACGGGGGGAGGATATGTGAGGCTGTGGCCTCTGTTACAGCTAGGGGGCGCTGTTTGTGCTCCCCAGAATGTGCATGCAGACGGATGAAGTCCATAGGTGTGCATGAGAGTCACGGATTTCCGGTCTGGGTTTTCCATGTGGCTGAAGGCCATAGGTTTGTGTGTGTTTAAAAGCCCTGCAGTAAGAGGTATGGGTGTGTCAGGTGTGTGAGGTGCACGTCAGTGTCACGCTGGTGTGCAGAGCAGAGGCCTGCAGAGTGCTGGCTGAGTGCATGGAGGCACATGCCAGAAGAGCCAGCTCCCAGGGCAGCTGAATAGCCTAGCACCCGCAGCGTACACAGAGATGCAAGTCGTCCATGGTACTGGTCTTGGATGTGGAGAGTCCTGTGCCCGAGAGAGACTGATGTGGACAGTCCTGTGCCCGGAAGTGATGTCCTGTGCCCGAAACAGACGGATGTGGATGTCCTGTGCCCGAAAGAGGATTAGCATGTGTAATGATTGCAAACAGGTGGATATGGTGCCCGACTGCTATCCGGAGGATATCCTGGGCTGTGTACGACTGTGTGAGTAAATAGACTGTAAGTCTAGCCTGTTTAGGGACCGCAAATCTAAAGCCATATGATTTGTATTGCTACGAACTGGTGTAAACCGATCACTGATAATATACACTGAAGTTATATGCATTTGTGTGAATTGGACTTTAATGCTGTGAGGAAACACATTAAAGAAACTTTTGTGCTTGAACTTTGTGGCTCACTGCCTCTTCACTGCGTATGATGCTACTACAATCTTACAGCCCATATTAACAGTTTACATAGGTCACATGGGACAGATACAAGGTCGCCGTCCTCAGCAGTCTTTAGCCTGTATGCTTATATTAACAGTTTACATAGGTCACATGTTACGACAGATTCGGGATCACCTTCCTCAGCAATCTATGACCTGTATGCCCATATTAATAGTTTACATAGTTCACATGTGGAGACAGATTCGGGATCGCCATCCTGGGCAATCTATGACCTGTATGCCCATATTAATAGTTTACATAGGTCACATGTGGGGACAGATTCAGGATCGCCGTCCTCAGAAATCACCTGTATGCCCATATTAATAGTTTACAAAGGTCACATGTGATGACAGATTCGGGACCGCCGTCCTCAGTAATCTATGGCCTGTATGCCCATATTAACAGTTTACATAGGTCACATGTGGGGACAGATTCAGGATCGCCGTCCTCAGCAGTTTATGACCTGTATGCCCGTATTAATAGTTAACATAGGTCACATGTGGGGACAGATTCGGAATCGCCGTCCTCAGCAATCTGGACTGTATGCCCATATTATCAGTTAACATAGGTCACATGTGAGGACAGATTCGGGATCATCGCCCTCAGCAGTTTATGACCTGTATGCCCATATAATAATACATAGGTCATATGTGGGGACAGATTCAGGATTTCCGTCCTCAGCAGTCTATGGCCTGTATGCCCATATTAACAGTTTACATAGGTCACATGTGGGGACAGATTCAGGATCGCCATCCTCAGCAATCTATGGCCTGTATGCTCATGTTAATAGTTGACATGGGTCACATGTGGGGACAAATTTCGGATCGCCATCCTCAGCAGTTTATGACCTGTATGCCCATTTTAATAGTTTACATAGGTCACATGTGGGGACAAATTTCAGATCGCCGTCCTTAGCAGTCTGTGGCATGTATGCCCGTATTAACAGTTTACATAGTTCACATGTGGGGACAGATTGAGGATCGCCATCCTCAGCAGTCTATGGCCTGTATCCCCATATTAACAGTTTACATAGTTCACATGTGGGGACAAATTTCGGTTCGCCGTCCTCAGCAGTCTGTTGCCTGTATGCACATATTAACAGTTTACGTAGTTCACATGTGGTGACAGATTAAGGATCGCCGTCCTCAGCAGTCTTTGGCCTGTATGCCCATGTTAATAATTTACATAGGTCACATGTGAAGACAGATTCGGGATCGCCATCCTCAGCAGTCTATGGCCTGTATGCCCATATTAACAGTTTACATAGGTCACATGTGGGGACAGATTCGGGATCGCCATCCTCAGCAGTCTGGCCAGTATGCTCATATTAATAGTTTACATAGGTCACTTGGGATAGATTTGGGTTCACCATCCTCGGCAGTCTATGGCCAGTATGCTCATATTAATAGTTTACATAGGTCACATGGGGATAAATTCGGGATCACCGACCTCAGCAATCTATGGCCCGTATGCCCATATTAACAGTTTACATAGGTCACATCTGGGGACAGATTCGGGATCGCCTTCCTCAGCAGTCTGTAACCTGTATGCCCATATTAACAGTTTGCATAGTTCACATGTGGCGACAGATTAAAGATCGTCGTCCTCAGCAGTCTTTGGCCTGTATGCCCATGTTAATAATTTACATAGGTCACGTGAAGACAGATTCAGGATCGCCGTCCTCAGAAGTCTATGGCCTGTATGCCCATATTAACAGTTTACATAGGTCACATGTAAGGACAGATTCGGGATCGCCATCCTCAGAAGTCCATGGCGTGTATGCCCATATTAACAGTTTACATAGGTCACATGTGGGGACAGATTTGTGATCGCCATCCTCAGCAGTCTGTGTCCTGTATGCCCATATTAATAGTTTACATAGGTCACATGTGGGGACAGATTCGGGATCGCCATCCTCAGCAGTATATGGCCTGTATGCCCATATTAAAAGTTGACATAGGTCACATGTGGGGACAGATTCGGGATCGCCGTCATCAGCAGTCTGTGACCTGTATGCCCATATTAATGGTTTATGTGAGGATAATGTATAAGATAAGTTTTAGTTTCTCTTGGCAGCCCATGCTGTCGGCTGACACCCCCCTTCCCTCTGTGTTTCTGAGATGTGTATGTGTAGAAGAGGTTTTATTGCTCTGGCTGTAAATTCCAGGCTCTGGGCAACTTACTCGTCCCCCTCCCATCTGTACCAGCTAGAACTGGTATAGAAGTTCTCCAAAATACATGAGGGTCTTTGTTCTAATATGATAAGATTCTGGGCCACCGACTTGGGTAGGAAAATAATAAATACATATTGCTAACGTCCATCGGCGGGCCTGTCAGCCTCTGTAAGCATGAGCCTCTAATTCCAACAGGGACAGAGTACAGATTTCTCCGGAACCGGGCGTCACAACGAGCCCGAATTTAGTACCAATAGAAAGCCAATGGTAAAAGAAGATGAATGAGGGGTGTGCTGTGATTCTGACATGTTCTGGAGCGGAGATACAAGCCTTATACAAATTTGTGTTAAATTTGGTAAGGCTGAGGAGAGAGGAGGGTCTGGGTAAACCAGCCCTTTTGGTGATGTCACGGGCTGCGGTTTATAAGTTTCTGCCAGGCCCCCAGCAGTTAGTCTTACCTGAGGAGCCCTGACTGCTAGCCCTGATGAACTGGGACATATGGGAACTCCGCCCACTAGACTGGTTGCCTGCAATGTCCTGAACACATGTAAGTGTTAATTTCTCATTTAACCCCTGTTATTTTTATAATTACCTTGTACATATTTTCAATTGTCTCATATTGTAAAATCTTTATATGCCTTTTTTATAAACACTGCCTTCTTTCGGAGTAAAATATTAAAATGACTAGTTTTCGTTCTTCCTGCTCTAAAACGTACCCTAAGTCTTCTGAAGGGATATACGCTACTGTTTTGGGTTAGCTTTGAACCCGTTTAATCGAAGCTGGTGGCAGCATACCATGTTCTGTGCCTTTGGGAGTCATAGCGACGGCGGCATTGATAATTATTGCTCCTGCCTGAGTGGGAGTAGTTATATCGCCCTCGCTGCAGCGTGCCCAATAGCCAGTACATAGCAGGCAGCCTTTCTGGCGACTAATTACCCTAGGTGCAGTACCTAATCTGACCTGAGGGTAAGGGGGGCGCCAGAGAGCTGCAAGTTCTCAAGTGGAACTGTAAGCGGGATACACATAAATCCCTGCAGTTTGTGGTATATTGAAGAGCAGTGGGATAACTAAAATAAGCCCCTGCTGTAAACTAAGAGGTCAATAGACTTGTGTGTGTTTTCATCACAGGGTAGCAGTGGAGGGATAACTAAGATAAGCCCCCTGCACATGGGATAGCCGTCTGTTGGCCTAAAGTCACCCCGATCCGTGATGCAGGGGTGACGGTCACGGTGTGAATCCGTGACAAATTGGTGGCAGAACGGTGGGATCCGTGACAGTTTACATAGGTCACATGTGGGGACAGATTCGGGATCGCCGTCTTTGGTAGTCCATGGCCTGTATGCCTATTTTAATAGTTTACATAGGTCACATGTGGGGACAGATTCGGGATCGCCATCCTCAGCAGTCAATGGCCTGTATGCCCATATTAAAAGTTGACATGGTTCACATGTGGGGACAAATTTCAGATCGCCGTCCTCAGCAGTTTGCGACCCGTATGCCCATATTAACAGTTTACATAGGTCACATGTGGGGACAGATTCAGGATCGCCGTCTTTGGTAGTCCATGGCCTGTATGCCTATTTTAATAGTTTACATAGGTCACATGTGGGGACAGATTCGGGATCGCCATCCTCAGCAGTCTATGACCTGTATGCCCATATTTATAGTTGACACGAGTCACATATGAGGACAGATTCGGGTTCGCCATCCTCAGCAGTCTATGGCATGTATGCCCATATAATAACAGCTTACATAGGTCATATGTGGGGACAGATTCAGGATTCCCGTCCTCAGCAGTTTATGACCTGTATGCCCATATTAATAGTTTACATAGTTCACATGTGGGGACAGATTCGGGATCGCCTTCCTCAGCAGTCTGTGACCTGTATGCTCATGTTAACAGTTTACATAGGTCAAATGTGATGACAGATTCGGGGTCACCGTCCTCAGCAGTCTATGGCCTGTATGCCAATATTAATAGTTTACATAGGTCACATGTGGGGACAGATTCGGGATCGCCGTCCTCAGCAGTCTGTTGCCTGTATGCCCATATTAACAGTTTACATAGGTCATATCTGGGGACAGATTCGGGATCGCCTTCCTCAGCAGTCTCTGTCCTGTATGCCCATATTAACAGTTTACATAGTTCACATGTGGTGACAGATTCAAGATCGCCCTCCTCAGCAGTCTTTGGCCTGTATGCCCATGTTAATAATTTACATAGGTCACATGTGAAGACAGATTCAGGACCGCCGTCCTCAGCAGTCCATGGCCTGTATGCCCATATTAACAGTTTACATAGGTCATATGTGGGGACAGATTCGGGATTGCCATCCTCAGCAGTCTATGGCCTGTATGCCCATATTAACAGTTTACATAGGTCACATGTGGGGACACATTCGGGATCGCCGTCCTCAGCAGTCTATAGCCTGTATGCCCATATTAACAGTTTACATAGGTCACATGTGGGGACAGATTTGGGATTGCCGTCCTCAGCAGTCTATGGCCTGTATGCCCATATTAAAAGTTGACATGGGTCACATGTGGGAAAAAATTTCTGATCGCCGTCCTCAGCAGTTTGTGAACTGTATGCCCATATTAACAGTTTACATAGGTCACATGTGGGGACAGATTCAGGATTGCTGTCCTCTGCAATCTATGGCCTGTATGCAATATTAATAGTTTACATAGGTCACATGTGGGGACAGATTCGGGATCGCCGTCCTCAGCAGTCTATGACCTGTATGCCCATATTTATAGTTGACACGAGTCACATGTGAGGACAGATTCGGGTTCGCCATCCTCAGCAATCTATGGCCTGTATGCCCATATTAACAGTTTACATAGGTCACATGTGGGGACAGATTCAGGATCGCTATCCTCAGCAGTCTATGACCTGTATTCCCATATTTATAGTTTACATAGGTCACATGTGGGGATAGATTCGGGATTGCCATCCTCCGCAATCTATGGCCTGTTTGCCCATATTAATAGTTTACATAGGTCACATGTGGGGACAGATTCGGGATCGCCATCCTCAGCAATCTATGACCTGTATGCCCATATTAATAGTTTACATAGGTCACATGTGGGGACAGATTCAGGATCGCCGTCCTCTGCAGTCTGTGACCTGTATGCCCATATTAACAGTTTACATATGTCACATGTGGGGACAGATTCGGGATCGCCGTCATCAGCGATCTATGGCCTGTATGCCCATATTAATAGTTTACATAGGTCACATGTGGAGACAGATTCCGGATTGCCGTCCTCAGCAGTCTATGGCCTGTCTGCCCATACTAACAAGTTACATAGGTCACATGTGGGGACAGATTCGGGATCGCCGTCCTCTGCAGTCTATGACCTGTATGCCCATATTAAAAGTTTACATAGGTCACATGTGGAGACAAATTCAGGATCGCCGTCCTCAGCAGTTTATGGCCTCTTTGCTCATATTAACAGTTTACATAGGACACATGTGGGGACAGATTCGGGATCGGCGTCCTCAGCAGTCTATGACCTGTATGCCCATATTAATAGTTGACATGGGTCACATGTGGGGACAGATGCCACACATTGTGAGTCTATGATTTGTTTGTTTTTTTGCCTTTTCTAGTCCAATCACTCGACCAAGTGTGCTCTCATGTGCCTTTGAGTGAGACTTTTTACTGGCCACGCTCGCTTGCACCTTGTTCATTCCTGGAGACAGGTGCTTACATTTTCACTATTTGGTTCCAAAGAATCTCCCAAAATGTAAGAAGTCATAGATTGTAAATGTGTTCCCGTGTGCGTCAGATCTGACCATTGTGCTCCTCTGTAGGAACATGGCTGCTGCGGTGTCTGAGAAGCCGGCACTTGTAGAGTGCGGTGCTGGAGACCAGGATCAGGTTGTGTGGCCCATCACCATCCGGTTCTACCTGTTGGGACCATTTTAGGCCATACAGAGATCCACAGCCCAGATTTAGTGACACTTTTAGAAGCAGGAAAGGTTTGCAGATGTCACAGCCTTCACTCCTCATGTGTTTGCTCTGGCGGCGCGGACTCTGAACTTTCTGCCAGTGGCTTTATCTCTGCTTCTCTCTGGGAGACTGAGTCGTCATCTTTGGGCACTGAATATTTCACATTTTAGTCTTCACCTTCATCCTTAATTCTGTACGGTGGTTGGTTCCTCCATGGAATAGATCACTGTACTCTGATTCAATAACAGATTCACTGCGGACAGAAAAGGTGCCAGTCAGTGCGAGAGGCCACATCTCCATCCTGAGGTCGTGTCTCCTCTGCAGAATAAGGGTATATGAATGGCGGCAGGTCCTCGCCAAGTCTTCTGTAAGGTGTAGACCTTGTGCACGATGTGGTACAGACCTGGGAACGATAAGACGTTAGAATAATGCAGAGCATGAAGCCAGATGTCCTCTGATGTAGACTAGTAATGGAAGGACCACAAAGAACAAAAAGACAGCGCCACAATGGATGGTGAAACAATAGGAGCTTACATTTATTCTGCCTCCTGTAGCGACGTTTCGGTCAACAGACCTTTATCAAGCACCTGTTTATCAAGGTCTGTTGACCGAAACGTCGCTACAGGAGGCAGAATAAATGTAAGCTCCTATTTTTTCACCATCCATTGTGGCGCTGTCTTTTTGTTCTTTGTGGTCTTGGTGTGAAGGAGAAAATGTCTAATGAAATCAATTATTAAACCTTATATAAGTCAGTTCAGATATTGTGTAGCAAAATGGAGTCTATTTCCTGATCAGCAGCACACTGGAAGGAACTTCTGGAATGTGAAGACGTTACTGGACAAAGAAACTGAATACCATATATGGAAGTGAAGTTGGAAATGAAGCTTGGAATGAACCAATCAGAGTGACACTAACTATTCTGAAGTTGTGCGACCTTCCCCATTTCCTGTTCTTTTAGTATGTTCCTTTGTTAAGAATAAACCAGTTGTTGTAAGCCATCACTGAGAGAGGCTGTGTGTATTGTCTTTGTGAATTTGATACATTCTGGGCCTCTAAGCTAGCACTCAGCTTATATTTGGTCAGGTACAAGCAATCACATAGATCTCACTTTAAGAGATCACCCTCACATCTTTGGCGTCCCAACATACGGCTCATTGAGGATGTACACTCCCCAGACATTGACACACGGAATGGATCGAGGAAGAGCGTCCAGAGTGGTTCGACTAGGAGACTGATCACCTCCACAAAAACACGGTAAGTCTGCTGATTCCTTTATGAATCTAGGTAACACAAGACCTCTCTAAGAAACTCATATAGATAGGCCACAAGAATGTATAGTTAAAAAATACAAACTTTATTTCAAACAAAAGAGAAAAGGTATCTCAATCATAAATATAAACACATGAATGTAATGTTAATGATGCCTCCAATCTAACATAGGTCCTGGTGAAAAAAATTCATACAGTATCTAAATCTCATACAGTATAAACATATCATTCGATATGCCACCTAGTGGCATACATTCTTGTGGCCTATCTATATGAGTTTCTTAGAGAGGTCTTGTGTTACCTAGTAATTTTGAATGTGTTATGCTATATATTTATGGACTAATTATGTATACTCCTTTATGAATCTGTAGTACTTGCCTGTGTTTCTCGAACCATTCTGTGTGTTTTGTACTTGTGTTTGCCGAGTGTCTGTGTCGACCCTGACACGGTGGATGTGGGATATGTACACCTGGTGGACTTAAAAGAACCCACGGCTACTGGCTGTGAGGAACATAAACCGTGATTGACTGCTTGTAGCCTGCTGCATGTCATGTGTCATACCAGCACTGTTTTGGGGTATTGAGTCTGCTGCCTGTGTGTAGCAAGCAGGGGGATTGGAGGTTGTCTATGATACGGTGAGCGCAAAGTTGCTCCTAGATATCTCGGGTGCGGAGCATGGCGTGATAGAATCACGGGTGGTCGAACCACGTAGTGCAAGTAGAAACCTCTTTGAACCCTAGCATTGTGCACAAGGTCTGAGATAGAAATCCTAGTTACAGAGGACGGTCAGTTTTTGTGTTTGTCCGTCCGTCTGGTTATGTGTGTCTGAGAGTGTTGTCCCTCTTCCAGAATTAGCCGTCCTGTCTCTGACCGCATGTGGAACGGCGAGATTTGTGTTGGTGCTGGAGTGTGCGCAAATTCTGTGTGGTACCAGGTAACTCGGAACAGGCCGAGGGGAGACACTGCGTACGGCAAACACGACTCTTTCTCTGTGCGGTTCATAGATTTGGGCTGGGACTTCTGGTGACTGGATAACAACTCCGTCTTTTTGTTTGTCTAAAGCCAGCAGAAAGTGGAGAAGTTTTTGCAGTTCCGTAAAAGAGGAGGGAATGTGATGATGGCAGATAAAACTGCTGTATGATAGTGTTTGCCAGAGGGGGGAAGAAGTGTATATATAGAATATGAGGTGATTTGATGAAAATATGTGTATTCCCCGAGAAAGGCAGATTACAGTAGTTAGAATGGCAGGGAGTTATTAAAGGAAAGAAAGGAAGTTGGAAGATGAGGAATTGCTGCAAGTAAGTTTAGAAAGGTGCAGAACCACAACAGAAAATCTGTCTGTCTAAGGAAAGTTGTGTGACTGACTTAATGAGGGTTTTCTGGAAATGTATTGAAGTAAAAAAAAGAGGATCTTTAAATGATGCTGGCTTGTTAGATCAGTCTGAGATATTATGGAAAAACCTGTGCAATTAGAGGTGATGTGCAGGAAGAAAAACATGGTGATAAGTTTTAGTATAAGAAAGTATGAAACAAGATGGTGCTGAACGCCATGCTGCTCCCAGTTTGTCTCCACCCCTTTCCCATTGTCTCTAGAGGATGAACATGTTGTGTATGTAGGAACTAGAATTTAGTTTGGGTGGAGACCTGTCCTGTATGTGGTGCCCCCTGTTGGCACATAGGAACTATTAAACCTATTTCTAAGCTAGGATTGTATCCTTTGTTATGCCCCCCCACCATTTATGTGCATAGTGTGCCTCTTGTCCAGTGCCCCAAATGCTACGCCCCCATAAGTCTTGGCCATGCCCTCAATGAGTATTATACCTGCACTGGATGGCACCAGCGCCCCCTTCAGGCCCTGCCCTCTAGTTCTTTTCTTGATAAAATCCAAATGGATGCAGCAGTTACTAACATGTCTGTCTTTTGCTGCCATCTGAGACTCACTAGGACGATTACTCGGCCAGGGTGGGCAGCCCACCTCAACCCCCTTCTGTTCTTTTGCAGTGCTTATCTGGGTTATAGCCACAAGACCTTACAGCAGGGAAGGACCACAACACATAGCGCTAGCAGGAAGGCACAGATTTCCACCTGCAAAGAGAACTCTGGAGGTGCCATTGGACCGGCCGGACTTGCGCAGCCTGGTGAACCGTATTCCGGACTGAGGACTCAGAGATCTTCAGTAAAGAGGTAAAGAGACTGGAACCTGGTGTCCTCGTTATTTACTGCACCGCACCACCACCACTATCCACATCCATCATTTACTGTACGCCCCTCAGCAGGGTCACGGACCGGGCCTGGCCACCGTGACAACCCCAGAGCCGAGACTCAGAGGCCCGGTACCGGGTACCCCTCGGCCCTGCGGCAGTGGGGGCGCTACAACTTGGCGTCACGAACAGGATCTACTTAAGCCTGAAGAATCAGGTCATGTGTGCCTTGGAACTGTGATTTATTATACTTGGACTGTACTTTATTGTAAAGACTGTGCCGCGCCATTTACCGCCAAAATCTGCCGCCATTACAGCGCTGAGGAGAGCACAGGAAGAGAAGAGGGGCGTGGAGTAGGCGTAGACAAGCTGAAGAGCGCGAAGGACAATGGCCGCCCAGTCTAAATATTTCTGTGTCCTGAGGACGTGTTCGTCAACAGCCGAGGTCCGCCTCCTGATCCTGTTTGGAGGGTGGAGACCATGGAGACGGGGCCGCCCACGAAAGAGACCGCGGGAAGAAGACGCTGGGGAGGAGATAAAGATGGCGACGCCGGGAGCACCGCGTGGGGATGACCTGACTCGGCATGGAGCCGCATCACCAGACACAGCCTCGGAGATGCCATCGTTGCGGGGACTGGCCCTCACGGAACCACCGATGGGTCGACCTAACTGGCAGATGTCCGAGGAGTGTGTGGCCGCAGCCGAGGCCCGACAGATAGCACGCCGCTTGGAAGCTGATGCCCGCGTGCTCGCTCGGCTGGGCCAGCCCACGGAGGTCCGCCTGTCTCCAGTGTCCCCTGCTCCTCCCAACCCGGCCGCGGCTGAAGGTACGCTGCAGACACAGGGCATGAGGATCTTGCCGGAGGCCGAACACCTGCGGCGCTTGATGACGGCGTGGCGGAGCCGGTCCCAGCCTGCAGCCCAGATTGACTTGACCAGCGTAGAAGAAACCCCGCCGTCAAACTGGGGTGTAGTGATGTCCTTTAACTCCCGACGCGGAAGGGGAGTTATACAGGAGATTGGGGAGCCGCTACAGGTCCGTGTGGACCGGGAGGAAGTGGAGCCCTGTGGAGGAAGGTTCGCTCACGACCTGGAGCCAGGTGACGCTGTGACCTACACCAGGTGGAGGAGGGAAACAGGTGAAGCTGGCTGGATAGCTCGGGGCGTTCAGCGGTGCGTCGCACTCCAGGCCGCTGCCGGAACATCAGAAGATGAACCTCCTGCTGAAAAGGCAACGGAACCTGTCCCTGCGGAGCAGCGGGGAACCCGGACCCACCACGTACCTTGGGGCGTGCCGGCCCATCAGTGAGAAGGGCATCACGGCGAGGGATCCTGTCATTGCTGGGGCAGGAACCGCTCCTTGGATCGGCAGCGCGGCCCGTTGGTCTGGTGAGGCCCGGAAGGAAACCACCTTCTGCACCACAAGAGTAAGATCTTAAAACTCTGAATATGTAAATAGTTACTGTTCTACTGTTTTGCTGCTAAACCCGTTTAGGGTTAACTCTTAAAGGGATCCCTTTGTTGACCCGGGATCCCTACTGCTTTTTGGTTGTTTTCTATTTTCTTCTTCGCTACCAAGAACTGCCGCAATCATGAACAGTGCATGATACAAACTGCTTGTATATAGTTTGCACCTTTTTAAAGGTGCTCCCTACTGGTTTTACTTAAAGAAGGACTCTTTGCGAAGATACCGCACCGGAGCCTTTGCTGAGTACGGACTGGTAGCTTGAGAAGATGTGCTACCTCATACAGACTGGATCCCCTCTTAAAGGGGATGTTCACTTGTTGCACTTAAAGAATGGTATTGCTTTAAGACAGATAGATAGCAATAATGTCTTGACAAAAAGAAAGTGATGATGATGCTTACGTGTAAAAGTTATATGTATCCAACTAGTTGATTGTAAGAAATGTTTGATAACGTTGATAGAACAATGAGGACAGAAAATGAACCCGTACGGGGTTAGTCAATGAGTCCTCTTAGGAGCCATGTAGGGATGGCTCAGTGATTTCAAACTGAAAGTAAATGTTATGTTCTATACTGTGTATAGTAGTTGAAAAGGCAGTAGGCCCAGGCTGAAAGGGGCGGTCCTGTAAAGAAAGGAGAGGCAGCAGGCCTGGAGCAGTTAGGACAGGCGGTCCTGCAGATTTAACGAAGGAGAGTGAAAGAGAAAGAGTTAATTAATATTATAATGTTCAGAATAATTCTTTAGTGGATAGGAAGTGTATGTCCTTAAGGACAATGTTAACTTATTATTCAAAAGTTTGCACTGAGTAGAATACCCGGTTGGGTAACAGGAGTTGTTTATAGCCTGTAATTTATAATGTTTAACCATGTTTGTAACGTTCAAGTGTCCTCACCTCCCATAAAGGGAAGCTCTGTTCAAGCTTACTTATCATTATTGCATTTTCAAAATTGTATGTCTTTTTGCTAACCTGTATTGTTGTTTTCTTCCCAGTCCAGGAGTACTGGATTTAGCCAGGGGGGGAGTGCAGCGCCCCAGAGTCCTGGTCGTTGCAGTATTGTGGCTCCGCCACTAAGGGGAGCTATGGTACGTCTGATGGCACTGAAGGAGTTCATCTGACCAGGTATCACAGACACCAATACATTTCACAGCCGGGCCTCCAGAGGGAGCTAAGGGTTCTATTCATTAGGCCACTCTGTTATGACCCCAATGGCAGAGGGTCTCAAAAATACATACCAAGTCTGCAAACACAAAAAAACAGCTCATAGGGCAGTGGTAACTGGGCTGACCATATATCTAATCCTAGCACCACAAATAGCAGCAGCCGGGGAACGTGCCTACGTTGGTTCTAGACGTCTCGCGCCAGCCGGAGAACTAACTAACCCTAGAAGGGAAAAGATAGACCTCTCTTGCCTCCAGAGAAAAGACCCCAAAAGTTGGATACAAGCCCCCAACAAATAATAACGGTGAGGTAAGGAGAAAAGACAAACGTAAGAATGAACTAGATATTTAGCAAAGAGAGGCCCGCTGACTAATAGCAGAATATAGTAAGATGACTTATACGGTCAGCAAAAACCCTATCAAAATTTCCACGCTGGATATTCAAGAACCCCCGAACCGTCTAACGGCCCGGGGGGAGAACACCAGCCCCCTAGAGCTTCCAGCAGAATCAGGAATCACATTTAGTACAAGCTGGACAAAAAATAATAGCAATGCAAATAACCAAAAAACAAGGAAGCAAGACTTAGCTTAATTTTGCAAGATCCAGGACCAGCAGACAGGAGCAAACAGAAAGGAACTGATTACAACGATGCCAGGCACTGGACTGAGGATCCAGGAAGTTTATATAGCAACACCCCTGGACTAACGACCCAGGTGGGTGCCAAACTGAGGAAAGACAATCCCAGAGTCATATCACTAGTGACCACAAGAGGGAGCCAAAAAAGTCTAATTCACAACACCACTCCTCACATGGTTGGAACCAGGCAACACCTTGTGGCAGAGGGTGTTGTGGGGGAAGATTCGGTAGGGTCCCTGTCAGGGGTGGGATCCTGACAGAGGCCTGGCAACTTGAGAGAACGTCACGGGACCGTGCCTGCTCAGCATAGCGGCGGTGCCCAAGGAAGGATTAGAAGCGAGATAGATTGTGCTGAGTGAGAAACGAGATCAAAGCGACAAGGAGAAATACCAGTAGGAGTCGTGCTGTGAGACCGAGGCAACATCCTACTGAGGCGCACAACCGGCGGCCGGAACGCCGAGGAAGTATTCATATATCTAGCTTCAAGCAATACTTTAAACCAACGGCAGGACAGTCAGTCATAGGCGGGCTGTCTCACCTAAATCACCTATGAAGACATAGGGGGCAACTTGTGGAGAGGGGCGACTCTAGGGTCCCGGAAGAGCTCCGAGCCTACCCGTCATACGGGTGCGGTCATAACCGTAACATCAGGGAGGGACGGAAGATTAGCAGAACATCATCTAATCGAGTTGTTGTGAGGGAACACGAGAAACAGACACAACAGTTGTGGGGACTTTCCCGTAAGCACAGCAGGGGAGGACCACAACACATAGCGCTAGCAGGAAGGCACAGATTTCCACCTGCAAAGAGAACTCTGGAGGTGCCATCGGACCGGCCAGACTTGCGCAGCCTGGTGAACCATATTCCGGACTGAGGACTCAGAGATCTTCAGTAAAGAGGTAAAGAGACTGCAACCTGGTGTCCTCGTTATTTACTGCACCGCACCACCACCACTATCTACATCTATCATTTACTGTACGCCCCTCAGCAGGGTCACGGACCGGGCCTAGCCACCGTGACAACCCCAGAGCAGAGACTCAGAGGCCCGGTACCGGGTACCCCTCGGCCCTGCGGCAGTGGGGGCGCTACACACAGCACAACCCTGGTAAAACTGTAAAAAAAAAAAAAAAGGTCCCTAAGAAAGCGACACCCAGGCATCTCTACCCGTTTCAGAGACTGCAGACTGGCTATATACAGCTACCCAAGGTAGGAGTGTGTGAATATGTCCTAGTATGTGTAGATCTCTTCTCTGGTTGGCCGGAAGCCCATCCAGTAAAATGTGCTAATTAATGCTAAAATGACACTTAACCCCTTAATGACAGCCAATATGACTTTTAACTGACCTGAGATATAAGAGACTAGCCTCCCCATACTGGTGACAATCCAGCAGCTGTCGGCTGTACACTATGCCTGACAACTTGCTGCATCAGCCACGATCAGTGTTTGCACCGTACAAATCTGTTTAACCCCTTAGATGCTGCTGTCAATAGTGACATCATTATAAATAGTTAACAGAGTGTGGGGGCTTCCTCTTTATCCCAATTGGTGTCCTCAGATCATGATTTTGTGGTCCTGATGTTTGTTATGGCAATTCATGACCAAATAGCGGCTTTAGAGTCTGACGGCTGTTGTAACCTGTTCAGAAGTTAGAGGCATTTAGGTGGTAAAAATAGACATTTTCATTTCTGTCATGCCACTGTGCATTAATTCCTAATAAGCACCTGAATGGTTAATAAACTACCTGACTGCAGTTTTCAATATGTCAGGGGGTGCTGTTTTTAATATGGTATAACTTTGGGGGTTTCTCAATATATGGGACCCCTAAAGGCACTTCAAACATGGATAGGTCCCTAAAAAATAAATTTTGTACATTTCCTTGAAAAAATGAAAAATTACTGCTACATTTTTAAACCTCCTAAAATGCTACCAAAATAAAAGAACACTTTAAAAACGGTGCTGATGTAAAGCAAACATGTGGGAAATTATATTCATTAACGTTTTGCTATGGTTTGACTATCTGGATTAAAGGGATAATCATTCAAAGTTGGAAAATTGCTAATTTTTGAAAATTTTTCTCAAATTTCTGATATTTTTTATAAATAAACACAAAACATATCGACCTAAATTTGCCATTATCATGGGGTATAATGTGTCACGAAGAGAGCAATCTCGGGGTCGCTGGGATGTGTTGGGTTGTTCCAGAGTTGTTACCACATGGAGTGACATTGGTCAGATTTCAAAAATTTGGCTCCGTCACTAAGGGGTTAAACTTAAAAATTCAGAAGGCCATGACAGACACATGAAAGAATTGGGTAGAGTGTTTGTCTCTTGCACTCTCTTCAGTCAGATGCAATCCAAATAGAAAGACAGGCTTATCTCCTTCTGAAGTCCTGCTTGGTAGTGCCCCAAAGACTGGTCTGTACTTCCTATAAGTACTACAGCCCATGTCCAGGCCTTGCAGAAAAAGACTTAATGTGGTGCATAAACCTGTATTGTCATCCATTCCAGATCCTAATGAAAGTGCAGACGTGCATCAGCTGAATCCATCCACCCTACTTCCTCTTTCCAGGGGGGATTCAGTGGACCTCGACCACCCATGGCCAGAAACCACCAACCCTCCAAATGACCTTTTACCAGATGAACTAGGTCCCTTCAATCATGACTGTCTTGAGCAAATGTTATCAGAGACTCAACATTTACCTAGGGTATCGGAAACACCGCTACCAGGAGCCGACCTTGTGGTGTATACAGATGGATCCAGATATGCTGATGATATTGGACGATTTCACACCGGATGGGCTGTAGTGACCCAAGAAGAACTTATTTCAGATGGATCCTTGCCACCTTCAATGTCAGCACAGGAAGCCGAACTCAAAGCTGCAACTGAAGCCTGCAGGATTGCAGAGGGGAAGGTGGTTAACATCTACACAGACTCCAGATATGTTTTTGGAATTGCCTATGATTTTGGATGACTGTGGGCCACTAGAGGGTTCCAAACCTCAGTTGGGACCCCTGTGAAGAATGCCGAAGCAATTCGCCAGTTAATGGAGGCTCTGACGCTCCCGAAGACAGTAGCAGTCGTTAAGACCAAGGCTCATGGCAAGTTGGGCTCTGCAGAAGCAAAAGGAAACTACTTTGCAGATCAGATGGCAAAACAGCCAGCCCTGTGGGAACCAGGGAAAGAGGAAGTAGGGGTGTATGTGGTTACAAGAAGTAAAAACAAAGCTATGCGGAAAAATGAAGAACCACAGCTACCTCCCGTGACCAAACTAAAGATACATCAGGACCAAATGGAGCCTGAGGAAATAGACCAATGGATCAGCAAGAAGGCACTGAAAGGTCAAGATGGATTATGGCGAATAGATCCTGACCAAGACGAGTCTACCCACAGTTTGCAACCCGGGGACTTCGTCCTGGTTAAAAGGTTCACTAGAAAATCACCTCTTGAGACCAGATACGAGGGTCCGTACCAAGTTCTCCTGACAACGCCTACCTCAGTGAAACTCGAAGGGAGATCAACATGGATCCACGCCTCACATTGCAAAAAAAGTGGACCAACCACCCGAGTAATACATATCCTTGCCATCATCTACCTAATGTTGTTATGTATAGGAAATGGGTAACAGGTAGCTGTAACTAAAGAAAAGGGAATTATTACTTTCTGGTACAATTCCTTGAGTACAGTGGTGGCTACTTATGGGTTTGATGCCTGTGACATAATACAGAGAAGTGGGAAGTGGGAGTGGGGAGCCAGGAGTGTCACGACTCTCGCGAAAGACAGAACAATTAGTATTCTTTATTTGTGGTAATTGGGAAAGAAGAAATAAAAACTGTGGTTCTTGGATATCTGTAGGATGGGATACAAGTGATAAAGGGTGGGGATATAAAACGACCCCTGCCTTCAAACAAAAGAGTAATAAAGGGAAGTCCTTACTTACACGGAAGGCCATCATGCCTTTTCATCTTATCCCTGAAGGTTTGCTTTTGACTAATCAGAAACAGCCCCAATGTATGAAAAGGGGAATTGCCCCCAAAGAAAGCTTTGACCCTCAAGTGTATATTGATATTATAGGGGTACCGAGGGGGTCCCTGATGAGTTTAAAGCAAGGGACCAGGTTTAAGCAGGATTTGAGTCTATAATCCCTATTGTAACTGTCAATAAAAACGTAGATTGGATTAACTACATGTATTATAACCAACAAAGATTCCTAAATTATACTAAGGATGCATTAAAGGGGAAAGCTGAACAGTTAGAAGCTACATCCACTATGGCTTTCCAAAATTGGATGGCGTTGGATATGTTACTAGCAGAGAAAGGAGGGGTATGTAAAATGATTGGAGAAACTTGTAACTTTATCCCCGATAACACAGGTCTGAATGGAAAGGTTACCTTAGCTATAAAAAAAACTTGAATCCCTATCTGAGGAACTTAAGAATAAATCAGGAATTGGTGATCTTTAGGATACTTGGTTTGAATTGATGACAGGATGGCAGGAATCGTTGACACAGATTGGTACAATTATTATGGTAATTCTTATTTTCATGTCTGTGGTTTCTTGTTGTATATTTCCTTGTGTTAAACAGATGGTTACCAAGAGCATGGACAGCCAACCCCTATGCTGGTTTTCCAAGAAGATGGTGATGGCCATGATTCTACTATAAAACCCCTGAAGACCAATTCGATTTATTAAACAAGGATAAATATATATATGATTGATTATATATCTGATTTCCACATGAATAAAGACTGTATTAAGGGGGGTAAAAGCTTAACAATGTCGTCTAATGGACAGCTCAGATGTCATGATCCATGTACTGTGTTTTCTCTTTGTTCTTTTTGTGTTTGTCACTGTCCCCTGTGTGTATTATCTGCAGTGGTGAGGCTAGCGTCCCTTGCCGGCCAGTGCACTAGTCAGGTTAGAGTTAGGTAACAGTGAGGGACGAGGTTCCTGGCAGTGGTGGGGGGAAGGACCCACTTAGGGCGTTAGGGCAGTGCAGGGACAGGTTCAGGTTAAATTCAGGTGGTGACCATTCCCCATTTCCCTATCGGTAAGGCCTTCCTTTCCCCATTTTCCATCCCTTTTTCTGTGTGTTATGCATTCATGGACTGATCACTTATTGGGTCATATCATATTGTGACATCAGGTTAATAATTGATTTAGGGGGGACTGTGAAAGAGAAAATGTCTAATGAAATCAATTATTAAACCTTATATAAGTCAGTTCAGATATTGTGTAGCAAAATGGAGTCTATTTCCTGATCAGCAGCACACTGGAAGGAACTTCTGGAATGTGAAGACGTTACTGGACAAAGAAACTGAATACCATATATGGAAGTGAAGTTGGAAATGAAGCTTGGAATGAACCAATCAGAGTGACACTAACTATTCTGAAGTTGTGCGACCGCCCCCATTTCCTGTTCTTTTAGTATGTTCCTTTGTTAAGAATAAACCAGTTGTTGTAAGCCATCACTGAGAGAGGCTGTGTGTATCGTCTTTGTGAATTTGATACATTCTGGGCCTCTAAGCTAGCACTCAGCTTATATTTGGTCAGGTACAAGCAATCACATAGATCTCACTTTAAGAGATCACCCTCACATTGGTACTGGCTGGGATGGGCTCCTGTTATGATCTGGTGGCCTAGGAGCAGCATGAGACGTACTCTGGAGAAGGTGGTATCTGTACTGACCGCAGACCCTGAACTTAACACCGCAACTAGAAGTAGCCGTGGGATGTACCTACCAATCCTAGACACCTCGACACAGCCGGAGGACTAATTAACCCTATAGATAGAAAAGGGAAAACTATCTTGCCTCAGAGAAAATCCCCAAAGGATAGACAGCCCCCCACAAATATTGACTGTGAGAGGAGAGGAAAAAAGATACACAGACTGAAAACAGGATTTAGCAAAGTAGGCCAATCTAGCTAAATAGGAAGGATAGGACAGAGAACTATGCGGTCAGTATTAAAATACTAGAAAATATCCACCACAGAAAATACAAAAACTCCACATCTGACTAAAGACATGGAGGGTATATCTGCCTCTCCAGAGATTCCAGCAAGGCTGCATAAATCCTTACACAGATTAAGCTGGACAAGAAAAAACATGAAATGCAGTGAACAATAAGGCCCACAGCATGTGGGCTGCAAAAACAAGCAGAACTTATCTTTGTTGAAATGAACAGCAAGCAGGAGAGACCAGGAAGGGATGTGAATCCTCCAGAAACAATGAACAACTGGCACTGACTAAAGGGTGAAGCCAGACTAAATAGCCCAGTCCGAAGTGGACATACCTGATGACTTCTGTGAAGGACAGACAGCAGCGCTACCACTTATAACCCCCGGAGGGAGTCCAAGAGCAGAATTCACAACAGGCTCCCTGGTTTTGGACGTGCGCCCTTGTGTCCGCTGAGACCTTCAATTTATATATAAAAGGGTGCGGTTTTGACTTTCTTTTGTTTTGACTCTGACAGTAATGGAAGGAGGCGTCCGCTGCTGATATTCAGTCCTGTCATCCGCTGCCGGTGTCCACTACAGGCATCCATTCCTCATATCCACTACTGGCATCCACACCTGTCATTTGCTGCTGGCGTCCACTCCTGATATCCGTTGCCGGTGTCCGCTACTGGCATCCACTCCTGTCATCTGCTGCCGGTGTCCACTACTGGCATCCATTCCTCATATCCACTACTGGCATCCACACCTGTCATTTGCTGCTGGCGTCCACGCCTGATATCCGTTGCCGGTGTCCACTACTGGCATCCACTCCTGTCATCTGCTGCCGGTGTCCACTACTGGCATCCATTCCTCATATCCACTACTGGCATCCACTCCTGATGTCTGCGGCTGGCCTCCAGTCCCGACGTCTGCTGCCGGCGTCCACTGCTTCGCTCAGCCAAGTCATGGCCAATACACGTTCTCAGTAAGGATCCTTCACCGTTCCTTCTCCCATCATGTAAATACTTTCAGAATCTGACTTTTTATATCTCTTTGGAGAGAACTGTGCATTGTTCATGCTGCGGCCGCAGGTGTCGCGGCTTCACAATGGATTTCTTCCCATTTGTTGTAGTTGTGCTCAGATCCATGTAGGACATCTGACACCGAGAATTGGTGCTATTGAGCAGATTGCGGCTCTGACCCCGGAGTTATTGTAGGTAGGTAGTTGTACTACACCTGAGGCCGCAGCAATGCAAGAGTCTCCATATTGGTGCACTCCTGTATTAGGCTCCATATTGTTGCGCTCCTGTATTGGGCTCCATAGTGGTGTTTTCCTGTATTGGGCTCCATAGTGGTTCGCTCCTGTATTAGGCTCCATATTGTTGCGCTCCTGTATTGGGCTCCATAGTGGTGCACTCCTGTATTGGGCTCCATAGTGGTTCGCTCCTGTATTAGGCTCCATAGTGGTGCGCTCCTGTATTGGGCTACATAGTGGTGCGCTCCTGTATTGGGCTCCACAGCAATGCGCTCCCATTTTAGGCTCCACAGTGGCTCGTTCCCATATTGAGCTCCACAGTGGCGCGCTCCCATTTTAGGCTCCACAGCAGCGCGCTGCCGTATTGGGCTCCACATCTCCCAGATTGGACTCCACAGCGGCGCACTCCCGGATTGAGCTCCACAGCGGCGCGCTCCTGTTTTAGGCTCCACAGCAGCGCATTCCCAGATTGGGCTCCACAGCGGTGCGCTCTCGTTTTAGGCTCCACAGCGGCGCGCTGCCGTATTGGGCTCCACAGTGGCGAGCTCCTCATTGGCTCCACAGTGGTGCTCTCCCAGATTGGGCTCCACAGCGGCGCACTCCCGGATTGGGCTCCATAGCGGCACACTCTCGTTTTAGGCTCCATATTGGTGTGCTCCTGTATTAGGCTTGGTGCTGTCACACCTCGGCTCTATCATACAGCCAGGGCTTGTGGCAGTGCTCATGGATCTTCAGCCACCTCAGTAATTGGGACATGGTACATGACTAAAGTAAGTCTCTTGACTTACCAATATGTGACCCCGACAAGTGTCCTTCAGCGGGTCCAAGGTTTGCCATGTATAGAAGACAGGACAGGAGGAAACAGGAGCACATCAGTGTCTACAGCAACTGTAAAATAACAAAGAAATGGATTGGGGACCAGACTGTGACCTTCCCTCTGCAGCTGGGTAAAGAAAAGTCTCTGGTGAGCTCCACCGTCTCCTCAGAGCCACAAACACCAAGAACAAAAAACCATGAACAATCAATCTCGAAACCCAGGGATGAGAACAATGCAGAAACGGAAGATAAAACACAAGAGAGACAACCTGGGCCTACTGCCACCTAGTCACCCCATCTGTATCTCCTCCAAGATTGGCGTCCGGACCCTCCTTAGGATCCTCCACAGCCTCAGAGCCACTCTGATTCCGAAGGAATATATCTATATCATGACCCATACTCTCAGCCAGTGTTTAACACATCTGCTGGGGAAGGGGTGCCCCCATTGTCTGGGCCACACACAAAATAAGGCCCAGTTTCACAGGGGCAACACCAGGGCGGAGATCCACACCTCTCATATCAGGTTTTGTAGCACATGGATGATGATGGACGGGCCTCACTTGGTGATTTACCAATGTTTTTCATCCATACCCACTAGAGACAATGTCTCTGTCCTGTCCAATCTGGTGCTCGCTAAATGCAACCAAGAATTCTCCCATTTTAATTCTGAATTTTCCTCGGTTACCACGAACCAAGGTGGACGTAGTGCCCCAGGAGTCCACCACTGCTACTCTACGCTTCCTAAAGAATACTGTACAACAGTTCGCAGATGTCTATATTCACTCCAGCAACATGTAGGTGACTTAGAGAACAGGAGGAATAATCTCGGGATTCGGGGTGTGCCTGAGTCAATCTTCACAGCTGACATCCGCTCTGTTCTTCTGTCTATTTTCATCTATTTTCAATGAGCTTCTTGGCAGCCCACTGATTCCCAATAAAATCTGGCAGAGCCCTTTATCTTCCAGATCCCAAGACTCTTGCCCAAGGAACATGGCATGCTATATCAAATGCTTTGCAATTAAGGAATCCATTCCACGAGAGGCTCACGATAAGCCAAATCTACAACAAACCAATTGGGATAATACCAGACCTGTCCTGACAGACTCTGGGCAACGTTCAGCTCTCTATACTTGGCTGGACAAACTGCGGGATAAGGGAATCCCCTTCTGTTTGGGGGTTACACCTTCCCCAATAGTGCACAAGGACACCCACACTCTCACTCTGCCAGAGGTGTATCTAGCCTTTCCTGCTCCCGGGACAAAGGATCAGTTTGGCGCCCCCCCCAAACCTTCTCCATTTGAACCTTAACTCTATTGAAACTGTATGACCAAGCCAAGGTACATTCCTGAATCCCCATAATGTTACAATAGATACCAATAACAGTAAAATTAATTGAGACATCTGTAGGTTAAGTGTTTTTGAATATCCATATTGAATCAGAAGCCCCATATAATGCTCCATACTGTTCATGATGGGCCCCATAAGATGCTCCATAAATATATTTGCCCCATATAATGCTGCACAAATGTTGATTATGGCCCCATAAGATGCTCCATAGAGACACTTGCTCCATATAGTGCTGCAGAAACGTTAATTATGGCCCCATAAGATGCTCCATACAGACACTTGCCCCATTTGCTGTTGCTGCGATAAAAAAAAAAAATCACATACTCACCTGTCCGGCGCTCAGGCCCCCGGCACTTTCAATATTCATCTGACTTCGTTCCGGCGTCGCTCCATCTTCAGCACTGACGCTCAGGCAGAGGGCGCGCACTAACTACGTCACCGCGCCCTCTGACCTCAGCGTCACTGCTGAAGACGGAGCGACGACGGAGTGACGCCGGAACGAGGAGCAGGTGAATATCGCGCAGCGCTCCCTGTTGTGAAATTGGATTTTGGGCTCCCCCGGTGGCCACTGGTGGAATTGAACTTGTGTGCATCATCCCCTCTGTTCACCTGTTCCCATCAGGATGTGGGAGTCGCTATTTAACCTTGCTCCTCTGTCACTTCCATGCCGGTCAACATTGTAATCAGAAGCCTTTCTGTGCATGTTCCTGCTACCAGACAACTTCCAGCTAAGTCGGACTTTTGTCCTTGTTTGTTTTTTGCATTTTGTTCCAGTTCACAGCTGCAGTTTTGTTTCTGTGTCTGGAAAGCTCTTGTGATCTGAAATTGCCACTCTGATGTTATGAGTTAATACTAGAGTCTTAAAGTAATTTCAGGATGGTGTATTGATAGGGTTTTCAGCTGACCATGAAAGTACCCTTTCTGTCTTCCTGCTATCTACTAAGCGGACCTCGATTTTGCTAAACCTATTTTCATACTACGTTTGTCATTTTCATCTTAAATCACCGCCAATATATGTGGGGGCCTCTGTCTGCCTTTCGGGGAAATTTCTCTAGAGGTGAGCCAGGACTATATTTTCCTCTGCCAGGATTAGTTAGTCCTCCGGCCGGCGCTGGGCGTCTAGGGATAAAACGCAGGCTACGCTACCCGGCTACTGTTAGTTGTGCGGCAGGTTTAGTTCATGGTCAGTTTAAGTTTCCATCCTTCCAAGAGCTAGTTCCTATGTATGCTGGGCTATGTTCTCTTGCCATTGAGAACCATAACAGTTTGACCGGCCCACAAAGGGTTAAATTAATTGGCAGAGAAAGGAGAGAAAAAAGAAGTCTGCTGAAAAATTATTTTTTTATTTTTTTTTTTCTCCTTCAGTTCTGAGTGTGCTTTCAATTGAATCACTTGCAAGTCTGCCTATATTGCAGCCTTTCTCTCTCTCTCTCCTTCTAATCCTGGAATGGCTCTGTGTTCACCTGTTTAAAATGGATATTCAGAGTTTAGCTGCAGGTTTGAATAATCTCACCACGAAAGTTCAAAATTTACAAGATTTTGTTGTTCATGTTCCTATATCTGAACCTAGAATTCCTTTGCCTGAATTTTTCTCGGGGAATAGATCTTGCTTTCAAAATTTCAAAAATAATTGCAAGTTGTTTTTGTCCCTGAAATCTTGCTCTGCTGGAGATCCTGCTCAGCAGGTCAGGATTGTAATTTCCTTGCTCCGGGGCGACCCTCAAGATTGGGCTTTTGCATTGGCTCCAGGGGATCCTGCGTTGCTCAATGTGGATGCGTTTTTTCTGGCCTTGGGGTTGCTTTATGAGGAACCTCATTTAGAGCTTCAGGCGGAAAAAGCCTTGATGTCCCTATCTCAGGGGCAAGATGAAGTTGAAATATACTGCCAAAAATTCCGTAAATGGTCTGTGCTTACTCAGTGGAATGAGTGCGCCCTGGCGGCGAATTTCAGAGAGGGTCTCTCTGATGCCGTTAAGGATGTTATGGTGGGGTTCCCTGTGCCTGCGGGTCTGAATGAGTCCATGACAATGGCTATCCAGATCGATAGACGTCTGCGGGAGCGCAAACCTGTGCACCATTTGGCGGTGTCTACTGAGAAGACGCCAGAGAATATGCAATGTGATAGAATTCTGTCCAGAAGCGAACGGCAGAATTTTAGACGAAAAAATGGGTTGTGCTTTTATTGTGGTGATTCAACTCATGTTATATCAGCATGCTCTAAGCGTACTAAGAAGCTTGATAAGTCAGTTTCAATTGGCACTTTTCAGTCTAAGTTTATTCTATCTGTGACCCTGATTTGTTCTTTATCATCTATTACCGCGGATGCCTATGTCGACTCTGGCGCCGCTTTGAGTCTTATGGATTGGTCCTTTGCCAAACGCTGTGGGTATGATTTAGAGCCTCTTGAAACTCCTATACCTCTGAAGGGGATTGACTCCACCCCATTGGCTAGTAATAAACCACAATACTGGACACAAGTAACTATGCGAATTAATCCGGATCATCAGGAGATTATTCGCTTTCTTGTGCTGTATAATCTACATGATGTGTTGGTGCTTGGATTGCCATGGCTGCAATCTCATAACCCAGTCCTCGACTGGAACGCTATGTCTGTGTTAAGCTGGGGATGTAAGGGGATGCATGGGGACGTACCTTTGGTTTCCATTTCGTCATCTATTCCCTCTGAGATTCCTGAATTCTTGTCTGACTATCGTGACGTTTTTGAAGAACCTAAGCTTGGTTCATTACCTCCGCACCGGGAGTGCGATTGTGCCATAGATTTGATTCCGGGTAGTAAATACCCTAAGGGTCGTTTATTTAATCTGTCTGTGCCTGAACATGCTGCTATGCGAGAATATATAAAGGAGTCCTTGGAAAAGGGACATATTCGTCCTTCGTCATCTCCCTTAGGAGCCGGTTTTTTCTTTGTGTCTAAGAAAGATGGCTCTTTGAGGCCGTGTATTGATTATCGGCTTTTGAATAAAATCACGGTTAAATATCAATATCCGTTGCCACTGCTGACTGATTTGTTTGCTCGTATAAAGGGGGCCAAGTGGTTCTCTAAGATAGATCTCCGTGGGGCGTATAATTTGGTGCGAATTAAGCAGGGGGATGAGTGGAAAATTGCATTTAATACGCCCGAGGGCCACTTTGAGTATTTGGTGATGCCTTTTGGTCTTTCAAATGCCCCTTCAGTCTTCCAGTCCTTTATGCATGACATTTTCCGTGATTATTTGGATAAATTTATGATTGTGTATCTGGATGATATTCTGATTTTTTCGGATGACTGGGACTCTCATGTCCAGCAGGTCAGGAGGGTTTTTCAGGTTTTGCGGTCTAATTCCTTGTGTGTGAAGGGTTCTAAGTGCGTTTTTGGGGTTCAAAAGATTTCCTTCTTGGGATACATTTTTTCCCCCTCTTCCATCGAGATGGATCCTGTCAAGGTTCGGGCTATTTGTGATTGGACGCAACCCTCTTCTCTTAAGAGTCTTCAGAAATTTTTGGGCTTTGCTAACTTTTATCGTCGATTTATTGCTGGTTTTTCTGATGTTGTTAAACCTTTGACTGATTTGACTAAGAAGGGTGCTGAGGTTGCTGATTGGTCCCCTGCTGCTGTGGAGGCCTTTCGGGAGCTTAAGCGCCGCTTTTCTTCCGCCCCTGTGTTGCGTCAGCCTAATGTTGCTCTTCCTTTTCAGGTTGAGGTCGACGCTTCTGAAATCGGAGCTGGGGCGGTTTTGTCGCAAAGAAGTTCCGACTGCTCCGTGATGAAACCTTGTGCTTTTTTTTCTCGTAAATTTTCGCCCGCCGAGCGGAATTATGATATTGGGAATCGGGAGCTTTTGGCCATGAAGTGGGCTTTTGAGGAGTGGCGTCATTGGCTTGAGGGGGCTAGACATCAGGTGGTGGTATTGACCGACCACAAAAATTTAATTTATCTTGAGTCCGCCAGACGCCTGAATCCTAGACAGGCGCGCTGGTCGTTGTTTTTCTCTCGGTTTAATTTTGTGGTGTCATACCTACCGGGTTCTAAGAATGTTAAGGCGGATGCCCTTTCTAGGAGTTTTGAGCCTGACTCCCCTGGTAATTCTGAACCTACAGGTATCCTTAAGGATGGAGTGATATTGTCTGCCGTTTCTCCAGACCTGCGGCGGGCCTTGCAGGATTTTCAGGCGGATAGACCTGATCGTTGCCCACCTGGTAGACTGTTTGTTCCTGATGATTGGACCAGTAAAGTCATTTCTGAGGTTCATTCTTCTGCGTTGGCAGGTCATCCTGGAATCTTTGGTACCAGGGATTTGGTGGCAAGGTCCTTCTGGTGGCCTTCCCTGTCACGAGATGTACGAGGCTTTGTGCAGTCTTGTGACGTTTGTGCTCGGGCCAAGCCTTGTTGTTCTCGGGCTAGTGGATTGTTGTTGCCCTTGCCCATCCCGAAGAGGCCTTGGACGCACATCTCGATGGATTTTATTTCGGATCTTCCTGTTTCTCAGAAGATGTCTGTCATCTGGGTGGTGTGTGACCGTTTCTCTAAGATGGTCCATTTGGTTCCCCTGCCTAAGTTGCCTTCTTCTTCCGAGTTGGTTCCTCTGTTTTTTCAAAATGTGGCTCGTTTGCATGGTATTCCGGAGAATATCGTTTCTGACAGAGGAACCCAATTCGTGTCTAGATTTTGGCGGGCATTCTGTGCTAGGATGGGCATAGATTTGTCTTTCTCGTCTGCTTTCCATCCTCAGACTAATGGCCAGACCGAGCGGACGAATCAGACTTTGGAGACATATTTGAGGTGTTTTGTGTCTGCAGATCAGGATGATTGGGTTGCTTTTTTGCCTTTAGCGGAGTTTGCCCTCAATAATCGGGCCAGCTCTGCCACCTTGGTGTCTCCTTTTTTCTGTAATTCGGGGTTTCATCCTCGATTTTCCTCCGGTCAGGTGGAATCTTCGGATTGTCCTGGAGTGGATGCTGTGGTGGAGAGGTTGCATCAGATTTGGGGGCAGGTGGTGGACAATTTGAAGTTGTCCCAGGAGAAGACTCAGCTTTTTGCCAACCGCCGGCGTCGGGTTGGTCCTCGGCTTTGTGTCGGGGACTTGGTGTGGTTGTCTTCTCGTTTTGTCCCTATGAGGGTTTCTTCTCCTAAGTTTAAGCCTCGGTTCATCGGCCCGTACAAGATATTGGAGATTCTTAACCCTGTGTCCTTCCGTTTGGACCTCCCTGCATCTTTTTCTATTCATAATGTTTTTCATCGGTCATTGTTGCGCAGGTATGAGGTACCGGTTGTGCCTTCCGTTGAGCCTCCTGCTCCGGTGTTGGTTGAGGGCGAGTTGGAGTACGTTGTGGAAAAAATCTTGGACTCCCGTGTTTCCAGACGGAAACTCCAGTATCTGGTCAAATGGAAGGGATACGGTCAGGAGGATAATTCTTGGGTGACTGCCTCTGATGTTCATGCCTCCGATCAAGTCCGTGCCTTTCATAGGGCTCATCCTGATCGCCCTGGTGGTTCTGGTGAGGGTTCGGTGCCCCCTCCTTGAGGGGGGGGTACTGTTGTGAAATTGGATTTTGGGCTCCCCCGGTGGCCACTGGTGGAATTGAACTTGTGTGCATCATCCCCTCTGTTCACCTGTTCCCATCAGGATGTGGGAGTCGCTATTTAACCTTGCTCCTCTGTCACTTCCATGCCGGTCAACATTGTAATCAGAAGCCTTTCTGTGCATGTTCCTGCTACCAGACAACTTCCAGCTAAGTCGGACTTTTGTCCTTGTTTGTTTTTTGCATTTTGTTCCAGTTCACAGCTGCAGTTTTGTTTCTGTGTCTGGAAAGCTCTTGTGATCTGAAATTGCCACTCTGATGTTATGAGTTAATACTAGAGTCTTAAAGTAATTTCAGGATGGTGTATTGATAGGGTTTTCAGCTGACCATGAAAGTACCCTTTCTGTCTTCCTGCTATCTAGTAAGCGGACCTCGATTTTGCTAAACCTATTTTCATACTACGTTTGTCATTTTCATCTTAAATCACCGCCAATATATGTGGGGGCCTCTGTCTGCCTTTCGGGGAAATTTCTCTAGAGGTGAGCCAGGACTATATTTTCCTCTGCCAGGATTAGTTAGTCCTCCGGCCGGCGCTGGGCGTCTAGGGATAAAACGCAGGCTACGCTACCCGGCTACTTCTAGTTGTGCGTTAGGTTTAGTTCATGGTCAGTTTAAGTTTCCATCCTTCCAAGAGCTAGTTCCTATGTATGCTGGGCTATGTTCTCTTGCCATTGAGAACCATAACAGCTCCCCTCCCCGTTAGGCTGCTTTCACACTAGCGTCGTACGACGCACATCGCAATGTGTCGTTTTGGAAAAAAACGCATCCTGCAAAATTGCTTGCAGGATGCGTTCTTTCTCATAGACTTTTATTAGCGACGCATTGCTACACGTTGCATCAGTCGTGCGACGGATGCGTCGTGGTGCGTCGGACCGTCGGCACAAAAAAGTTACATGTAACGTTTTTTGGTGCATCGTGTCCGCCTTTTCCGACCGCGCATGCGCGGCCAGAACTCCGCGCCCTCCTCCCCGGACATCACAATGGGGCAGTGGATGCGTTGAAAAACTGCACCCGCTGCCCCCCGTTGTGTTTTTTTGGCACAGTATGCGTCGGTACGTCGTACGACGCTAGTGTGAAAGTTGCCTTATACTCACCTGCTCCTGGCTCGGTGCAGTCCCTGCTTCCCCGGGGCGGTGCGGCAGCCTCTCCCTGTACTGAGCGGTCACCATTACCGCTCATTACAGTAATGAATATGCGGCTCCACCCCTATGGGAGGTGGCGCTGCATATTCATTACTGTAATGAGCGGTACCATGTGACCGCTCAGTACGGGAAGAAGCCGAAGCGCTGGGGAACCGGAGACCTGCAGGGACCGCGCCGGGAGCAGGTGAGTATCTCAGCGTGGGGGCGGCAGAATGCCGCCGACGAGGAGCCTCCTTGGACCGCCGCATCATCAGATGGCCCGCTGGCGCCCCCCTGTCGGCTGCGCCCGGGGCATATGCCCCGGCTGCCCCCCCTGGATACGCCACTGCACTCTGCATTCCCCAGAAGATTCACCAGCCTTCTTATATCAACTGGACTTTGCAAACATCACCCTAACTGGTCAGACCTGACAGTCATCGTCTCAGTAACTGGGAGTAGATGAAAGGAATCATCCATTCCATCAGCCCCATAAATCACAGACACAAATTGTTGATTGCACTACTGACACAGAAGCTAAATATTTTCTTCCATCTTGATGGTCAAACTTTCACAAGTCAGGAGCAAGCCATGTTTATCCTTAAACTGATGGATTTTTCCCTGCCATTGCTTCGAGGAACAGTACTGCTCTGCGGAGACTAGGATGTGACACTTGACCCAGCACCGGGTCACTCATGCGGCAGATCCTAGCTCTCTGATAGGGATCATAGTTTACTCCACAAAACTCTTACAGCCACTTAGACCATGTTACCTACACATTCTTCCACATGCTCGCGGTGTCCCCTTAAATAGCATATGGAAGAAGCGGCTCTGCTCAGATGAGACCAAAGGAGAACTTTCTGGCCTAAATTATTATTATTATACATTTTTATAGCGCCATTTATTGCATGGCGCTTTACATGTGAAAATGGGGCAAATATAGACAAGTGCAAAAAACAAGGCAACAAGGTGTGTACATAAGGAGGGAGGACAATGCCCGCGAGTCCCCACAGTCTGCAGGGGATGGGTGAGGATACTCTAGGAGATGGTAGAGCTGGTCATGTGGCGGTTCAGTAGGTTGAGGATCACTGCAGGCTGTAGGCTTGTCGGAAGAGGTGAGTCTTCAGGTTCCTTTTGAAGGTTTCCATGGTAGGCGAGAGTCTGATGTGTTGGGGTAGAGAGTTCCAGAGTATGGGGGATGCACGGGAGAAGTCTTGGATGTGGTTGTGGGAAGAAGAGATAAGAATGGAGTAGAGAAGGAGATCTTGTGAGGATCGAAGGTTGCATGTAGGAAAGTACCGGGAGACGAGGTCGCAGATGTATGGAGGACACAGGTTGTGGATGGCTTTGTATGTCTTAGTAAGGGTTTTGAACTGGAGTCTCTGGACAATAGGAAGCCCGTGAAGAGCTTGACAGAGAGGAGAGGCTGTGGAATAGCGGGGAGACAGGTGGATGAATCGGGCAGCAGAGTGTAGGAATGGATTGGAGTGGTGCCAGAGTGTAGAGGGGAGGCCAGAGAGTAGGAGGTTGCAGTAGTCAAGGCGGGAGATGATAAGGGCGTGCACTAGTGTTTTTGTGGTTTCTTTGTCGAGGCCTAAATGCAAAATGCTTTGTGTGGTGAAAAACTAACACTGCACATCACTCTGAAAACACCATCCCCACCGTCACACATGGTGGCAGCATCATGCTGTGGGGAGGCTTTTCTTCAGCAGGGGCAGGGAAGCTGGTCAGAGGTGACAGGAAGATGGATGGAGCTAACTACAGGACAATCCTGGAGGAAAACCTGTCAGAGACTGCAGAAGACCTGAGACCGGGTGTCACGAATCCACTCCGCTGCCGCCAATATGTCACGATTCACACCGTGACCGTCACCCCTACGTCATGGATCGGGGTGACTTTAGGCCAACAGATGGCTATCACATGTGCAGGGGGGTTATCTTAGTTATCCCTCCACTGCCTCAATGTGATGAAAAAACACACACAAGGCTATTGACCTCTTAGTTTACAGCAGGGGCTTATTTTAGGTATCCCACTGCTCTTCAATATACCACGAACTGCAGGGATTTATGTATATCCCGCTTACAGTTCCATTTGAAACCTTCATCTCTCTGGCGCCCCCCTTACCCTCAGGTCAGATTAGGTACTGCACCTAGGATAATTAGTTGCCAGAAAGGCTGCCTGCTATGTACTGGCTATTGGGCACGCTGCAGCGAGGCAATATAAATACTCCCACTCAGGCAGGAACAATAATTATCAACGCCGCAGTCGCTACAACGACACCCAAAGGCCCGCACACGGGATGCTGCCACCAGCTTTGATTAAACGGGTCCGAAGCTAACCCAAAACAGTAGCGTAATTCCCTTCAGAAGGCTTAAGGTACGTTTTAGAGCATGAAGAACGAATCTAGTATTAAATATTATACCCCATTAAAGTTTAGGCAGTGTTTATAGAAAAATATTACAAGGTCGTTACAAAAAGAGACAATTGCAAATATGTACAGAGGTAATTATAAAAATAACAGGGGTTAAATGAGAAATAACACTTACATGTGTTCAGATCATTTGAGGCAACCAGGCTAGTGGAGTTCCCATATGTCCCAATGCATCAGGACTCTGGTTAGGAACAGCTCTTCAAGTCAGACTCACATAGGCTCCAGCAGACAGACAGACTCCAGGCTGGGGTGAGGGTAGAAACTTATAAAGTGTAGCTCGGTGACATCACCAAAAGGGCTGGCTCCCCAGACCCTCCTATCTCTTCAGTCTTAGTGAATTTAACACAAGTTTGTCTAATGCCTGTATCTCCTCTTCAGAACATGTCAGAATCATAACACACCCAGCATTCATCTTGTATTAAGATTTGCTCTCTATAGATACTAAATTCAGGCTAGTAGGGACACTCAGTTCCAGGGAAATCCAAACTCTGTCCCTGTTGGACTTGGAAGCTCCTGCTTACAGTGATGGATAGAGGCGCCGATGGAGTTTAGCAATATGTACCCATTATTTTCCTAGCCTAAATCGTTTGCCCAATATCTTGCAATATTAGGACAAAGGACCGCATGTTTTAAAAGGGAGATCAGACCAGTTTCTGCTAGCACAACTTTCTACTGCAGCTATGCCAGTCGTAAATATCTTTCTTCAATAAACCTCCCCCACATACATTGACAAGGCAAACTCTTGCCTGAGTGAAAGGGAAGGGGGGTTTAGCCCACAGCCTGGGCTAACAGGAGAAACTAAACTTATATGGTATTTCATACCATATCGTGACACCGGGGCGTAGGTTCATCTTCCAGCAGGACAACGACCCTCAACATCCTGCTAGAGCTACAATGGAGGGTTTTGATCACAGCATATTTCTGTGTGTGAATAGTCACCATCCAGACCCAAATCCCAGAAAATTTGAGACAAGACATGAAAATTACTGATAACAGACATCTCCATCCAACCTCATTGAGAGCGAGGGGGCAAAGAAGGAGAAAACAAATGTCCCCTCTAGACATGGAAAGAAAGCTGGGACAGAGCCCAAAAGACTGCAGAGAAAGGTGGAGACAGACTCCAAAAGACTGCAGAGAAAGGTGGAGAAACAGACCCCAAAAGACTGCAGAGAAAGGTGGAGAGACCCCAAAAGACTGCAGAGAAAGGAGGGAGAGACAGACCCCAAAAGACTGCAGAGAAAGGTGGAGGGACAAACCCCAAAAGACTACAGAGAAAGGTAGAGAGACCCCAAAAGACTGCAGAGAAAGGAGAGAAAGACCCCAAAAGACTGCAGAGAAAGGAGAGACAGACCCCAAAAGACTGCAGAGAAAGGTGGAGAGACCCCAAAAGACTGCAGAGAAAGGTGGAGAGTCAGACCCCAAAAGACTGCAGAGAAAGGGGGAGAGACAGACCCCAAAAGACTGCAGAGAAAGGAGGAGAGACAGACCCCAAAAGACTGCAGAGAAAGGAGGAGAGTCAGAGCCCAAAAGACTGCAGAGAAACAACGCCACTGATGCACCCGACTACACTGATGAACCCGATACCGTTGCAGAGTTAAAGTGAACCAGTCAGCAGGATTTTGATAAGTAAACTACAGGAACTGTTATACTGAGTAAAATGATACCTGGGGTGAAGAAATCAGTCTTGTGGTTCTTGTGTAATCAGTGTTAGAAGTTTTCAGTTAATAAGATACTCATGTTCCTGAGTTCCTGGCTCACCCCTTCTGACACAGCCTCCCCTGCTGCACTCTCTTACGGTGGCTTCCACCTTTCTCACACACCCCGCCCCAGCAGCAAACATGGTGGAGGAGTTGGTTTTTTCCTGTCAGATAACTGCTCCTTCACCCCAATCCCACTGCCACCCTCTGTCACCCACCCTTCCTTTGAGGTGCACTCTGTGTGCATCTACTCACCCTCCAACCTCCAACTGGCTGTCATTTACCGCCCCCCAGGGCCAGCCACCACCTTCTTTGACCACTTCACCACCTGGCTACTTCATTTCCTTTCCGCGGACATCCCCACTATCATCATGGGTGACTTCAACATCCCCATTGACACTTCCCTCTCAGCTGCCACTAAACTTCTATCTCTCGCTTCTTCCTTCGGCCTCACTCAATGTTCTTCTGCAGCCACTCACAAAGATGGTCACACATTGGGTCTCATCTTCACCCGCCTCTGCTCCCTATCTAACCTCTCTAACTCACCTCTTCCTCTCTCTGACCACAACCTTCTCACATTCCCTTCCCTCTCCACTCCATGTCTACAATCCACACCCCACAAACTTTCACACCCTTGCAGAAATCTTAAACATATTGACCTACATTAATTCTCTGAATCCCTCCTCCCTCTCACAGACATAAGTTCCTTACACAATGCAGATGACGCTGCCGCTCTATATAACACCACAATAGCTGCAGCTTTGGAATCTGCTGCTCCACTTACACATACCAAAGCTCGCAAAATCAACAGACAGCCCTGGCACACCAGCCTGACCAAAGAACTGAGGCGAGCCTCCAGGGCTGCTGAGCGCAGATGGAAAGGATGCCACTCCAATAAGCACTTCATCGCATTCAAACAGTCCCTCACTACTTTCAAGACCACACTCGCCACAGCTAAACAAACCTACTTCTCATCTCTCATATCCTCCCTGTCTCACAACCCTAAACAGTTATTCAACACCTTCAATTCTCTCCTCCGTCCCCCAGCACCTCCTCCCTCCCCACTTATCTCAGCTGAAGACTTTGCCTCATTTTTCAAGCAGAAGATTGATAACATCAGAAACTGTTTTGGTCAACAACCCCCAGAGCCCTTCCTCCCGACTTCCCAGCCCTCCACCTCCAAAACCAACTTCTCCACCATTACAGAAGACGGACTCTCCACTCTACTCTCAAGATCGCATCTCACCACCTGTGCACTTGACCCGATCCCATCCCACTTCATCCCAAACCTCACCACAGTCTTCATCCCAACCCTAACCCATCTCTTCAACCTATCACTGACAACTGGTGTTTTCCCCTCAAGCTTTAAACATGCCTCCATCACACCTATCCTCAAAAAGCCCTCTCTTGACCCATCCTCTGTATCTAGCTATCACCCTATATCACTTCTCCCCTATGCCTCCAAACTACTGGAACAACACGTCTACCTTGAACTGTCCTCCCATCTCTCTTCTTGCTCCCTCCTTGACCGCTTACAATCTGGCTTCCGGTCACACCACTCCACTGAAAGTGCCCTAACTAAGGTCACCAACGACCTCTTAACCGCCAAGAGCAAGCGACACTACTCTGTCCTCCTCCTCCTCGACCTGTCGGCTGCCTTTGACACAGTGGACCATTCCCTATTATTACAGACCCTCTCATCCCTTGGCATCACAGACTTGGCCCTATCCTGGATCTCATCGTACCTAACAGACCGGACATTCAGCGTCTCCCACTCACACACCACCTCCTCACCTCGCGCCCTATCTGTCGGAGTCCCACAAGGTTCAGTCCTTGGGCCCCTGCTCTTCTCCATTTACACCTTTGGCCTGGGACAGCTCATAGAATCTCACGGCTTTCATTATCACCTCTATGCTGATGACAAACAGATCTACATCTCTGGACTAGATATCACCACCCTACTAACCAGAATCCCTCAATGTCTGTCCACTATTTCATCCTTCTTCTCCGCTAGGTTTCTGAAACTTAACATGGACAAAA
The DNA here is from genome assembly GCF_051348905.1 of Ranitomeya variabilis. NCBI lineage: Eukaryota > Metazoa > Chordata > Amphibia > Anura > Dendrobatidae > Ranitomeya > Ranitomeya variabilis. The sequence continues at coordinate 2,800,959 of NC_135234.1, forward strand.
CAGAATTCATCATCTTTCCCCCATCTCACGCGACCCCCCCAACGAACCTATCCATTACAGTACATGGCTGCCCACTCTCCCCAGTCCCACAAGCTCGCTGTCTCGGGGTAATCCTTGACACTGATCTCTCCTTCAAACCACATATCCAAGCCCTTTCCACTTCCTGCTGTCTTCAACTCAAAAATATTTCACGAATCCGTACATTCCTAAACCAAGAATCTGCAAAAACCCTAGTCCATGCCCTCATCATCTCTCGCCTTGACTACTGCAACCTCCTGCTCTGTGGCCTCCCCTCAAACACTCTCGCACCCCTCCAATCTATTCTAAACTCTGCTGCCCGACTAATCCACCTGTCCCCCCGCTATTCCCCGGCCTCTCCCCTCTGTCAATCCCTTCACTGGCTCCCCATTACCCAGAGACTCCAGTACAAAACCCTAACCATGACATACAAAGCCATCCACAACCTGTCTCCTCCATACATCTGTGACCTCGTCTCCCGGTACCTTCCTGCACGCAACCTCTGATCCTCACAAGATCTCCTTCTCTACTCCCCTCTTCATACCTCCCAACTTTTGAAGATGGGAAAGAGGGACAAAGTTAGCGGCAAATTTTAGGCCACGCCTCTGACCACACCCATTCATAATTAGTCACACCCATATCCACGTCCCAACTACACCCATTTAGCACTGCTGATCACACTGTTTCATATACAATAGTTATAAACAAAAAAATATGGCCACACAGTGCTCCATACTGTATAATGACCGCACATGACGCTCCATACTGTATAATGGCCACGCATGATGCTCCATACTGTATAATGACCGCACATGACGCTCCATACTGTATAATGGCCACACATGATGCTCCATACTGTATAATGGCCACACATGACGCTCCATACTGTATAATGGCCACACATGACGCTCCATACTGTATAATGGCCACACATGATGCTCCATACTGTATAATGACCGCACATGATGCTCCATACTGTATAATGACCGCACATGATGCTCCATACTGTATAATGACCGCACATGATGCTCCATACTGTATAATGACCGCACATGATGCCCCATACCGTATAATGGCCGCACATGATGCTCCATACTGTATAATGACTGCACATGATGCTCCAGACCGTATAATGACCACACATGATGCCCCATACTGTATAATGGCCACACATGACGCTCCATACTGTATAATGGCCACACATGATGCTCCATACTGTATAATGACCGCACATGATGCTCCGTATTGTATATTGACCGCACATGATGCTGCATACTGTATACTGGCTGCACATGATGCTCCATATTGTATAATGACTGCACATGATGCCCCATACTGTATAATGGCCACACATGACGCTCCATACTGTATAATGACCGCACATGATGCTCCATACTGTATAATGGCCGCACATGATGCTCCATACTGTATAATGACCGCACATGATGCTCCATACTGTATAATGGCCACACATGACGCTCCATACTGTATAATGAACACACATGACGCTCCATACTGTATAATGACGGCATGCATACCGTATAATGGCCCCACATGATGCTCCATACCGTATAATGGCCGCACATGACGCTCCATACTGTATAATGACCGCACATGATGCTCCATACTGTATGATGACCACACATGATGCTCCATACTGTATGCTGGGTGCACATGATGCTTCATACTGTATAATGACCGCACATGATGCTGCATACTGTATAATGACCGCACATGATGCTCCATACTGTATGATGACCACACATGATGCTCCATACTGTATGCTGGGTGCACATGATGCTTCATACTGTATAATGACCGCACATGATGCTGCATACTGTATAATGACCGCACATGATGCTCCATACTGTATAATGGCCACAGTTCTCCATACTGTATAATGACATACAGGCACGCAGCTCACACACACACGCTCACACACATGCACACGCACACAGCTCACACACACGGCCCACACACACGCAGCACACACACAGCTCACACACGCACGCAGCTCACACACATGCAGCATCACACACACAGTATCACACATACACACGCAGCATCACAAACGCAGCTCACAAACACATGCAGCTTTGACACAAATGCATCACATACGCAGCCTTCACACACACACACACACACACAGCCATCACACACACACGCAGTCATCACACACACACACGCAGTCATCACACACACACACGCAGCCATCACACACACACACACACGCAGCCATCACACACACACGCAGCCATCACACACACACACACAGCCATCACACACACGCAGCCATCACACACACACACCCAGCCATCACACACACACACCCAGCCATCACACACACACACACCCAGCCATCACACACACACCCAGCCATCACACACACACACCCACAGCCAGGTTGGCACTAGGAGGGTGCTGGCTGGCACTGTTAGAGGCGTTACAGACCTGTGGATGGAGAGGTGCATGGACACACTGCACTATCTGGTTTGCAGGCTTCTCCCTGCCGCCCCTTATCCGCCATACACAATGCATGCCGGTGTGTGCCGGTAATGATGACCGCCTCCCTCCCCCTCACACGCCGCTGCCGCCTCCGAGTGACACAAGGACCAGACTCTGCGCCTCAGCATCGGGTACCACAGATTCCCGCGCATGCGCGTTGCGGTGCGTGGTGGGGGAGACACCAGGCTGGAGTCGGCGCCGCGCACGCAGCTGGTCCCTCCTTCCCCGATCTCCTGGCCCAGATTTACTAAACAAAGGCTGCAGAGTGTGATCATGCCGGCCGCTTACGTCACTGACCCCGCCCGGAGTGCGGGACTAGTCCTAATCGTCTCTACGTCCCGGAAGTGGGCGGGGCTTCACCGGCGGCCGCAAATTCGGGATTTTAAATGCCCGAAGCGGGACAGCGGGACCCCGGTGCCAAAGCGGGACTGTCCCGCTGAAATCGGGACGGTTGGGAGGTATGCCCTCTTATCTCCTCTTCCCACAATTGTATACAAGATTTCTCTCGTGTATCCCCCCTACTCTGGAACCCTCTACCACAACACATCAGACTCTCGCCTACCATCGAAACCTTCAAAAAGAACCTGAAGACCCACCTCTTCCGACAAGCCTACAACCTGCAGTAACCACCGATCGACCAAACCGCTGCACGACCAGCTCTATCCTCACCTACTGTATCCTCACCCATCCCTTGTAGATTGTGAGCCCTCGTGGGCAGGGTCCTCTCTCCTACTGTACCAGTTATGACTTGTATTGTTCAAGATTATTGTACTTGTTTTTATTATGTATACCCCTCCTCACATGTAAAGCGCCATGGAATAAATGGCGCTATAACAATAAATAATAATAATGTTCTGGGGCGGGGCTGTATGCAGAGTCTTATTATCCTGCTCTCTAGGTCAGAGGGACCAAGGAGAGACCTGACCACAGGCCGACCGGAAGCACAAACAGTCTGTCTCTATGATGAGGAAAATGTTTAGAATTGAGAGTCCTCAGTGGTTGATACCTTTTAATGGCTAACTGAAAAGATGGTAACAAATTGCAGCTTTTGAGACTACACAGGTCTCTTCATCAGGCATAGACTAAAAGAAATTCTGGAGAATCACATATTTATGCACAACATGGCACAGAAAAAAAAAATAAATCATGGATAAGACAGGTGACATGAAGCAGAATTACCATGAGTGATAAACAGTTATGTCCATAAATATTGGGCCAATTCTTAGATAAGGAATGTTTTATTGTCCTCTGATTGGGGTCTGGTTCTGTTTTGATGACCCCACATGGTCTGAGGGGCCAGTTCCTTATTTGATGTAAAAAGACATAAATCTATGCGACACATTCATTCCTGCGCTAAGGCTGGTTTTACATTTGCGTTTTTTGCCGCTGCATTTTAGCGCAAAAAAGCATGCGTTTTTTTGTATGCGTTTTGCCGCGTTTGACGACGCATGCGTTGTTTCTATGCTTGCGTTTTGTTGCAGAAATGCAACATGTAGTAATTTCTAGAGGCTTTTTTTGCCGCAAAAAAACGTATTGCTGTCTATGTAAACGCATGCGTTTTTAAGCACATGCGTTTGGTTGCGTTTTAAAAGCATGCGTTTCAATAGAAAAAAACAAGAATACACACTGATAAGCCACCCCCCGACCATCAAGGTGATAAAGGGATCCAAACCCTAACCCTAGGGATCCTAACCCTAACCCTACCCCTAAAGCCGGTAATTCAATTGCCGGCTTTTCAGTTCTCCTTCACAAACCCGACAGGATATGAGACATGATTACATACAGTAAACCATCTCATATCCCCTTTTTTTTTGCATATTCCACACTACTAATGTTAGTAGTGTGTATGTGCAAAATTTGGGCGCTGTAGCTGCTAAAATAAAGGGTTAAATGGCAGAAAAAATTGGCGTGGGCTCCCGCGCAATTTTCTCCGCCAGAGTGGTAAAGCCAGTGACTGAGGGCAGATATTAACCCCTTCCCGACCTGTGACACAGCGTATGCGTCATGAAAGTCGGTGCCTTCCCGACCTGTGACGCATATGCTGTGTCACAGAATGATCGCGTCCCTGCAGATCGGGTGAAGGGGTTAACTCCGATTTCACCCGATCTGCAGAGACAGGGGGAGTGGTGCTTCAGCCCAGGGGGGGTGGCTTCACCCCCCCGTGGCTACGATCGCTCTGATTGGCTGTTGAAAGTGAAACTGCCAATCAGAGCGATTTGTAATATTTCACCCAAAAAAACGGTGAAATATTACAATCCAGCCATGGCCGATGCTGCAATATCATCGGCCATGGCTGGAAAACCTAATCTGCCCCCACCCCACCCCACCGATCGCCCCCCCAGTGCTCCGGTGCGCGGTCCGCCCCCCTAATAAGTTCTGTCCGCTCCTCCGTCCTCCTGTACGCTCCCCCCGTGCTCCGGTGCCCCCTCCCTGTGCTCCGGTCCCCCCCCCCTGTGCTCCGGTCCCCCCCCCCGTGATCCGATCACCCCCCCTTCATACTTACCGGGCCTCCCGATGTCCGTCCGGCTTCTCCATGGGCGCCGCCATCTTCCAATATGGTGGGCGCCTGCGCACTGCGCCCGCAGAGTCTGCCGGCTGGCAGATTCATTTCAGAAGTATTTTGATCACTGCGATATAGCCTATCGCAGTGATCAAAATGAAAAAAAAGTAAATGACCCCCCTTTATCACCCCCATAGGGACAATAATAAAAATAAATAAAATATATTTTTTTTTTTCTGCTAGGGTTAGGGTTAGAACTAGGGTTAGAACTAGGGTTAGAATTAGGGTTAGAATTAGGGGTAGGGTTAGGGTTAGGGCATGTGCACACAGTGCGGATTTGGCTGCGAATCCGCAGCGGATCGGCCGCGGATCCGCAGCGGATCGGCCGCGGATCCGCAGCGGATCGGCCGCGGATCCGCAGCGGATCGGCCGCGGATCCGCAGCGGATTGGCCGCTGAGAATTCGTAGCAGTTTTCCATCAGGTTTACAGTACCATGTACACCTATGGAAAACCAAATCTGCTGTGCCCATGGTGCGGAAAATACCGTGCGGAAACGCTGTGTATTTTCCGCAGCATGTCAATTTTGTGTGGATTCCGCAGCGTTTTACACCTGTTCCTCAATAGGAATCCGCAGGTGAAATCCGCACAAAAAAACACTGGAAATCCGCTGTAAATCCGTAGGTAAAACGCAGTGCCTTTTACCTGCGGATTTTTCAAAAATGGTGCGGAAAAATCTCACACGAATCCGCAAAGTGGGCACATAGCCTTAGGGTTAGGGTTGGAATTAGAGTTAGGGTACCGTCTCAGTGGCACTTTGATCGCTACGACGGTACGATCTGTGACGTTCCAGGGATATCCATACGATATCGCTGTGTCTGACACGCAGCAGCGATCAGGGACCCTGCTGAGAATCGTACGTCGTAGCAGATCGTTTGGAACTTTCTTTCGTCGCTGGATCTCCCGCTGTCATCGCTGGATCGTTGTGTGTGACAGCTATCCAGCGATGCGTTCACTTGTAACCAGGGTAAACATCGGGTTACTAAGCGCAGGGCCGCGCTTAGTAACGCGATGTTTACCGTGGTTACCAGCGTAAAAGTAAAAAAAAAAAAAAAACGTACATACTCACATTTCGGTGTCCTTCAGGTCCCTTGCCGTCTGCTTCCCGCTCTGACTGTCTGCCGGCCGGAAAGTGAGAGCACAGCACAGCAGTGACGTCACCGCTGCGCTCTGCTCTCACTGTACGGCGGCACTCAGTCAGAGTGGGAAGCAGACGGCAAGGGACCTGAAGGACACCAAAATGTGAGTATGTACGTTTTTTTTTTTACTTTTACGCTGGTAACCACGGTAAACATCGGGTTACTAAGCGCGGCCCTGCGCTTAGTAACCCGATGTTTACCCTGGTTACCCGGGACCTTGGCATCGTTGGTCGCTGGAGAGCGGTCTGTGTGACAGCTCCCCAGCGACCACACAATGACTTTCCAACGATCACGGCCAGGTCGTATCGCTGGTCGTGATCGTTGGTAAATCGTTATGTGAGACGGTACCCTTAGGGTTGGAATTAGGGCTAGGGTTGGAAATAGGGTTAAGATTAGGCTTGTGGTTAGGGTTAAGGATAGGGTTAGGGTTGTGTTGGGGTTACAGTTGTGGGTAGGGTTGGGATTAGGGTTAGGATTAGGGTTGGATTTAGGGTTACGGGTGTGTTGGGGTTAGGGTTGTGGTTAGGGGTGTGTTGGGGTTAGGGTTGTGATTAGGGTTATGGCTACAGTTGGGATTAGGGTTAGGGGTGTGTTGGGGTTAGTGTTGAAGTTAGAATTGAGGGGTTTCCACTGTTTAGGCACATCAGGGGTCTCCAAACGCAACATGGCACCACCAATGATTCCAGCCAATCTTGCGTTCAAAAAGTCAAATGGTGCGCCCTCCCTTCCAAGCCCCGACGTGCGCCCAAACAGTGGTTTACCCCCACATATGGGATACCAGCGTACTCAGGACAAACTGGGCAACAACTATTGGGGTCCAATTTCTCCTGTTACCCTTGCAAAAATAAAAAAATACTTGCTAAAACATAATTTTGAGGAAAGAACAATTATTTTTTATTTTCACGGCTCTACGTTATAAACTTATGTGAAACACTTGGGGGTTGAAAGTGCTCACCACACATCTAGATAAGATCCTTTTGGGGTCTAGTTTCCAAAATGGGATCACTTGTGGGGTGTTTCTACTGTTTAGGCACATCAGGGGCTCTGCAAATGCAACGTGACGCCCGCAGACCATTCCATCAAAGTCTGCATTTCAAATGTCACTACTTCCCTTCCGAGCCCTGACGTGCGCCCAAACAGTGGTTTACCCCCACATTTGGGGTACCAGCGTACTCACAACAAACTGGGCAACAAATATTGGGGTCCAATTTCTCCTGTTACCCTTGTGAAAATAAACAATTGCTTGCTAAAACATCTTTTTTGAGGAAAGAAAAATGATTTTTTATTTTCACGGCTCTGCGTTGTAAACTTCTGTGAAGCACTTGGGGGTTGAACGTGCTCACCACACATCTAGATAAGTTCCTTGGGGGGTCTAGTTTCCAAAATGGGGTCACTTGTGGGGGGTTTCTACTGTTTAGGCACATCAGGGGCTCTGCAAACATAACATGATTCCCGCAGACCATTCCATCAAAGTCTGCATTCCAAACCGTCACTACTTCCCTTCCGAGCCCCGCCATGTGCCCAAACAGTGGTTTACCCCCACATATGGGGTATCAGCGTACTCAGGAGAAACTGGACAACAACTTTTGGGGTCAAATTTTTCCTGTTACCCTTGGGAAAATTAAAAAATTCTGGGCTAAAAAAATATTTTTGAGGAAAGAAAACACATTTTTTATTTTCACGTCTCTGCGTTATAAACTTCTGTGAAGCACTTGGGGGTTCAAAGTGCTCACCACACATCTAGATAAGTTCCCTTGGGGGTCTAGTTTCCAAAGTGGGGTCAATTGTGGGGAGTTCCTACTGTTTAGGCACATCAGGGGCTCTGCAAACGCAACGTGACGCCCGCAGAGCATTCCATTAAAGTCTGCATTTCAAAACGTCACTACTTCCCTTCCGCTCCCCGATGTGTGCCAAAACAGTGGTTTACCCCCACATATGGGGTATCAACGTACTCAGGAGAAACTGCACAACAACCTTTGGGGTCCAATTTCTCCTGTTACCCTTGGGAAAATAAAAAATTGTGGGTTAAAAAATCACTTTTGAGGAAAGAAAAATAATTTTATATTTTCATGGCTCTGCGTTATAAACTTCTGTGAAGCACTTGAGGGTTCAAAGTGCTCACCACACATCTAGATTAGTTCCTTGGGAGGTCTAGTTTCCAAAATGGGGTCACTTGTGTGGGAGCTCCAATGTTTAGGCACACAGGGGCTCTCCAAACGCGACATGGTGTCCGCTAATGATTGGAGCTAATTTTCCATTCAAAAAGCCAAATGGCGTGCCTTCCCTTCCGAGCCCTGCCGTGCGCCCAAACAGTGGTTTACCCCCACATATGGGGTATCATCGTACTCAGGACAAACTGGACAACAACATTTGGGGTCCAATTTCTCCTATTATCCTTGGGAAAATAAAAAACTCCGGGCTAAAAATCATTTTTGAGGAAAGAAAAATATTTTTTTATTTTCATGGCTCTGCGTTATAAACTTCTGTGAAGCACCTGGGGGTTTTAAGTGCTCACTATACATCTAGATTAGTTCCTTGGGGGGTCTAGTTTCCAAAATGGGGTCACTTGTAGGGGAGCTCTAATGTTTAGGCACACAGGGGCTCTCCAAACGCGACATGGTGTTCGCTAACGATTGGAGCTAATTTTCCATTGAAAAAGTCAAATGGCGCGCCTTCCCTTCCAAGCCTTGCCGTGCACCCAAACAGTGGTTTACCCCCACATATGAGGTATCGGCGTACTCAAGAGAAATTGCCCAACAAATTTTAGGATCCATTTTATCCTGTTGCCCATGTGAAAATGAAAAAATTGAGGCTAAAAAATTTTTTGTGTGAAAAAAAAGTACTTTTTCATTTTTTACGGATCAATTTGTGAAGCACCTGAGAGTTTAAAGTGCTCACTATGCATCTAGATAAGTTCCTTGGGGGGTCTAGTTTCCAAAATGGGGTCACATGTGGGGGAGCTTCAATGTTTAGGCACACAGGGTCTCTCCAAACGCGACATGGTGTCCGCTAACGATGGAGATAATTTTTCATTCAAAAAGTCAAATGGCGCGCCTTCCCTTCCGAGCCTTGCCGTGCACCTAAACAGTGGTTTACCCCCACATGTGAGGTATCAGTGTACTCAGGAGAAATTGCCCAATACATTTTAGGATCCATTTTATCCTGCTGCCCATGTGGAAATGAACAAATTGAGGCTAAAAGAAATTTTTTGTGAAAAAAAAAGTACTTTTTCATTTTTACGGATCAATTTGTGAAGCACCTGGGGGTTTAAAGTGCTCACTATGCTTCTAGATAAGTTCCTTGGGGGGTCTAGTTTCCAAAATGTGGTCACTTGTGGGGGAGCTCCAATGTTTAGGCACACGGGGGCTCTCCAAACGCGACATGGTGTCCGCTAAAGATTGGAGCCAATTTTTCATTGAAAAAGTCAAATGGTTCTCCTTCCCTTCCGAGCCCTGCCGTGCGCCCAAACAGTGGTTTACCCCCACATATGAGGTATCAATGTACTCAGGACAAATTGGACAACAACTTTTGTGGTCCAGTTTCTCCTTTTACCCTTGGGAAAATAAAAAAATTGTTGCTAAAAGATCATTTTTGTGACTAAAAAGTTAAATGTTCATTTTTTCCTTCCATGTTGCTTCTGCTGCTGTGAAACACCTGAAGGGTTAATAAACTTCTTGAATGTGGTTTTGAGCACCTTGAGGGGTGCAGTTTTTAGAATGGTGTCACTTTTGGGTATTTTCAGCCATATAGAACCCTCAAACTGACTTCAAATGTGAGGTGGTCCCTAAAAAAAATGGTTTTGTAAATTTTGTTGTAAAAATGAGAAATCACTGGTCAAATTTTAACCCTTATAACTTCCTAGCAAAAAAAAAATTTCTTTCCAAAATTGTGCTGATGTAAAGTAGACATGTGGGAAATGTTATTTATTAACTATTTTGTGTCACATAACTCTCTGGTTTAACAGAATAAAAATTCAAAATGTGAAAATTGCGAAATTTTCGCCAATTTTCCGGTTTTTTTCACAAATAAACTCAGAAATTATCGACCTAAATTTACCACTAACATGAAGCCCAATATGTCACGAAAAAACAATCTCAGAATCGCTAGGATCCGTTGAAGCGTTCCTGAGTTATTACCTCATAAAGGGACACTGGTCAGAATTGCAAAAAACGGCAAGGTCATTAAGGCCAAAATAGGCTGGGTCATGAAGGGGTTAATAGCCTGGAGAGGGTCCATGGTTATTGGCCCCCCCCCGTGGCTACAAACATCTGCCCCCAGCCACCCCAGAAAAGGCACATCTGGAAGATGCACCTATTCGGGCACTTGGCCACTCTCTTCCCACTCCCTGTAGCGGTGGGATATGGGGTAATGAAGGGTTAATGCCACCTTGCTATTGTAAGGTGGCATTAAGCCAGATTAATAATGGAGAGGCGTCAATTATGTCACCTATGCATTATTAATCCAATTGTAGGAAAGGGTTAAAACACACACACACACATGATTGAAAAAGTATTTTAATGAAAAAAACACAGCGGTTGTTGTAATATTTTATTATACTGGTAATCCACCTGAAGACCCTTGTCACCTGAAATAAAGTAAAAATAATAAACCCACAATATACATACCTTCCGTAGATCTGTGACGTCCCACGATGTAAATCCGTCTGAAGGGGTTAAAATGTTTTACAGGCAGGAGCTCTGCTATAATGCAGCTGTGCTCCTGCCTGTAAACCCAGGGAATGAAGGAAATGTAGGTCAATGACCTGTAGTTACCTTCAGTCGCGGTGAGGCGCCCCCTGGTGGATGTCCTCATATGACTTTGAGCGTGGGAAAAAGTTCCCAGGCTGCTGTTCATGAGGAACATATTTGTGCTTTGGGGCGGGCTGTGGGCAGGTCTTTACTTGGTTTCAAGAGTCGGAGGCACAAGACAATGACGTACGCAGCCCATCCTGGGGAACACGGCACATCCTGGGGAACGCGCGGCACATCCTGGGGAACGCGCGGCACATCCTGGGGAACGCGCGGCACATCCTGGGGTACGCGCGGCACATCCTGGGGAACGCGCGGCACATCCTGGGGAACGCGCGGCACATCCTGGGGAACGCGCGGCACATCCTGGGGAACCCGCGGCACATCCTGGGGAACGCGCGGCACATCCTGGGGAACGCGCGGCACATCCTGGGGAACACGGCACATCCTGGGGAACGCGCGGCACATCCTGGGGAACGCGCGGCACATCCTGGGGAACGCGCGGCACATCCTGGGGTACGCGCGGCACATCCTGGGGAACGCGCGGCACATCCTGGGGAACGCGCGGCACATCCTGGGGAACGCGCGGCACATCCTGGGGAACCCGCGGCACATCCTGGGGAACGCGCGGCACATCCTGGGGAACGCGCGGCACATCCTGGGGAACGCGCGGCACATCCTGGGGAACGCGCGGCACATCCTGGGGAACGCGCGGCACATCCTGGGGAACGCGCGGCACATCCTGGGGAACGCGCGGCACATCCTGGGGAACGCGCGGCACATCCTGGGGAACGCGCGGCACATCCTGGGGAACGCGCGGCACATCCTGGGGAACGCGCGGCACATCCTGGGGAACGCGCGGCACATCCTGGGGAACGCGCGGCACATCCTGGGGAACGCGCGGCACATCCTGGGGAACGCGCGGCACATCCTGGGGAACGCGCGGCACATCCTGGGGTACGCGCGGCACATCCTGGGGTACGCGCGGCACATCCTGGGGTACGCGCGGCACATCCTGGGGAACGCGCGGCACATCCTGGGGAACGCGCGGCACATCCTGGGGAACGCGCGGCACATCCTGGGGTACGCGGCACATCCTGGGGAACGCGCGGCACATCCTGGGGAACGCGCGGCACATCCTGGGGAACGCGCGGCACATCCTGGGGAACGCGCGGCACATCCTGGGGAACGCGCGGCACATCCTGGGGAACGCGCGGCACATCCTGGGGAACGCGGCACATCCTGGGGAACGCGCGGCACATCCTGGGGAACGCGCGGCACATCCTGGGGAACGCGCCCATGCGGTAAGGAGCGACATCGGCACCATCGCCTCAGGACACAGGTGTGAACAACCACAACCTGCAGCCCCGAGGGCAGAACCGCTCCACTGCATGATGACAGAAGTGTGCAGGGACCCAAGAGACCCTGCAGAGCATCGCACCCCGGGGGCATCGGGACCCTGCAGAGCATCGCACCCCGGGACATCGGGACCCTGCAGAGCATCGCACCCCGGGACATCGGGACCCTGCAGAGCATCGCACCCCGGGACATCGGGACCCTGCAGAGCATCGCACCCCGGGACATCGGGACCCTGCAGAGCATCGCACCCCGGGACATCGGGACCCTGCAGAGCATCGCACCCCGGGACATCGGGACCCTGCAGAGCATCGCACCCCGGGGGCATCGGGACCCTGCAGAGCATCGCACCCCGGGACATCGGGACCCTGCAGAGCATCGCACCCCGGGACATCGGGACCCTGCAGAGCATCGCACCCCGGGACATCGGGACCCTGCAGAGCATCGCACCCCGGGACATCGGGACCCTGCAGAGCATCGCACCCCGGGACATCGGGACCCTGCAGAGCATCGCACCCCGGGACATCGGGACCCTGCAGAGCATCGCACCCCGGGGGCATCGGGACCCTGCAGAGCATCGCACCCCGGGACATCGGGACCCTGCAGAGCATCGCACCCCGGGACATCGGGACCCTGCAGAGCATCGCACCCCGGGGATCCCTCTATAGTCTCCTCCATTGGCCCCGCCCCTTCCCGGCACTTCCGGCCCCGGTTACTGCGCATGCTCCCACACAGGGTCCGTCTGTCAGTGAAGGTGACATCCGGGTGATGGCGGCGCTCAGTGCTCGGGGGTCCCGGATCTTGATTCCTCTGCTGAGGGCCCGCGCCCTGCACGCGTCACCGGGAAACCCCGCGGCCAGAGTTGCGGTGGTGAGTGCTGGGTGTTGCAGTGTCGGGACGTGCGGGGAAACCACAGCGGAGCCTGGCAAGGGGGCGGGGCAGTGTGTGCTGGGGGCGGGGCATCGTGTGTTGGGGGCGGGGCAGCTTAGGGTTATCATCGTGTGCCTAGGGGGTAGGGCAGTGTGTTGGGGCGGGGCATAGTGTGCCTGGGGGTGACACAGTGTGTGCTGGGGGTGGGGTATAGTGTTCGGGGGCGGGGCAGCGTGTTCTGAGGTGGGGCCTGGTATTCTGGGAGGCGGGGCAGTGTCCTGGGGGCGGGGCCTGTATGCTGGGGCGGGGCACTGTGTGGTGCCCCTGATGACGCCCTGTGCCGCCTCTAGCGCTTCTGTGTATAATCAGCTGATAATAATAATAATAATAATAATCTTTATTTATATAGCGCCAACATATTCCGCAGCGCTTTACAGTTTAACAGTTTCAAACACAACAGTCATAGGTAACAACGTTAACAATACAATAATTAGAGCACAATAAGCCGCCCCTGCTCGTGAGAGCTTACAGTCTACAATGAGGTGGGGAGATACAAAGTACAGGTGTGTATTTACAATGATGTATTTACAATGATGGTCCAGCCATCTTCAGGGGGTGGGGGGTAGATGGAGATAGTGAATGGGCTACACACAAACATAAAATGAGTTTGATTAGGGAACGTGATAGGCTGCTCTGAACAAATGTGTTTTGAGCGAGCGCCTAAAACTATGCAAGTTGTGGATGGTCCTAATGTCTTGGGGTAGAGCATTCCAGAGGATTGGGGCAGCACGGGAGAAGTCTTGGAGTCGGGAGTGGGAGGTACGGATTAGTGCAGAGCTTAGTCGGAAGTCATTTGCAGAGCGCAGGGGTCGGCTAGGCCGATAGACAGAAATGAGGGAGGAGATGTAAGGGGGTGCCGCACTGTGGAGAGCTTTGTGGGTGAGAACAAGTACTTTGAATTGTATCCTGTAATGAATGGGCAGCCAGTGTAATGACTGGCGAAGAGCGGACACGTCCGAGTAACGATTAGCCAGATGGATGACCCTGGCTGCCGCATTAAGGATAGACTGGAGAGGGGAAAGTCGCGTGAGGGGGAGGCCAATTAATAGAGCGTTACAGTAGTCCAGGCGGGAGTGGATTAGGGCGACAGTGAGAGTTTTTGTTGTCTCCATGGTGAGAAAAGGGCGGATTCTAGAGATGTTCTTTAGGTGTAAGCGGCACGAGCGGGCAAGAGATTGTATGTGGGAGGTGAAGGAGAGATCGGAGTCAGACATGACACCCAGACAGCGTGCCTGCTGCCGGGGTGTTATTATGGTGCCACCCACGGAGAGGGAAATGTCAGATTTAGGGAGGTTAGTAGATGGCGGGAGCGGAAGAAGTTCAGTTTTGGAGAGGTTGAGCTTCAGATAGAGAGCGGACATGATGTCAGAGACTGCGGACAGACAGTCAGTGGCGTTCTGTAGTACAGCGGGGGAAGGTCAGGGGATGACGTGTATAGTTGTGTGTCATCAGCATAAAGATGGTACTGAAAGCCAAATCTGCTGATGGTCTGTCCAATTGGGGCCGTGTAGAGGGAGAAGAGAAGGGGGCCAAGGACTGAGCCCTGAGGCACCCCGACAGTGAGAGGAAGAGGAGATGAAGTGGAGCCGGAGAACAGAACACTGAAGGAGCGGTCAGAAAGATAGGAAGAGAACCAGGAGAGAGCAGTGTCCTTAATGCCCAGTGACTGGAGCCTAGAGAGTAGGAGAGGGTGGTCAACCGTGTCGAAAGCTGCAGAAAGATCGAGGAGAATGAGCAGAGAGTGGTCACCGTTACATTTTGCTGTCAGAAGGTCATTGGTCACCTTGATGAGTGCAGTTTCTGTTGAATGTAGGGGGCGGAACCCGGACTGTGAAGGGTCTAGGAGGGAATGAGTGGAGAGGTAACGGGTAAGGCGGGAGTAGACTAGGCGCTCCAGGAGTTTTGAGATGAAGGGTAGATTGGAGACCGGTCTGTAGTTGTTGGTGCAGGATGGGTCAAGGGTGGGTTTTTTAGTAATGGAGTAATGATAGAGTGTTTGAAGGAGGAGGGGAAAATGCCAGAGGAGAGGGAGAGATTAAAGATTGTAGTTAGGTGAGTTGTGACGACTGGAGAGAGTCTGGAGGAGATGTGAGGGAATGGGGTCGGTGGTGCATGTAGTCGGACGAGAAGAGGAGAGGAGCTTGGAGACTTCTTCGTCTGTGATGGGATCGAATGTGGAGAGTGAGCCAGGGGAGATGCAGGGAGGGATGGGAGTCATGGTGGCTGGGAGCGCATTTCCTGACGGATATTGTCTATTTTCTCTATAAAGTGGGAGGCCAGGTCATCAGCACAAATGTCTGTGATAGGGGCTTGTGCTTTTGGCCTGAGGAGGGAGTGGAAGGTGTTAAAAAGTTTCTTGGGGTTGTTGGATAGTGAGGAGATCAGGGTGGTGAAGTAGGACTGTTTGGCGAGGTGAAGGGCAGAGTTATAGGTCCTTAACATAAATTTGAAGTGTATGAAGTCTTCTGGGGTGCGAGTTTTCCTCCATAAGCGTTCAGCACACCCAGAGCATCGCTGGAGAAATCGGGTTTGCGATGTGAGCCAGGGCTGTTTCACTCTGTGTTTGGAGGTTCTGAGGGTGAGGGGCGCTACTTGGTCTAGGGTGCTTCTAAGAGTGTCATTGTAGTGATGTACAGCCAGATCAGGACAGGAACAAGAGGAGATTGGGGACAGTGATGAGTGTAAGGAGTCTGAAAGTGTATGAGGGTTAATGGCATGTAGATTTCTGAATGTGTGGTAGGTAGGAGGGTGCTGGGGTGAGCGAGGAATTGTGTGTGTGAAGGAGAGACTGTTGTGGTCAGAGAGGGGAAGTGGTGAGTTATCTAGGTAAGAGACTGAACAGAGCCGGACAAAGACCAGGTCCAGGCTGTTACCGTCTTTGTGTGTTTCAGAGGTTGAGAGCTGTGAGAGGCCGAGAGAAGTGGTTAGTGATAGAAGCTGGGATGCAGATGTGGAAGTGGGGCTGTTAATGGGGATGTTGAAGTCTCCCAGGATAAGGGTTGGGAGTTCTGAGGACATGAAGTGCGGCAGCCAGGCTGAGAAGTGGTCCAGGAAGTGGGTGGGTGAGCCTGGGGGCCGGTATATGACCGCTACTCTGAGGGAGAGGGGACGGAAGAGCCTGATGGTGTGGACCTCAAAAGAAGGGAATGAGAGTGATGGAACTGGGGGTATAACCTGGAACGTGCATTGGGGGGACAAGAGTATGCCGACTCCACCACCAGGTCTGTTTGTGGGTCTCGGGGAATGGGAGAATTGTAAGCCACCATGGGAAATGGCAGCAGGGGAGACAGTGTCAGAGTCCTGGATCCAGGTTTCAGTGAGGGCCAACAGATTCAGAGAGTTGTTCACAAAGTAGTTGTGCAGGAAAGGGAGCTTGTTACATACAGACCGTGGATTCCAAAGGGCACAATTGAAAGGGAGAGGTGAGGGGTGCAAGTAATATTAATAAGGTTAGTCTGGTTTTGATATGAGGTAGGGTAGCGGTTGGGGGATGGGGGACCGGGGTTAGGGGATGTCCCCTGAAATCAGTAGGAGTAAGAAGATAAAAAGCAAGTAGTTTTTTGAAGTGTTTGTAGTTTTTTTGTGCAGTGTGTTTGGGTAAGGCCATGTGCACACGTTCAGGATTGTTAGCGTTTTTTTCGCTATAAAAACGTGATAAAAACGCGAAAAAAACGCTAACATATGCCTCCTATTATTTACAAGGTATTCCGCATTTTTTGTGCAAATGTTGCGATTTTTTCCGCGAAAAAATCGCATAGCGGAAAAAAAAGCAACATGTTCATTAAAAATGCGGAATTGCGGGGATTCCGCACACCTAGGGGTCCATTGATCTGCTTACTTCCCGCACGGGGCTGTGCCCACGATGCGGGAAGTAAGCAGATTATGTGCGGTTGGTACCCAGGGTGGAGGAGAGGAGACTCTCCTCCACGCACTGGGCACCATATAAGTGGTCAAAAAATAAGAATTAAAATAAAAAACAGTCCTATACTCACCCTCGATGTCCGGCGCTGTGTTCCCGCCTCTGTGCTGCACGCTGGCTGGTTCCTGTAGCTGATGTGCGCTGAAGGACCTCGCCGAATGACGTCACTGTCCTGTGATTGGTCGTGAGCGGTCATGTGACCGCTCACGTGACCGGACCGTGACGTCACGGAAGGTCCTGTGCGCACACGCCAGCTAGAGAAAGAGGAGCCGGACGGCCGCTGAGGAGATGTCTGGGTGAGTATAAGCATTTTTTTATTTTTTTTATTATTTTTAACATTCTATCTTTTACTATAGATGCTGCATAAGCTGCATCTATAGTAAAAAGTTGGTCACACTTGTCAAACGCTATGTTTGACAAGTGTGACCAACCTGTCAGTCAGTTTTCCAAGCGATGCTACAGATCGCTTGGAAAACTTTAGCATTCTGCAAGCTAATTACGCTTGCAGAATGCTAAAAAAACGCGAAAAAAACGGAAAAAAAACGCAAAAAAAAAAATGCGGATTTCTTGCAGAAAATTTCAGGTTTTCTTCAGGAATTTTCTGCAAGAAATCCGCAACGTGTGCACATACCCTAAGATGGGCTGAGGTTTTTCAGGAAGGTGAGAAGTGCATGGGAGCTGTACATGGGAGAGGGAAGGAGAGAGGGGCTGATGTGTATGAGTCGTGGTGGAGGGGGGATGGGGCGGTGAATGTGGATTGTAAGGGAACATAGGAGGATAGGAATAAAGCACATGGATAAAAGGGAGAACAGAGTGTGGGTTACCTGACTCCTGCCCTGACTAACTGCCATGGAATAACTGCGGTATCACGACCCTTATCTTCCGTGCCCCCCTAAGGATGGTTCTACATTTATAGTCCAGTGATGGGTCAGAAGAGATGGATTGTGGGACCAGGGTGGGGATAATTTGGCAGCTGGGGCCAGCACACCAGGGGGCGATTAAATGATCAAACACATTGTGGCCGGCAACATGCTATAACACCTTCACCTGATTGTATCTAGAGTGGCCACAGTAATGGATATACATCAAACAGTGAGTACATCCTACAATACAACCAATGAAGTATACCAAACATTACACAGGCACATTACAATAAAGGTACCTTCACACGAAACGACTTTACAACGAGAACGACAACGATCCGTGACGTTGCAGCGTCCTGGATAGCGATATCGTTGTGTTTGACACGCAGCAGCGATCTGGATCCTGCTGTGATATCGCTGGTCGGAGCTAGAAGTCCAGAACTTTATTTGGTCGTCAGATCGGCGTGTATCGTCGTGTTTGACAGCAAAAGCAACGATGCCAGCAATGTTAAACATGGAGCTAACGACCTGTGAGAACGATAAGTGCGTCACCGCTACGTCACAGGATCGCTCCTGCGTCGTTCTGGAGCTGCTGTGTTTGACATCTCTACAGCGATGTAAACAGCGACGCTGCAGCGATCAGATCGTTGTCGTTCTCGTTGTAGAGTCGTTTCGTGTGAAGGTACCTTAAGTCGCTAGATGGTAGAGTGGCAGATGAGCAGACAGCAAGCAGAGGGAGTGAATACCATTAAAGTCTATTGCAGCAGATAAGATGGATGACACAGCAAGCAGAGGTGGGAAGTTATACCATATATATATATATACTAGATTGTGGCCCGATTCTAACGCATCGGGTATTCTAGAATATGCATGTCCCCGTAGTATATGGACAATGATGATTCCAGAATTCGCGGCAGACTGTGCCCATCGCTGATTGGTCGAGGCAACCTTTATGACATCATCGTCGCCATGGCAACCATTATGACATCTACGTCGATACTGTGCCCGTCGCTGGCGGCCTCGACCAATCAGAGACGCGGGATTTCCAGGACAGACAGACAGACAGACGGAAAAACCCTTAGACAATTATATATATAGATTATATGATTATATATATACTAGCTATTGAACCCGTTCTACGCCCGGGTGGCGAGCATTTATATTGGTATATGTCTCCATCCTGGTATGTGCTACTCCCATCTTGCTCTCCCATCCTATCATGTGCTGCTCCATCCTGCGCCCCCATCCTGTCATGTGCTGCTCCATCCTGCGTCCCCATCCTGTCATGTGCTGCTCCATCCTGCGTCCCCATCCTGTCATGTGCTGCTCCATCCTGCGTCCCCATCCTGTCATGTGCTGCTCCATCCTGCGCCCCCATCCTGTCATGTGCTGCTCCATCCTGCGTCCCCATCCTGTCATGTGCTGCTCCATCCTGCGTCCCCATCCTGTCATGTGCTGCTCCATCCTGCGTCCCCATCCTGTCATGTGCTGCTCCATCCTGCGTCCCCATCCTGTCATGTGCTCCCATCCTGCCATATGCTGCTCCATCCTACACCCCCCATCCTGTCATGTGTGTGCCCCCATTCTGTCATGTGCTGCTCCCATCCCGCGCCCCCATTCTGTTGTAATGTGCTGCACCCATTCTGCCTGTTCCTGTTTCCATTCTGCCATATGTTGCCCCCATCTTTCTCTCTGCGGCTGTGCTGAGTGCGGGCGACTGTACGTGGCGGTGCTGAGTGCGGGCGACTGTACGTGGCGGTGCTGAGTGCAGGCGGCTGTGCGTGGCTGTGGTGAGTACGGGCGGCTGTGCGTGGCTGTGGTGAGTGCGGGCGGCTGTGCGGGGTGGTGCTGAGAGTGCGGGCAGCTGTGCTGGGGGCCTGAGCAGGCGGGGATACCGGCGCGCTGTGGGGGTCAGGTGCCGGTATCGCCGCTAGCACAGGCCCCCGACACTTGCTATATTCACCTGTCTCCCCCATTCCAGCGCTGCGTGCCGCTCCGTGTTCCGGCTCCTCTGGCTGTGACTGTTCAGTCAGAGGGCGGCGCGCATTAAGCGCGTCATCGCGCCCTCTGAACTGTGAACGTCACAGGCAGAGGAGCCGGAACACGGAGCGGCACGCAGCGCAGCGCTGGAACGGGGGAGACAGGTGAATATAGCTGATACTTACCCTCCTGGCGGTCCCTGCTGCTCCGTTGGAGATCGCGGTGTGCGTTCAGTGTTTACGCATACCTCGATCTCCTGGGAGCGTCGCTCTGTGCGGTCCAGACTGCGCTGGCGCTTGCGCTTGCGCAGTCTATAGAGGCTTCGGACAGAGTGACACTCCCAGCGTTATATTATATATATATATATATATATATATATATATATATATATATATATATATAATCAGCAGTACTGTACGTCCTGCTCCCCGGTGCCGGGCTCTGCAGGCGGCTCTCCTTATCTGTGATTAGTGCGACCAGTGGACAATGATGAGAGTTGTATTATAAGTGTAAAAGGAAGAATAGAATAAACAAATGATTGTCACCTGACACCTCATCTACTGAAGCCATTGTCACCTGTAAACCATCAGGAATAACAATACCCATCACTGGTCCTAAGTTGGCAGTTTCCCTCTGGTCTCAGGTGTCAGCAGATGGGACTACTGCTCCCATGAGTCTATGCTGCCGCTAATAACAGTGAGAGGCAGAGCGGGGGATGGGAGGATTCATCAGCATGTGCACTAGAAGTGAATCATTAACCAGCCAGGCAAAACTCACAGCTGGGGGCTGCAGCAAGGCTGGTTATAGAATAAAGGGGTCCCCACGCCATATTATTTTATTATTTAAATAAATAATTTAAAAAATAACGGTGTGGGTCCCCCCCCAGTTTTGACAACCAGCCTTGCTAAAGCTCACAGGGGGCTGGTATTCTCAGGCTGGTAAGGGGCAAAGGATATTGAGCCCCCCAGACTAAAAATAGTCGCCCATATAAGGCACATCTATTAGATGCCCCAATTCTGGTGCTGTGCCCGGCTCTTCCCACTTGCCCTGTAGCGGTGACAAGTGGAGTAATATTTGTGGGGTTTATGTCACCTTTGCATTGTCAGGTGACATCAAGACCACGGCTTAGTAATAGAGACTATAAGACACCTCTCCATTACTAATCCTATAGTTACATGGTAAATAAAGACACAGCCAGAATAAAGTTCTTTATTAGAAGTAAGACTAAACACAGTTTTCCATTTTTATTTAAAATTAATAAACACAGTTATACTCCACTAATGCCTATTCCATTGAAGCCAACGTCTCTTGTAATAAAACTAAAATAAAAAAACACAATATCCCTCACCTGTCTGCCGTAATCCATGTCTGGGGGATAATTAGTTTTGGTGCCAAGATGCGACCATCCCGGCTGAGAACCGCTGGTGACTGAGCTGCTGCAGCGCAGCGTCAGTGACCGGCGGGGTGTGAGCGAGGTTACTGCCGGTCACTGAGGCTGCGCTCCCAGCCGGGCTGAACTGCGGTGACCTCGGTGAGATCAGCGCTGCACAGTGACACTTTCTGAGGTCCCTGCAGTCATTCTCCCCAGCCCCCCAGTGGGAGCGCTCGTCTCCGCACACCCATCACACTGATGAGCAAATGTCGCACTGAAGGATTACGGCGTTGGACACTGTGCAGAGTTTCAGCTTCGGACAGGTGAGGGATAGTGTTGTTTTTGTGATTGTTTTCAGGGGACAGTGGCATCAGTGTATTAGGCGTAAGATGAGTAATGTTACTCCTGAATACGACTCTGATCGTTGTCCCCCAGTCGCGCTGATCCCCTGCGGAGCAGGAGACAATGACGAGTCTGCAGCGCCTGACGCCGGGGAACAGCGCAAACTGGCAGATTTTCTCAGGCGCCGGGATGTGTGATAGTGATGCGGCACATGTATGAAACGTGCGGACACTGATCTCTCCGGTACCGGAAGTATTGGGACATGTGAAAGCGCCTAAGACAGCGGAGCATTGAGCTGGTAGGAGGCGGTTTAGGCTACTTTCACACTTCCGTCGTTTGGCCTCCGTCGCAATCCGTCGTTTTGGGAAAAAAACGCATCCTGCAAATGTGCCCGCAGGATGCGTTTTTTCCCATAGACTTGTATTGCCGACGGATCGCGACGTATGGCCACAAGTCGCGTCTGTCGTGCACTGGATGCGTTGTGTTTTGGCGGACCATCATCATGAAAAACGTTCAAGGGAACGTTTTTTCATACGTCGGGTCCACCATTTCCTACCGCGCATGCGCGGCTGGAACTCCGCCCCCTCCTCCTGCCGAATTTACACAACGTACGTCGCACCGACGCTTAGCGATGGCCGCGTACCGACGCAAGTGTGAAAGACGCCTTACTTTCATACCTTGGTCGGATAATGTTTACTTTACACCTCACTAATACAACACCGAAAACTCCAAAGTAGGAAGATTCAGGAATGAGAATGACACCGGGTCAGATAAAAGCGGGAACAGCGAGAATCTGCTGCGGAGTCTGCGACTGGTACAGAGATACGGGGGTGATATATAGGGTGATATATAGGGTTATATAGGGTGATATATAGTTATACAGTATAAGGTGTTTTATAGGCATATATATAGGGTTATATATAGGGTTATAGGGTGTTATATAGGAATATATATAGTGTTATAGCGTTATATAGAGTTATAGGGATATATATAGGGTTACATACAGGGTTATATGTAAGGTTATATATAGGGTGATATATAGTTATATAGGGTTATATATAGGGTTATAGGGTTATATGTAAGGTTATATAGGGATATTTATAGGGTTATATAGAGTTATCTATAGGGTTATAGGGATATATATAGGGTTATATATAGGATTATAGGGTTATATAGGATTATACGGTTATATGTAAGGTTATATATAGGGTTATAGGGATATTTATAGGGTTACATATAGGGTTATATATAAGGTTATATATAGGGATATATACTGTATAAGGTGATATATAGTTATATAGGGTTATATATAGGTTATAGGGTTATATATAGGGATATATAGAGAGTTATAGAGATATCTATAGGGTTATATAGAGTTATATAGCATCAAATACCGCCTGGACCTTGCTCAGATGGCTTCCCCGATACGGGCTGAAGATTACAATGTCGCCAGGTAGGCCGCTGCGTACCTCTTGTGAGGAGCTAGGATCCGGTCCTTGGCTCTCTGGAACGTTGCTGCAGCTCCCTGTAACCCATCCTTGTGCATTGGAAGCATCATCTGCTGTTGAGAACGCAGTCTTCTCTTTAGCGTCTTGGGACATAGGAATTTGCCAATACCTTTTTGTGAGGTCAAGGTTTCTAATGTACCGAGCTGGCCCTAGCCTCTCAATTAATTCATCGACTCGGTGCATCGGTCTTAGAAACCTCGTTCAGCTTCCGATGGTCATTGTGGAATCGCCAATCCCTATCTGGTTTCGGCACTAGGATTATTGAGCTGGCCAAGCCACTCTTGGATTCCTCGATGACTCCCAAGCTCAGCATCCGCTTCACCTCCTTTGAGATCACCTCTCGGCGTGCTTCGGGAATCCGATATGACAAAGGTTGACCCGGACATGAGGCTCCATCAGGACGCCACGCTCTATGACCTTCGTACAACCTGGAAGTTCTCATAAGAGGTCCCTGTTCCGCTGTAGCAAGTGTCTCTGCCATTTTAACGTTCTCCACGTCCACTTCAGGTTTGATCACCAAACATGCTTCCAAGGGCTCCCTATTTTGCCATGGTTTGTTCAGGTTCACGTGGTACACCTGGTAGGGCTTCCGCTGCCCCAGTTGGTTGATCTTGTAGTTGACCTCACCATCTCTCTCCACCACCTCATAGGGACCCTGCCACTTGGCCGGGAATATGATGTCCACTGTGGGCACCAGCACTCAATCCTCTGGGTTGAACTGTCTTACCCTGGCTGACCTATTATACACCCTGGACTGTGCTTCCTGAGCCTTGAGGAGGTGCTCCTTCACAATAGGCATCACATTGGCCATACTCTCTTGCATTTGGGTGACATGCTCTACTTCGCTTCTATAGGGGGTGGTTTCAGCCTCCCAGGATTCCTTCGCCACATCCAGGAGACCTCGAGGGTGTTGTCCATAGAGCAGTTCAAATGGGGAGAAGCGAGTGGAACTTCCCGCATGGAGAACGACAGGTAAGGAAGCAGACAGTCCCAGACTCGGCCGTCCTTCTCCACTGCTTTCTTCAACATCGCCTTCAAAGTTTTGTTAAACCTCTCCACCAGTCCATCAGTATGGGGATGATATATTGAAGTTCTGAGCTGGGAAATTTGCAGGGACTTGCACAGCTCCCTCATGACCTTCAACATGAAGGTGATCCCTTGGTCTGTCAGTATCTTCTTTGGCAACTCGGTTCGGGAGAAGATATGTACCAGCTCCTTAGAGATAAGGTACCTTCACACTAAACGACTTTGCAGCGATAACGATTGCGATCCGTGACGTTGCAGCGTCCTGGATAGTGATCTCGTTGTGTTTGACACGCAGCAGCGATCTGGATCCTGCTGTGATATCGCTGGTCGTTGCTGAAAGTTCAGAACTTTATTTGGTCGTCAGATCGGTGTGTATCGTCGTGTTTGACAGCAAAAGCAACGATGCCAGCGATGTTTTACAATGGTAACCAGGGTAAATATCGGGTTACTAAGCGCAGGGCCGCGCTTAGTAACCCGATGTTTACCCTGGTTACCAGTGTAAAAGTTAAAAAAAAAAACAGTACATACTCACCCTCTGATGTCTGTCACGTCCCCCGCCGTCCGCGCTGCTGCTCAGAGCTTCCTGCACTGTGTCAGTGCCGGCCGGAAAGCAAAGCACAGCGGTGACGTCACTGCTCTGCTGTTAGGGCCGGCGCTTACACAGTGCAGGGAAGCGGACGCCGGGGGACGCGAATGTAAGTATGTAGTGTTAGTTTTTTTTCACATTTTACGCTGGTAACCAGGGTAAACATCAGGTTACTAAGTGCGGTCCTGCGCTTAGCAACCCGATGTTACCCTGGTTACCCGGGGACTTCGGCATCGTTGGTCGCTGGAGAGCGGTCGTGTGACAGCTCTCCAGCGACGCTGCAGCGATCGGCATCGTTGTCGATATCGCTGCAGCGTCGCTTAGTGTGAAGGTACCTATACACTTGGCAAACGCATTTCTTAAGGGTACAGCTTCTGGGTACCGTGTAGCATAATCCAGGACCACCAGTATGTATTGATGTCCTCTTGCAGACTTTACCAGGGGTCCCACCAGGTCCATCGCTATCCGCTCGAATGGGACCTCGATGATGGGCAACAGTACCAGAGGACTGCGGAAGTGGGCCACTCGGGAGGTCAGCTGGCACGTGGGGCAGGAGTGACAGTAGTTCAGGATTTCTCCGTAACACCCAGGCCAGTAGAATCTCTGCAGAATGAGCTCCTGGGTCTTATCTGCCCCTAGGTGACCACCCAACACATGGGAATGAGCCATGTCTTAACACCCTGCATCTATAGGGCCCTGATAACTGTGCTATCATCTCACCTCTTGGCTTGGTTACCCTGTAAAGCAGATCTCCAATCACAGCAAAATGAGGAACCGACTGTTGGTCCCCGGCTCCTGAGGCACACCATTTAATACAGTTACATTGTCAAATGCCCCTTTAAAAGTTAGGTCCCTGAGTTGGGCGGTTCCAAAGTTTCCCCCGGACACCTGCAGCTCAGGGACCTTGGCCTCAGTGGATGCTGCCTCATCCTCATCGCCAACAAACACAAAATGGAAACCTGTCATCCGCAGCCTACGACAAGGTTTCTTCCGGAGCAACCTGGCTGTTGTCTGGGCAACCCCATGTTACCCCTTTTCCCCACAAGTCCCAAAATAATACAAAGTCCCGCCTTATTATTATAGGGTGCAATAGGTCCTTGACCACTCCGACCTCATGGGCCTCGGTGCCACAAATAATGTATATGACCACTTGGGCCACAGGGTAGTCCTTCGCGTCATCATGGATACAGCGGACGCCCACCCTCTTTCCAGGAGTCAGCCGATGAGGAATGGTGGACCTCACTAAGGTTTACAAACTCCCTGTGTCCAGCAGACCAGTCACCTGCACCCTGTTTACTGTCATGGGGCATGCCTGCGGTCCCTCGCCTGGTTGAGGGACAGCTCTGCAGGCAGGGTATGCAAAATACAAGCAGCGCCGTCCTGTTCTGCAGTCCATTGTCTCAGTGGTTATGGGACAACGGGCGGCTATGTGACCTGGGGTATGACACCTCCAACAAATTACACTATTGAACGGGGCCTTTGACTCAGATGCCTCCTGGGCTCATGGACGTCCCCTCCTCTTTCGGGTGTCTGTCCCCCTTTGGGAACCTCAGTATGGGGCTGCTCAGCCCCCTTGCTTCCCCAAGGACCTCTCGATCGCCTGGTACCTCTCCACCAGGCTCACTAGGTCATCCGCATTACGGGGATCTCCCTGGGCAACCCGGGATTGCACTGGCCTTGGTAGAGAGTGTTTTAACCTGTACATGACGACCCGCTCCACCATCTGTGATGCGGAGGAGGATTCAGGTTGCAATCATTTTTGGGCCAGGTGTGCCAAGATCTCGGCCTTTAACTTGGCATATTCCTTTGTGTCCTGGAATGCCAAGTCACAATACGCCTTCTGCGGTTCCTCTGTCAAATATGGCGCCAGCACCTCCGCCCACTGCTCCGGAGGCAAGTTCTCCCTTTCAAACACCGCCAGGAACGCCTCAACGTCATCACCCGGGGTTATCTTCCGCAATGTTCTTCTTACCCTCTTCCTCGCATGTGAATCATCACCTGGATTTGGGGTTGGGGTGGTGGCCCTGACACGGATCGCCTCAGCTAGGAGTTCCATCTGCTGCCAATGCTGGTGCTGGTGCTGCTGCCATTGCTGATGTTGCTGCTGGAGAGTAGCCTGCTCCAGTGCCTTACCAATTCCTCCATCCTTGCAGATTTCACCCAGGACATGTGGTATCTGTGTGGCAGTCACACTGCATCTTGGGATCTGTGCCCGTGCTTCTAGCACCAATTGTAGAGGTTTGTACTCGGCGGCTCTTGAGGTCGGCACAGGAGGCGGTTTTCATGCAATAGTCCAGGCAAGTTTATTTCACTTCATAAACCGCTCCGGGTGGCAAAGCAAAACCGAGCAGGTGAAAACAAATAGTCCATATAGTACTGCAGGTCCACCCGCTCAGGTCAGTGTCTTCACCAACACAGCGCAGTAAGGATGGGGCGGAGTGCTCCTGTGATTGGTTGGATGGCATGCGCAGTAGGGATGGGGGCGGAGTGCTCCTGTGATTGGATGACATGCGCAGTAGGGATGGGGGCGGAGTGCTCCTGCGATTGGTTGGATGACATGAGCATGAGGGATGGGGCGGAGTGCTCCTGTGATTGGTTGGATGACATGCGCATGAGGGATGGGGCGGAGTGCTCCTGTGATTGGTTGGATGGCATGCGCAGTAGGGATGGGGATGGAGTGCTCCTGTGATTGGTTGGATGCATGCGCAGTAGGGATGGGGGCGGAGTGCTCCTATGATTGGTTGGATGGCATGCGCAGTAGGGATGGGGATGGAGTGCTCCTGTGATTGGTTGGATGGCATGCGCAGTAGGGATGGGGTGGAGTGCTCCTGTGATTGGTTGGATGGCATGCGCAGTAGGGATGGGGATGGAGTGCTCCTGTGATTGGTTGGATGGCATGTGCAGTAGGGATGGGGGCGGAGTGCTCCTGTGATTGGTTGGATGGCATGCGCAGTAGGGATGGGGGTGGAGTGCTCCTGTGATTGGTTGGATGGCATGCGCAGTAGGGATGGGGGCGGAGTGCTCCTGTGATTGGTTGGATGACATGCGCAGTAGGGATGGGGGCGGAGTGCTCCTGTGATTGGTTGGATGGCATGCGCAGTAGGGATGGGGATGGAGTGCTCCTGTGATTGGTTGGATGGCATGCGCAGTAGGGATGGGGGCGGAGTGCTCCTGTGATTGGTTGGATGGCATGCGCAGTAGGGATGGGGGCGGAGTGCTCCTGTGATTGGTTGGATGACATGAGCATGAGGGATGGGGCGGAGTGCTCCTGTGATTGGTTGGATGACATGAGCATGAGGGATGGGGCGGAGTGCTCCTGTGATTGGTTGGATGACATGCGCAGTAGGGATGGGGGCGGAGTGCTCCTGTGATTGGTTGGATGACATGCGCAGTAGGGATGGGGTGGAGTGCTCCTGTGATTGGTTGGATGGCATGCGCAGTAGGGATGGGGATGGAGTGCTCCTGTGATTGGTTGGATGGCATGCGCAGTAGGGATGGGGATGGAGTGCTCCTGTGATTGGTTGGATGGCATGCGCAGTAGGGATGGGGGCGGAGTGCTCCTGTGATTGGTTGGATGGCATGCGCAGTAGGGATGGGGGCGGAGTGCTCCTGTGATTGGTTGGATGACATGAGCATGAGGGATGGGGCGGAGTGCTCCTGTGATTGGTTGGATGACATGAGCATGAGGGATGGGGCGGAGTGCTCCTGTGATTGGTTGGATGACATGCGCAGTAGGGATGGGGGCGGAGTGCTCCTGTGATTGGTTGGATGACATGCGCAGTAGGGATGGGGTGGAGTGCTCCTGTGATTGGTTGGATGGCATGCGCAGTAGGGATGGGGATGGAGTGCTCCTGTGATTGGTTGGATGGCATGCGCAGTAGGGATGGGGGCGGAGTGCTCCTGTGATTGGATGACATGCGCAGTAGGGATGGGGGCGGAGTGCTCCTGTGATTGGTTGGATGACATGAGCATGAGGGATGGGGCGGAGTGCTCCTGTGATTGGTTGGATGACATGCGCAGTAGGGATGGGGGCGGAGTGCTCCTGTGATTGGTTGGATGACATGCGCAGTAGGGATGGGGGCGGAGTGCTCCTGTGATTGGTTGGATGACTTGCGCAGTAGGGATGGGGGCGGAGTGCTCCTGTGATTGGTTGGATGACATGCGCAGTAGCAATGGGGCGGAGTGCTCCTGTGATTGGTTGGATGACATGCTCAGTAGGGATGGGGGGGAGTGCTCCTGTGATTGGTTGGATGACATGAGCATGAGGGATGGGGCGGAGTGCTCCTGTGATTGGTTGGATGACATGCGCAGTAGGGATGGGGGCGGAGTGCTCCTGTGATTGGTTGGATGACATGAGCATGAGGGATGGGGCGGAGTGCTCCTGTGATTGGTTGGATGACATGCGCAGTAGGGATGGGGGCGGAGTGCTCCTGTGATTGGTTGGATGGCATGCGCAGTAGGGATGGGGGGGAGTGCTCCTGTGATTGGTTGGATGACATGCGCAGTAGGGATGGGGCGGAGTGCTCCTGTGATTGGATGACATGCGCAGTAGGGATGGGGGCGGAGTGCTCCTGTGATTGGTTGGATGACTTGCGTAGTAGGGATGGGGGCGGAGTGCTCCTGTGATTGGATGACATGCGCAGTAGGGATGGGGGGGAGTGCTCCTGTGATTGGTTGGATGACATGCGCAGTAGGGATGGGGGCGGAGTGCTCCTGTGATTGGTTGGATGACATGCGCAGTAGGGATGGGGGCGGAGTGCTCCTGTGATTGGATGGATGACATGCGCAGTAGGGATGGGGCGGAGTGCTCCTGTGATTGGATGGATGACATGCGCAGTAGGGATGGGGGCGGAGTGCTCCTGTGATTGGTTGGATGGCATGCGCAGTAGGGATGGGGGCGGAGTGCTCCTGTGATTGGATGACATGCGCAGTAGGGATGGGGCGGAGTGCTCCTGTGATTGGATGACATGCGCAGTAGGGATGGGGGCGGAGTGCTCCTGTGATTGGTTGGATGACTTGCGCAGTAGGGATGGGGGCGGAGTGCTCCTGTGATTGGTTGGATGACATGCGCAGTAGCAATGGGGCGGAGTGCTCCTGTGATTGGTTGGATGACATGCTCAGTAGGGATGGGGGGGAGTGCTCCTGTGATTGGTTGGATGACATGCTCAGTAGGGATGGGGGGGAGTGCTCCTGTGATTGGTTGGATGGCATGCGCAGTAGGGATGGGGGCGGAGTGCTCCTGTGATTGGTTGGATGACTTGCGCAGTAGGGATGGGGGCGGAGTGCTCCTGTGATTGGATGACATGCGCAGTAGGGATGGGGGGGAGTGCTCCTGTGATTGGATGGATGACATGCGCAGTAGGGATGGGGGCGGAGTGCTCCTGTGATTGGTTGGATGACATGCGCAGTGGGGATGGGGGCGGAGTGCTCCTGTGATTGGTTGGATGACTTGCATAGTAGGGACGGGGGCGGAGTGCTCCTGTGATTGGATGACATGCGCAGTAGGGATGGGGGGGAGTGCTCCTGTGATTGGTTGGATGACATGCGCAGTAGGGATGGGGGCGGAGTGCTCCTGTGATTGGTTGGATGACATGCGCAGTAGGGATGGGGGCGGAGTGCTCCTGTGATTGGATGGATGACATGCGCAGTAGGGATGGGGGCGGAGTGCTCCTGTGATTGGTTGGATGACATGCTCAGTAGGGATGGGGGGGAGTGCTCCTGTGATTGGTTGGATGACATGCGCAGTAGGGACGGGGGCGGAGTGCTCCTGTGATTGGTTGGATGACTTGCGCAGTAGGGATGGGGGCGGAGTGCTCCTGTGATTGGATGACATGCGCAGTAGGGATGGGGCGGAGTGCTCCTGTGATTGGTTGGATGACATGCGCAGTAGGGATGGGGCGGAGTGCTCCTGTGATTGGTTGGATGACATGCGCAGTAGGGATGGGGCGGAGTGCTCCTGTGATTGGTTGGATGACATGCGCAGTAGGGATGGGGGCGGAGTGCTCCTGTGATTGGTTGGATGACATGCGCAGTAGGGATGGGGGCGGAGTGCTCCTGTGATTGGTTGGATGACATGCGCAGTAGGGATGGGGGCGGAGTGCTCCTGTGATTGGATGACATGCGCAGTAGGGATGGGGGGGAGTGCTCCTGTGATTGGTTGGATGACATGCTCAGTAGGGATGGGGGGGAGTGCTCCTGTGATTGGTTGGATGACATGAGCATGAGGGATGGGGCGGAGTGCTCCTGTGATTGGTTGGATGACATGCGCAGTAGGGATGGGGGCGGAGTGCTCCTGTGATTGGTTGGATGACATGAGCATGAGGGATGGGGCGGAGTGCTCCTGTGATTGGTTGGATGACATGCGCAGTAGGGATGGGGGCGGAGTGCTCCTGTGATTGGTTGGATGGCATGCGCAGTAGGGATGGGGGGGAGTGCTCCTGTGATTGGTTGGATGACATGCGCAGTAGGGATGGGGCGGAGTGCTCCTGTGATTGGATGACATGCGCAGTAGGGATGGGGGCGGAGTGCTCCTGTGATTGGTTGGATGACTTGCGTAGTAGGGATGGGGGCGGAGTGCTCCTGTGATTGGATGACATGCGCAGTAGGGATGGGGGGGAGTGCTCCTGTGATTGGTTGGATGACATGCGCAGTAGGGATGGGGGCGGAGTGCTCCTGTGATTGGTTGGATGACATGCGCAGTAGGGATGGGGGCGGAGTGCTCCTGTGATTGGATGGATGACATGCGCAGTAGGGATGGGGCGGAGTGCTCCTGTGATTGGATGGATGACATGCGCAGTAGGGATGGGGGCGGAGTGCTCCTGTGATTGGTTGGATGGCATGCGCAGTAGGGATGGGGGCGGAGTGCTCCTGTGATTGGATGACATGCGCAGTAGGGATGGGGCGGAGTGCTCCTGTGATTGGATGACATGCGCAGTAGGGATGGGGGCGGAGTGCTCCTGTGATTGGTTGGATGACTTGCGCAGTAGGGATGGGGGCGGAGTGCTCCTGTGATTGGTTGGATGACATGCGCAGTAGCAATGGGGCGGAGTGCTCCTGTGATTGGTTGGATGACATGCTCAGTAGGGATGGGGGGGAGTGCTCCTGTGATTGGTTGGATGACATGCTCAGTAGGGATGGGGGGGAGTGCTCCTGTGATTGGTTGGATGGCATGCGCAGTAGGGATGGGGGCGGAGTGCTCCTGTGATTGGTTGGATGACTTGCGCAGTAGGGATGGGGGCGGAGTGCTCCTGTGATTGGATGACATGCGCAGTAGGGATGGGGGGGAGTGCTCCTGTGATTGGATGGATGACATGCGCAGTAGGGATGGGGGCGGAGTGCTCCTGTGATTGGTTGGATGACATGCGCAGTGGGGATGGGGGCGGAGTGCTCCTGTGATTGGTTGGATGACTTGCATAGTAGGGACGGGGGCGGAGTGCTCCTGTGATTGGATGACATGCGCAGTAGGGATGGGGGGGAGTGCTCCTGTGATTGGTTGGATGACATGCGCAGTAGGGATGGGGGCGGAGTGCTCCTGTGATTGGTTGGATGACATGCGCAGTAGGGATGGGGGCGGAGTGCTCCTGTGATTGGATGGATGACATGCGCAGTAGGGATGGGGGCGGAGTGCTCCTGTGATTGGATGGATGACATGCGCAGTAGGGATGGGGGCGGAGTGCTCCTGTGATTGGTTGGATGACATGCGCAGTAGGGACGGGGGCGGAGTGCTCCTGTGATTGGTTGGATGACTTGCGCAGTAGGGATGGGGGCGGAGTGCTCCTGTGATTGGATGACATGCGCAGTAGGGATGGGGCGGAGTGCTCCTGTGATTGGTTGGATGACATGCGCAGTAGGGATGGGGCGGAGTGCTCCTGTGATTGGTTGGATGACATGCGCAGTAGGGATGGGGCGGAGTGCTCCTGTGATTGGTTGGATGACATGCGCAGTAGGGATGGGGGCGGAGTGCTCCTGTGATTGGTTGGATGACATGCGCAGTAGGGATGGGGGCGGAGTGCTCCTGTGATTGGTTGGATGACATGCGCAGTAGGGATGGGGGCGGAGTGCTCCTGTGATTGGATGACATGCGCAGTAGGGATGGGGGGGAGTGCTCCTGTGATTGGATGGATGACATGCGCAGTAGGGATGGGGCGGAGTGCTCCTGTGATTGGTTGGATGGCCGGCGGTATGGACGCCGTGTCATGCGCAGTGGTATTGTGGACAGCGCACGCGTGACCAATCGGATGAGGACTTTTCTCACAGCTGCGGTGACCCTTGAGATGGAGACGCTGGAGCATGCGCAGTTTGGGACTTGGAATGATTGGTCCTGGGCGATTGGCTACATGAAGCTGAACAGCAAGCGTCACTATGACAACGGAATGCGGCATTGTGATTGGTGAAAGGATTGTTTACATCAATAATGGACGCTAGAAAGTTTTGGCATGTACCCCCATATATTTTAGGTGGATGAGCGATCAGAGGATGCTTTTGGTGCCCTTTGAAGATACTTTTTCAACCCAAGACCATGTGAAGTGTTTTTATATTTGACATGTGAGGTTTTTTCCTATATAATTGTTTGTATATGCTTTTGTATATATTGATTGGTGTTTGTTAATTAGGGGGTGGAGTTTATACTATTTAAGTGGGATTAAGGCAATTTGTACTGTGCTTGATAAAGATCATTGGGATCGAAACGTCGCCACAGAAGGCAGAATAAAATGTGATTTCATTTCACCAACGTGTTAGGCGCTGTCTTTTTTTTGCTTATGGACATTGGACTCCTTGGCTGAGACGTGCCCATCATGTATGGGTAATGTTCACCCTGCTGAGGTGCTGTGTACCACTACCAAAGTAACTGATTGGTGCCTTCTGTCTGACCATTACTCTCAGGGTGAGAAAGGGACAATGTAACATCCAATGCCCTCCAGAACCTAGCCACAAACTGCACACCTTTGTCAGACACCACATTCACGGGTACCCCATGCAGACGGACCACGTGTTGCTCAAACAGCCTGGACAAGGTTTCAGCAGAGGGTAATGCGGACAAGGGTACAAAATGAGCTTGCTTGGAAAACCTGTCCACCACCACCCATATCATGGTATTACCCCTGGAAGGAGGGAGATTGGTGATAAAATCCATGGACAAGTGGATCCATCAGGGACTGGCATAGGCAGCAGTTTCCCGGCTGGCCAGCTATGAGAGCTCTCACATCCTCCCGTGTGGCAGAAATCCCAGGATGAGCACTCATCATAGACCCATGAAACTCTTGAAGGAGCCCAGAATGAAATTGCTCCAGGACAAACAATTTGCCCCCCCCCCCCCCCCAGTTTAGAAGCAGGAGCAAGAGACTGAGCCTCTAAAATCTCATGCTCCGGCGAGACATCAGCCACCACCACCCCGGGTGGAACAATGGAGGACGGTGGCTCGGGAGGAGACACAGAATCAAAACTTCAAGACAATGCATCAACTTTGACATTTTTGGACCCAGGATGAAAAGTAATGGAAAACTGAAACCGGGGGAAAAAAAGCGACCAGCGGGCCTGTCTGGGAGTTAATCTTTTAGCAGACTCAATATAGGCTGTTTTTATGATTAGTAGTGATGAGCGAGTGCATAGCTCCCAGCCGTCCCTCATTCTGCGGGATTGCCCCGGATTTGATGCTTTGTCCTGCTGTCCAGCGCAGGACGCGCTGATCCCGCATACAACACAGGAGAAGCTGCCGTCACGCCCCCTTGTGTTAGGCCACGCCCCCTCCCCATGTTCCTGAGTCTTACTCTTAGGGCTTCCTGCCTGTGGCATGAAGGAGGCGCTGCCAGCGCTGGGCACGGGGTCATGATCTGCAGGAGGAGGAAGACGAGGAGCTCTGCTGGATGTTGTGCAGGACGAGCAGGCACACCGACCCTGCTGCCCCTGTGTGCGGTGCCAGGTAGGTGCCAGCAGGATAATGAGCTGCAGTGGGGGTGCTCAGTAGCCATGTGCTGCAGCAGGCTGCTTGTTGCTCTGCTTGTAAGGAAACTAGTTCTCACCGTGCAGAGAAATGTGTCCAGATTTACTGATCTGCACCTAATGAGGCTTTGTGCTGTCGCTGCCCCTCCATCACAGCCAGGGAAGCAACACATGCCCTGGTGAGGGCACCCGCAGGTGAGCGCCATGCAGCACTGGCACAGGGCTCACACAGCCCCTTCTCTGGTGAGAAGCACGTGCCCTGGTTATGTGCTGCCTGTTATGTGTGGGGTCAGGAGGTGTTTACAGTGTGGATGTAGCCGAGCCATGTGTGTATGAAGTGTATGGAGCGGAGCCGTGTGTGTACGAAGCGGAGCCGTGTGTGTACGAGGTGTACGGAGCGGAGCCGTGTGTGTACGAGGTGTACGGAGCGGAGCCGTGTGTGTACGAGGTGTACGGAGAGGAGCCGTGTGTGTATGAGGTGTACGGAGCGGAGCCGTGTGTGGTGCATGGAGCGGAGCCGTGTGTGTACGAGGTGTACGGAGCGGAGCCGTGTGTGTACGAGGTGTACGGAGCGGAGCCGTGTGTGTACGAGGTGTACGGAGAGGAGCCGTGTGTGTATGAGGTGTACGGAGCGGAGCCGTGTGTGTGGTGCATGGAGCGGAGCCGTGTGTGTACGAGGTGTACGGAGCGGAGCCGTGTGTGTGTACGAGGTGTACGGAGCGGAGCTGAATGTGTACGGAGCGGAGTGTGTACGAGTTGTACGGAGCGGAGCCGTGTGTATGAGGTGTACGGAGCGGAGTCATGTGTATGAGGTGTACGGAGTGGAGTCGTGTGTGTATGAGGTGTACGGAGTGGAGCTGAATGTGTACGAGGTGTACGGAGCGGAGCTGAGTGTATGAGGTGAGCGGAGCCGTGTGTATGAGGTGTACAGAGCGGAGCCGTGTGTATGAGGTGTACGGAGCGGAGTCGTGTGTATGGAGTGTATGGAGCGGAGCTAAATGTGTACGAGGTGTACGAAGCGGAGCCGCGTGTGTACGAGGTGTATGGAGTAGAGCGTGTGTGTAGGAGTAGCTATGTGTGGCCATTATACGGTGCGAAGTGTCATGTGTGGCCATTATACAGTATGGAGCATCATGTGCGGTCATTATACAGTATGGAGCATCATGTGCAGTCATTATACAGTATGGAGCATCATGTGCAGTCATTATACAGTATGGAGCATCATGTGCGGTCATTATACAGTATGGAGCATCATGTGCAGTCATTATACAGTATTGAGCATCATGTGCGGTCATTATACAGTATTGAGCATCATGTGCGGTCATTATACAGTATGGAGCATCATGTGCGGTCATTATACAGTATGGAGCATCATGTGTGGCCATTATACAGTATGGAGCATCATGTGCAGTCATTATACAGTATGGAGCGTCATGTGCGGTCATTATACAGTATGGAGCATCATGTGCGGTCATTATACAGTATGGAGCATCATGTGCAGTCATTATACAGTATGGAGCGTCATGTGTGGCCATTATACAGTATGGAGCATCATGTGCGGCCATTATACAGTATGGAGCATCATGTGCGGTCATTATACAGTATGGAGCATCATGTGTGGCCATTATACAGTATGGAGCATCATGTGCAGTCATTATACAGTATGGAGCGTCATGTGTGGCCATTATACAGTATGGAGCATCATGTGCGGCCATTATACAGTATGGAGCATCATGTGCAGTCATACAGTATGGAGCATCATGTGTGGCCATTATACAGTATGGAGCGTCATGTGCAGTCATTATACAGTATGGGGCATCATGTGCGGCCATTATACAGTATGGAGCATCATGTGTGGCTATTATACAGTATGGAGCATCATGTGCGGCCATTATACAATATGGAGCATCATGTGCAGTCATTATACAGTATGGAGCATCATGTGCAGTCATTATACAGTATGGAGCATCATGTGCGGCCATTATACAATATGGAGCATCATGTGCAGTCATTATACAGTATGGAGCATCATGTGCAGTCATTATACAGTATGGAGCATCATGTGCAGTCATTATACAATATGGCCAAATCCAAATTGAAGAAAAGGACAGCGCCACACCGGATAGTGAAAAGCAGCTCACATATTTATTCTGCCTCCTGCGGCAACGTTTCGGTCCAAAGACCTTTGTCAAGCTTCACAAAGGTCTTTGGACCGAAACGTTGCCGCAGGAGGCAGAATAAATATGTGAGCTGCTTTTCACTATCCGGTGTGGCGCTGTCCTTTTCTTCAATTTGGATTTGGTTGTGCTGTCTGGGATGGACCCCCTGGTGAGGACATGCGCCCCGATGTCCATAGAGAGAATAATTATAGGGTGCGGCTTTACTGCTTTTTTTGAAATTATACAGTATGGAGCATCATGTGCAGTCATTATACAGTATGGAGCATCATGTGCGGTCATTATACAGTATGGAGCATCATGTGTGGCCATTATACAGTATGGAGCATCATGTGCAGTCATTATACAGTATGGAGCATCATGTGCGGTCATTATACAGTATGGAGCATCATGTGTGGCCATTATACAGTATTGAGTATCATGTGTGGCCATTATACAGTATGGAGCATCATGTGCGGTCATTATACAGTATGGAGCATCATGTGTGGCCATTATACAGTATTGAGCATCATGTGGTGTCATTATACAGTATTGAGCATCATGTGCGGTCATTATACAGTATGGAGCATCATGTGCGGTCATTATACAGTATGGAGCATCATGTGTGGCATTATACAGTATGGAGCATCATGTGCGGTCATTATACAGTATGGAGCATCATGTGCGGTCATTATACAGTATGGAGCATCATGTGCGGTCATTATACAGTATGGAGCATCATGTGGGGCCATTATATAGTATGGAGCATCATGTGTGGCCATTATACAGGATGGAGCATCATGTGTGGCCATTATACAGTATGGAGCACTGTGTGGCCATAGTTTTTTGTTTATAATTATTCTTTATGAAAGTGTGATCAGCAGTGCTAAATGGGTGTGATTGGGACGTGGATATGGGTGTGGCTAGTTATGAATGGGTGTGGTCAGAGGCGTGGCCTAAAATTTGCCGCGGCGCGCTTTGCGCGCCGCAAGCTTTGTCCCTCTTTCCCATCTTCAAAAGTTGGGAGGTATGCGAGTGTACTCGTTGCTCGGGTTTTCCAGAGCACGCTCAGGTGGTCTCCGAGTATTTGTTAGTGTTCGGAGATTTAGTTTTCGTCGCTGGCAGTTGAATAATTTACAGCTACTACCCAGCCTGAGTGCATGTGGGGGTTGCCTGGTTGCTAGGGAATCCCTACATGTAATAAAGCTGTCTAGTAGTCGCAAATCATCCAGCTGCGGCAAGGAAAACTAAATCTCCGAGCAGTCATAAATACTCGGATACCACCCGAGCGTGCTCGGGAAAACCCTAGCAATGAGTACCCTCGCTCTTCACTAATGATTAGTAATCACAGTGATAGGATGGCCCGCCCCTTCCAATAAATGCCTCCATGCTTCAAATGCCAATTTGACAGCAAGAAGTTCTCTATTTCCCACATCATAATTTCTCTCAGTATAAGAGAACTTGGAAAAGAAGTCGCATGGCTTGAGAAGTGGCAGGTCCCTGAGACAACACTGCTCCCACCTCCACCTCAGAAAGCGTCCACCTCTACAATAAAAGGTTTGGAAGGATCTGGCTACACCAATATCGGAACGGACATAAAACACCTTTTCAACATCAAAAAGGATTCTTTGGCAGACACAGACCAATTTTTTGTATCCACACCCTTCTGTGTAAGATCAGTAAGCGGCTTGACCATCTGTGAAAACCCCCCAAAATTTTCGATCTTAATAGGCGAATCCTAAGAAGCGATGGAGCCCCTTAAGGTCCCAGTCAATAATAGCCTGCACCTTCTTGGGATCTATGCGAAACCCCTAACTGGACACAATCAGGCCTAAAAAAGACAACTCCTGAACAGTAAATGAACATTTCTCCAATTTAGCAAACAGTTGATTTTCCCTGAGTCTTTGGAGAACAGTATGTAAATGTTGCAGATGGGAATGACTATCAGGGGAGTAGACCAAAATGTTATCAAGGTAGATAAAATGACCAATAAGGTCAGAAAACACCACATTAATAAAGTTTTGAAATATAGCGGGAGCATTAGTAACACTAAACAAGGTTTTCAAAGAGCCCCTCAGATGTGAGAAATGCAGTCTTCCATTCGTCCCCCTCCCGAACCCTTATCAAATTATAGGCTTCCCGAAGATCTAGTTTGGAGAACCACTTGGTTCCTGACAACTAGTTACATAAATCTGGAATAAGGGGAAGAGGGTACGTGTTTCTCACGGTAATTTTAAATTCCCGAAAGTCGAGGCAAGGGCGTACACCACCATCTTTTTCTTAACAAAGAAAAACCCCGCGGCTACAGGAGATACAGAGAGACGTATCTGCCCCTTGCGGAGACTTTCTGCAATATACTCCTTCATGGCTAAGCGTTCAGGGCCGCACAGATTAAACAGATAGGCTTTAGGCAATTTATCCCCAGGAATCAATTCAGTGGCGCAATGAAAGGGTCTATGTGGCGGTAAGAACTCAGCCTCAGTTTCGGAGAACACGTCTTGAAAGTCCTTTAGGTACTACGGAATACCCTCCAGACCGACAGACGACACAGAAACAGATTTAACAGGTTGAGACAATAATGTACATTGGCAACAT
This sequence comes from Ranitomeya variabilis, assembly GCF_051348905.1. Taxonomy (NCBI): domain Eukaryota; kingdom Metazoa; phylum Chordata; class Amphibia; order Anura; family Dendrobatidae; genus Ranitomeya; species Ranitomeya variabilis. Next base: position 2,840,499 of record NC_135234.1, read on the forward strand.
AGATTGACACAGTTAGAACCCCATTGAACAATTTCCCCAGATTCCCAATCAATGACTGCTTTGTGGCGTTGTAACCACGGCATCCCCAACACCAACCTAGCAGGTAGGTTTTCCAAAACAACTTATTCTTTCTGCATGAGCTGGGCCCACCTTGAGTGAAAAGATCTCAGAGACATAGAGAATCCCGTCTTTGGTGAGGGGAGAGGAGTCAATGGCCACCACTTTAACCGGAGTCTCGAGCCTAACTGTCCCTTCCTGGCATTGAGATATCAAACGAGAGTCAATCAAATTGATAGATAAACCACAATCAACAAAAGCAGTAGAAAGCGAAGGACATCCGTCCACTAGCAGTTCCACCTGCAGCAGAATTTTCGAGGCTGAGGAAAAATGTACCTGAGGGTCTGGGTAGCCTCCTCGACAACCACCCAGACCTAGTCATTTCCCGACATCTCAGCTGATGAAGACAAGAGGGACAGTCCTTCCTCCAGTGTCCCGATTCTCCGCAATAAAAGCACAGACTTTTCTCACTGCAGCGTCTCCTCTCCTTATACGAGATAGCACCCACTTCCATGGACTCAGCTGTGGACAATGTCTCACTCTTGCTAGAATATAATGGGGTCTCCAGCTGCATCATCCCTCTAGCACGCAGCCTACGGTCCATACGGACAGCCTGAGTCATGGCGTCCTCTAGGGAATCTGGTGGGGGTGTATTGCCAGGGCATCCTTCAAGCGCCCAGACAGTCCCCTGCGGAACAAGCCCCTAAGGGTAGTGTCGTCCCAAGAAACATCAGCAGCCCAGCGTCTGAACTCAGAACAAAACCACTCGGCTGAGTGCTTCCCCTGACAAATACTCATTACTATGTCCTCAGCCAGACGCACACGATCAGGTTCATCACAGATATGCCCGAGGGCCTCAAAAAATGCATCCACCGACATTCTCCCAGGAGCCGTGGGAGGAAGAGAGAAGGCTTCCCTTAATAGAGAAATAATGACCCCCACCCTCTGACTTTCATTCCCTGAAGAGCGGGGTCTTAACATGAAGAAAAGTTTACTCCCTGAAGACTCTGAATTTCTTTTTATCCCCAGAAAAGGTGTCAGGCAATTTAACAGGAGGTTCAGGAGGAATAAGGGTAACATCCCTGGCACCAGACCCCCTATTCCCCGAGGACAAAGCCCCTTTCACCACATCCGTCACCTGCTGCTGAGACTGAGCAAGGGCTCTCTGTTCAACATTCAGCTTTTGCATCATCTGAGTCAGACTATTCACCTGCTCAGAAAGAGTTTGCATGGAATCCATAATACCCCTGGTGAAATGAAGAGAAAAAAAGGGAAATACCCCCCCACTCACAGGAGAAACTTAAGTATCAGTGATAATGTCAGGAACACCGCACTTCATTTGCTCACTGAGCCAGTGCCTGTGTCCTGAGTTGAACAAACTATGCTCAAAGATACCCGTGGAGCGGAGGCAGCAGCGGTGGAGATGTGTGCTCCAGGGAAACAGGACCTAAAGCACATGACTGCTGGGGGCGGAGACCAGCCCCGCCACTCCGGAGACCGGCGCTTGGGCTAGAGATGTCCAGAGAGTAGTCGGATAAACGCGGGTCTAAACCAGGAGATGGCACGGTACAGGAGGGGCAAGACGGGCGAGGTCAGTCACAAAGCAGAGTCTGAAAACCAGAGATAGCAGCGTGGTACAGGCAGGAGCAGCAGAACAGAAGGTCAAGGACAGGCAAAGGTCATAACAGAGAGGCGAAGCAAGTGCAGTGTCAGGCAGAAATATCAGGAACGGACCGGATCATACTCGAGCAAGCATACACAGGCAAACAGTATCCACAGAAAAACAAGGGTCAGGGACTAAGCCGAGGTCCAAAGTATCACTGACAACGGACAGAGCCTAATTGAGGCTATTTAAAGCCCTCCCAGAACCAGAGAGAGGCCAAAAGCATTAACCCCTGCAGCACAAAACCAGGATTCACATACAGACCATGACAGTCCCACCCATAGGCCGCCCCAGAGCACGAGAATCTCATTAACTCAAAACTGAAAATCCAGATTCCACAACAACCACAAGACAGATTTCAGGTATCATTGGAATCAGTATAACGGCACCGACCTGACACTGTCTATAGTCATTGAGCACAATCCTGATCACAGGTATCAGTGTGATCAGTATAACGGCACCGACCTGACACTGTCTGTAGTCACTGAGCACAATCCTGATCACAGGTATCAGTGTAATCAGTATAACGGCACAGACCTGACACTGTCTGTAGTCACTGAGCACAATCCTGATCACAGGTATCAGTGTAATCAGTATAATGGCACTGACCTGACACTGTCTGTAGTCACTGAGCACAATCCTGATCACAGGTATCAGTGTAATCAGTATAACGGCACCGACCTGACACTGTCTGTAGCCACTGAGCACAATAATGATCACAGGTATCAGTGTAATCAGTATAACGGCACCGACCTAACACTGCCTGTAGTCACTGAACACAATCCTGATCACAGGTATCAGTGTAATCAGTATAACTGCACCGACCTGACACTGTCTGTAGTCACTGAGCACAATCCTGATCACAGGTATTAGTGTAATCAGTATAACGGTGCCGACCTGACACTGTCTGTAGTCACTCAGCACAATCCTGATCACAGGTATCAGTGTAATCAATATAACGGCACCGACCTGACACTGTCTGTAGTCACTGAGCACAATCCTGATCACAGGTATCAGTGTAATCAGTATAACGGCACCGACCTGACACTGTAGTCACTGAGCACAATCCTGATCACAGGTATCAGTGTAATCAGTATAACGGCACCGACCTGACACTGTCTGTAGTCACTGAGCACAATCCTGATCACAGATATCAGTGTAATCAGTATAACGGCATCGACCTGACACTGTCTGTAGTCACTGAGTACAATCCTGATCACAGGTATCAGTGTAATCAGTATAACGGCACCGACCTGACACTGCCTGTAGTCACTGAGCACAATCCTGATCACAGATATCAGTGTAATCAGTATAACGGCACCGACCTGACTGTCTGTAGTCACTGAGCACAATCCTGATCACAGGTATCAGTGTAATCAGTATAACGGCACCGATCTGACACTGTGTAGTCACTGAGCACAATCCTGATCACAGGTATCAGTGAAATCAGTATAACGGCACCGACCTGACACTGTCTGTAGTCACTGAGCACAATCCTGATCACAGGTATCCGTGTAATCAGTATAACGGCACCGACCTGACACTGTCTGTAGTCACTGAGCACAATCCTGATCACAGGTATCAGTGTAATCAGTATAACGGCACCGACCTGACACTGTCTGTAGTCACTGAGCACAATCCTGATCACAGTTATCAGTGTAATCTGTATAACGGCACCGACCTGACACTGTCTGTAGTCACTGAGCACAATCCTGATCACAGATATCAGTGTAATCAGTATAACGGCACCGACCTGACACTGTCTGTAGTCACTGAGCACAATCCTGATCACAGGTATCAGTGTAATCAGTATAACAGCACCGACCTAACACTGTCTGTAGTCACTGAGCACAATCCTAATCACAGGTATCAGTGTAATCAGTATAATGGCACCGACCTGACACTGTCTGTAGTCACTGAGCACAATCCTGATCACAGGTATCATTGTAATCAGTATAACAGCACCGACCTAACACTGTCTGTAGTCACTGAGCACAATGCTGATCACAGGTATCAGTGTAATCAGTATAACGGCACCAACATGACACTGTAGTCACTGAGCACAATCCTGATCACAGGTATCAGTGTAATCAGTATAACGGCACCGACCTGACACTGTCTGTAGTCACTGAGCACAATCCTGATCACAGGTATCATTGTAATCAGTATAACGGCACCGACCTGACACTGTCTGTAGTCACTGAGCACAATCCTGATCACAGGTATCAGTGTAATCTGTATAACGGCACCGACCTGACACTGTCTGTAGTCACTGACCACAATCCTGATCACAGGTATCAGTGTAATCAGTATAGCGGCACCGACCTGATACTGTAGTCACTGAGCACAATCCTGATCACAGGTATCAGTGTAATCAGTATAACTGCACCAACCTGACACTGTCTGTAGTCACTGAGCACAATCCTGATCACAGGTATCAGTGTAATCAGTATAACGGCACCGACCTGACACTGTCTGTAGTCACTGAGCACAATCCTGATCACAGGTATCAGTGTAATCAGTATAACGGCACCGACCTGACACTGTAGTCACTGAGCACAATCCTGATCACAGGTATCAGTGTAATCAGTATAACGGCACCGACCTGACACTGTCTGTAGTCACTGAGCACAATGCTGATCACAGGTATCAGTGTAATCAGTATAACGGCACCAACATGACACTAGTCACTGAGCACAATCCTGATCACAGGTATCAGTGTAATCAGTATAACGGCACCGACCTGACACTGTCTGTAGTCACTGAGCACAATCCTGATCACAGGTATCATTGTAATCAGTATAACGGCACCGACCTGACACTGTCTGTAGTCACTGAGCACAATCCTGATCACAGGTATCAGTGTAATCTGTATAACGGCACCGACCTGACACTGTCTGTAGTCACTGACCACAATCCTGATCACAGGTATCAGTGTAATCAGTATAGCGGCACCGACCTGATACTGTAGTCACTGAGCACAATCCTGATCACAGGTATCAGTGTAATCAGTATAACTGCACCAACCTGACACTGTCTGTAGTCACTGAGCACAATCCTGATCACAGGTATCAGTGTAATCAGTATAACTGCACCAACCTGACACTGTAGTCACTGAGCACAATCCTGATCACAGGTATCAGTGTAATCAGTATAACTGCACCAACCTGACACTGTCTGTAGTCACTGAGCACAATCCTGATCACAGGTATCAGTGTAATCAGTATAACGGCACCGACCTGACACTGTCTGTAGTCACTGAGCACAATCCTGATCACAGGTATCAGTGTAATCAGTATAACGGCACCGACCTGACACTAGTCACTGAGCACAATCCTGATCACAGGTATCAGTGTAATCAGTATAATGGCACCGACCTGACACTGTCTGTAGTCACTGAGCACAATCCTGATCACAGGTATCAGTGTAATCAGTATAACGGCACTGACCTGACACTGTCTGTAGTCACTGAGAACAATCCTGATCACAGGTATCGGTGTAATCAGTATAACGGCACTGACCTTACACTGTCTGTAGTCACTGAGCACAATCCTGATCACAGGTATCAGTGTAATCAGTATAATGGCACTGACCTGACACTTAGGGTTGAGCGAAACGGATCGTTCATTTTCATAAGTCGCCGACTTTTAGCAAAGTCGGCGTCTCATGAAACCGAGCCGATCCCTGTGTGGGGTCTGCCATGCGGTACGCGACTTTCGCGCCAAAGTCGCGTTTCAATGACGCTAAAAGCACCATTTCTCAGCCAATGAAGGAGGACGCAGAGTGTGGGCAGCGTGATGACATAGATCTCAGTCCCCACCATCTTAGAGAAGGGCATTGCAGTGATTGGCTTGCTTTCTGCGGCGTCACAGGGGCTATAAAGGGGCGTTCCCGCCGACCGCCATCTTACTGCTGCTGATCTGAGCGTAGGGAGAGGTTGCTGCAGCTTCTTCAGAAGCAGGGATAGTGATAGGCAGGGTACATAAAGCCACAAACCGCTTGTGCTGTAGCGATTTCCACTGTCCAACACCACCTTTTGTTTGCAGGACAGTGGAAGCTACTTTTTTTTTTCCTCAGCGCTGTAGCTCATTGGGCTGCACTAGAAGGCTCCCTGACCCTGATAACTGCGTTGCTGTGTGTGTACGCCGCTGTGCAAACCAACTGCTTTTTTCAAAGCACAAATCCTGTTGTTCCTTCCTTTCTGCACAGCTATCTTGTGTGTTTGTCGACACTTTTGTGTACAGCAGTCCTTTTTATAGCTGCCTGACATACTTTTCTGAGATTACTGCAGGGAGATAAAGATTGGCAAGTCTGCCTCTGTGCCAGTGCTGTGTGTGGCATCTGTCTCTCATTGTGTGCCACAGAAAACCAGTGTGTAATACTTGGCCATTTTTTTTTGGGGGGGGGTAAATTCTCCCTGTAAAAAAATAAAAATTTGTGGGAGATAAAGATTGGCAAGTCTGCCGCTGTGCCAGTGCTGTGTGTGGCATCTGTCTCTCATTGTGTGCCACCGAAAACCAGTGTGTAATACTGGGCCATTTTTTTGGGGGGGGGCAAATTCTCCCTGTAAAAAAAAAAAAAATTAGTGGGAGATAAAGATTGGCAAGTCTGCCTCTGTGCCAGTCCTGTGTGTGGCATCTGTCTCTCATTGTGTGCCACCGAAAACCACTGTGTAATACTTGGCCATTTTTTTTTTTTGGGGGGGGGGGTAAATTCTCCCTGTAAAAAAAAAAAAAAATTAGTGGGAGATAAAGATTGGCAAGTCTGCCTCTGTGCCAGTCCTGTGTGTGGCATCTGTCTCTCTTTGTGTGCCACCGAAAACCACTGTGTAATACTTGGCCTTTTTTTTTTTTTTTTTTCTAAATTCTCCTTGTAAAAAATAAAAATAATTAGTGGGAGATAAAGGTTGGCAAGTCTGCCTCTGTGCCAGTCCTGTGTGTGGCATCTGTCTCATTGTGTGCCACCGAAAACCACTGTGTAATACTTGGCCATTTATTTTTTTTGGGTAAATTCTCCCTTTTAAAAAAAAAATAATTAGTGGGAGATAAAGATTGGCAACTCTGCCTCTGTGCCAGTCCTGTGTGTGGCATCTGTCTCTCATTGTGTGCCACCGAAAACCACTGTGTAATACTTGGCCATTTATTTTTTGGGGTAAATTCTCCCTGTAAAAAAAAAAATAATTAGTGGGAGATAAAGATTGGCAAGTCTGCCGCTGTGCCAGTCCTGTGTGTGGCATCTGTCTCTCATTGTGTGCCACCGAAAACCTAGTGTGTAATATTGTTTTTTGTTTTTTTTTTGTTTGTTTTTTACATTCTCCCATAAAAAAAAAAATAGTGGGAGATTAAGATTGGCATTTCTGCTTGAGTGCTGGTCCTGTGTGTGCCATCTGTCTCAAATTATTGGGGCACAGAAAACCTAGTGTGTAACATTGGGCCTGGTTTTCCTTTCAGTGTCAGGCACCTATAAAGGTATATATAAATCCTACAGAAGTTTGAGTTCACCTTATAAGTTGTTTTTCAGTAACAAATACCGTTACTTTGGTTACGTTTTGCAAACAATGAGGAAGTCTAGTGGAAGAGGTCGTGGCCGTGGGCGGTCATTGTCAGCTGGTAATGATGGTAGTGGTGGTGGAGCATCAGGTGGTCGTGGTAAAAGCAGTACAGCACCTAAGTCTCGAGTTGTTGAGCCAGGTTCGTTGTCTGGCTACACAAGGCCTCGAACGCTCTCTTTTCTGGGAGTAGGAAAACCACTTTTGAAGCCGGAGCAGGAGGAACAAGTATTGGCTTTCATTGCTGACTCTGCCTCTAGCTCTTTCGCCTCCTCCTCGGAAAGTGCCAAATGTCAGAGCAGTGCATCGTCAGTGGATGCTCCCGGTCAGGAACAAGTCGCTTCCTTGTGTCCTTCACCCAGAACAACAGTGAAGGATGCGTCAGTCGACAGAACAGGTTACTCCATGGAGCTCTTTACACATACCGTTCCTGGGTTAGACAGTGAAACAGTTAACAGGCCATGCCCATTAGAAGTTGAATCGGACATGGAGTGCACAGATGCACAGCCACAGCCAGATTACTATGCTGTTCCTTTGACTCAGACCAGAACATTGCCCTCGCAGTGTACTGAGGCAGAATCAAACCCAGCGGAGACTATGGTGCCCCGTCACGAACGCAATACCACCGGCTTACACGGTGACACAGACGAAGTTGCACACGACATAGAAGAGGAGGTCATAGATGACCCAGTTGTTGACCCCGATTGGCAGCCATTGGGGGAACAGGGTGCAGGCGGCAGTAGTTCTGAAGCGGAGGAGGAGGAGCCGCAGCAGGCATCAACATCACAACAGTTTCCATCTACCGGGCCCGTATCTGGCCAAAAACGCGTGGCAAAACCAAAACCAGTTGGAGGACAGCGTGGCCATCCGGTTAAAGTAGCTCAGTCTGCAATGCCTGAAAAGGTATCCGATAGTAGAAAGAGTGCAGTCTGGCATTTTTTTAAACAACATCCAAATGATCAGCGCAAAGTCATCTGTCAAAAATGTTCAACTAGCTTAAGCAGAGGTCAGAATCTGAAAAGTCTAAATACTAGTTGCATGCATAGACATTTATCCACCATGCATTTGCAAGCCTGGACTAACTACCAAACGTCCCTAAAGGTTGCAGCACCCTCGGCCAATGAAGCTAGTCAGCAACGCTACATCCCTTCCCTCCCTGTAAGCCGACCATTTCCCGCACCACCGGCAGTATCTGTGCAGCTTTCGTCGCCAGGCCAAAGCAGTCAGGGAATCACCAGGTTTGCAGTAGGAAACACCGCATGTAGGGCACCGGCAAGAATACCATCTCCAACCCTCTCTCAGTCACCCATGTCCACCGGCACCACCGCTAGTTCCACGATCTCCAGCTCTCCAGTCCAGCTCACCCTACATGAGACTCTTGTTAGGAAAAGGAAGTACTCATCCTCGCATCCGCGTACACAGGGTTTGAACGCCCACATTGCTAGACTAATCTCATTAGAGATGATGCCCTACCGGTTAGTTGAAAGCGAAGCTTTCAAAGCGCTGATGGACTACGCTGTACCACGCTACGAGCTACCCAGTCGGCACTTCTTTTCTAGAAAAGCCATCCCAGCCCTCCAACAGCATGTTAAAGACCGCATCGTCCATGCACTCAGGCAGTCTGTGACTACAAAGGTGCACCTGACAACAGATGCATGGACCAGTAGGCATGGCCAGGGACGTTACGTGTCCATCACGGCACACTGGGTGAATGTGGTGGATGCAGGGTCCACAGGGGACAGCAATATTGGGACAGTTCTGCCTAGCCCACGGTCAAGGAAAGAGTTGGCTGTAGGCGTTCGCCCCCCCTCCTCCTCTTCCTCGTCCTCCTGCAGAAGTGAGAGCTCATCCACAGACCGCAGTCGCACATCCACTCCATCCGCAGCTGCCACTGTTGCACACCAGGTGTCCCATTATGGGACAGCTAGTGGCAAGCGTCAGCAGGCTGTATTGGCAATGAAGTGTTTGGGCGACAACAGACACACCGCGGAAGTTCTGTCCGAGTTCTTGCAGAATGAAACTCAGTCATGGCTGGGCACTGTACATCTTGAGGCAGGCAAGGTTGTGAGTGATAACGGAAGGAATTTCATAGCCCTTTCCCAACTGAAACACATTCCTTGCCTGGCTCACACCTTAAACATGGTGGTGCAGTGCTTCCTGAAAAGTTATCCGGGGTTACCCGACCTGCTCCTCAAAGTGCGCAGACTTTGCTCGCATATCCGCCGTTCGCCCGTACACTCCAGCCGTATGCAGAACTATCAGCGGTCTTTGAACCTTCCCCAGCATCGCCTAATCATCGACGTTGCAACAAGGTGGAACTCCACACTGCACATGCTTCAGAGACTGTGCGAACAGAGGCGTGCTGTTATGTTTTTGTGGGAGGATACACATACACGGGCAGGCAGTTGGATGGCAGACATGGAGTTGTCAGGTGTGCAGTGGTCGAAGCTACAAGACCTGTGTCAAGTCCTTCAGTGTTTTGAGGAATGCACACGGCTGGTTAGTGCAGACAACGCCATAATAAGCATGAGCATCCCCCTAATGCGTCTGCTGATGCAAAGATTGACGCACATAAAGGAGCAGGCGTCTGCAGCCAAGGAAGAGGAAAGCCTTGATGACAGTCAGCCATTGTCTGGTCAGGGCCGTGTAGAGGACGCGGTAGCGGGCGAAGAGGAGGAGGAGGACGAGGAGGATGATGGGGATGAGTACTTTTTTAATGAGGAAGCTTCTCCTGGGCCAACAGAAATTAGTGGCGTTGCAAGGCCGGGTTCTGTTTTTTTAAGGGAGACAAGTGACGTAGATTTGCCTGTAACTGCCCCTCCAACCAGCACAACCGCAGATTTGACAACTGGAACTTTGGCCCACATGGCGGATTATGCCTTACGTATCCTAAAAAGGGACCCACGCATTAGTAAAATGATGAGCGATGATGATTACTGGTTGGCCTGCATCCTTGACCTATAAAGGCAAATTGCAAAATATTATGCCACATGAGAACCTCGAACAAATCTTAGCAACCAAACAAGCTACTCTTGTAGACCGTTTGATTCAGGCATTCCCAGCACACAGCGCCGGTGATGGTTCTCACACGAGCTGCAGGGGGCTACATGGCAGAGGTGTTAGGGGTGCACAGATCAGAAGTGGCGTTGGACAGAGGGGTTTTCTGACCAGGTTGTGGAGTGATTTCGCAATGACTGCAGACAGGACAGGTACTGCATAGTGTTGAGCATTCCGATACCGCAAGTATCGGGTATCGGCCGATACTTGCGGGTATCGGAATTCCGATACCGAGATCCGATACTTTTGTGGTATCGGGAATCGGAATCGGAAGTTTCCAGTGTATGGTTCCCAGGGTCTGAAGGAGAGGAAACTCTCCTTCAGGCCCTGGGATCCATATAAATGTGTAAAATAAAGAATTAAAATAAAAAGTATTGATATACTCACCTGTCCGGAGGCCCCTGGACTTTACCGCCGTAACCGGGAGCCTTCTTTGCTTAAAATGCGCGCGTTTAATGGTTTCCGTGACGTCACGGCTTCTGATTGGTCGCGTGCTGCCCATGTGACCGCGACGCGACCAATCACAACAAGCCGTGACGTAATTTTCAGGTCCTGATGCCTAATTCTAGGCATTCAGGATTTGAAAATTACGTCACGGCTTGTGATTGGTCGCGTCGCGGTCACATGGGCGGCACGCGACCAATCAGAAGCCGTGACGTAATTTTAAAATGCGCGCGTTTACTGCCTCCCGTGACGTCACGGCTTGTGATTGGTCACGTCGCCCATGTGACCGCGACGCGACCAATCACAAGCCGTGACGTAATTTTCAGGTCCTGATGCCTAATTCTAGGCATTCAGGACCTGAAAATTACGTCACGGCTTGTTGTGATTGGTCGCGTCCCGGTCACATGGGCGGCACGCGACCAATCAGAAGCCGTGACGTCACGGAAACCATTAAACGCGCGCATTTTAAGCAAAGAAGGCTCCCGGTTACGGCGGTAAAGTCCAGGCTGCGTCGGAGGGGTGAGTATATCAATACTTTTTATTTTAATTCTTTATTTTACACATTAATATGGTTCCCAGGGCCTGAAGGAGAGTTTCCTCTCCTTCAGACCCTGGGAACCATCAGGGATACCGTCCGATACTTGAGTCCCATTGACTTGTATTGGTATCGGGTATCGGTATCGGATTAGATCCGATACTTTGCCGGTATCGGCCGATACTTTCCGATACCGATACTTTCAAGTATCGGACGGTATCGCTCAACACTAGTACTGCAGCATCTATTCAAAGTGACAGGAGACAACATTTGTCCAGTATGGTTACTAACTATTTTTCTTCCCTTATTGATGTTCTCCCTCAACCGTCATTCCCATTTGATTACTGGGCATCAAAATTAGACACCTGGCCTGAATTGGCAGAATATGCATTGCAGGAGCTTGCTTGCCCAGCAGCTAGTGTGCTATCAGAAAGAGTATTCAGTGCTGCTGGTTCAATATTAACCGAAAACAGGACTCGTCTGGCTACCCAAAATGTGGATGATCTCACCTTCATTAAAATGAACCACTCCTGGATTTCAAATTATTTTGCCCCACCTTCCCCGGCTGACACCTAGCTTTCCTATAAAAAGGTCTTGCTTGTGGACTGGTCTTACTGAGTGTTCCAATCTCTTAATTTGCAGCAGCTGTTTGTCCAGCATACGACATGTTTACACCTCCCTAAATGGGAAAACTCCCCCCACGGGGCCGTGGTCTCGCCACTTGGCGCAAGCACCCGTTAGAGTGCCGTTTGTCTGAAGAGGCGGGTATGCCCGCTTTTGGTCGACGGCACTGCCACTGGGTCCCTCATAGTACAATGTAGTGTCTCTGGCGGTGGTGGTGCGCACCCAACGTCAGACACACCATTGTAACATGAGGGGCCCTGGGGCGGTACCGCCGGCCACAAGAGAGTTCCCCCCCCCCCAGCTCAAACTGTGCTCTACCACGTGCAAAATTATCTCACACAGCTCCACCAATGTGTAGTCTATGCGCTGACATCATTCAATGCCTGGCCCTGACAAACAATACCAATTTGTTGACATCTATGATGATAGTTACAGTAGTCTGGGTCAGTGTCCTATATTGACACCAGTAAATACTAATTTACTGCCAAATTACTTTGTCATAAACTCAGCAGATGAGCCCACCCCTGTACCTAAGCATGCCACATTTTTTTGTTGTTGTTGTTTTGCGAGACATTAACATCTATTTATTTTTTGTGAGTACTAACTGTGTCAGACACTCCTTGCAATCCTCCTCCGCTGACCACAATGCTGCCTGTGTATCCATGTAACCGATTTAAAACTGCCATGCCTGCCTATTGTTTGTTATTTTAGGCCTTCGTTAGCCTGTCTGCGGCCCCTACTTGCAATCCTCCTCCATTGACCACAATGCTGCCTGCCTGTGTATCCATGTAACCGATTTAAAACTGCCATGAGCCTATTTTTTGTTATTTTAGGCCTTTGTGAGCCTGTCTGACCACACCAATGCTGCCCGTGTACCCCTGGAACCTATTTAAAAGTTCATAGAGCCTATTTATATATTTTATTTAATATTAATAAAGCCATGATGGACTACGCTGTACCACGCTACAAGCTAACCAGTAGACACTTCTTTTGCGAGAAAAGCCATCCCAACCCTCCACCAGCATGTAAAAGACCGCATTGTTTGTGCACTCTGGCAATCTGTGAGTACAAAGGTGCACCTGACAACAGACGCATTGACCTGTAGGCATGGCCACGGAAGGTTACGTGTCCATTACGGCGCAATGGGTTAATGTGGTGGATGCATGGTCCACAGGGGACAGCCTACTAAGTCTGTCTGCAGTCCCTAATTCAAATTGTCCTCCACTGTCTAAATCTGAGCTTCAACCTTCTGGCTCTCATTAAGTGATGTTTTTTTAAAAATTTGGTGGTTAGGGCCTACTAACGGTGTCTGCCCCTCCCTGGTGTTGTCCTCCACTGAATAAATCTGAGCTTCAACCTTCTGGCTCTCATTAAGTGATGTTTTTTAAAAAATTTGGTGGTTAGGGCCTACTAACGGTGTCTGCCCCTCCCTGGTGTTTGTCCTCAACTGTATAAAGCTGAGCTTCAACCTTCTGGCTTTCGGCCTATAGTATCAGATATTAAACTGCATTTGGCCTTCAACTTTGGTTACGGCCTACTAACGGTGTCTGCCGCTCTCTGGTGTTGTCCTCCACTGTATAAAGCTGAGCTTCAGTCTTTAGTAGTGTTGAGCATTCCGATACCGCAAGTATCGGAATTCCGATACCGAGATCCGATACTTTCGTGGTATCGGGAATCGGAATCGGAATCGGAAGTTTCCAGTGTATGGTTCCCAGGGTCTGAAGGAGAGGAAACTCTCCTTCAGGCCCTGGGATCCATATAAATGTGTAAAATAAAGAATTAAAATAAAAAGTATTGATATACTCACCTGTCCGGAGGCCCCTGGACTTTACCGCCATAACCGGGAGCCTTCTTTGCTTAAAATGCGCGCATTTAATGGTTTCCGTGACGTCACGGCTTCTGATTGGTCGCGTGCCGCCCATGTGACCGCGACGCGACCAATCACAACAAGCCGTGACGTAATTTTCAGGTCCTGATGCCTAATTCTAGGCATTCAGGATTTGAAAATTACGTCACGGCTTGTGATTGGTCGCGTCGCGGTCACATGGGCGGCACGCGACCAATCAGAAGCCGTGACGTAATTTTAAAATGCGCGCGTTTACTGCCTCCCGTCACGGCTTCTGATTGGTCGCGTCGCCCATGTGACCGCAACGCGACCAATCACAAGCCGTGACGTAATTTTCAGGTCCTGATGCCTAATTCTAGGCATTCAGGACCTGAAAATTATGTCACGGCTTGTTGTGATTGGTCGCGTCCCGGTCACATGGGCGGCACGCGACCAATCAGAAGCCGTGACGTCACGGAAACCATTAAACGCGCGCATTTTAAGCAAAGAAGGCTCCCAGTTACGGCGGTAAAGTCCAGGCTGCGTCGGAGAGGTGAGTATATCAATATTTTTTATTTTAATTCTTTATTTTACACATTAATATGGTTCCCAGGGCCTGAAGGAGAGTTTCCTCTCCTTCAGACCCTGGGAACCATCAGGGATACCGTCCGATACTTGAGTCCCATTGACTTGTATTGGTATCGGGTATCGGTATCGGATTAGATCCGATACTTTGCCGGTATCGGCCGATACTTTCCGATACCGATACTTTCAAGTATCGGACGGTATCGCTCAACACTAGTCTTTAGGCTTTTGGCCTATAGTAGCAGATATTAAACTGCATTTGGCCTACTAGTGTGGTTGGGCCCTTAAAACAGTGTCTGCTGCTCCTGGGTTTGCTCCTCCACTGAACAAAGCAATGCCGCCTGTTTAGTCCTGTTACCAATTTTGAACTGCATTTAGCCTACTTTATTCTTTGGCCCTATATCTGTTTCCTCCTCATCCTGCCCATTGCCCAGCCACTGCTAGATGAGTCTGCTGGTACATTGACCTAGACCACTACATTCCCCTTATACTCTACACAGCCAGAATCTGACCCTGCTGAAAGTAAGGTTCCCCTTCCCGCATGTTATACCACCTTACACAGGGACAAAGAGGAAGGTGCAGATGAAAGTGCAGGTTCCTTCATCAGGTGGGGGGGCATACTCGTTGGCGACGTCACTGGCACAGGGCCCCTCAGAGTACGCAAAAGTGTCGCTGCTGGTGGGAGGCGCCCCCGCCGTGCAAACACACCGCCGTACTTTGAGGGGCCCTGTGCCAGTGCCAATGCCAACGAGTGGGCCCCCCCTGCTTGCTCAGGATCACAGCACTTGCAAACTTGACATACTTACCTCTCACTGCTCCACCGCCGTGACGTAGTCCACGTTTCCTGGGCCCACTAAAACCTTGAACCAGCCCTACCCCCCACAACGTTTGCCAAAAGACCCCCAATTTCCAATGCTCAACTATTATTATAAAGTTAATTAAGATTGACAAGCTTCAGAAACAAGAATGGATGTTTTTGGCATTAAAATGGGCACTGTAGGTGTTTTCCTGGCCTCCACTCACTGCCGACTATGCTTCCCCATTGACTTGCATTGGGTTTCGTGTTTCGGTCGATCCCCGACTTTTAGCGATAATCGGCCGACTGCACTCGACTCGACTCTGGACAAAGTCGGGTTTCACAAAACCCGACTCGATCTTAAAAAAATGAAAGTCGCTCAACCCTACTGACACTGTCTGTAGTCACTGAGCACAATCCTGATCACAGGTATCAGTGTAATCAGTATAACTGCACCGACCTGACACTGTAGTCACTGAGCACAATCCTGATCACAGGTATCAGTGTAATCAGTATAACGGCACCGACCTGACACTGTCTGTAGTCACTGAGCACAATCCTGATCACAGGTATCAGTGTAATCAGTATAACGGCACAGACCTGACACTGTCTGTAGTCACTGAGCACAATCCTGATCACAGGTATCAGTGTAATCAGTATAACGGCACCGACCTGACACTGTCTGTAGTTACTGAGCACAATCCTGATCACAGGTATCAGTGTAATCAGTATAACGGCACCGACCTGACACTGTCTGTAGTCACTGAGCACAATCCTGATCACAGGTATCAGTGTAATCAGTATAACAGCACCGACCTGACACTGTCTGTAGTCACTGAGCACAATCCTGATCACAGGTATCAGTGTAATCAGTATAACGGCACAGACCTGACACTGTCTGTAGTCACTGAGCACAATCCTGATCACAGGTATCAGTGTAATCAGTATAACGGCACCGACCTGACACTGTCTGTAGTTACTGAGCACAATCCTGATCACAGGTATCAGTGTAATCAGTATAACGGCACCGACCTGACACTGTCTGTAGTCACTGAGCACAATCCTGATCACAGGTATCAGTGTAATCAGTATAACGGCACCGACCTGACACTGTCTGTAGTCACTGAGCACAATCCTGATCACAGGTATCAGTGTAATCAGTATAACGGCACCGACCTGACACTGTCTGTAGTCACTGAGCACAATCCTGATCACAGGTATCAGTGTAATCAGTATAACGGCACCGACCTGACACTGTCTGTAGTCACTGAGCACAATCCTGATCACAGGTATCAGTGTAATCAGTATAATGGCACTGACCTGACACTGTCTGTAGTCACTGAGCACAATCCTGATCACAGGTATCAGTGTAATCAGTATAACTGCACCGACCTGACACTGCCTGTAGTCACTGAGCACAATCCTGATCACAGGTATCAGTGTAATCAGTATAACTGCACCGACCTGACACTGCCTGTAGTCACTGAGCACAATCCTGATCACAGGTATCAGTGTAATCAGTATAACGGCACCGACCTGACACTGTAGTCACTGAGCACAATCCTGATCACAGGTATTAGTGTAATCAGTATAACGGCACCCACCTGACACTGTCTGAAGTCACTGAGCACAATCCTGATCACAGGTATCAGTGTAATCAGTATAACGGCACCGACCAGACACTGTCTGTAGTCACTGAGCACAATCCTGATCACAGGTATCAGTGTAATCAGTATATCGGCACCGACCTGACACTGTCTGTAGTCACTGAGCACAATCCTGATCACAGGTATCAGTGTAATCAGTATAACGGCACCAACCTGACACTGTCTGTAGTCACTGAGCACAATCCTGATCACAGGTATCAGTGTAATCAGTATAACGGCATTGACCTGACACTGTCTGTAGTCATTGAGCACAATCCTTATCACAGGTATCAGTGTAATCAGTATAACGGATCCGACCTGACACTGTCTGTAGTCACTGAGCACAATCCTGATCACAGGGATCAGTGTAATCAGTATAACGGCACCGACCTGACACTGTCTGTAGTCACTGAGCACAATCCTGATCACAGGTATCAGTGTAATCAGTATAACGGCACCGACCTGACACTGTCTGTAGTCACTGAGCACAATCCTGATCACAGGTATCAGTGTAATCAGTATAACGGCACCGACCTGACACTGTCTGTAGTCACTGAGCACAATCCTGATCACAGGTATCAGTGTAATCAGTATAACTGCACCGACCTGACACTGTGTGTAGTCACTGAGCACAATCCTGATCACAGGTATCAGTGTAATCAGTATAACTGCACCGACCTGACACTGTCTGTAGTCACTGAGCACAATCCTGATCACAGGTATCAGTGTAATCAGTATAACAGCACCGACCTGACACTGTCTGTAGTCACTGAGCACAATCCTGATCACAGGTATCAGTGTAATCAGTATAATGGCTCTGACCTGACACTGTCTGTAGTCACTGAGCACAATCCTGATCACAGATATCAGTGTAATCAGTATAACGGCACCGACCTGACACTGTCTGTAGTCACTGAGCACAATCCTGATCACAGGTATCAGTGTAATCAGTATAACGGCACCGACCTGACACTGTAGTCACTGAGCACAATCCTGATCACAGGTATCAGTGTAATCAGTATAACGGCACCGACCTGACACTGTCTGTAGTCACTGAGCACAATCCTGATCACAGGTATCAGTGTAATCAGTATAACGGCACAGACCTGACACTGTCTGTAGTCACTGAGCACAATCCTGATCACAGATATCAGTGTAATCAGTATAACGGCACCGACCTGACACTGTCTGTAGTCACTGAGCACAATCCTGATCACAGGTATCAGTGTAATCAGTATAACGGCACCGACCTGACACTGTCTGTAGTCACTGAGCACAATCCTGATCACAGGTATCAGTGTAATCAGTATAACGGCACCGACCTGACACTGTCTGTAGTCACTGAGCACAATCCTGATCACAGGTATCAGTGTAATCAGTATAACGGCACCGACCTGACACTGTCTGTAGTCACTGAGCACAATCCTGATCACAGGTATCAGTGTAATCAGTATAACGGCACCGACCTGACACTGTCTGTAGTCACTGAGCACAATCCTGATCACAGGTATCAGTGTAATCAGTATAATGGCACTGACCTGACACTGTCTGTAGTCACTGAGCACAATCCTGATCACAGGTATCAGTGTAATCAGTATAACTGCACCGACCTGACACTGCCTGTAGTCACTGAGCACAATCCTGATCACAGGTATCAGTGTAATCAGTATAACTGCACCGACCTGACACTGCCTGTAGTCACTGAGCACAATCCTGATCACAGGTATCAGTGTAATCAGTATAACGGCACCGACCTGACACTGTAGTCACTGAGCACAATCCTGATCACAGGTATTAGTGTAATCAGTATAACGGCACCCACCTGACACTGTCTGAAGTCACTGAGCACAATCCTGATCACAGGTATCAGTGTAATCAGTATAACGGCACCGACCAGACACTGTCTGTAGTCACTGAGCACAATCCTGATCACAGGTATCAGTGTAATCAGTATATCGGCACCGACCTGACACTGTCTGTAGTCATTGAGCACAATCCTTATCACAGGTATCAGTGTAATCAGTATAACGGATCCGACCTGACACTGTCTGTAGTCACTGAGCACAATCCTGATCACAGGGATCAGTGTAATCAGTATAACGGCACCGACCTGACACTGTCTGTAGTCACTGAGCACAATCCTGATCACAGGTATCAGTGTAATCAGTATAACGGCACCGACCTGACACTGTCTGTAGTCACTGAGCACAATCCTGATCACAGGTATCAGTGTAATCAGTATAACGGCACCGACCTGACACTGTCTGTAGTCACTGAGCACAATCCTGATCACAGGTATCAGTGTAATCAGTATAACTGCACCGACCTGACACTGTCTGTAGTCACTGAGCACAATCCTGATCACAGGTATCAGTGTAATCAGTATAACTGCACCGACCTGACACTGTCTGTAGTCACTGAGCACAATCCTGATCACAGGTATCAGTGTAATCAGTATAACGGCACCGACCTGACACTGTCTGTAGTCACTGAGCACAATCCTGATCACAAGTATCAGTGTAATCAGTATAACTGCACCGACCTGACACTGTGTGTAGTCACTGAGCACAATCCTGATCACAGGTATCAGTGTAATCAGTATAACTGCACCGACCTGACACTGCCTGTAGTCACTGAGCACAATCCTGATCACAGGTATCAGTGTAATCAGTATAACAGCACTGACCTGACACTGTCTGTAGTCACTGAGCACAATCCTGATCACAGGTATCAGTGTAATCAGTATAACGGCACCGACCTGACACTGTCTGTAGTCACTGAGCACAATCCTGATCACAGGTATCAGTGTAATCAGTATAACTGCACCGACCTGACACTGTGTGTAGTCATTGAGCACAATCCTGATCACAGGTATCAGTGTAATCAGTATAACGGCACCAACCTGACACTGCCTGTAGTCACTGAGCACAATCCTGATCACAGGTATCAGTCTAATCAGTATAACAGCACCGACCTGACACTGTCTGTAGTCACTGAGCACAATCCTGATCACAGGTATCAGTGTAATCAGTATAACGGCACCGACCTGACACTGTCTGTAGTCACTGAGCACAATCCTGATCACAGGTATCAGTGTAATCAGTATAACGGCACCGACCTGACACTGCCTGTAGTCACTGAGCACAATCCTGATCACAGGTATCAGTCTAATCAGTATAACGGCACCGACCTGACACTGTAGTCACTGAGCACAATCCTGATCACAGGTATCAGTGTAATCAGTATAACGGCACAGACCTGACACTGTCTGTAGTCACTGAGCACAATCCTGATCACAGATATCAGTGTAATCAGTATAACGGCACCGACCTGACACTGTCTGTAGTCACTGAGCACAATCCTGATCACAGGTATCAGTGTAATCAGTATAACGGCACCGACCTGTCACTGTCTGTAGTCACTGAGCACAATCCTGATCACAGGTATCAGTGTAATCAGTATAACGGCACCGACCTGACACTGTCTGTAGTCACTGAGCACAATCCTGATCACAGGTATCAGTGTAATCAGTATAACGGCACCGACCTGTCACTGTCTGTAGTCACTGAGCACAATCCTGATCACAGGTATCAGTGTAATCAGTATAATGGCACCGACCTGACACTGTAGTCACTGAGCACAATCCTAATCACAGATATCAGTGTAATCAGTATAACTGCACCTACCTGACACTGTCTGTAGTCACAGAGCACAATCCTGATCACAGGTATCAGTGTAATCAGTATAACGGCACCGACCTGACACTGTAGTCACGGAGCACAATCCTGATCACAGGTATCAGTGTAATCAATATAACGGCACCGACCTGACACTGTAGTCACTGAGCACAATCCTGATCACAGGTATCAGTGTAATCAGTATAACAGCACCGACCTGACACTGTCTGTAGTCACTGAGCACAATCCTGATCACAGGTATCAGTGTAATCAGTATAACGGCACCGACCTGACACTGTCTGTAGTCACTGAGCACAATCCTGATCACAGGTATCAGTGTAATCAGTATAACGGCACCGACCTGACACTGTCTGTAGTCACTGAGCACAATCCTGATCACAGGTATCAGTGTAATCAGTATAACCGCACCGACCTGACACTGTCTGTAGTCACAGAGAACAATCCTGATCACAGGTATCAGTGTAATCAGTATAACAGCACTGACCTGACACTGTCTGTAGTCACTGAGCACAATCCTGATCACAGGTATCAGTGTAATCAGTATAACGGCACCGACCTGACACTGCCTGTAGTCACTGAGCACAATCCTGATCACAGGTATCAGTCTAATCAGTATAACAGCACCGACCTGACACTGTCTGTAGTCACTGAGCACAATCCTGATCACAGGTATCAGTGTAATCAGTATAACGGCACCGACCTGACACTGTCTGTAGTCACTGAGCACAATCCTGATCACAGGTATCAGTGTAATCAGTATAACGGCACCGACCTGACACTGCCTGTAGTCACTGAGCACAATCCTGATCACAGGTATCAGTCTAATCAGTATAACGGCACCGACCTGACACTGTAGTCACTGAGCACAATCCTGATCACAGGTATCAGTGTAATCAGTATAACGGCACAGACCTGACACTGTCTGTAGTCACTGAGCACAATCCTGATCACAGATATCAGTGTAATCAGTATAACGGCACCGACCTGACACTGTCTGTAGTCACTGAGCACAATCCTGATCACAGGTATCAGTGTAATCAGTATAACGGCACCGACCTGTCACTGTCTGTAGTCACTGAGCACAATCCTGATCACAGGTATCAGTGTAATCAGTATAACGGCACCGACCTGACACTGTCTGTAGTCACTGAGCACAATCCTGATCACAGGTATCAGTGTAATCAGTATAACGGCACCGACCTGACACTGTCTGTAGTCACTGAGCACAATCCTGATCACAGGTATCAGTGTAATCAGTATAACGGCACCGACCTGTCACTGTCTGTAGTCACTGAGCACAATCCTGATCACAGGTATCAGTGTAATCAGTATAACGGCACCGACCTGACACTGTAGTCACTGAGCACAATCCTGATCACAGATATCAGTGTAATCAGTATAACTGCACCTACCTGACACTGTCTGTAGTCACAGAGCACAATCCTGATCACAGGTATCAGTGTAATCAGTATAACGGCACCGACCTGACACTGTAGTCACGGAGCACAATCCTGATCACAGGTATCAGTGTAATCAATATAACGGCACCGACCTGACACTGTAGTCACTGAGCACAATCCTGATCACAGGTATCAGTGTAATCAGTATAACAGCACCGACCTGACACTGTCTGTAGTCACTGAGCACAATCCTGATCACAGGTATCAGTGTAATCAGTATAACGGCACCGACCTGACACTGTCTGTAGTCACTGAGCACAATCCTGATCACAGGTATCAGTGTAATCAGTATAACGGCACCGACCTGACACTGTCTGTAGTCACTGAGCACAATCCTGATCACAGTTATCAGTGTAATCAGTATAACCGCACCGACCTGACACTGTCTGTAGTCACTGAGCACAATCCTGATCACAGGTATCAGTGTAATCAGTATAACGGCACCGACCTGACACTGTCTGTAGTCACTGAGCACAATCCTGATCACAGGTATCAGTGTAATCAGTATAACGGCACCGACCTGACACTGTCTGTAGTCACTGAGCACAATCCTGATCACAGGTATCAGTGTAATCAGTATAACGGCACTGACCTGACACTGTCTGTAGTCACTGAGCACAATCCTGATCACAGGTATCAGTGTAATCAGTATAACGGCACCGACCTGACACTGTCTGTAGTCACTGAGCACAATCCTGATCACAGGTATCAGTGTAATCAGTATAACGGCACCGACCTGACACTGTCTGTAGTCACTGAGCACAATCCTGATCACAGGGCACTTTAACCCCTTTCTGCCAGCTGACGGAATAGTACGTCAGCTGGCAGATCCCCTGCTTTAAGGTGGGCTCCGGCGGCGAGCCCACCATAAAGCCATGACATGTCAGCTGTTTTGTACAGCTGACATGTGCGCGCAACGAGCGCGAGTGGAATCGCGATCCGCCCATTAACTAGTTAAATGCCGCCGTCAAGCGCTGACAGCGGCATTTAACTAGCGCTCCCGGCCGCGCGGCCGGGGGTGCTCGCACTGCTGACCCCCGTCACATGATCGGGGGTCAGCAGTGCATTGCCATAACAACCAGAGGTCTCCTTGAGACCTCTATGGTTGTTGATGGCCGATTGCTTTGAGCGCCACCCAGTGGTCGGCGCTCAAAGTACACTTGCCTTTCTGATACATAGAGGTGATCTGTATGTCACCTCTATGTAGCAGAGCCGATCGAGTTGAAGCATGCCAAAATTTTAAAAAAAAGTGGATAAAAATATAAAAAAAATAAAAAATATTAAAGTTCAAATCACCCCCCTTTCGCCCCAATCAAAATAAAACTATTAAAAAAAATCAAACCTACACATATTTGGTATTGCCGCGTTCAGAATCGCCCGATCTATCAATAAAAACAAAGCATTAACCTGAGCACTAAATGGCGTAGCGAGAAAAAAATCAAAACGCCAAAATTACGTTTTTTTGGTCGTCGCGACATTGCATTAAAATGCAATAACGGGCGATCAAAAGAATGTATCTGCACAAAAGTGGTATCAATGAAAACATCAGCTTGGATCGCAAAAAATAAGCCCTCACCCGACCCCAGATCATGAAAATTGGAGACGCTACGGGTATCGGAAAATCGCGCAATTTTTTTTTTTTTTTTTTTAGCAAACTTTGGAATTTTTTTTCACCACTTAGATAAAAAATAACCTAGACATGTTTGGTGTCTAAGAACTCGTAATGACCCGGAGAATCATAATGGTCAGTTTTAGCATTTGGTGAACCTAGCAAAAAAGCCAAACAAAAAACAAGTGTGAGATTGCACTTTTTTGCAATTTCATCACACTTGGAATTTTTTTCCCGTTTTACAGTACACAACATGGTAAAACCAATGGTATCGTTCAAAAGTACATCTCGTCCCGCAAAAAATAAGCCCTCACATGGCTATATGGATGGAAAAATAAAAAAGTTATGGCTCTGGGAAGGAGGGGAGCGAAAAACGAAAAGGAAAAAACGGAAAAAGCTCCGGGGGTGAAGGGGTTAATGAATAGAAGGAGACCAGAAAACCATAGGCCGAATGCTTGCCTTCAGCTCTTTTTTTAATAAGATACACTCAGGTAGAAACTGGTCTCTCTCCTCCCGAGATGCTTTTTTGGTTACGCTCCTAGACCAGTGATGTACAAGCCTCGCATAATGGCCTAAACAGTGTGATAATCAGGTGTATTCTTCCATTTTAGACCCTAAATCAGTGTCAGGAGCTTATGATCTCAAGCCGAGAGACTGGGTGGTCCCGAAAGGTCATGTGAGAAGGAGCCGTGAGCCCAGATCTGATGACATTCCAGGTTCTCCTAACCACAGCAAGTTCAGTGAAGCTTGAGGGAAAACCGATCTGGACTCGCGCAGCCCCTGTAATGTGTCACCACCATCAGAATGACCTACCCGTTCTAATGGGGTAGTGGCACCATTGCCCCTAACAAAGGCACTGAATGAGGTTCTGACTGATCACTGGGATATCAGGTTCATCAGACATAACCAGGTGGTTCTTACAAGACATGGACACCAGTATGTCATCTAGGGACGGTTGGGTTTGTACTCACAGTCCTTTTCTATTACTTCAAGTGTCTAAGCGGGGGTCTGGAATCATACATCTATACAACTACTATTATTTTGATTGTTGGTATATGTAGCCGTAAAAGCGCTAATCTGTGTAATACCCAAGTAATCGAGTCCATGTGTAAGAGAAGCCTTGTCAAAGAACCCTGGTTGTGTATCATGGACCTCAGACAAGAAGAGACCCAGTGTTGTGATACAATTCTAGGTCTTTAGGTGGGGAACTGAGGTGGAGCAGGTAGGAAAGTCCTAAGGACACGACTAGCACGCTCCTATATACAGTCATGGCCAAAAGTATTGACACCCCTGCAATTCTGTCAGATAATGCTCAGTTTCTTCCTGAAAATGATTGCAAACACAAATTCTTTGGTATTATCTTCATTTAATTTGTCTTAAATGAAAAAAAACACAAAAGAGAATGAAGCAAAAAGCAAAACATTGATCATTTCACACAAAACTCCAAAAATGGGCCAGACAAAAGTGTTGGCACCCTCAGCCTAATACTTGGCTGCACAACCTTTAGCCAAAATAACTGCGACCAACCGCTTCCGGTAACCATCAATGAGTTTCTTACAATGCTCTGCTGGAATTTGAGACCATTCTTCTTTGGCAAACTGCTCCAGGTCCTGATATTTGAAGGGTGCCTTCTCCAAACTGCCATTTTTAGATCTCTCCACAGGTGTTCTATGGGATTCAGGTCTGGACTCATTGATGGCCACCTTAGAAGTCTCCAGTGCTTTCTCTCAAACCATTTTCTAGTGCTTTTTGAAGTGTCTTTTGGGTCATTGTCCTGCTGGGAGACCCATGACCTCTGAGGGAGACCCAGCTTTCTCACACTGGGCCCTACATTATGCTGCAAAATTTGTTGGTAGTCTTCAGACTTCATAATGCCATGCACACGGTCAAGCAGTCCAGTGCCAGAGGCAGCAAAGCAACCCCAAAACATCAGGGAACCTCCGCCATGTTTGACTATAGGGACCATGTTCTTTTCTTTGAATGCCTCTTTTTTTCTCCTGTAAACTCTATGTTGATGCCTTTGCCCAAAAAGCTCTACTTTTGTCTCATCTGACCAGAGAACATTCCTCCAAAACGTTTTAGGCTTTTTCAGGTAAGTTTTGGCAAACTCCAGCCTGGCTTTTTTATGTCTCGGGGTAAGAAGTGCGGTCTTCCTGGGTCTCCTACCACACAGTCCTTTTCATTCAGATGCCGACGGATAGTACGGGTTGACACTGTTGTACCCTCGGACTGCAGGGCAGCTTGAACTTGTTTGGATGTTAGTCGAGGTTCTTTATCCAACATCCGCACAATCTTGCGTTGAAATCTCTTGTCAATTTTTCTTTTCCGTCCACATCTAGGGAGGTTAGCCACAGTGCCATGGGCTTTACACTTCTTGATGACACTGCGCACGGTAGATACAGGAACATTCAGGTCTTTGGAGATGGACTTGTAGCCTTGAGATTGCTCATGCTTCCTCACAATTTGGGTTCTCAAGTCCTCAGACAGTTCCTTGGTCTTCTTTCTTTTCTCCATGCTCAATGTGGTACACACAAGGACACAGGACAAAGGTTGTCAACTTTAATCCATGTCAACTGGCTGCAAGTGTGATTTAGTTATTGCCAACACCTGTTAGGTGCCACAGGTAAGTTACAGGGGCTGTTAATTACACTAATTAGAGAAGCATCACAGGATTTTTTGAACAGTGCCAATACTTTTGTCCACCCCCTTTTTTATGTTTGGTGTGGAATTATATCCAATTTGGTTTTAGGACAATTCTTTTTGTGTTTTTTCATTGAAGACAAATTAAATGAAAATAATAATACCAAAGAATTTGTGTTTGCAATCATTTTCAGGAAGAAACTGAGTATTATCTGACAGAATTGCAGGGGTGTCAATACTTTTGGCCACAACTGTAGGCTTGTCAGAAGAGGTAGGTCATCAGGTTCGATTTGAAGGTTTCCACGGTAGGCAAGAGTCTGATGTGTTGGGATAGAGAGTTCCAGATGGAGAAATCTTGTATGCGATTGTGGAAAGAGGAGATAAGAGGGGAGTAGAGAAGGAGATCTTGAGAGGATCGGAGGTTGCGTGCATTAAGTACTGGGAGACGAGGTCACAGATGTATGGAGGAGACAGGTTGTGGATGGCTTTGTATGTCATGGTTAGGGTTTTGAACTGGAGTCTTGTGTAATAGGGAGCCAGTGAAGGGATTGACAGAGGGGAGAGGATGGGGAATATTGGGGCGACAGGTGGATTAGTCGGGCAGCAGAGTTTAGAATAGATTGGAGGGGTGCGAGAGTGTAATAGGGGAGGCCACAGAGCATGAGGTTGCAGTAGTCAAGGTGGGAGATGATATGGGCATGATCTAGGGTTTTTGCAGATTCTAGTTTAGGAATGTACGGAACCGGTAAATATTTTTTAGTTGAAGTCGGCAGGAAGTGGAAGCGAGTTGGATATGTGGTTTGACGGAGAGATCAGTGTCAAGGATTACCCCGAGGCAGCGAGCTTGTGGGACTGGGGAGAGTGAGCAGCCATTTATTTTAATGGTAGGTTTGTTGGAGGAGTCAAGTGAGATGGGGGGAAAGATGATGAATTCTGTTTTGTCCATATTATGTTGTAGAAATCTAGCGGAGAAGAAGGATGAAATAGCAGACAGACATTGTGGGATTCTGGTTAGTAGGGTGGTCATAGAGATGATACTGAAAGCCATGGGACTCTGAGCTGTCCAGGATGGAGAAGAGCAAAGGCCCTAGGACTGAACCTTGCGGGACTCCGACAGATGGGGGGGAGGCGAGGAGGTGGTGTGCGAGTGGGAGACGCTGAATGTCCGGTCTGTTAGGTATGACGAAATCCAAGATAGGGCCAAGTCAGTGATGCCAAGAGATGAGAGGGTCTGTAATAATAAGGAATGGTCCACTGTGCAGGTCGAGGAGGAGAAGGACAGAGTAGTGTCACTTGGCTTTGGCAGTTAATAGGTCATTGATGACTTTAGTTTGGGCAGTTTCAGTGGAGTGATGCGGCCGGAAGCCAGATTGAATATGGTCAAAGAGGGAGTAAGGCGAGAGGTGGGAGGACAGTTCAAGATGGACGTGTTGTTCCAGGAATTTTGAGGAATAGGGGAGAAGTGATATAGGGCGATAGCTAGATGCAGAGGATGAGTCAAGAGAGGGCTTTTTGAGGATAGGTGTGATGGAGGCATGTTTAATGCTTGAGGGGAAAACACCAGTTGTTAGTGATAGGTTGAAGAGATGAGTTAGGATTGGGATGAAGACTGTGGTGAGGTTTGGGATGAAGTGGGATGGGATTGGGTCAAGTGCACAGGTGGTGAGATGTGATCTTGAGATTAGACTGGAGAGTCTATCTTCTGTAATAGTAGAGAAGTTGGTTTTGGAGGAGGCGGGTTGGGCAGCTAGGAGGAGGGGCTCTGGGGGTTGTCGACTAAAGCTGTCTCTGATGTTATCAATCTTCTGCTTGAAAAATGAGTCAACATATTCAGCTGAGATGAGTGGTGAGGAAGGGGATGCAGGGGGACAGAGGAGAGAATTAAAAGTGTTGAATAACTGTTTAGGGTTGTGAGTAATGCTACTTTATCTCATCTCCATTCGTACCCTTTGTCAATACTGAATGAAGGACACTTGTTAAGTATGAAAAGAGGTTACATGCCTCTTTAGAGAGAGACAGCCAGAGATTCTGCCAAGACGTCCAAACATCCAGGGGACCATACAGGACTGCTTCCAATACATCATGGCTCCATCACAAGGGACACAGATCTATCATTCTACAGGAAACCTAGGAGACCTCGGCCCCGGTTGGAAGAATACAGAGCTGTTTCATTGTCCATCTCTGATCCATGGATACATTTGAAGAAAGCCAGGTTTGGGACCCGCCGGTTGCCTGGCTCCATGGAGATGTTTGTAGAATCCAGGTTGTGACCCTCGAGTCAACTGACCTTGTACATCAATGGACTGTCATCTTCCTGCGCTTGTTGTTACCTCCTCTGTGTGTGTGTATCACAGGTGGGGTAGTCAACCCTGTGAGCTCTGAAGTAACAGCTGCCATTATCCTGGCGAGTCAGTGGAAGGGTGAAAGTCTAATGTACACCATTTTGGGGTATTTTTCTGGGACTGTTCTACGTGTTATCAGTATGTTTTGTGGTTCATTAAGCATTGCCACACTGTTTTGCCCTCACCCTGTGTTGTCTGAGTAGGGTTATGTCCATGTTAAAAGGACTGGGCATTCGGGATGATCCCTCGTCCATGCGGTTTCGGCTAGTGGACCGGGGCTCCCACCGACCCCGTGTTTCCACAGTGGTCTCAATGCTGAGCTCTATGTGAGCATCCTACAGGTCGAGTTACTTCATATACTCTAGTAATATGGGTATATAAAGGACGATGTAGTGTTCTAGCAGGACAACCTGAAGCATACGGCGAGATTGGAAAGAAATTATTCAATGACAATGAAGTAGAGGTGCTGGATGGTCCCCACAGTCCCCAGACCTCAACCCAGTCCAACACTTGTGGGTAGAGGTGAAGAATAAGCTGTATACAGAGGTGACCAGTGTGCACCAATTGTGGGAACGTGAAGAACAGACCTGGGACCAGATATCAGACAACACGTGTCAATCTGATTGAGAGCAGAAGGATTCAGGCCGTGGTGACAAAGGGGGACTTACAGCGACCTGACGAGAATCTGCAGAACTCATCATATGCTAAAGAGCCACAAGTAACATTCATGTGTGAGGAAGAAAAGATGATGGGAGTCTCAGGATCGGAGCAGAAGTGGGTGGTGAGGCCTGGAGCCTGGAAGTCAGAAGGCCACAGCATTGTTACACTGCTGCTCCTCACTGTATGAAGCAACTTCAGCCTCATTCGGGAGGCAGCTCCTCACTGTGTGCCCCCCCTTCCCGGGCCGTACAGTGACTGCATTGGCAGAATAGTGAGTGCAGCTCTGGAGTATAATACGGGAGGTAACTCAGGATTAGTAATGTAATGTATGTACACAGTGACTGCACCAGCAGAATAGTGAGTGCAGCTCTGGAGAATAATACAGGAGGTAACTCAGGATCAGTTATGTAATATATGTACACAGTGACTGCAGAATAGTGAGTGCAGCCCTGGAGTATAATACAAGAGGAAACTCAGGATCAGTAATGTATGTACGCAGTGACTGCACCAGCAGAATAGTGAGCGCAGCTCTGGAGTATAATACAGGATGTAACTCAGGATCAGTAATGTAATGTATGTACACAGTGACTGCAGAATAGTGAGTGCAGCTCTGGGGTATAATACAGGATGTAACTCAGGATCAGTAATGTAATGTACAGTTAGGTCCATATATATTTGGACAGAGACAACCTTTTTCTCATTTTGGTTATAGACATTACCACAATGAATTTTAAACAAAACAATTCAGATGCAGTTGAAGTTCAGACTTTCAGCTTTCATTTGAGGGTATCCACATTAAAATTGGATGAAGGGTTTAGGAGTTTCAGCTCCTTAACATGTGCCACCCTGTTTTTAAAGGGACCAAAAGTAATTGGACAATTGACTCCAAGGCTATTTCATGGACAGGTGTGGGTAATCCCTTCTTTATGTCATTGTCAATTAAGCAGATAAAAGGCCTGGAGTTGATTTGAGGTGTGGTGCTTGCATTTGGAAGGTTTTCCTATGAAGTAAACATGCGGTCAAAGGAGCTCTCCATGCAGGTGAAACAAGCCATCCTTAAGCTGCGAAAACAGAAAAAACCCATCCGAGAAATTGCTACAATATTAGGAGTGGCAAAATCTACAATTTGGTATATTCTGAGAAAGAAAGAAAGCACTGGTGATCTCATCAATGCAAAAAGACCTGGGCGCCCACGGAAGACAACAGTGGTGGATGATCGCAGAATAATCTCCATGGTGAGGAGAAACCCCTTCACAACAGCCAACCAAGTGACCAACACTCTCCAGGAGGTCGGCGTATCAATATCCAAATCTACCATAAAGAGAAGACTGCATGAAAGTAACTACAGAGGGTTCACTGCACGGTGCAGCCACTCATAAGCATCAAGAAGAAAAAGGCTAAAAAACATCTAAAAAAGCCAGCACAGTTCTGGAAGAACACTCTTTGGACAGATGAATCCAAGATCAACCTCTACCAGAATGATGGAAAGAGAAAAGTATGGCGAAGGCGAGGTCCAGCTCATGATCCAAAGCATACCACATCATCTGTAAAACATGGTGGAGGCAGTGTGATGGCTTGGGCATGCATGGCTGCCAGTGGCACTGGGTCACTAGTGTTTATGGATGATGTGACACAGGATGAATGAATTCTGAGGTATTCAGAGCCATACTGTGTGCTCAGATCCAGCCAAATGCAGCCAAACTGATTGGTCGTCGTTTCATACTACAGATGGACAATGACCCAAAACATAAAGGCAAAGCAACCCAGGAGTCTATTAAAGCAAAGAAGTGGAATATTCTTGAATGGCCGAGTCAGTCACCTGATCTCAACCCAATTGAGCAGCATTTCACTTGTTAAAGACTAAACTTCAGACAGAAAGGCCACAAACAAACAGCAACTGAAAACCACCGCAGTGAAGGCCTGGCCGAGCATCAAAAAGGAGGAAACACAGCGTCTGGTGATGTCCATGAGGTCAAGACTTCAGGCAGTCATTGCCAACAAAGGGTTTTCAACCAAGTACTAGAAATGAACATTTTATTTACAATTATTGAATCTGTCCAAGTACTTTTGGTCCCTTTAAAAACAGGGTGGCACATGTTAAGGAGCTGAAACTCCTAAACCCTTCATCCAATTTTAATGTGGATACCCTCAAATGAAAGCTGAAAGTCTGAACTTCAACTGCATCTGAATTGTTTTGTTTAAAATTCATTGTGGTAATGTCTACAACCAAAACTAGAAAAATGTTGTCTCTGTCCAAATACATATGGACCTAACTGTATGTACACTTTGACTGCAGAATAGTGAGTGCAGCTCTGGAGTATAATACAGGATGTAACTCGGGATCAGTAATGTAATGTATGTACACAGTGACTGTACCAGCAGAATAGTGAGTGCAGCTCTGGGGTATAATACAGGAGGTAACTCAGGATCAGTAATGTATGTACACAGTGACTGCACCAGCAGAATAGTGAGTGCAGCTCTGGGGTATAATACAGGATGTAACTCAGGATCAGTAATGTATGTACACAGTGACTGCACCAGCAGAATAGTGAGTGCAGCTCTGGGGTATAATACAGGATGTAACTCAGGATCAGTAATGTATGTACACAGTGACTGCACCAGCAGAATAGTGAGTGCAGCTCTGGAGTATAATACAGGATGTAACTCAGGATCAGTAATGTAATGTATGTACACAGTGACTGCACCAGCAGAATAGTGAGTGCAGCTCTGGGGTATAATACAGGAGGTAACTCAGGATCAGTAATGTATGTACACAGTGACTGCACCAGCAGAATAGTGAGTGCAGCTCTGGGGTATAATACAGGATGTAACTCAGGATCAGTAATGTATGTACACAGTGACTGCACCAGCAGAATAGTGAGTGCAGCTCTGGAGTATAATACAGGATGTAACTCAGGATCAGTAATGTAATGTATGTACACAGTGACTGCACCAGCAGAATAGTGAGTGCAGCTCTGGGGTATAATACAGGAGGTAACTCAGGATCAGTAATGTATGTACACAGTGACTGCACCAGCAGAATAGTGAGTGCAGCTCTGGGGTATAATACAGGAGGTAACTCAGGATCAGTAATGTATGAACACAGTGACTGCACCAGCAGAATAGTGAGTGCAGCTCTGGAGTATAATACAGGATGTAACTCAGGATCAGTAATGTAATGTATGTACACAGTGACTGCACCAGCAGAATAGTGAGTGCAGCTCTGGAGTATAATACAGGATGTAACTCAGGATCAGTAATGTATGTACACAGTGACTGCACCAGCAGAATAGTGAGTGCAGCTCTGGGGTATAATACAGGATGTAACTCAGGATCAGTAATGTATGTACACAGTGACTGCACCAGCAGAATAGTGAGTGCAGCTCTGGAGTATAATACAGGATGCAACTCGGGATCAGTAATGTAATGTATGTACACAGTGACTGTACCAGCAGAATAGTGAGTGCAGCTCTGGGGTATAATACAGGAGGTAACTCAGGATCAGTAATGTAATGTATGTACACAGTGACTGTACCAGCAGAATAGTGAGTGCAGCTCTGGGGTATAATACAGGATGTAACTCAGGATCAGTAATGTAATGTATGTACACAGTGACTGCACCAGCAGAATAGGGAGCGCAGCTCTGGGGTATAAACCAGGAGGTAACTCAGGATCAGTAATGTAATGTATGTACACAGTGACTGCACCAGCAGAATTTTGAGTGCAGCTCTGGAGTATAATACAGGATATAACTCAGGATCAGTAATGTAATGTATGTACACAGTGACTGCACCAGCAGAATAGTGAGTGCAGCTCTGGAGTATAATACAGGATATAACTCAGGATCAGTAATGAAATGTATGTACACAGTGACTGCACCAGCAGAATAGTGAGTGCAGCTCTGGGGTATAATACAGGATGTAACTCAGGATCAGTAATGTAATGTATGTACACAGTGACTGCACCAGCAGAATAGTGAGTGCAGCTCTGGGGTATAATACAGGATGTAACTCAGGATCAGTAATGTAATGTATGTACACAGTGACTGCACCAGCAAAATAGTGAGTACAGCTCTGGGGTATAATACAGGAGGTAACTCAGGATCAGTAATGTAATGTATGTGCACAGTGACTGCACCAGCAGAATAGTGAGTGCAGCTCTGGAGTATAATACAGGATGTAACTCAGGATCAGTAATGTAATGTATGTACACAGTGACTGCACCAGCAGAATAGTGAGTACAGCTCTGGGGTATAATACAGGAGGTAACTCAGGATCAGTAATGTAATGTGTGTACACAGTGACTGCACCAGCAGAATAGTGAGTGCAGCTCTGGGGTATAATACAGGATGTAACTCAGGATCAGTAATGTGATGTATGTACACAGTGACTGCACCAGCAGAATAGTGAGCACAGCTCTGGGGTATAATACAGGATGTAACTCAGGATCAGTAATGTAATGTATGTACACAGTGACTGCACCAGCAGAATAGTGAGTACAGCTCTGGGGTATAATACAGGAGGTAACTCAGGATCAGTAATGTAATGTGTGTACACAGTGACTGCACCAGCAGAATAGTGAGTGCAGCTCTGGGGTATAATACAGGATGTAACTCAGGATCAGTAATGTGATGTATGTACACAGTGACTGCACCAGCAGAATAGTGAGCACAGCTCTGGGGTATAATACAGGATGTAACTCAGGATCAGTAATGTATGTACACAGTGACTGCACCAGCAGAATAGTGAGCACAGCTCTGGGGTATAATACAAGATATAGCTCAGGATCAGTAATGTAATGTATGTACACAGTGACTGCACCAGCAGAATAGTGAGTGCAGCTCTGGAGTATAATACAGGATGTAACTCAGGATCAGTAATGTAATGTATGTACACAGTGACTGCACCAGCAAAATAGTGAGTACAGCTCTGGGGTATAATACAGGAGGTAACTCAGGATCAGTAATGTAATGTATGTGCACAGTGACTGCACCAGCAGAATAGTGAGTGCAGCTCTGGAGTATAATACAGGATGTAACTCAGGATCAGTAATGTAATGTATGTACACAGTGACTGCACCAGCAGAATAGTGAGTGCAGCTCTGGGGTATAATACAGGATGTAACTCAGGATCAGTAATGTAATGTATGTACACAGTGACTGCACCAGCAGAATAGTGAGTGCAGCTCTGGAGTATAATACAGGCGGTAACTCAGGATCAGTAATGTAATGTATGTACACAGTGACTGCACCAGCAGAATAGTGAGTGCAGCTCTGGAGTATAATACAGGATGTAACTCAGGATCAGTAATGTAATGTATGTACAGTGACTGCACCAGCAGAATAGTGAGTGCAGCTCTGGGGTATAATACAGGATGTAACTCAGGATCAGTAATGTAATGTATGTGCACAGTGACTGCACCAGCAGAATAGTGAGTGCAGCTCTGGGGTATAATACAGGATGTAACTCAGGATCAGTAATGTAATGTATGTACACAGTGACTGCACCAGCAGAATAGTGAGTGCAGCTCTGGGGTATAATACAGGATGTAACTCAGGATCAGTAATGTATGTACATAGTGACTGCACCAGCAGAATAGTGAGTGCAGCTCTGGGGTATAATACAGGATGTAACTCAGGATCAGTAATGTATGTACATAGTGAGTGCACCAGCAGAATAGTGAGTGCAGCTCTGGGGTATAATACAGGATGTAACTCAGGATCAGTAATGTATGTACATAGTGAGTGCAGCTCTGGAGGTGTTATTTTATCTTTACTCTCATGTATTTTGCCCTGCAGTATCCTGTTGTGTGTCCATTGCTCTGTCTGCAGCTTTTTCTCTGCTTTTCTTCTCCACTTTTGCACTCACTCTCTTCCTTTCCGTTTCCTCAGGTTCTCTCCGGTTGCGGTGTCTACGATGGAACTGAAATCCATGAAGCTTCGGCGTAAGTGTGATCCTGCCGGGTGCTGGACTCCCGATGATGAAGCCTTCCTTCTTTTATTGGATTTCTCATTCTGCAGCTGCAGAGCTGAAACCCAACTGTATTCCCTGCACTTACAGTGTCTGCACAGGCCTCGGTCTCTGTGCAGTTCTGTCATTTCTCATATCATCGCTGCTCCCTTTTTGTATTGCTGGTAACAATCACCAACGACCCGTCCAGCACTCACTGTGCTTCTCACACAGCAGCTCTGGATGTGAGTAGAGTAGAAGACCTCACCTGCTGCCCCTAGCTGTACCCCACGATGTGCTCCACACTGTTCCTTCTCTGTCCTCCTTGCTGTACCCCACGATGTGCTCCACACTGTTCCTTCTCTGTCCTCCTTGCTGTACCCCACGATGTGCTCCACACTGTTCCTTCTCTGTCCTCCTTGCTGTGCCCCCGATGTGCTCCTCGCTGTGCCTCTCCCAAGTGCTCCTTGCTGTGCCCCCGATGTGCTCTTCACTGTGCCTCACCCAAGTACTTCTTGCTGTGCCCCACCTATGTGCCCCAGCTATGTGCTCCTCGCTGTGCCCCTCCCAAGTGCTCCTTGCTGTGCCCCACCTATGTGCTCCTCGCTGTGCCCCTCCCAAGTGCTCCTTGCTGTGCCCCCGATGTGCTCCTCGCTGTGCCCCACCTATGTGCTCCTCGCTGTGCCCCTCCCAAGTGCTCCTCGCTGTGCCCCACCTATGTGCTCCTCGCTGTGCCCCTCCCAAGTGCTCCTTGCTGTGCCCCACCTATGAGCTCCTCGCTGTGCCCCTCACAAGTGCTCCTTGCTGTGCCCCACCTATGAGCTCCTCGCTGTGCCCTTCCCAAGTGCTCCTTGTTGTGCCCCACCTATGTGCTCCTCGCTGTGCCCCCGATGTGCTCCTCGCTGTGCCCTCCCAAGTGCTCCTCGCTGTGCCCTCCCAAGTGCTCTTCGCTGTGCCCCACCTATGTGCTCCTTGCTGTGCCCCCGATGTGCTCCTCACTGTGCCCTCCCAAGTGCTCTTCGCTGGCTGTGCCCCACCTATGTGCTCCTCGCTGTGCCCCCGATGTGCTCCTCGCTGTGCCCTCCCAAGTGCTCCTCGCTGTGCCCCACCTATGTGCTTCTCGCTGTGCCCTCCCAAGTGCTCCTCGCTGTGCCCCACCTATGTGCTTCTCGCTGTGCCCTCCCAAGTGCTCCTCGCTGTGCCCCACCTATGTGCTTCTCGCTGTGCCCTCCCAAGTGCTCCTCGCTGTGCCCCACCTATGTGCTCCTCGCTGTGCCCCCGATGTGCTCCTCACTGTGCCCTTCCCAAGTGCTCCTTGTTGTGCCCCACCTATGTGCTCCTCGCTGTGCCCTCCCAAGTGCTCCTTGCTGTGCCCCACCTATGTGCTCCTCGCTGTGCCCTCCCAAGTGCTCTTCGCTGTGCCCCACCTATGTGCTCCTCGCTGTGCACCTGCCAAGTGCTCCTTGCTGTGCCCCACCTATGTGCTCCTCGCTGTGCCCCCGATGTGCTCCTCGCTGTGCCCTCCCAAGTGCTCCTCGCTGTGCCCCACCTATGTGCTCCTCACTGTGCCCCCGAGTTGCTCTTTGCTTTTCCTCCTGTTGAATCTGCCACACTAAGGTGACTCCCCTTTATTGTCTGTGGCCAAATTGTATCTCAGATAGATCTCTGGTAGATGGACCTCCTGCTAATGGACTTGTGGAGAAGCCAGTCAGATCCTACTCTCTCCCTCATCGGTGTGCTTCAGGCAGACATTCCGGGGGAGGTGGAGATGGCATTCTTCTCATGGTTTCACAGCAGCATCTTTCATCTAGGAGATCATCGAAGTCGGCGTGCATGGTCATCACTGTGGTTTCCATGGATTTCATCATCATCTTCTTAAGGCATGGAGCTATGCAGCATCAAATTAAGGCTTTAACAATTAAAACACATAGGATAGCTATTCTAAATGTTGAGAGTGCTCTTTGCCACCCATCCCACCACCCAAACCAGGTGTCCCATTGATCCTTTACTCCTGAGTTTTGGGCTAGTTCTTCTGATAGGTCAGTAAGGCCTTTCAGTGCTCTGGATATGCTCCCATCTGGAGCTGTGCTGTCAGGTAAGTGCAGCAGTTAGTACCTATCATTTTGCAGACTCCACCTTTCTCTGCCGGGATCATGTCTAGGGCCATCCTTTTCTGGAAGGTCATGATGGATGTGGGGCCTAACTGCTCAATAAGTCCCCTTAAAGGGAACCTGTCACCCCCAAAATCGAAGATGAGCTAAGCCCACCAGCATCAGGGGCTTATCTCCAGCATTCTGTAATGCATTCTGTAGATAAGCCCCCGATGTATCCTGAAAGATGAGAAAAAGAGGTTAGATTATACTCACCCAGGGGCGGTCCCGCTGGGGTCCGGTCCGATAGGCGTCGCGGTCCGGTCCGGGGCCTCCAATCTTCTTACAATGACGTCCTCTTCTGGTCTTCACGCTGCGGCTCCTGTGCAGGTGTACTTTGTTTGTCCTGTTGAGGGAAGAGCAAAGTACTGCAGCGCGCAGGCGCCAGGAAAGGTCAGAGAGGCCCAGCGCCTGCGCACTGCAGTACTTTGCTCTGACCTCAACAGGACAAACAAAGTAGGCCTGTGCCGGAGCCGCAGCGTGAAGACAAGAGGACGTCATCGTAAGAAGATGGGAGGCCCCGGACCGCGACGCCCATCGGATCAGACCGCCCGCCCAGGTGAGTATAATCTAACCTCTTTTTCTCATCTTTCAGGATACATCGGGGGCTTATCTACAGCATTACAGAATGCATTACAGAATGCTGGAGATAAGCCCCTGATGCCGGTGGCCGTAGCTCATCTTCGATTTTGGGGGTGACCGAGTCCCTTTAAAGCATCTCTAGTGAAATTAACAAACCTCTGCTGATTATAGTGACTATAGTGTAAGCAGTTTATTTTACATTCTTCTTTATCCCAATCATGGGGATGATTGATTCCAATCTAGTTGCTACCTCATTTCTGGCTTTGTCAGGTACGCCCTATGGGACCCCATTGGCATCAATGTAGATATGGGGGTCAAAAGAACCTTGTAGTTCCCTCTTTACCTTCTGGGGTAGGTGGTCTTTTCGGAGTACTTGATCCCAGCTGGGTAGATCAAATATGTGGAAGGGCATAAAGGCTTTTACCATAGCACATCGTCCTTTCCGGGGGTGTAGAGTCCGGGCCTAATTTTCATGTCACCACATAGCCAATACACGTCAGGCAATTGGTCTACCAGCAAGGAATCATTGTGTGGGCTTCCTGCCTGGACCTGCGTGACGTGATTACAGGAGTCAGATGGTAACTTATCTACCTGTCCCCGGGACCATCTCATTCCAGGTGTAATTCTCTGGATAGGGGGCCATCCCATGGCCAGCTGGTTCCTTACTTTGGTAAGGTGGGTATAAGTGGGGTATAGTCTGGCATTTTTGTGAGTTACCTGGGTGGTTGTTCACGTACAGTGATAGGGCGCATGTGAATCCCTCTTCATCTACCCTTGGGTCTATTGGGAAAGACACTGAGCTTAGATGAGGTCGGGCAGTGGTGCAGGCTATGCATGAGGAGCGATTTGCACTAGTGACAGTGTATCTTACCCGCACGAGCCAGACGTTGGAGTCAGAGAATCTTGTTTCTATGGCAAGTTTATCCTCATTGGTCAAATCTAATAGGAATCTGGCTCCAGGCATTGTTTTTGTATTGATTCTTCTACGTCTTCAGTTTGTGTGTCAGAGATGTGCCTGGAATCAAGGTCTCTTAACTGAAATGTGCCCATTTTGTCACCTTCTCCCGCTCTCCCAAGTTTGGTACTTGAGCCTAGTACATATAACCCTTGGTCATTCTCAATGGTGAGGTACAGAACTATGCATCCCCCTTGGGGCAATGAGTGGCAGGGATGGGATGCATTGAGCCCGGAAGGCCTCTCTGGCCCTTAAATGGGGCTTTGGACAGGGTCATATGGGTAAATAGGCTGGCTCCCCATTTGTCCCTGCGTTGCAGGGCCTGGACTGGTTGATATCTCCAGTCACTTACCAGTGTGCCACCCAACAAGTGACCAGTCCTCACAGTTTGACCCTTCCCCTGTTTCAGCAGCGGTGACACAGATGAATTGTGTGCCTAACCAGATGTCAAACTGTGCCATGGGGCCTGAGCATTCTACTGTGAGGCAGTAGTCAAATTGATATGTTACTCTTGGGGTGGAGACATTATACCAGAAGATCACTATACCCTCCTCATGAGTGACTGCGCCTTGGTGACTAGCTACAACTTGGGCTAGATATAGGATAAGTGTTAGATGGATGAAGAGTGGCAGCCGCCACTGGCCTCTGGATCCGGCATCTTCTTGCAGTGGGATGCATGGATCCATGTGGGCTTGCCTTCAAGCTTGACTGCTGTGGCAGTGGTCAACAGGACTTGGTACGGGCTGTCGTATCTGGGCTCGAGGGTACGTTTGTTGATCCTTTTGGTGAAGACCCAATCACTGGGCAGGATCTGGTGGGCTCCGTCTAGGTCCTCAGGATCTGGGATGGATGAAAAAACTCGAGAATGTATTGTAGTTAGGTGTTTGGTCAGCTCAATCACAAACTTAGTCAAAGTGTGATATTGCATAGACAGCTGCTGAGGGAAGTACAATCCTAGCCTGGGAGCACCTCCGAACAGGATCTCATATGGGCTGAGATTGGTTGGCCCAGCTGGTGAGTGTCTGACACTAAACAGTGTGAGGCGAAGGCTCTCATGCCATGGCTTCCTCGTCTGTTGTGCTGCTTTCAGCATTTTACCTTTTAGTGTCCTATTTAGCCTCCCAACCTTGCCGCTGCTCTGTGGGTGATATGTAGTGTGTAGGGCTAATGCTGTCCCTAGGGCTTCCCATATCTCCTTTGTGAGACTGGCTGTGAATGCTGGGCCTTGGTCACTCTCTATGGTCTCTGGGAGCCCATACCTGCACACTGGGTGCGCACTTCTGGGATGTCTTTTCTGTTTACCCTGGATTGCAGCGGGCACAGACAAGACATCCCTTGTGCAGCTACTGTTGAGGAACCTGATGCATGGTAGTAATGCTTCACAAGATTGTGCATCTTGATCTTGGACTGGTGAGTGGTGCCATGGGCCCATTTGGCCACCATAGGGTAGAGGACTCTTGGTAGGCAGGGTTTTCCTTTGTTCATCATTAATTAGGTGTCTTTCATCCTGTGTGGCTCTATCTTGGGTCCATTTTTCCTTTTGGAGTGTGGAGAGCGTCTTCTCCCAGGATTGTTTCTTTTCCTCTGTTTCCGCATCCATTAGAGAGTCCAGATGAGATGTTTCTGTGTCAAGTGGTCGCATTGCTGCTTCTTTTGCTGTTGCATCAGCCAGTCTGTTGCCCACTGCTTCCCTTGACGTTCCTCCAGTGTGCACCTTTACCTTTACCACCGCCACTCTGGCATCAATAAGGACTCCACCAGTACTTGTATGGCTTTGTGGTGTCTGACAGGCGTTCCATTAGCCGTGATGAAGTCTCTTGCCCTCCTGATTGGTTTGCATGGCTTTGCATTGAGCAGACATCTTGCATGCTTCTGTCAAGGCCCGCAGTTCTGCCTCCTGTGCAGAGACGGAGGCAGTGGTTTTGCTACCAGCATGTTATCTTCTGTGACTGCTACTATACCAGGTGTAAGATTGCTCTTACTGAGTGTATTGGGGGACACTCGCTTGGCACGGGATTCAAGCACACGGGCGCGGTTTTTTTAAACAAAGCAGTCCATACGGTTTATTAAGCCTCATAAACCGGGTTCTGCACAGTTCATTATGTACATCTCATGAAACACAACAGGCACCAACTGGTGATATAAACTTGCAGCTTTAACTTACACTTCATTTACGGCTTTGACTCACGGACACTAAACATGCTGGACCTCTCACTTCGCCCAGTTACCATGGGTGTCTGTACGCCGTACACTTCACCAATGCCCCAAGTCACATACAGCGCATATGACACTGGGTCGCAGTCTCTAAACACGCCGAACCTCACTCCGTTCAGTCACCGTGGGAGACCACACAGTTCATAGAACATCACAAGCACTAACAGTCTGTATAGTACCTGACGGGAGCTCCTGCTCCACCTGCTGACTCCTTGTCAGTCCACTCCTCCGGGTAAGCTGCCTCACAGGGATCACCAACTTGCCTGGCCGGCACACAGTAGTCAGTCCAGACCCACCGAAGGACTGTAGCTTCCCCACACTGTAGCTGACACTGGCTCTGCAGATCCCGGTCCTCACCTCGTGCTATTCAGGGATCCGGTCCTACTCCCAGGACCTCCCAACACCCAGGTTACGCAGGATCACACAGGTGGCCAGTCCGGGTACTATTCAGGACGTCCATCCCAGCTGGGACCGTCCAATACCCGGGCCACCAATAGCAAAGTCCCACCATGTGCTATTCAGGATTCCTCCTCCCAGGAAATCCAACACATACGTCCAGGACCTTCAGAGACCATGTGACCCACACCCTGGTCACAATATATACCCTTAACCACTCCCCTGGATGGGAGTGTGGGTGTGTGTGGCTAGTTTGTCCCGCCCATCTCACACAACTAGCCCTGCCTAGCCTCCCATTATAAATATGCCAAATACTATAACTGTAGGACTACAGGTCCCAGACCACCATATCACTTCAGGCTGGCAGCGCAGAGTCTCCTCCTCTGCGACACACATATCGTCCATTCATCACAATGCCGGACTTTGTTTCACCACCATTATAACCGCAAATATGCCTCCATGCATATCCCAGAGAGCACACACAGCGCCCCCTAGCTGCCACAGGGGTCACTGCACCACACAGTGTGGAAGCGGCCTTCCTGGTCCGCATACCTTGAGTCATCCTCAAAGAGCATCAGGTCAGGATCTTCCAAAGGTACATCAGTGACTGAGTCAAATCCGGAGGTTTCTTGCCTCATGAGAGAGAGACAATCGTGTTGAGCCATCTTAGAGTCGACTACCTCCACTAGTGTGTCAGAGATGTGATCTTCATCCTCTTTCTCCCTTGACAGAGGTAGGAGAGTAGCTGGTTTAAGTACAGCACATCTGGAGATGGTGACGCTGTCTGGGAGCAGAAGATAGTATTGTAGATGTAGGTGGTGGGCAGCAGACAGGTGTTTTGGCTGTGTCTGGGACAGAATGGCAGTAATATCATGGGGTGCCATTATCTTCAGCTGGTTGCCCAGAATAATGTCAGAGGTCTTGTACAGCAAGTGGTGGGTTGCAAACATGACTCTCATGCAGGTTGGTGCTCCACGGGCTACTGGGTCAAGTCTGGCAGAGTAGTACCCAAGAGGGCGTTGTCTTCCTCCGTGAAGTTGGGTTAGGATTCCAGTTGTATGGCCCTGCTTCTCCATGGCAAACTGGCAGATCAGTCTGTTGTAGTCTGGTAGTCCTAGAGCAGGAGAGGATGTGATTGCACCTTTTAGCATGTAGAATCCATC
The DNA here is from genome assembly GCF_051348905.1 of Ranitomeya variabilis. Lineage (NCBI taxonomy): Eukaryota > Metazoa > Chordata > Amphibia > Anura > Dendrobatidae > Ranitomeya > Ranitomeya variabilis. Next base: position 2,883,096 of record NC_135234.1, read on the forward strand.
AGTGGCTTCCTTGGTTAGACTAAAGGGAGTATCCTTGAGGCAGTCTTAAAGGGGCTGCATATGTAGAGAGGCATCAAGGATCCAGGGGCAGCAGTAGGATACAAATCCAAGGAAGGACTATAGCTGTGTGGCTTGGTTGGCAAAGGTATGTTCTGCACAGCTGCTTTCCTGTCTTCAGTCAAGTGCTTCGTCTGGTGGGAGATGCAATGTCCTAGGAACACAACTTTTTTTTCTGGCAGAACTGCAGCTTGACTTTGGATGCCTTGCATCCATTGTGTGCCAGGAACTGAAGTAAGGAGATGGATTCCCTCTGTGCTTCAGTCAGGGTGTCAGCACAGAGGAGGAGGACATCAGCATATTGTAGAAGAGTGACTGTGGGATGTGTCATCTTCCAGGACTGTGGTCATGGCCTGGGTGAACATAGAGGAGCTGTTTTGTGCCCCTTGAGGCATCACAGTCCAAGTATATTGTCGGCCCTCATGCGTGAAAGCAAACACTGAAGAAGACATTGGCCATGTCAGTCAGCGTGAACCATGGGAGGTAGGTGGGATTGATGAAAGGAGTTTGGCACAATTGGTGTGTCCAGTATTGTGGCTTCATTGACAGCACGCAATTCATGTACCTTGCGGTACTTGGTAGATTGCCTTTCGGTGTTCTCTTCTTCACTGGAAACAATGAGGTGTTCCAGGGTGACTTGATGGGGATGATTGCTCCATTCTCGAGGTAGATTTTGAGCTGTTGCATAATACCAGCAGATGGAGAGCAGGTATTGCAGTTTACGTGATAACGGGGCTCCTGGTTTCAGTTCCACTATCTCAGGCTGGACCATGAGCCTGGCAATATCTTCTGGGCCTCGTGCCCACAATTTGTCTGGGATTTGTGCCATCAGCTTAGCATCTACAGGAGTGTCTTGTAGAGAGAAGAGGCCATACACTTCTGCTGAGTGTTCCTCTAAGGACGGAGTGGTAAGGGTGACAGTCCTGCCCTTATGAAATAGAATACTGGCTTGAAGTTTTGATAGTGCCCTTTGCTGTTCCCTTGATGTGCTTCTCACTGTGCCTCCAATGTACGTCTCGCTGTGCCCCTCAGTGTGCTTCTCACTGTTCCCCGATCTGCTACTCGCTGTGTTCCTGATGTGCTGCTCACTGTTCCCCCTATGTGCTCCTTGCTGTGCCCCATCTATGAGCTAGCTTTGCTCCTTAATGTGCTCCTCGGTGTGCTCCTCAATGTGCTCCAAGTTGCCCTTTGCTGTTCCCTTGATGTGCTCCTTGCTGTGCCCCCAATGTATTTCTCGCTGTGCCCCCAATGTGCTCTTTGCTGTGTCTCTCTATGTGCTCCTTGCTGTGTCTCTCTATGTGCTCTTTGTGCCCCCGATGTGCTCCTCTCTGTGCCACCAATGTGCTGCTCGCGGTTCCACCGATGTTCTCCTTGCTGTGCCCCCCCAATATGCTCCTTGGTGTTCCCCCCGAAGTGCTCCTTGCTGCTCCCTCGATGTGCTTCTTGCTGTGCCCCGATGTAATTCTCACTGTGCCCCTCAATGGGCTCCTCGCTGGTCCCCTGATATGCTCCTCATTATGCTTCACTATTCCCACAATGTGTTTCTCACTGTTCCCCTGAGGTGCTCCCCACTGTGCCCTCCATTGTGCTCCTCGCTGTGCCTCTCCATGTGATTCTCGCTGTGCCCCTTGTTGTACCCCCAATCTTCTCCTCTCTGTTCCTCCGATGTGCTCCTCGCTGTTCCTCCAGTATGCTCCTCGCTGCTCCCCCCATGTGCGCCTGTTAGGTGTCAAGTTCCCACCGCTGCACAGGGGGAATCTCGAACCATCTCCGCTGCGGTCTCCTATTCTTCCCCAGCCGCAGTGGAGCCTGCTCAGCGGAGATGTCAGTCCCAGCATCTGGCTCAAGCTGATGCTGTGCGTCTGGTTATAGCTGCCGCTCCAGGTTCAGCCTTTGCCTTCCTCTGGATCAACATGTTAGGGCATGTTAGGTTAGGCTATGGGTGAACTAGATGGACTTAAAGTCTTCCTTCAACCTTAATAACTATGTTACTATGTTACTATGTTTGTAACCAGCATTGATCAGCGGCGAGCTGATGTTACAGGGACTAAGTCCTGCTTTTCTTCTACTGAGCATGCCCACGGGACGACCTCTCATTGGTGGTCGGGGGTCACATGCTCAGGTCCTGTAGCAGCTCCGATTGGAGCATTAGGAAGGTCCTGGAAGGCTACAGATATAAAAGGTTTGCATGGACGCTCGGCCATGTGCTAGTAAAAATCAGAAATCGTGTGTGAGTGGATGTGACTGAGTCTGGTGAAAGCTCCTTTATCGTACCCATCCCTAGTGTTGTTGAATGTACTTGGGTGATTGAGCTGCCTAGCGCCAGACTGTGCCATCCAGGTCTAGGCACGAGTACACAGCGTCAATTAGCAGCGACCGCCAGTGCGGCACCTTGCGCAACTAGTGTGCTTTCCTGGCCCTAGTCAGGGTGGTCAGTGGCGTCCACCAGAGCGGCGCTGTACACACTTTTCTGTAAATCATTATTTAGGTTTTTCCCTGGCACCGCAGTTGTGGCGCAGAGCGCTAGTGGTCTACAGGGACTCTAACCCCGTGTCCTTGGAGCAGAGTCCTGTGACCCAATACTAGCGTTCACTCTGCGGTATTGCGGCCCTGTGACGCAACAGGGATCGCTTCCTTACATACCGGGTGAAGCTAACCCGTGTGTTCACATTTTACTGTCATATACTGTCCGCCATTACCTAGCAGCAGGTGTCATCTCTGCACGGTGGACCCCAGGCTGCGAACGCACCTTATACCATCCTTATAATTATTTGGTGCGTTCCGCCAACCCTAACAGCGCCTTGCTGTTTGAACGCTGTGCTCCTCGCTGTGTCCCTCAATGATTGTGCTCCTCGCTGTTCCTCGCTTTGCCTCTGACGTGCTCCTCGTTGTTCATCCGATGTGCTCCTAGCTGTCACGCTGGGTGAAGGACAAGTAAGTGCACAACAAAGGGAAGAGGGAGGGGGAGCCCAAACACTAGGAAAGAGGGGAATAGAGACCCCTAGGCAGATCTAAAATCACCCTGTCTGCCCTAAACATTCCTATATAGGTTTTTCACCTATCGCTGGGCAGGAACCTAATCCATGCCTGCCCACCACAAATCTGCCAACCAAATGATGGAAAATATCATTAATGAAATTCTGGAACACCGCAGGTGCATTGGTCAGACCGAAAGGCATAACCAGACTCTGGAAATTTAATTTCCGGACATCTAAACAGGGACGGAGACCGCCATCTTTCTCCTTCACGAAAAAGACCCCTGCTGCCATGGGCTAAGATGAAGGTCTGATATGTCCCTTCTCAAGACTCTCAGTAATAAAATCCTTCATGGCTTGTCTCTGAAGACCGGACAGATTGTTCAGTCTGGACTTGGGTAGTTTGGCTCCGGGGGTCAGGTTAATAGGACAGTCATATGCCCGATGGGGGACAAATCCTGACACCCCCTCTTAGAAAATACATCCTCAATGACAGACAAAAAGGTCTCCGTAGATGCTGCAGAAATGGAAATGGTTAGGCAGTGATCATGGCAGTAATCTCCCCACTCCACAATTACTCTAGGTTGCCAATCCACAGTCAGCCTATGTTTCACCAATCAGGGTAAACCCAGAACCATTGGAGTGGGGAGACCCTCCAGGACATAGCAAGGAATTGCCTCGTAATGCAAAGACCCCACCCTCAGTCTTATGTACAATCTGTGTCAGTGTTCTCTGTGCAAGAAGTGCTGTGTCAATGGCGTAAATAGGAATGTGCTTAGCTAAGGAAGAGCAAGAAAACTCTGCATCCACCATACTGTCTCCTGCTCCACTGTCTACAAACATTCTCTCAGTCCTTCCCTCTGGCACCACGTCTGCTGTCAGGACAAACCGAGAATTACAGGTTGAAGACTAACGCACCCCTTGATAATAAAACTCCAGGCTCCCAAGGGTTAAAAGAGTCTCTTAATAAAATGCCCCTTTCTCCCACAAAAAAGCACATGCCCTTTTTCTTGCAAATGTCGGGAGAGTCATACGACGCGGACACACCTCCTACCTGCATGGGTTCCTCTAACTCCACAAGTATAGGTTCACCCCCGTACCTTCCCCCCGACACAGGGGTATTGTCCCGGAAAGAGGGCTCAGGAGAAGGTGGTCGTACCCATCTATCCTGCAGGCATCTATCCACCTGTATAGCCAATGACATGGCAGCCTCCAATGACTCAGGCGTTTCATACACTGCCAAGGCATCTTTTGACCTTTCTGGAAGACAATGACAAAATTGTCTTCAGAGAGCTGGGTCATTCCATTTGGTATCAGTTGCCCACCTGCGGAATTCAGAGCTATAGGTCTCCACTGAACGACTCCCTTGCTGAAAGTGACGCAACCTGGACTCGGCCAAGGAAATATGGTCAGAGCCATCATAGATGAAGGCTAAAGCCCTGAAAAACAGTTGCACAGACTGCAGAGACATAGAATCCTGTGGCAGAGAAAAAAGCCCAGGATTGAGGATCCCCCTGCAACAGTGAAATGACAATTCCCACTTGTTGCTCGTCATCCTCAGAGGAGTAAGAACAAACTTTAAAATACAATTTGCATGCTTCTTTATATACAAAAAAACTGTCTCTACCCCCTGAAAACCGGTCCGGGAGGGCAATTTTGGGTTCAAGCTGGACCTGCCCACCAGCAAAGTCCCCCAACATAGGAGTCTGCAGTTGCTGCCGATGCTGCTGAACCTCAGAACAAAGGTCAGTCACCTCCAGTGACAATCTCTGTAGCTGCTCTGCCAGCACAGAAACGGGACCATGAATCCGGAAAAAACCTACACCGAAAAAACACAGTGTCACGGTTCACACCGTGCTGCCAACACTATGTCACGGATCCCAGCAGTATGTCAGGGATCCCGGGGAGGATATCTTTATCGTCCCCACCGCTCACACTAATTTGTCACGAACCAGGGTTGTTTGGTTGCCCCTGGTTCCTTCTGAAGGGGATTTATCTATATGCCACTTCCCAGTTCCAGTTTGGAACTTGCAGCTCTCTGGCGCCCTATTTACCCTCAGATCAGACTAGGTACTGCACCTAGGGTAATTAGTCACCAGAAAGGCTGCCTGCTATGTACTAGCTATTGGGCACGCTGCAGCGAGGGCGATATAACTACTCCCACACAGGCGGGAACTATAATTATCAACGCCGCCGTCGCTGCAAAGATTCCCAATCGCACAGAACAAAGTATGCTGCCACCTGCTCCAATTACTGGGTCCGGAGCCAACACAAATCAGTAGCGCAATTCACTTAATAATAGAGCAGAAGAGACAAGCTAGCAGTTAAATATTTTACTCCATTAAAAATTAGGCAGTGTTTACAAAGTATAAAAAGATATTCGAAAGGAGACAATTCGTATATACATTACAGATTACAAAATAAAATAGGATTAACGTTGAAAAGAGCACACTTACAGGTTATATCATGGTATCATCTTGGCTGGCCTGTGGCTTAGGAGGATAAATACATCCAGATGCAAGGAACAGCTTTGCCAAGCTGGTGTTAGATCGCTTCCCGGGCCAAGACTGGGGGGGTGCAGCTGCATTGTGTGTGTGTAGAAAGGCAGATCTAAAATTACCCTGTCTGCCCTAAATGTCACTATATAAGTTCTGCACCTATCGCCGAACAGGAACCTAATCTCTGCCTGACCCTAATGATAGGCCCTACAGAGGGAGGGGATGGGGTAAGCACTAGTCAGTCTCCACTAATACTAAAGACAGAGAGGGAAGATAGATGGGGGAAAACAGTTTGAGAAGACAACAGAAATGTCACGCAACAATCCTCCAAGGATCTTCAGGGAAGACACTAACTGACTGCTAGAGCTTCCAACAAGACTGAGGAAAGTAAGAGCTAATACCCACACCATGCTGCAGCAATTGAATGTATTTAAACCTTCAGCACAGGTGTGTGATTAGCAGCAGAAGGTGGTGGTAAGTATTGGTTCTAGAGGGAGAAGAATATCGCTCCGCAACAGAGATGCAAAAATCAAGAAGGTGCTTGATCTAAATGCAAAGACCTTCTACAGCAGGATCCAGGATAACTGTCACACCTGACACACCTGTGACACTCGCTGCTCCTCTGACGTGCTCCTCGCTGTTTCCTCCGATGTGCTCCTCACTGTTCCCTCTGATGTGCTCCTTGCTGTGCCTACCGATGTGCTCATCACTGTTCCTCTGCTGTGCTCCTCACTATTCCTCCACTGTGCTCCTCATTGTACCCTTGATGAGCTCCTCGCTGTTTCCCCGAAGTGCTCCTCGCTGCTCCTTGATGTGCTCCTCCCTGTTCCTCCGATTTGCTCCTTGCTGTTCCTCTGAGGTGCTCCTTGCTGTGCCCCTGATGTATTTCTCGCTGTGACTCCGATGTACGTCTTGCTCTGCCCCTCAATGTGATCCTCGCTGTGCCCCCAATGTGCTCCTAGCTGTGTTCTCTGATCTTCTCCTTCTGTTCCAACAATGTGCTCTTTGCTGTGACCCGATGTGCTTCTCACTGTTCCCCCAATGTGCACCCTGCTGTGCCCTTATATGCTCCTGGCTGTACCGATGATATGCTCCTCGCTGTGCCCCCCATGTGCTCCTCCCCTGTCCCTCCTGATGTGCTCCTTGCTGTTCCTCTGCTGTGCTCCTCACTGTACCTCCACTGTGCTCCTTGCTGTTCCTCTGATGTGCTCCTCGCTGTTCCTCCGATGGGCTCCTCGCTGTTCCTCTGATGGGCTCCTTGCTGTTCCTCCAATGGGCTCCTCACTGTTCCTCCCATGTGCTCATCGCTGTTCCTCCCATGTGCTCCTCGCTGTTCCTCCCATGTACTCACTGTTCCTCCGATGAGCTCCTCGCTGTTCCTCCGATGTGCTCCTTGCTGTTCCCCCGATGTACTTCTCACTGGTCCTCCAATGGGCTCCTCGCTGTTCCTCCGATGTGCTCCTCACTGTTCCTCCCATGTACTCCTCACTGTTCCTCCCATGTACTCCTTACTGCTCCTCCGATGTGCTCCTTACTGTTCCTCCGATGGGCTCCTCGCTGTTCCTCCAATGTGCTCCTTGCTGTTCCCCCTATTTGCTCCTCGCTGTTCCTCCGATGGGCTCCTCGCTGTTCCTCCGATGTGCTCTTTGCAGTGCCCCCTGATGTGCTCCTTACTGTTCCTGAAATGAGCTTTGTGCTGTTCCTCCGATGTACTCCTCGCTGTGCCCTCCAATGTGCTCCTTTCTGTGCCCCGATGATCCAAGCTGTGCCTCCCTATGTGCTCCTCACTGTGCCCCCTGAAGTACTCCTTGCTTTTTCTCCGATGTGCTCCTTACTGTTCCTTCCCATGAGCTCCTCGCTGTTCCTCTGATGTTTTCCTTGCTGTTCCCTCTGATGTGCTGTTCCATCATATGTTCTCCTTGCTGTGCCCTCGATGTTCCTTCGATGTGCTCCTCACTGTGCCCCCTGATGTGCTCCTCACTGTGCCCCCTGATGTGCTCCTCACTGTGCCCCCTGATGTGCTCCTCACTGTGCCCCCTGATGTGCTCCTCACTGTACCCCCTGATGTGCTCCTCACTGTGCCCCCTGATGTGCTCCTCATTGTGCCCCCTGATGTGTTCCTCACTGTGCCCCCTGATGTGCTCCTCACTGTGCCCCCTGATGTGCTCCTCACTGTGCCCCCTGATGTGCTCCTCACTGTGCCCCCTGATGTGCTCCTCGCTGTGCCGCCTGATGTGCTCCTCATTGTGCCCCCTGATGTGCTCCTCACTGTGCCCCCTGATGTGCTCCTCACTGTACCCCCTGATGTGCTCCTCACTGTGCCCCCTGATGTGCTCCTCACTGTGCCCCCTGATGTGCTCCTCACTGTACCCCCTGATGTGCTCCTCACTGTGCCCCCTGATGTGCTCCTCACTGTGCCCCCTGATGTGCTCCTCACTGTGCCCCCTGATGTGCTCCTCGCTGATTGCTCGCTCTGCGGTATTGCAGGATTTTGGTTCACCTGAGTCGTGCCGGAGCTAAGGTGGAGATCTTCGCCCCCGACGTCCCTCAGATGCACGTGATCAACCATAGTAAGGGAGAAGCCGCACAGGAGAGCAGGTACCACAGCCGGCAGGACTGCCCAGTGAACGTAGCTTCGGGGGTGGCCGGAGGATAATACATGTTGTAACCGTAGAAGAGTGACCGCAGCTCTGGAGGTGACTGTAGGATAAGACACGATGTAACAGCAGAATAGTGACTGCAGCTCTGGAGGTGATTAAATGATAAGACACGATGTAACAGCAGAATAGTGAGTGCAGCTCTGGAGGTGACAGGAGGATAAGACACAATGTAACAGCAGAATAGTGAGTGCAGCTCTGGAGGTGACTGGAGGATAAGGTACGATGTAACAGCAGAATAATGACCACAGCTCTGGAGGTGACTGGAGGATAAGACACGATGTAACAGCAGAATAGTGAGTGCATCTCTGGAGGTGACTGGAGGACAGGTGCCCACAATCAGTCACACCCTGCTAGGAGCAGCACCTGTCTTGTGAGCTCCAGCACTTCCAGCAGGAGGCCCAGAGTCTGCCTCTCTTCTCCCCAGGGAGAGGCAGGCTTCCTGGGAGGCCGGCATGGCTTCCCAGGCTTCTGTTCCCCGGTCTGTGCCGGCGGGGGACAGAGAGCAGCAGCAGCAGCAACCGGCCCAAGAGGGACTGAGGAGGTCAGGACGGGTGAGAAGAACCATACCCACCTACTCCAACCCTGAGACGGCTCATCGTCCGCCCAGAGAGGGAGACAGGGGCACCCCAGGCCCCAGGAAGGAGAGCCCAGGAACATCCTGGGGGGAGAAGAGCTCCAGCGAGTCCACGAGTACCTTCTCCTCCCGAGTGGTCGCCATGCTACGTGAGTATGAGGACGCCGGCAAAGCACTGACCGGGCTGAAGGAGGAGCTGCAGGAGGCACGAATCCTGAACACCCGTGCCTCTAACAAGGAGAAACCTGTGACCTCCCAGAGGTTAAGAGCCCTCAGAGATGAGGTGGCCCGGTTAGTGCTCCTCCGGGAGGGGATTGAGAAAAGTGCAGGTCCCTTCCTGGAGAGGTTTAAGAACCAGCGGCGGTTCTCAGAAATGAAGGGGTTAAATACCTCAGGAGAGCCGCCAGCCGGCGTCCTAAGCGACGACGAGGAGGAGGACGACGACGACGTGGCTGTAACTGGAGTCCTACAAGCTGGAACCAGCCGGGAGAGTGAGTCGCAGAGCCGACAACAGGGAAGCGGCCTCCCGGCACGGCAGAGGACTCCGACAGCACAGGCTGGAGTGTCAGCGGAGGAAGAGGAGGAGGGCGGTCTGCTACAGGAGATCCGACAGCTGGAGTCTCCAGTGAACCTGGACCGCTTTTCCTTTGGTGAGGACGAGCCAGCAGAGGAAACAAAGAAGAGGAAGAAGACAACGAAGGAGACCGCACGGGAGGTGGTGAGTTACAGATATGTACTGATGGATGATGTTACACCTACCACCTCCTGTGTAAACCCCACCAAACCTAAACGCACGGGCTCTGCAGTGGGTCCGGGGCATAGGCAAGGTGGGGAGAGGAGGAGGACGTCCGGCGGTGCTGCCGTCTGTGCGGGGAACAGTGCAGGGGGCGAGGCTGTGGAGGTACTCACGGCGCCGGACATAGGGGACCCCGAGGAGTTTCCCTCCCTGCCCTCTGCGGCTAAGCCGGTTATCGCCGGGGCTGAGGGGGGCGAGGGGGATGTCCACGCCGTTGCGAAAGGGGGATGGTGTGGGCAGACTCCATCCCTGCTCACTACGGCTGAGCCGGCCGACGCCGGGGCTGTGGGGGGCAGGTCCGAGGAACATGGTGCGGCAAAAGGAGGGCGCACTGTTGTGACAGGGGCGCAGTGCGCCTCAACAGAGGAGAGGCACGCGGCTGCGATAGGGGAGCAGCGAGTTCAAAAAGGAAAAAAAAAGCAGGAAACATCATCTGCAGGGAACACTGGGCGCCCTGCTGCGACGGGAGGACAGATTGCTCCAGCACCCAAATGTGACACCAGGACCCCGAAGTCTGTGGGTGCGGGGCAGGCGGCGCCCCCCAACAAGCAGCGGGCCCAGAATAATAAAATACAAACTGCTGCAGTGGGGGGGCAAGGCGCTCCAAAGACACAACAGAGAGCCAGCACCAATCAAGGGAAAACAGGTGTGGTGCTGCACCCCTCCCCCGGTCCAGCAGGTGTGAGTGCAAAGAAGCCAGACACAAGTGAGGAGAAAATGGATGTTACTGTGGAAGGTGCAGAGAACAGTTTTACAAATAGTGGTGTGAATACTGGAAAAAAAGTGACGGGAAGTGGTGGCAATGGTAAGAAGAATGAAAGCAGCTGTGCAGGAAATGATGGGAGTAGTAGTGGAGTGAATGATGGGAGTAGTAGTGGAGTGAATGATGGGAGTAGTGGTGGAGTGAATGATGGGAGCAGTGGTGGAGTAAATGATGGGAGCAGTGGTGGAGTAAATGATGGGAGTAGTGATGTTGCAAATGATGGGAGTAGTAGTGGAGTGAATGATGGGAGTAGTGATGTTGCAAATGATGGGAATAGTGGTGGTGGTGGAGTGAATGAGGAGAACATTACTGGTGTTGGTGGAGGGGAAGCAAGTAGTGGTCCCGCTGCCTCCCCAGCGGTGGCGGGGTCTTCAGCCCCAAGCTATTCAGGAGCTGTCACTGCTGGGGGTAGTAGTGCGCCCTTGTCTGGTGACCCTGAGGATGGTGACTTGCAACAGCGCTTCCTGGACGCCCTGAGGAGAGGGGAGAGTTCCATCAATGTAGAGGGGAGGGAGGTTGATCTGTCTTTCTGGATAGAGAGACACGGTCTTTCCGCCTTCCGAGATAGAGGGGCAGAGACTGTCTGGTCTCTGCCGACACCGGGGCAGAGGAGTAACCGTAGGAACGTGGCCCATCTCCAGTGGGTAAGCAAGGATGCCTGTCCTGATCGGTCAAAGGTTGCTGAGCTCCTGCTGGGGATGGGCTTCGTGGCATATGACATCTTTGCCTTGATCCATCCCTATGGGACCTCCTACTTCGATGTCAGCTTCGTGAGACCGGAGGGCCTTGAGCTTTTCTGGTCTCGCCATGAGCTGGCTCGGGGTCGCCCCGAATGGCAGGGTTTCCTCGCTGTAGCAATATCCCGCCAGAACTCGGTCAGGAAGGTGACCGTTTTGACCAGTAACGAGTCACTTTCCTGTGTCGACATCTCCACCTGGGTTGGACGATATGGCGACATCGTCGGTATTCCCGAGAAGACCCTCGATGAGCATGGTATCTGGTCAGGAGCCTGGACCTTCATGGTGAAATTGAAGGTTTCAGGAAACACCGTTACCCATATCCCTTCCTCAACATTTTTGGGGAGGGACAGGATCTTGATTTTCTACCGGGGGCAGCCTAAGGTCTGTCACAGGTGCGGCAGCCCCACACACTTCAGTGCGCAGTGTGCCACCCAGAAATGCGCACTGTGTGGGGACCTCGGCCATCTCGCTGCTACCTGTGGCAGAATTAGGTGTAACCTGTGTGGTGACCTCGGTCACCCGTTCAGTCGCTGTCCGCGTTCATTTGCCAATGCGGTCCTGAAAGCGGCGAGTGCGGGACAGGCGAAAGCCGGGACTAATCTCGCCGGTGAAGGGACCAGCAGAGGCGGAGGAGGCAGGGAACCGGTGAGGAGCAGGCTGCCGCCATCCAATATCAGGCGGCAGCAGCAGCGCCGTGGGAACAGGGGGCAGGGAGTAATGACCCTAAACTCTGACCCGGGTGCTTCACTTGCAGCTGAGGATCCTAAAGACGGCGAATTGAGCGAGGAAGTCAAGAGACTTGAAAGGGAGGAGCAAAAGGACGCCATGTCTGCCCAGGAACCTTCATCCGGTGACAGTCTGGATGAGGGAGAGGGGGAGTGGTCACAGCAAAAGAAAAAGGGTAACAGGAAAACAACTAAGGATAAGAGGGGGTCCGGGCCTCGAGCCTCCTCCTTGGAGTGCGACCCCTCTGACTCCGTAGCCCTGATCCAGGTGCCATTGGAAGGTCCAGCCGCCCCCCCTCTGGTGGATCTCTCTAACCGGTTCCGGGCCCTCCAGGACTCCCCTCCAGAGGGGGGCGATGGGGACCCGGGGCCGGAGGTTGCGGACAAGGTTGTTGGGGCTCAGGAGGTCGCTGGGTCTTCTTCTCAGGGGGCAAATACAAAGCCTTCTGGGGGGGGGGACTACATCAGGACCACCAGACAAGGGCCAGAGTGTATGTAAGGAGAGAATGGATGAGTCTGTTTGTCTTAAGCGCACTAAAAACTCATCATTGTCAGAGGAAGAGGGTGAAACTGTTGGGGGTGGGAAGAAAAAGGCTATCTAATTCAATCAATCATGATGGCGGCACCCACCCCGTTGACGCTGGCAACCATTAATGTTGCCAGCATAAAGTCAGATGTGGCAAGGTACACGGCCTTTCATTTTCTCGGCCAACTTGATGCCGACATTTTGTTTTTGCAGGAGACCAGGTTGACCGACCTATCAACCATGCATAAAGCAAGGCGGGAGTGGAGGCACGGGCCCTCCTACTGGTCTCTTGCGGCCGAGCCGTATAGCGGGGTGGCGGTCCTTTTTAAGACCGCAGCGGTTGAATGCAGACGATTGATCGAGTTAGAAATGGGGAGATGCTTGATCCTAGATGTCTCCATGGGGGGACAGGAGCTTCGGCTCATTAACATCTACGGTCCCCAGTCCAAGTGGGACCGCAAGTGTCTCTTCATGAAGATCAAACCTTTCTTATTTTCGAGTCGGCAGGTGGTCTTTGGAGGGGATTTCAACAACGTCACGAGACCCTGTGATAGAGGAGGTTCTGGAGACCGGCTGGCTTACGATTGCGTCGCGCTAAATAGGATAGTAAGTGAGGCACGCCTGGTGGATGTCCACATCCGGCACAACACAGGCCACGCGGGGTTCACCTTTTTTAGAGGTAGTCAGTGCAGGTCTAGGTTAGACAGGTTTTATTTGAAGGAGGATGCCGTCTCCTCGCCGTTGTCGGTTGTGGAGGTGGAGTTTTCCGATCACTGTTTGATTATGTTTTCTCTGAGCGTTACAGAGACTCCTCGGATGGGAAGAGGTTATTGGAAGCTGAATTCGTCACTCCTTGAGGAAGAAGCTGTAAGACGGTCCTTTGAGGAATTTCTTCAGAGCCAGGTACCGCTGCTGGGCCTAAGTAACACTAAGTCTGAGTGGTGGGAGATGTTCAAACATCGGGTGGCGAGATTCTTCCGGCAACTGTCGAACCTCAGAAGCCTGAACAGGGATCGCCTGTATCAGAGCCTGAGGAGGAAACTCGAGCAACTTGTCTCGACTGGGGGTAGCCGCGAGGCGATCTCCAGTGTGAAATCCTTGCTAAAGAGGTGTCAGTACGATAGGCACGCATCTTTGGTTTTTGAGAGGGACTACGGGAAGTACTACTCGCCCGACCCCTACAGAAGCTGCAAGATGTCAGTGAATAGTAAGATAGTGACAGGGCTGATGGACAGTACGGGATCCCTGAGAAGGTCCAGATCAGGGATCTTGGAGGTCGTCAGTTCATACTACTCGCACCTCTTGGGAAGGAAGGAACTGGATCGTGACAGGATGTCGGCTTTCCTGGCTGAAGCTGTTCCTGAGCCAGGGGCTGACCTCTCGCTTGGCGGTTTGGCAGAAGCGATCAAAGAAGAGGAAGTGAGACTGGCGATCGATGGGCTCCGGCCCAAAAAATCGCCAGGTCCGGATGGCTTAACATCCGAGTTCTTTAAGACCTTTAGGGACTCCTTGGTCCCCCTCTTGACTCAGGTGTTTAATGAGTGTCTCTCCTCGGGCACTCTGCCGAGATCATTAAGGAGGTCGGCTTTGATCATTTTGTCAAAGGGTAAGGATCCGTCACGCATTGAGAATTGGCGTCCCATATCACTTCTCAATGTGGACAGGAAGGTTTTGGCTAAGATACTCTTCAATAGGCTGGTGAAGTTTGCACCGCGGCTCCTTTCGGAGGCCCAGCACTGTTGCGTTCCTGGCCGTAGCACTTTCAGTGCTGTTCTGGGTGTCCGAGAGGCCGTGGAGCAAGGCAGGGCGGGCCTTTGGAAGGGGTTCTTGCTGACCCTGGATCAGGCAAAAGCCTTTGATCGGGTCAACCACGAGTACCTCTGGTCCACTCTTTTGAGGTATGGTCTGCCTGGAGGGTTTGTGGACTGGCTTAAGACCTTGTACGCAGGGGCTGAGACTTTCCCTCTGGTAAACGGGTGGATTGGACAACCTTTCGGGGTGGGATCTGGTGTCCGCCAGGGCTGCCCTCTTAGTCCTTTGCTTTACGCGTTTGCGATCGATCCCTTCCTCAGAAGGGTTGATTGTGGACCGTTGGCGGGGGTGAGGATGGGCGGGTTGGCGCCAGAGGCTATCCTGAGGGTAGTGGCCTACGCGGACGACGTTACTGTCTTTGTTTCTTCGCAAGAGGAGGCGATGGTGGTGATGTCAGAAGTGGAGAGCTACTCGGAGGCATCCGGGTCCAAGGTCAACCAGGACAAGTGTGAGAGTCTCTGGCTGGGAGGCGGGGATCCCACGTTTGATCTTCCGGACACCCTCCCCGAACCCCAAGAACATGCCAAAGTCCTAGGCATCGAATTTGGCCAGGGTGATTACCCCACGAAAAACTGGGAAGGCAGAATCAAGGGTGTCGCCCAAAAAGTGGACCAATGGAAGGGTTGGTCTTTGACCCTGAGGGAAAGGGTTGACCTGTGCAAAGCTTTCCTGCTCCCCTTGTTAATCTACCTGGGCAGCGTCTGTGTCTTGCCGGAGCCTCTCTGGACACGGGTCTACAGTCTGTTCTTCCAGATGTTATGGGGGAATAGACTAAACCTAGTCAAACGGGAGGTCACTTATCGCACGAGGAGACTAGGGGGGTTGAATATGGTGAACCCCGTGGTGTTTCTAGTGAACACCTTTTTGAAAGTTAACGTGGCAAACCTCTGGAAAGAGAGGGCTCCTCCGTGGGTATTCTCCTGCAAAGGATGGTTTCAGCCTTTCTTCCAGGAATGGGAGACAGGGGGAAGATTGAAGGATCTCCGCACACCGCACGGGCATCTCCCGGCTTATGTTACCCCGGTTCTGAAAATGATGCGCCGGTGGGGTCTGGGAATGTGGGAAGTGAGGTCCCTCCCGAGGAAACTCCTCGACATGCGGGTCTTGCTTTCGCATTTTCAGAGACCATTGGTCCTCAGGGACTGCCCGAGTCGGGATCTAGAGGTTGGGTTAAGTTTGTTAAATTCTAGTAGGATCCCCAAGAAGTATTGGGACTTGACTTGGCGCTGCTTCCAAGGTAAGTTGTATGTGAGGGACAATTTGAAGCACAGGAGCTCCGTGGACAGGAATTGTCCCCGTGAGGATTGCGCTACCATGCTGGAAAGCATGGAGCACTTCCTGCTTCATTGTCCCTTTAATACAGAGGTGTACAACAGGGTGGGTGCTTCCATTGGTTGGCCGCGGCTGGCCACTCTGTCCTATGCCGAGTGGGCCTATGGAGCGTTCAGAGACCTCGGGAGAAGGGACCGAGCCACTTTATTCTTAGTCAGCGCAGTGGTCAGGTACTTCACGTGGAACGCACGAGTTTTAGTTACGACGCAGAGTAAAATCCTCCGTGTAGATGAAGTTGGTAGCAGCATCCTAGGTGCCCTGGTGAAGGTGCGTTCTCTGGAGTGCGAAAGACTGGGTGCCCGGAGGGCGGCCCATCTCTGGAGGGGTTTCTCCTTCGGGGTGCCTTAGTCCGTTAGCGCTCCTATATCCTGGTGGTGGGCTGATGTCTTTACACCCTAGATTTTTGTTTTGTATCTCTGTTCCCTGAATAGAAGGTTTGCAGGCATCGAACTTGAGCCTTGGGTGGTGAGTATGTAGGTTGTGTTCTGTGATGTTGGTTTATGTATATGTTGTATATAGTGTATTGTATATATTGTATATAGTGTGTATAATAGAGGGTCTTAGTTAGGTTGGGTGGGGGATTGGGGGGTTCAACGGCGGTGATAAGAGACTGATCTGGCCTGGCCCAGGCCCCGCCTGGGGAAAAACTTTGGGGCCTGATCCTAGCTCGGATAATTCCTGAACTTTGTGGCCAGAGCTGGATCAGGGGTGGCGGGATAGTTAGAGTAGCTGTGTGTATATATATATATATATATATTAAAAAAGGAAAAAAAATAGTAAAAAGAGAGAAAAAAAAAAAAAATGGAAATATAATAAAAAAAAAAATAAATAAAAAAAAAAAAATGTGTTAATGTTAATCTTGTACACTGTATTGTATTTAGGTTTGTCGTGGGGTGAATGTGGTGGTGTAAGGGGGGGGGGGGGGGCTGTAAGGTAAGGCAGTGGGACCGGTAGGGTTTTGTTGTGTTTGCTGTGTTGTATACTGTTCGGTTTAGTATAATGTGTTTATAGTGTATATATTGTATATAATATTGTATATAGGACTGTGTGAATGTAGTTGGGGTTGTATATAGTAGTATGAATGAAGCTGGGCCGGGGGTCTAACGTGATTTTATACTATTATTTATATTTATAATTTTTACAGGGGTATTCGTGTTGTTATGAGTATTTTGTCGTCTTTTAGTTTTTGCTTTCTTTATTTTTATTGGAATTTTTCTTTCACGTCCCTGATTTATAGGTCATGAACTTTCTCCATTTTTGTTCCATTTCCGGTTTATGTCTTTGTGATTTTTGTCTTTTGTTGTCGTCTGATTGGAGCTTTGTTCTTATGTTTTGTTCTGTTGTGTTTTATTTGTAATGTATCTTTGTTATTATCATGTAAAGTATTTTATTTTATTCAATAAAAGACCTGGAGGATAAGACATGATGTAACAGCAGAATAGTGAGTGCAGCTCTGGAGGTGACTGGAGGATAAGACATGATGTAACAAGCACAGCAGTATAGTGACTACAGCTCTAGAGGTGACTGGAGGATAAGACATGGTGTAACAGCAGAATAGTGATGGCAGCTCTGGAGGTGACTGGAGGATACGACACGATGTAATAGCAGAATAGTGAGTGCAGCTTCGGGGGTGACAGGAGGATAAGACGTGATGTAACAGGAGAATAGTGATGGCAGCTCTGGAGGATAAGACACGATGTAACAGCAGAATAGTGAGCACAGCTCTGGAGGTGACTGGAGGATATGAGCTGAGCTGTGTTGCCTGCAGGAACGTTTTGGTGGAGTCGGCTCGGATTGCTCGCGGGGACATCACAGCCTTGTCACAGTTGAATGCTCGGGATCACGACGCTGTTATTTTCCCAGGAGGGTTTGGGGCAGCGAAGAATCTGTGAGTATGGGGGGTTCTTCATTGTGATCATCGCTTTGTGTTTTCAGCACATAGTTGTTCTGTGTTTTTTGCTTTCTCCATCCTTCGCTCCTCATGGTTTCGCCTTCGTCCGATGCTCCTTCAGGTGCTCCACACCTCGTGTGGTTTTTCACTAGTTTGCCCCTTTACTCTTGTGGTATCTCTGCTGCCAGCTCTGTCTTCTTTTGCCCGGAGTTGTGCCCTTCCCCTCGCCCTCTGCACTCCTGTGCCTTCAGCTGCGATGTGCAGGGGTGCGATGTGCGGGGGTGCGATGTTCGGGGGTGGTGCGTGAGGCATCAGATTACACTTGTGACTCAGCGGTGGGCGGCTTTTCACTGGACAATTATGGCAGGAAACGTGATCCCTGTGGAGAGGACGCCATCCTGCGCCCCCTGACAAAGATGCCTCGAAACGTGCTCTGGGGCCGGCACCCTCCCATGTTGAGTCTGCCCAGTTGTGGTATGCTCATCAGCTGTGCACTAATGTCCTCTATCTTTATGTCTCGGCAGCTCATTTGTGCTCCCTCATATTGCAATGTCACTACTTTATTTATGAACCTTTAGATTTACACGTCCATTACTTGTAGTGCGAGCTCCAGCACCAATGTGGCATCTCTTTAACATTCCTCCTGACGGTGATCGGCAGCACTTTATGTAACGTGCTTCTGAGTGCTGCTCACTGCTTATGTACAGTCGGCAGCACTTTATGTAATGTGCTTCTGAGCGCTGTTCACTATTTACGTACAGTCGGCAGCACTTTATGTAATGTGCTTCTGAGTGCTGCTCACTGCTTATGTACAGTCGGCAGCACTTTATGTAATGTGCTTCTGAGTGCTGCTCACTGCTTATGTACAGTCGGCAGCACTTTATGTAATGTGCTTCTGAGTGCTGCTCACTGCTTATGCACAGTCGGCAGCACTTTATGTAATGTGCTTCTGAGTGCTGCTCACTGCTTATGTACAGTCGGCAGCACTTTATGTAATGTGCTTCTAAGTGCTGCTCTGCTCACTGCTTATGTACAGTCGGCAGCACTTTATGTAATGTGCTTCTGAGTGCTGCTCGCTGCTTATGTACAGTCGGCAGCACTTTGTGTAATGTGCTTCTGAGTGCTGCTCACTGCTTATGTACAGTCGGCAGCACTTTATGTAATGTGCTTCTGAGTGCTGCTCACTGCTTATGTACAGTCGGCAGCACTTTATGTAATGTGCTTCTGAGTGCTGCTCACTGCTTATGCACAGTCGGCAGCACTTTATGTAATGTGCTTCTGAGTGCTGCTCACTGCTTATGTGCAGTCGGCAGCACTTTATGTAATGTGCTTCTGAGTGCTGCTCGCTGCTTATGTACAGTCGGCAGCACTTTATGTAATGTGCTTCTGATTACTGCTCGCTGCTTATGTACAGTCAGCAGCACTTTATGTAATGTGCTTCTAAGTGCTGCTCACTGCTTATGTACAGTCGGCAGCACTTTATGTAATGTGCTTCTGAGTGCTGCTCACTGCTTACGTACAGTCGGCAGCACTTTATGTAATGTTCTTCTGAGTGCTGCTCACCGCTTATGTGCAGTCAGCAGCACTCTATGTAATGTGCTTCTAAGTGCTGCTCGCTGCTTATGTGCAGTCGGCAGCACTATATGTAATGTGCTTCTGATTACTGCTCACTGCTTATGTACAGTCAGCAGCACTTTATGTAATGTGCTTCTAAGTGCTGCTCACTGCTTATATACAGTCAGCAGCACTTTATGTTACGTGCTTCTGAGTGCTGCTCACTGCTTATGTGCAGTCGGCAGCACTTTATGTAATGTGCTTCTAAGTGCAGCTCGCTGCTTATGTGCAGTCGGCAGCACTTTAGTTAACGTGCTTTTGAGTGCTGCTCGCTGCTTATGTGCAGTCGGCAGCACTTTATGTAACGTGCTTCTGAGTGCTGCTCACTGCTTATGTGCAGTCGGCAGCACTTAATGTAATGTGCTTCTGAGTGCTGCTCGCTGCTTATGTGCAGTCGGCAGCACTTTATGTAATGTGCTTCTGAGTGCTGCTCACTGCTTAAGTGCAGTCGGCAGCACTTTATGTAATGTGCTTCTGAGTGCTGCTCGCTGCTTATGTGCAGTCGGCAGCACTTTATGTAATGTGCTTCTAAGTGCTGCTCGCTGCTTATGTGCAGTCGGCAGCACTTTAGTTAACGTGCTTTTGAGTGCTGCTCGCTGCTTATGTACAGTCGGCAGCACTTTATGTAATGTGCTTCTAAGTGCTGCTCGCTGCTTATGTACAGTCGGCAGCACTTTATGTAATGTGCTTCTGAGTGTTGCTCACTGCTTATGTGCAGTCGGCAGCACTATATGTAATGTGCTTCTGATTACTGCTCACTGCTTCTGTACAGTCAGCATCACTTTATGTAACGTGCTTCTGAGTGCTGCTCACTGCTTATGTGCAGTCGGCAGCACTTTAGTTAACGTGCTTTTGAGTGCTACTCGCTGCTTATGTGCAGTCGGCAGCACTTTATGTAACGTGCTTCTGAGTGCAGCTCGCTGCTTATGTGCAGTCGGCAGCACTTTAGTTAACGTGCTTTTGAGTGCTGCTCGCTGCTTATGTGCAGTCGGCAGCACTTTATGTAACATGCTTCTGAGTGCTGCTCACTGCTTATGTGCAGTCGGCAGCACTTTATGTAATATGCTTCTGAGTGCTGCTCACTGCTTATGTACAGTTGGCAGCACTTTATATAATGTGCTTCTGAGTGCTGCTCACTGCTTATGTGTAGTCGGCAGCACTTTATGTAATGTGCTTCTAAGTGCAGCTCGCTGCTTATGTGCAGTCGGCAGCACTTTAGTTAACGTGCTTTTGAGTGCTGCTCGCTGCTTATGTGCAGTCGGCAGCACTTTATGTAACGTGCTTCTGATTGCTGCTCACTGCTTATGTGCAATCGGCAGCACTTTATGTAATGTGCTACTGAGTGCTGCTCACTGCTTAAGTACAGTCGGCAGCACTTTATGTAATGTGCTTCTCAGTGCTGCTCGCTGCTTATGTGCAGTTGGCAGCACTTTAGTTAACGTGCTGAGCGCTGCTCGCTGCTTATGTGCAGTCGGCAGCACTTTATGTAATGTTCTTCTAAGTGCTGCTCGCTGCTTATGTGCAGTCAGCAGCACTTTATGTAATGTGCTTCTAAGTACTGCTCGCTGCTTATGTGCAGTCGGCAGCACTTTAGTTAACGTGCTTTTGAGTGCTGCTCGCTGCTTATGTACAGTCGGCAGCACTTTATGTAATGTGCTTCTAAGTGCTACTCGCTGCTTATGTACAGTCGGCAGCACTTTAGTTAACGTGCTTTTGAGTGCTGCTCACTGCTTATGTGCAGTCGGCAGCACTTTATGTAATGTGCTTCTGAGTGCTGCTCGCTGCTTATGTACAGTCGGCAGCACTTTATGTAATGTGCTACTGAGTGCTGCTCACTGCTTATGTGCAGTCGGCAGCACTTTATGTAATGTGCTTCTGAGTGCTGCTCACTGCTTATGTACAGTCAGCAGCACTTTATGTAATGTGCTTCTGAGTGCTGCTCGCTGCTTATGTACAGTCGGCAGCACTTTATGTAATGTGCTTCTGAGTGCTGCTCACTGCTTATGTACAGTCAGCAGCACTTTATGTAATGTGCTTCTGAGTGCTGCTCGCTGCTTATGTGCAGTCGGCAGCACGTTATGTAATGTGCTTCTAAGTGCTGCTCGCTGCTTATGTGCAGTCGGCAGCACTTTATGTAATGTGCTTCTGAGTGCTGCTCGCTGCTTATGTACAGTCGGCAGCACTTTAGTTAACGTGCTTTTGAGTGCTGCTAGCTGCTTATGTGCAGGTGGCATCACTTTATGTAATGTGCTTCTAAGTGCTGCTCGCTGCTTATGTACAGTCGGCAGCACTTTAGTTAACGTGCTTTTGAGTGCTGCTTGCTGCTTATGTGCAGTCGGCAGCACTTTAGTTAATGTGCTTTTGAGTGCTGCTTGCTGCTTATGTGCAGTCAGCAGCACTTTAGTTAATGTGCTTTTGAGTGCTGCTCGCTGCTTATGTGCAGTCAGCAGCAGTTTATGTAATGTGCTTCTAAGTGCTGCTTGCTGCTTATGTGCAGTCGGCAGCACTTTAGTTAACGTGATTTTGAGTGCTGCTAGCTGCTTATGTGCAGTTGGCAGCACTTTATGTAATGTGCTTCTAAGTGCTGCTCGCTGCTTATGTACAGTCGGCAGCACTTTAGTTAACGTGCTTTTGAGTGCTGCTTGCTGCTTATGTGCAGTCGGCAGCACTTTAGTTAATGTGCTTTTGAGTGCTGCTCGCTGCTTATGTGCAGTCAGCAGCAGTTTATGTAATGTGCTTCTAAGTGCTGCTTGCTGCTTATGTGCAGTCGGCAGCACTTTAGTTAACGTGCTTTTGAGTGCTGCTAGCTGCTTATGTGCAGTTGGCAGCACTTTATGTAATGTGCTTCTAAGTGCTGCTCGCTGCTTATGTACAGTCGGCAGCACATTAGTTAACGTGCTTTTGAGTGCTGCTCGCTGCTTATGTGCAGTCGGCAGCACTTTAGTTAATGTGCTTTTGAGTGCTGCTCGCTGCTTATGTGCAGTCAGCAGCACTTTATGTAATGTGCTTCTAAGTGCTGCTCGCTGCTTATGTGCAGTCGGCAGCATTTTATGTAATGTGCTTCTTAGTGCTGCTCGCTGCTTATGTGCAGTCGGCAGCACTTTAGTTAACATGCTCTTGAGTGCTGCTCGCTGCTTATGTACAGTCGGCAGCATTTTATGTAATGTGCTTCTGAGTGCTGCTCGCTGCTTATGTGCAGTCAGCAGCACTTTAGTTAACGTGCTTTTGCGTGCTGCTTGCTGCTTATGTACAGTCGGCAGCACTTTATGTAATGTGCTTCTGAGTGCTGCTCGCTGCTTATGTACAGTCAGCAGCACGTTATGTACTGTGCTTCTGAGTGCTGCTTGCTGCTTATGTACAGTCGGCAGCACTTTATGTAATGTGCTTCTAAGTGCTGCTCGTTGCTTATATACAGTCGGCAGTACTGTGCTGCTCGCTGCTTATATGTACAGTAGGCAGCACTTTATGTACTGTGCTTCTGAGTGCTGCTCGCTGGTTATATGTACAGTCGGCAGCACTTTATGTAATGTGCTTCTGAGTGCTACTCGCTGCTTATGTACAGTCGGCAGCACTCTCACTTCTGCTGCGATCTCCTGACAGACGCTTCTTTCACATGATATTTTCTGGTAGATTCTGCCTCTCAAGTTTTTTCTTTCTTTTCGTTGATTTCTCACATTAGGTAATCTGTCTTAAAAGAATGGCATGCACAGCCCCTAGTGACGTGCGCAGCCTCTGGGTGACGTGCACAGCCCCTAGTGACATGCGCAGCCTCTGGGCGACATGCACAGCCCCTAGCAACGTGTGCAGCCTCTGGGTGACGTACACACCCCCTAGAGACGTGCGCAGCCTCTGGGTGACGTACACACCCCCTAGAGACGTGCGCAGCCTCTGGGTGACGTACACGGCCCCTAGTGACATGCGCAGCCTCTGGGTGACGTACACACCCCCTAGCGACGTTCGCAGCCTCTGGGTGACGTACACAGCCTCTAGCGACGTGCACAGCCTCTGGGTGACGTACACACCCCCTAGAGACGTGCGCAGCCTCTGGGTGACGTACACAGCCCCTAGCAACATGTGCAGCCTCTGGGTGACGTGCACAGCCCCATGCAACATGTGCAGCCTCTGGGTGACGTACACAGCCCCTAGCAACGTGTGCAGCCTCTGGGTGACGTACACAGCCCCTAGCGACGTGCGCAGCCTCTGGGTGACGTACACACCCCCTAGCGACGTGCGCAGCCTCTGGGTGACGTACACGGCCCCTAGCGACGTGCGCAGCCTCTGGGTGACGTACACAGCCCCTAGCGACGTGCGCAGCCTCTGGGTGACGTACACAGCCCCTAGCGACGTGCACAGCCTCTGGGTGACGTACACAGCCTCTAGCGACGTGCACAGCCTCTGGGTGACGTACACACCCCCTAGAGACGTGCGCAGCCTCTGGGTGACGTACACAGCCCCTAGCAACATGTGCAGCCTCTGGGTGACGTGCACAGCCCCATGCAACATGTGCAGCCTCTGGGTGACGTACACAGCCCCTAGCAACGTGTGCAGCCTCTGGGTGACGTACACAGCCCCTAGCGACGTGCGCAGCCTCTGGGTGACGTACACACCCCCTAGCGACGTGCGCAGCCTCTGGGTGACGTACACGGCCCCTAGCGACGTGCGCAGCCTCTGGGTGACGTACACAGCCCCTAGCGACGTGCGCAGCCTCTGGGTGACGTACACAGCCCCTAGCGACGTGCGACGCCTCTAGGGAAGTGAGCGGTTCTGGGGGACATGTGCTGCCTCTGGGTGACGCCAGTGGCCTCTGTGGGATGTGATCAGCCACAACTGTGTGAGTTGTGGGGTCTCTGGGGGATGTGAGTTGTCTTTGGGCTTTTTGCTCTGCCTCTGAGTGACGTAAGTGGCCTTTGGGTGATGTCGCCACCCTCAGGGTGACGTGAGCAACCTCAGGGTGATGTGGGCGGCCTCAGGGCGACTTGAATAGCCTCAGGGCGATGTTGGTGGCCTCGGGGTTACGTGAGCGGCCTCAGGGTGATGTGGGCGACCTCAGGGTGACGTGAGCAGCCTCAGGGTAAGGTGAGCGGCCTCTGGGTGATGTGAGCTGCCTCGAGGCGACTCGAGCAGCCTCGGGGTGACATAGGCGGCCTCAGGGCGACATAAACGGCCTCGGGGCGAGGTGGGCGGCCTCAGGGTGATGTGAGTGGCCTCGGGGCGACGTGGGCAGTCTCAGGGTAACGTGAGCGGCCTCATGGTAACGTGAGCAGCCTCGGGGTGAAGTGAGCTGCCTCGAGGCGACTTGAGCGGCCTCGGGGTGACATGGCGGCCTCAGGGCGACGTGAACGGCTTTGGGGCGACGTGGGCGGCCTCAGGGTGACGTGAGTGGCCTCGAGGCGACATGGGCAGCCTCAGGGTAAGGTGAGCAGCC
Source organism: Ranitomeya variabilis (assembly GCF_051348905.1). Lineage (NCBI taxonomy): Eukaryota > Metazoa > Chordata > Amphibia > Anura > Dendrobatidae > Ranitomeya > Ranitomeya variabilis. The sequence continues at coordinate 2,907,484 of NC_135234.1, forward strand.
TCGGGGTGACATGAGCTGCCTCGAGGCGACTTGAGCGGCCTCGGAGTGACATGGGCGGCCTCAGGGTAACGTGAGTGGCCTCGGGGCGAGGTGGGCGGCCTCAGGCCGATATTGGTGGTCTCGGGGTGACGTGGGCGGCCTCGGGGAGACGTGGGTGGCCTCGGGGTGACGTGGGCGGCCTCAGGATAACGTGAGCGGCCTCGGGGTGACCTCGGGGTGACATGGGCGGCCTCAGGGCGACGTGAACGGCCTCAGGGCGATGTTGGTGGCCTCAGGATAACGTGAGCGGCCTCGGGGCGATGTTGGTGGCTTCGGGGTGACGTGAGCGGCCTCAGGGCGATGTGGGCGACCTCAGGGTGACGTGAGCAGCTTCAGGGTAACGTGAGCGGCCTCGGGGCGACGTGGGTGGTCTCGAGGTGACGTGAGCGGCCTCGGGGTGACGTGGGTGGCCTCAGGGTAACGTGAGCGGCCTCGGGGCGACATGGGCGGCCTCAGGATAACGTGAGCGGCCTCGGGGCGACCTCAGGGCGACGTGGGTGGCCTCAGGGTAACGTGAGCGGCCTCGGGGCGACATGGGCGGCCTCCTGCTCCCTTCCTGGCGTCGTCTTCCTTCCTTTTCTCACATGTTTCTGTTTCTCGAGCTGTAATAAGATTCCTTCTCTGCCTCGTTGTTCTTGTGGGATTATCACAGCGCCACCTGAGATGTTCTCGCCAGGTGATGTCATCAGATGGGGGCGGGGCAGAGTCACTGATGCTGATTGGTCCTTTATATTTCAGCTCATCGTTTGCAGTAGACGGAGAATCCTGTAATGTCCATGACGACGTCCAGAGAGTCATCCAGGAGTTCAACACCGCAAAGAAGCCAATAGGGTGAGTCCCAGCGAGAGCCATCCACACCCCGAACCCCAATATATACACCACGTATACGGGATGCAAATAGTGCCGCCACTGTAGATCTTTTATTATAAAAATGAAAAACATAACAATAATAATAACAGAAATAAAACAGAAATATCAGCCAGAAAATAATCTGTATAATGAACACTGGTCCAGCCGTTCATCCTCTCCTCTCACACATATTATATATACAGAATAATAACTAATAATAACTAACATTAAGTACTTACACCTTCTGGTCCGGTCACCAAAAAAATAATAACAAACAAATAAAATAAACAATGGCAAACTAAAACTATATACATAAACTTATTTTTAAAATTTATTTTTTAATTTTAAATAAAATAGCCACAAACCAAACAAGTATATACAATACTAAGCTAACCACCACCCCACACTCAAGCGCACCATTCCCAACCCCCCGCACTGACCTGAGAGCTGGTCCTGCGTCTCATGCCTCAGTTCATGTCCAATGTCCATAGGCCAGATCAGGCAGGGCCAGATTTTCCCCCAAACACCCCAGAATCCCATAGTCCCACAAGATAAACCCACCTCTCCCCTTTTCCCACCACCTAACACCTACACCCAAATCTATATCCCCATATACAATATATACATTATATACAGCAGCACACACCACAATAACCATAAATCACGAAGCCCAAGTTCGGCGCCTGCAGCCCTACATCACTGTATAATCAAACAAAACAAAAATCTACAGTGTCAGCAGCAGCCCACCACCAGGAAAGGAGATGACCAGACTAGGGCACACTAAAAGAAAAGCCCCTCCAGAGGAGAGCGGCCCTCCGTGTGCCCAGTCTCCCATGCTCCAGAGAGCGCACCTTCACCAGGTCACCGAGTATGGTCCTAAACACATCATCCACTGGGAGGATTTTTCGTTGCGTCGATACTAAGCACTGCGCTTTCCACGTGTGATACCTACCCACTGCGCTAACTAGAAATTAGGTGCCACGGTCCCGACCACCAAGGTCTCCGAATGCTCCATAGGCCCATTCCGCATAGGAGAGACCAGCCAGCCGAGACCAGCCAATGGAGGCGCCCACCCTGTTGTACACCTCTTTTTTGAAGGGACAATGAAGCAGGAGGTGGTCCATGCTTTCCAGCACGGTACCACAATGCTCCCAGGGACCGTTCCTGTCCTCAGAGCTCCTACACTTCAGATTGTCCCTCACACACAGTTTCCCATGGAAGCAGCGCCAAGCCAAGTTCCAAAACTTCGAGGGGATCCTGATGGAATTAAAAAAATGCAAACCACCCCAAGATCCCGACTTGGGCAGTCCCTGAGCACCAGAGGCCTCTGGAAATGGGTCAACAGAACCGTATTGTCAAGGAGTTTCCTTGGCAGAGTCCTGATCTCCCATATTCCCAAACCCCACCGGCGAATTACCTTCAGAACCAAGGTAGCGTAAGTGGGAAGATGTCTATTTGGTGTGCGAACATCCTTCACTTGCTCTCCTGTCTCCCATTCCTGTAAGAAAGGCTGAAACCATCCCCTACAGGAGAATACCCACAGAGGAGCTTTCCAGAGGTTTGCAATATTGATCTTAATGTAGGTATCCACAAGGAATACCACAGGTTTGACCATACCCAACCCTCCAAGTCTCCTCATATGGTAAGTAACCCCCTCTTGACCAGGTTCAGTCTATTCCCCCATAACAGTTGGAAGAACAAACTGTAGACCCGAGTCCAGAAAGGCTCCGGGAAGATGCACACACTGCCCAGATAAATCAGTAAAGGGAGCAGGTAAGTTTTGATCAGGGTTACCCTTTCCCTTAGGGTCAAAGACCAATCCTTCCAATGGTTCACCTTCTAAGTGGCAATCTCTAGCCTGCTGTCCCAATTTTGTTTTGGGAAATGCAGAGACTTTGGGTCCTGTAAGGGTGTCCAGGAGATCAAAACCAGGATCTCCTCCTCCCAGCCAGAGACTCTCACACTTATCCCGGTTGATCTTAGACCCAGATGCCTCTGAGTAGCTGTCACGATATTTTATGAAATATCATATAAGTTTAGTTTCTCCTGTTAGCCCATGCTGTGAGCTAAAACCCCCCTTCTCTCTCTGGCTCTCTTTGCTTCGTTGTGAGTTTCTGAATGTATGGTAGAAGGGGTTTTTATTGCCCTGGCCATAAATTCCACGCTCGAAGCAAGTTACTCGCCCCCTCCCCTCTGTCCAGCTATAACTGGTATAGAAGTCTCCAAAAACATGAGGTCTTTTGTTCTGTTTTCGTAAGATATTGGGCCAATGGTTTTGTCTAGGAAAATGATGGGTCCAGTTTGTGAAAGTCCATCGGCGCATCTATCCATCACTGTAAGCAGGAGCTTCCAAGTCCAACAGGGACAGAGTTTGGATTTCTCTGTAATTATGCATCACAAATAGGACATATTTGATCTCATTAGAATGCCAACGTTAATACGAGATGAATGTTGGGTTTGTTATGACTATGACATGTTCTGTAGCGGAGTTATAGGCGTTAGACAAATTTAGGCTGAATATACTAAGCCTGAAGAAAGAGGAGGGCGATCTTAACTCAACCCTTTTGGTGATGTCACGGGCTGCGGTTCATAAGTTTCTGCCACTGCTAGGCCCCCAGCAGAGTGAGTTTTGACCTGAGAAGCCTGACTGCCGTCCTAATGCATTGGGACATATGGGAACTCCACTAGCCTGGTTGCCTGAAATGAAATGAGAACATGTGAGTTTTACCTTTTCTCATTTAATCCCTTTATGTTATAATTACGTTGTACATATTTTCAATTGTCTCATTTTGTAACATCCTTGTAATATTTTTATATAAACACTGCCTTAAACTTTATGGAGTATAATATTTAATGCTTAGTTCATTCTTCCTGTTCTAAAACGTACCCTTAAGGTACCTTCACACGAAACGACATCGCTAGCGATCCGTGACGTTGCAGCGTCCTGGCTAGCGATATCGTTTAGTTTGACACGCAGCAGCGATCAGGATCCTGCTGTGATGTCGCTGGTCGCTGAATAAAGTCCAGAACTTTATTTGGTCGTCCGATCGCTGTGTATCGTTGTGTTTGAAAGCAAAAGCAACGATACCAGCGATGTTTTACACTGGTAACCAGGGTAAACATCGGGTTACCAAGCGCAGGGCCGCGCTTAGTAACCCAATGTTTACCCTGGTTACCAGCGTAAAAGTTAAAAAAAACAAAGAGCACATACTTACATGCGTCCCCCAGCGTCTGCTTCCTGACACTTACTGAGCGCCGGCCCTAAAGTGAAAGTGAAAGCAGAGCGGTGACGTCACCGCTGTGCTGTTAGGGCCGGAGCTCAGTCAGTGTCAGGAAGCAGACGCTGGGGGGCGCATGTAAGTATGTGCTGTTTGTTTTTTTTTACTTTTACGCTGGTAACCAGGGTAAACATCGGGTTACTAAGCGCGGCCCTGCGCTTAGCAACCCGATGTTTACCCTGGTTACCCGGTGACCTCGGCATCGTTGGTCGCTGGAGAGCGGTCTGTGTGACAGCTCTCCAGCGATCAAACAGCGACGCTGCAGCGATCGGCATCGTTGTCGCTATCGCTGCAGCGTCGCTTCGTGTGAAGGTACCTTAAGTCTTCTGAAGGGAATTACGCTACTGTTTTTGGGTTAGCTTTAGACCCGTTTAATCGAACCTGGTGGCAGCAATACCGTGCACTGTGCCTTTGGGAGTCGTTGTAGCGACGGCGACATTGATAATTATTGTTCCTACCTGAGCAGGAGTAGTTAAATCGCCTCGCTGCAGCGTGCCCAATAGCCAGTACATAGCAGGCAGTCTTTCTGGCGACTAATTATCCTAGGTGCAGTACCTTATCTGACCTGAGGGTAAAGGGGGCGCCAGAGAGCTGCAGGTTTCAAGTGGAACTGTAAGCGGGATATAAATAAATCCCTGCAGTTCGTGGTATATTGAAGAGCAGTGAGATACCTAAAATAAGCTCCTGCTGTAAACTAAGAGGTCAATAACCTTGTGTGTGTTTTTTTTCATCACGTTGTAGCAGTGGAGGGATAACTAAGATAAGCCCCCCTGCACATGTGATAGTCGTCTGTTGGCCTAAAGTCACCCCAATCTGTGACGTAGGGGTGACGGTCACGGTGTGAATCTGCGACATATTGGAGGCAGAGGTGAGGAATCGTGACAAATTGGTGGCAAGGCAGTGGGATATTAGAGCATTAGTGATTTGGTTTGAGCAATCATTCCTCTCACTAAAAACTTGCAGAAAGTTCTTGCGAGGACTCTGCGCAAAAAAGTTTGGAGAACGAACTCAGTGTTTATTAGTCCTGAGACAATTGTGTACTGGTAATTATCCCCTCCCTTTCTCTTCGTTTTTCTATCCTATCTTTTATTTGGCAACCATGGCTGCGAAAGGAGAAGCCTGGTATGCCCAGCAGAAGAAGGACGATCTTGTTGAGATATGCACGTACCATGGCCTGAACCCCCAGGGTAAGAACAAGGCTCAAATGGTTGCGGAACTGGTGCAATTTGAAGCAGACCAAGCCAGGCCACAGAGCCCAGAGGCTGCAGAAGCCAGCACAAGCGAACATGGTGCTGCAGCAGAGGTCCAACCACTGAATACTACTGGCAACCAGAGGGGCGCAGACCTCCGCCTGCAGCTGGCTCTGCAACAATGCTCCGCAGATGACCTAGAGAGACGTCTGCAGCTGATCCAGCAATACCAGGAGCGAGCCGAGCGAGAGGCCCAGCGAGAGGCAGAGAGAGCCCAGCGAGAGGCCCAGCGAGCCGAGCGAGAGGCCCAAGCGCAGCGGGAGTACCAGCTGCAGATGGCCCAACTGCAAATGCAGGGGTCGTCCCAGTCCAGCCGTGAGCCCAGCAGCGCTCAGATACCAAAGCCCCGGCCCGATCACTTCCCTGTTATGGAAAAGGACAGGGACTTGGACACTTTTCTGCGGGTCTTTGAGAAAGCCTGCAGACAGTACCGACTGCCTACAGATGAATGGGCACGATACCTGACACCAGGGCTGAGAGGCAAAGCTCTGGAGGCATTTGCTGCACTCCCTCAAGAACAAGATGGTGACTATGAGGCCATCAAGCAGGCCCTCATAGCCAAGTAACAGCTTACACCCGAGGTGTACCGTAAAAAGTTCCGGAACCTCCAACGTGGCCCACATGACAGCTACGGCGATGTGGCGCATGGACTGGGGACCCACTTTGACCAGTGGACCCAAGGACTGTCAGTGACCACCTTTGCACAGCTGCGAGACCTGATGATCAAAGACCAGTTCTTACATCTTTGCCCAGCTGAGGTGCGACAGTTCGTGATGGACAGAGAACCCAAAGACGTGACGAAAGCAGCGCAGATTGCCGATGCCTTTGAGGCCAACCGTAGATCGGAAGTGCGAAAGCCAGTCACCACCAGCTGGAGAGGGGGTAAGCCTGCAAACAATGCCAATACCCCTGCCAGCCAACACTCCAGAGGTCCTGTCCCCGTAGCTAACAGCATCAGACCTACCACCGAACCCCGCAAGTGTTACTTCTGCAATCGGACTGGTCATATCAGTCCCTACTGTCCAGACAAGCCGAAGAACCCCCCATCCAAGGCTCCAGGGCCTAATGCAGCAGTTCTTTTGGTGGGTGGTGTGGCTGGGAGGGTGTGTGACAACGTACAGCACGTCACCGTGGGAGGCCATGTTGCTACAGGCCTCAAGGACACCGGGGCTGAACGAACCCTCATCCGACCCGAACTGGCGGCGCCTGAAGAAATCATTCCGGGGAGAACCCTAACTGTCACTGGGATTGGGGGCATCAGCTGTCCCTTGCCAATGGCCCGGGTATATATTGATTGGGGTGCCGGGAGCGGGGTGAAGGAAGTGGGGCTGTCTGATAATTTGCCCACTGATGTTTTGTTGGGGACTGATTTGGGGAGGTTGGTTGCATACTACGTCCCTGACACCCCTCCCCAATCTGCTAATAAGGGTAACGTTCGTTAACCCTGATGATGGTGATGATGATGATGATGGGAAATCGCATGCGTTACCTGACCATGCTTTATCCAGTAATGATGCCTCTGATAACCATTTTTTCCCTAGGATTGATGGTGAAAATGTTGTACCTGTGCCAACTGAACCTGATAATGATTTTTCTGTGAAAGTTGATGTGTCCAGAGGTACAGGAGTGCTCAGCCACGTCGCTCTGCGGAGTGAGACGGCTGAGGAACCTCTAGCAGGGGCAAGTGTCGGTGCTACAGGAAATGGGGAGATACATGGGAACCGTGAGGAAGGTGATGCCATGCAATTGACCAGTGCCACCGAGGAAGGTGACTGGCCCATAAGTAGCACTGCTCCTGATGTAATGGGGGTGGATGGGGAGATAGAGCCCATAGCAGCGCCGGTTGATGGGTCTGTAGAAATCCCCGGGGAGACAGCCTACGTAGCTGCTGTCACCCGCAGTCAGAGTGCCCGGAACGCAGATAACTGTTTGCCTTCCGGACCCTCCTCAGTCATCATTGTGACTGAACCAGAGGTGGACCCAGAGCAGGTCCCAGAGGGTTCCCGTGGGGAAGGGACCCTGACGTCGCTTCTGGCTTCCCCTAGCCAGGAGTTTCAGGCCGCTCTGCACACAGATGCGAGCCTAGAGAGTTTGAGACAACTCGCCAAGACGACCATCTCCAAGAATGATAAGGAGAGGGTGTTCTGGGAACGAGGAAGGTTGTACCGGGAGACAGTACCCGGAGAATCACAAAAGGAGTGGTTGAGGGAAGACAGCTGGTCGTCCCGCAGCAATTCCGGGGTGAGTTGTTACGGATTGCCCATGAGATCCCGCTAGCTGGACACTTGGGGATCAGCAAAACAAAGGCCCGGCTGTCTCAACACTTCTATTGGCCTAAGATGGGGACAGATGTGTCAAACTACTGCCGCTCCTGTATCACCTGTCAAAGAGTGGGGAAGGCGGGGCCTGCTCTTAAGGCTCCCCTGATCCCTTTGCCAGTGATAGAGGAGCCTTTCCAGAGGATCGCGGTGGACATTGTGGGCCCGCTGGCCGTCCCCAGCAGCTCTGGAAAGCGATATATCCTTACTGTGGTAGACTACGCTACCCGGTACCCAGAGGCAGTAGCTCTGTCAACTAGGGCAGATAAGGTGGCGGATGCCCTGTTGGCTATCTTTGCACGTGTAGGATTTCCCAGGGAGATGCTTACTGATCAAGGGACCCAATTCATGTCTCGCCTAATGGAGGCTCTCTGTAAGAGAATGCAGGTGAAGCACCTGGTATCGAGTGCGTATCACCCACAGACCAATGGCTTGTGTGAACGCTTCAATGGTACCCTCAAACAGATGCTACGCATGCTGGTTGAGACACAAGGGCGCGACTGGGAGCGGTACCTCCCACACCTGCTGTTCGCTTACCGAGAGGTTCCACAGGCCTCGACGGGGTTCTCCCCCTTCGAGCTCCTGTACGGCAGGCGAGTCCGGGGACCCCTTGGGTTGGTAAGAGAATCCTGGGAAGAGGAGCCGAACCCTTCTGAAGTGTCCATAGTGGAGTATGTCATGCGCTTCCGTGACAAGATGCAGACCTTGACGCAGTTGGTGCATGACAACATGACGCAGGCTCAGGCTGATCAGAAGCACTGGTACGACCAGAACGCCCGGGAGCGGACCTACCACGTGGGTGAAAAGGTGTGGGTGCTGGTCCCCGTGCCAACGGATAAGCTTCAGGCAGCCTGGGAGGGCCCGTAGGTCGTCCACCAACAACTCAACCCGGTCACCTACGTGGTCACGCTTGACCACGCTCGGGGTAGGCGAAAGGCCTTTCACGTCAACATGATGAAGGCTCATCACGAACGTGAACCTTTCGTCCTACCGGTCTGCAGCGTACCCGAAGACGGGGAGGAAGACACCCTTCTGGACATGCTGGCCCAAGCCAAGGCCGGTGGGTCCATCGAGGACGTGGAGGTAAACGCCTCGCTAACTGAACCACAGCGGTTGCAGTTGCAAACCACACTGGAACCCTTCCGGGTCGTGTTCTCCAACCGGCCTGGAAGGACTGAGTTAGCAGTCCACGAGGTGGACACCGAGAATCATGCCCCACTACGGCGAACACCCTATCGAATCTCCGACCAGGTGCAGCAGGTTATGCGCCAGGAGATCGATGAGATGTTACAGCTGGGGGTGATTCGACGGTCAAAGAGTGCGTGGGCCTCACCTGTAGTTCTCGTGCCCAAGAAGGACCGGACCACCCAGTTCTGCGTGGACTACAGGGGGCTCAACGCCATTACAGCCTCTGACGCGCACCCAATGCCGCGCATCGAGGAGCTGCTTGAGAAGTTAGCTGGTGCAAAATACCTGACAATAATGGATCTGAGTCGAGGATACTGGCAGATTCCCCTGAGCCCCGAGGCACAGGAGAAGTCCGCCTTTATCACACCCTTTGGACTGTACGAGTCCACGGTCATGCCCTTCGGCATGAAGAATGCCTCTGCCATTTTCCAGCGGATGGTCAACCTCCTGCTTCAGGGACTGGAGAAGTACGCAGTGGCGTACTTGGATGACATTGCCATCTTCAGTCCCTCCTGGGAGGAACACCTGCAGCATCTCGAGGAGGTGCTCAGGCGAATTCACCGAGCAGGACTGACTATCAAGCCGGGAAAGTGCCAGATGGGCATGAGGGAGGTCCACTACCTGGGGCACCGGGTAGGCGGAGACACCCTAAAGCCAGAGCCTGAGAAAGTGGGCGCGATCGTGAACTGGCCCACTCCCAGGACCAAGAAATAGGTGATGTCCTTCCTGGGCACTGCAGGGTACTCTAGGCGCTTTGTACAGCACTATAGTAGCCTGGCAAAACCTTTGACGGATCTCACCAGGAAGAAGCTACCCCACATCGTCAACTGGACAGATGGCTGTGAGGGGGCCTTCCAGGCGTTAAAAACCGCACTGTGCAACGCCCCTGTGTTGAAAACAGCCGACAGCAGTCGACCGTTCTTGGTACAGACTGATGCCAGCGACTTTGGCCTCGGTGCTGTGCTCAGCCAGGTTGACTCGGAGGACCAAGAGCAACCGTGTTGTACCTGAGCCGGAAACTTTTGCCGAGGGAAGTGGCCTACTCCACCATTGAGAAGGAGTGCCTGGCCATAGTCTGGGCCCTGCAGCGCTTGCAGCCCTACTTGTACGGTCACACCTTCACTGTGGTGACCGACCACAACCCTCTGCGCTGGCTAAATGCCATGTGTGGAACCAACGGCAGGTTTCTACTCTGGTGCCTTGCCGTTCAGCAGTTTGACTTCACCATTGAACACAAAACGGGCAGGGAGCATGGGAATGCAGATGGACTGTCCCGCCGGGGTGAACCTGCTGAGGTGCGCATGGAGGAGCACCGAAAGGTTCTGCCTCTGTAGGCAGGCCAAAAGGGGGAGGTGTCACGATATTTTATGAAATATCATATAAGTTTAGTTTCTCCTGTTAGCCCATGCTGTGGGCTAAAATCCCCCTTCTCTCTCTGGCTCTCTTTGCTTTGTTGTGAGTTTCTGAATGTATGGTAGAAGGGTTTTTTATTGCCCTGGCCATAAATACCAGGCTCGAAGCAAGTTACTCGCCCCCTCCCCTCTGTCCAGCTATAACTGGTATAGAAGTCTCCAAAAACATGAGGTCTTTTGTTCTGTTTTCGTAAGATATTGGGCCAATGGTTTTGTCTAGGAAAATGATGGGTCCAGTTTGTGAAAGTCCATCGGCGCATCTATCCATCACTGTAAGCAGGAGCTTCCAAGTCCAACAGGGACAGAGTTTGGATTTCTCTGTAATTATGCATCACAAATAGGACATATTTGATCTCATTAGAATGCCAACGTTAATACAAGATGAATGCTGGGTTTGTTATGACTATAGTTTAAATGCACAGAACAAAGCAACCCGCACTGCCCGCTTTCATGAGTTGAGCTCCGGAGTGTGGACAGGTACGCTAATCAGCCTCTGATCTCGGGTGCATCGGCCAGGAAAAACTAGCATATCGATGTAACTAAAAAGGAAATAATGGCCGCACTCACCGATCTCTTTGCAGGTAACTTTATTAGAAGTCCATCTTCACGGCACGGGGGTGTATGTTACAGGACATGTGAGAGCCGAACGACGGCCGTTTCGCACCGACCAGGTGCTTCTACGGGTTCTAACCGTAGAAGCACCTGGTCGGTGCGAAACGGCCGTCGTTCGGCTCTCACATGTCCTGTAACATACACCCCCGTGCCGTGAAGATGGACTTCTAATAAAGTTACCTGCAAAGAGATCGGTGAGTGCGGCCATTATTTCCTTTTTAGTTACTTTGTTATGACTATGACATGTTCTGTAGCGGAGTTATAGGCATTAGACAAATTTAGGCTGAATTTACTAAGACTGAAGAAAGAGGAGGGCGATCTTAACTCAACCCTTTTGGTGATGTCACGGGCTGCGGTTTATAAGTTTCTGCCACTGCCAGGCCCCCAGCAGAGTGAGTTTTGACCTGGGAAGCCTGAATGCCAGTCCTAATGCATTGGGACATATGGGAACTCCACTAGCCTGGTTGCCTGAAATGAAATGAGAACATGTGAGTTTTACCTTTTCTCATTTAATCCCTTTATGTTATAATTACCTTGTACATATTTTCAATTGTCTCATTTTGTAACATCCTTGTAATATTTTTATATAAACACTGCCTTAAACCTTATGGAGTATAATATTTAATGCTAGTTCGTTCTTCCTGTTCTAAAACGTACCCTAAGTCTTCTGAAGGGAATTACGCTACTGTTTTTGGGTTAGCTTCGGACCCGTTTAATCGAAGCTGGTGGCAGCAATACCGTGCACTGTGCCTTTGGGAGTCGTTGTAGCGACGGCGACATTGATAATTATTGTTCCTGCCTGAGCGGGAGTAGTTAAATCGCCTCGCTGCAGAGTGCCCAATAGCCAGTACATAGCAGGCAGTCTTTCTGGCGACTAATTATCCTAGGTGCAGTACCTTATCTGACCTGAGGGTAAAGGGGGCGCCAGAGAGCTGCAGGTTTCAAGTGGAACTGTAAGCGGGATATAAATAAATCCCTGCAGTTCGTGGTATATTGAAGAGCAGTGGGATACCTAAAATAAGCTCCTGCTGTAAACTAAGAGGTCAATAACCTTGTGTGTGTTTTTTTTCATCACGTTGTAGCAGTGGAGGGATAACTAAGATAAGCCCCCCTGCACATGTGATAGCCGTCTGTTGGCCTAAAGTCACCCCGATCCGTGACGTAGGGGTGACAGTCACGGTGTGAATCCGTGACATATTGGTGGCAGAGGTGAGGAATCGTGACAGTAGCGATCTACCTCTCACATCAGCCACCCTGCCTCCTCCATACAGAATAATAAGCTGTGTGAAGACACGGGGTTGGGGGGGGGGGTGTTGGGGTTGGCGTGCACCCAGGCTCGCTTGCCAAAACCACATGGACCAGGGGTTGTCCCTCCGAATGCTTGCTCTCCTTTTAACGTGGGCGTAACACTGTTCAGACAACAAAAGGTGAAGGTAACCCAGTGTGGCGCTACTTTATTGAACCACAAAACAGGCAGATAACACATAGTCCCAGCAAAATACCCAAGATGGTGCACATTACAATGTCTCACCCTTCCGATTATGGCAGATGTTACATCAGAGCTCCCAGGGTCGGCTACCCCACCTGTGGTACACACACAGAGAGGAGGTGACGACAAGCGTAGGAAAATGACAGTCTATTCAGGTAAAAGGTCACGTGACCGGAGGGTCACAACCTGGCTTTTCCGAACATCTCCATGCAGCCAGGCGACCCTCTAGTTTTTCAGGGATGTCTCTGCTCTCTGCTCCCTCTGGTATTTTGGGTCTGTCTCTCCTCTCCGCACTCTCTGGTAATTTGGGGCCATCTCTCCTCTCTGCACTCTCTGGTAATTTGGGGCCGTCTCTCCTCGCCGTGCTCTCTGGTAATTTGGGGCTTTTTCTCCTTGCCGCACTCTCTGGTATTTTGGGGCTGTCTCTCCTGACCGCGCTCTTTGATAACTCTGGGCCGTCTCTCCTCGCCACGCTCTTTGGTAATTTGGGGCCGTGTTTTCTCACCGTGCTGTCTGGTAATTAAAGGCTTTCTCTCCTCCATGCGCTCTCTGGTAATTTGGGGCCGTCTCTCCTCACCGTGCTCTCTGGTATTTCGGGGCTGTCTCTCCTCGCCGCGCTCTCTGGTATTTCGGGGCTTTCTCTCCTCGCCCCCTCCCTGGTATTTTGGGGCTGTCTCTCTTCGCCGCGCTCTCTGGTATTTCGGGGCCGTCTCTTCTCACCCACATACTATGTTTTAGGGTCGTGTCATGATCTCAATGGCAAGAGAACATAGCATAAGCATATATAGGAACTAGCTCTTGGAAGATGGGAACTGAGCTGACCATGAACTAAACCTAACGCACAACTAGCAGTGGCCGGGTAGCATGCCTACGTTGATTCTAGATGCCCAGCACCAGCCGGAGGACTAAATAAAGCTAGCAGAGGAAAATATTAGTCCTAGCTCACCTCTAGAGAAATACCCCGAAAGGAGACAGAGGCCCCCCACATGTATTGGCGGTGAGTTGAGATGAAATAACAAACGTAGTATGAAAATAGGTTTAGCAAATTTGAGGTCCACTTACTACATAGCAGAAGACAGAAAGGACACTTTCATGGTCAGCTGAAAACCCTATCAAAAACACCATCCAGAAATTACTTTAAAACTCTGGCATTAACTCATAACACCAGAGTGGCAATTCCTGTTCACAAGAGCTTTCCAGACACAGTAACGAAACTACAGCTGTGAACTGGAACAAAAATGCAAAAACAAACATGGACAAGAGTCCAACTTATCTAGTAGTTGTCTAGGAGCAGGAACAAGCACAGAGAGGCTTCTGATAACATTGCTGACCGGCAAGCAACTAACAGAGCAGCAAGGTTATATAGCGACTCCCACATCTTGATGGGAACAGGTGAACAGAGAAGATGAAGACACCAGTTCAATTCCACCAGTAGCCACCGGGGGAGCCCAGAATCCAAATTCACAACAGTACCCCCCCCTCAAGGAGGGGGCACCGAACCCTCACCAGAACCACCAGGGCGATCAGGATGGGCCCTATGAAAGGCACGAACCAGATCGGAGGCATGAACATCAGATGCATTCACCCAAGAATTATCCTCCTGGCCGTATCCCTTCCACTTGACCAGATACTGGAGTCTCCGTCTGGAAACACGAGAGTCTAAGATTTTCTCCACAACGTACTCCAACTCACCCTCAACCAACACCGGAGCAGGAGGCTCAACGGAAGGCACAACCGGTACCTCATACCTGCGCAATAATGACCGATGAAAAACGTTATGAATAGAAAAGGATGCAGGGAGGTCCAAACGGAAGGAAACAGGGTTAAGAATCTCCAATATCTTATACGGGCCGATAAACCGAGGCTTAAACTTAGGAGAAGAGACCCTCATAGGGACAAAACGAGAAGACAACCACACCAAATCCCCAACAGAAAGCCGAGGACCAACACGACGGTGGCGGTTGGCAAAAAGCTGAGTCTTCTCCTGGGACAACCTCAAATTGTCCACCACCTGCCCCCAGATCTGATGCAATCTCTCCACCACAGCATCCACTCCAGGACAATCCGAAGATTCCACCTGACCAGAGGAAAATCGAGGATGAAACCCCGAATTACAGAAAAACGGGGACACCAAAGTGGCAGAGCTGGCCCGATTATTGAGAGCGAACTCCGCCAATGGCAAAAAAGCAACCCAATCATCCTGGTCAGCAGACACAAAACACCTCAGATATGTCTCCAGGGTCTGATTAATCCGCTCGGTCTGGCCATTCGTCTGAGGATGGAAAGCGGACGAAAAAGATAAATCTATGCCCATCCTAGCACAGAATGCCCGCCAAAATCTAGACACGAATTGGGTCCCTCTGTCAGAAACGATATTCTCAGGAATACCATGCAAACGAACAACATTTTGAAAAAACAGAGGAACCAACTCGGAAGAAGAAGGTAACTTGGGCAGAGGAACCAAATGGACCATCTTAGAAAAACGGTCACACACCACCCAGATGACAGACATCTTCTGAGAAACAGGCAGATCTGAAATAAAATCCATCGAGATGTGCGTCCAAGGCCTCTTAGGAATAGGCAAGGGCAACAATAATCCACTAGCCCGAGAACAACAAGGCTTGGCCCGAGCACAAACGTCACAAGACTGCACAAAGCCTCGCACATCTCGTGACAGGGAAGGCCACCAGAAGGACCTTGCCACCAAATCCCTGGTACCAAAAATGCCAGGATGACCTGCCAACGCAGAAGAATGAACCTCAGAGATGACTCTACTGGTCCAATCATCAGGAACAAACAGTTTATCAGGTGGGCAACGATCAGGTCTATCCGCCTGAAACTCCTGCAAGGCCCGCCGCAGGTCTGGAGAAACGGCTGACAATACCACTCCATCCTTAAGGATACCTGTGGGCTCAGAGTTACCAGGCGAGTCAGGCTCAAAACTCCTAGAAAGGGCATCCGCCTTAACATTCTTAGAACCCGGTAGGTATGACACCACAAAATTAAACCGAGAGAAAAATAATGACCAGCGCGCCTGTCTAGGATTCAGGCGCCTGGCGGTCTCAAGATAAATCAAATTTTTGTGGTCAGTCAATACCACCACCTGATGTCTGGCCCCCTCAAGCCAATGGCGCCACTCCTCAAAAGCCCACTTCATGGCCAAAAGCTCCCGATTCCCAACATCATAATTCCGCTCAGCGGGCGAAAATTTACGGGAAAAGAAGGCACAAGGCCTCATCACGGAGCAGTCAGAACTTTTCTGCGACAACACTGCCCCAGCTCCGATCTCAGAAGCGTCGACCTCAACCTGAAAAGGTAGAGCAACATCAGGCTGACGCAACACAGGGGCAGAGGAAAAACGGCGCTTAAGCTCCCGAAAGGCCTCCACAGCATCAGGGGACCAATCAGCAACATCAGCACCCTTCTTAGTCAAATCGGTCAATGGCTTAGCAATATCCGAAAAACCAGCAATAAATCGACGATAAAAGTTAGCAAAGCCCAAAAATTTCTGAAGACTCTTAAGAGAAGAGGGCTGCGTCCAATCACAAATAGCTTGAACCTTGACAGGATCCATTTCAATGGAAGAGGGGGAAAAAATATATCCCAAAAAGGAAATCCTCTGTACCCCAAAAACACACTTAGAACCCTTCACACACAAAGAATTAGACCGCAAAACCTGAAAAACCCTCCTGACTTGCTGGACATGAGAGTCCCAGTCATCCGAAAAAATCAGAATATCATCCAGATACACAATCATAAATTTATCCAAATAATCGCGAAAAATATCATGCATAAAGGACTGGAAAACTGACGGAGCATTAGAAAGACCAAAAGGCATCACTAAATACTCAAAGTGGCCCTCGGGCGTATTAAATGCGGTTTTCCACTCATCCCCCTGCCTGATTCGCACCAAATTATACGCCCCACGAAGGTCAATCTTAGAGAACCACTTGGCCCCCTTTATGCGAGCAAACAAATCAGTCAGCAACGGCAATGGGTATTGATATTTAACAGTGATTTTATTCAAAAGCCGATAATCAATACATGGTCTCAAAGAGCCGTCTTTTTTTGACACAAAGAAAAAACCGGCTCCTAAGGGAGATGACGATGGACGAATATGTCCCTTTTCCAAGGACTCCTTTATATATTCACGCATAGCAGCATGTTCAGGCACAGACAGATTAAATAAACGACCCTTTGGGTATTTACTACCCGGGATTAAATCTATGGCACAATCGCACTCTCGGTGCGGAGGTAACGAACCAAGCTTGGATTCTTCAAAGACGTCACGATAGTCAGACAGGAACTCAGGAATTTCAGAGGGAATGGATGATGAAATGGAAACCACAGGTACATCCCCATGAGCCCCCTTACATCCCCAGCTCAACACAGACATAGCTCTCCAGTCGAGGACTGGGTTGTGAGATTGCAGCCAAGGCAATCCTAGCACCAAATCATCATGTAGATTATACAGCAACAGAAAGCGAATAATCTCCTGGTGACCCGGATTAATACGCATAGTTACTTGTGTCCAGTATTGTGGTTTATTATTAGCCAATGGGGTGGAGTCAATCCCCTTCAGAGGAATAGGAGTCTCCAAAGGCTCTAAATCATACCCACAGCGTTTGGCAAAGGACCAATCCATAAGACTCAAAGCGGCGCCAGAGTCGACATAGGCGTCCGTGGTAATAGATGACAAAGAACAAATCAGGGTCACAGATAGAATAAACTTAGACTGTAAAGTGCTAATTGAAACAGACTTGTCAGGCTTCTTAGTACGCTTAGAGCATGCTGATATAACATGAGTTGAATCACCACAATAGAAGCACAACCCATTTTTCCGTCTAAAATTCTGCCGCTCGCTTCGGGACAGAATTCTATCACACTGCATACTCTCTGGCGACTTCTCAGTGGACACCGCCAGATGGTGCACTGGTTTGCGCTCCCGCAAACGCCTATCGATCTGAATAGCCATTGTCATGGACTCATTCAGACCCGCAGGCACAGGGAACCCCACCATAACATCCTTAATGGCATCAGAGAGACCCTCTCTGAAAGTCGCCGCCAGGGCGCACTCATTCCACTGAGTAAGCACAGACCATTTACGGAATCTTTGGCAGTAAATTTCCGCTTCATCTTGCCCCTGAGATAGGGACATCAAAGTTTTTTCTGCCTGAAGCTCCAAATGAGGTTCGTCATAAAGCAACCCCAAGGCCAGAAAAAACGCATCCACATTGAGCAACGCAGGATCCCCTGGTGTCAATGAAAAAGCCCAGTCTTGAGGGTCGCCCCGGAGCAAGGAAATCACAATCCTGACCTGCTGTGCAGGGTCTCCGGCAGAGCGAGATTTCAGGGACAAAAATAATTTGCAATTATTTCGAAAATTCTGAAACCCGGATCTATTCCCCGAGAAAAATTCCGGCAAAGGAATTCTCGGCTCAGATACAGGTGCATGACAAACAAAATCTTGCAAATTTTGTACCTTCGTGGCGAGATTATTCAAACCTGCAGTTACACGCTGAAGATCCATTACAAACAGGTGGACACAGAGCCATTCAAGGGTTAAGAGGAGGTAAGAAGCAGCTAGACAGCAATTAAGGGCTAGGCAGCAAAACTCTGAGGGGAAAAAAAAAAAAAAAATTTCCCTTCAACACTTCTTTTTCTCCTGCTTCAGCCCAAACAATTAACACTTTGATGGCCGGTCAAACTGTCATGATCTCAATGGCAAGAGAACATAGCATAAGCATATATAGGAACTAGCTCTTGGAAGATGGGAACTGAGCTGACCATGAACTAAACCTAACGCACAACTAGCAGTGGCCGGGTAGCATGCCTACGTTGATTCTAGATGCCCAGCACCAGCCGGAGGACTAAATAAAGCTAGCAGAGGAAAATATTAGTCCTAGCTCACCTCTAGAGAAATACCCCGAAAGGAGACAGAGGCCCCCCACATGTATTGGCGGTGAGTTGAGATGAAATAACAAACGTAGTATGAAAATAGGTTTAGCAAATTTGAGGTCCACTTACTACATAGCAGAAGACAGAAAGGACACTTTCATGGTCAGCTGAAAACCCTATCAAAAACACCATCCAGAAATTACTTTAAAACTCTGGCATTAACTCATAACACCAGAGTGGCAATTCCTGTTCACAAGAGCTTTCCAGACACAGTAACGAAACTACAGCTGTGAACTGGAACAAAAATGCAAAAACAAACATGGACAAGAGTCCAACTTATCTAGTAGTTGTCTAGGAGCAGGAACAAGCACAGAGAGGCTTCTGATAACATTGCTGACCGGCAAGCAACTAACAGAGCAGCAAGGTTATATAGCGACTCCCACATCTTGATGGGAACAGGTGAACAGAGAAGATGAAGACACCAGTTCAATTCCACCAGTAGCCACCGGGGGAGCCCAGAATCCAAATTCACAACAGGGTCGATGCTCAGGTGCTCTCCCCGCTCTCTGGTATTTCAGGCATTCTCTCCTCATCACGTGCTCTGGTATTTCAGGGCTTTCTCTCCTCACCACACTCTCTGGTATTTCTTTGCTTTCTCTCCTCTTTGGTATTTCTTGTCTTTTTCTCCTCGCCACGCTCTCTGGTATTTCAGGCATTCTCTCCTCACCACGTGCTCTGGTATTTCGGGGCTTTCTCTCCTCACCACGCTCTCTGGTATTTCAGGGCTTTCTCTCCTCGCCGCACTGTCTGGTATTTCGGGGCTTTCTGGTCAAGAAGTAAGGGAACATTTGACACCTCCTAGCTCTTTGGAAGAGAGTTGTCAATTACAGCCTGACACTATCTATCTGTGAGAACTTTTACACAGGGAATCTCAGAGCAACTAATATATTCATTGGGGGAGCGGCCGCGGTCCAATCAAAAACAAGCAACTATGATATTAACCCAAGGGGCTGGTCTGAACTCCAGAGTAAATCTATAAATTAGGCCTGTATACATAGAATCGTGTTCACATAATGGTGGCAGCTGAGCTGATGTGATCCAATCTATATTCATCCTACCCTCAGGGAGCAGAAGCAGACTACAAGTTAGCTATTTCTGTAAGTTTTTTTCCTGTTAATTTATACTGTTTTGCATACCTGTATGTCTTTTTATTACCATATTTTTATATATTTTTCTTTACTGTAAGCACTGTACTTTTTGTATTAAAGCATAAAACTTTAACAGTTGAACCTTGTATGTTCTAAAGAATCGATAGCCTAAGGTGTGTGAGCCTTATGATTGGTAGACAGTATTAATAATTTCTGGGACTCATCGCCCGTGTGTTTGGTGAGTGGTGGTAGCGTGTATGAGCGGGGTGTGTGGCCTGGGTCGGTGTGTGATTTATGCTCCCATCACAGCATAGGACAGAGGTTGAATGCTGGACTGAGAGTGGGGAGATAGATTAACCCTTGCAGGCACAACCCCAAGTCAAGTGCTGAGAGCGGATACGTGACGAATTAGTGGCATCACGGAGAGGGATCCGTGACAGGGGCTTTCTATAGTCGCCACGCTCTCTGGTAATTCAAGGCTTTCTCTCCTCGCTGCGCTCTCTGGTATTTCAGTGCTTTCTTTCCTCTTCACGCTCTCTGGTATTTCGAGGCATTCTCTCCTTGCCGCGCTGTCTGGTATTTTGGGGCTTTCTCTAGTTACCGCACTCTCTGATAATTCAAGGCTTTCTCTCCTCGCCGCCCTCTCTGGTAATTTAGGTCTTTCTCTAGTCGCAGCGCTCTCTGGTAATTCAAGGATTTCTTTCGGGTCTTTCTCTCCTTGCCGTGCTCTCTGATATTTTGGGGCTTTCGCTCCTCACCGCACTCTCTGGTATTTCAGGGCTTTCTCACCTCGCTGCACTCTCTGGTATTTCGGGGCTTTCTCTCCTCACCACGCTCTCTGGTATTTTGAGGTTTTCTCTCTGCGCACTCTGGTATTTTGAGGCTTTTTGTCCTCACTGTGCTCTCTGGTATTTCGGGGCTTTCTCTCCTCGCTGCGCTCTCTGGTATTTCGGAACTGTCTCTACTCACCGCGCTCTCTGGTACTTCGGGGCCATCTCTTCTCACCCACATACTATGTTTTAGGGTCGGTGCTCAGGTGTTCTCTCCGCTCTCTGGTATTTCTTTGCTTTCTCTCCTCTCTGCGCTCTCTGGTATTTCTTGTCTTTCTCTCCTAGCAGCGCTCTCTGGTATTTCAGTCAGTCTCTCCTCACCACGCTATCTGGTATTTCTGGGCTTTCTCTCTTCACCACGCTGTCTGGTATTTTGGGGCTTTCTTTAGTTACCGCACTCTCTGGTAATTCAAGGCTTTCTCTCCTCGCTGCCCTCTCTGGTAATTTAGGTCTTTCTCTAGTCGCCGCGCTCTCTGGTAATTCAAGGATTTTTTTCGGGTCTTTTTCTCTTTGCCGTGCTCTCTGATATTTTTGGGGCTTTCTCTTCTCACCACGCTCTCTGGTATTTTGGGGCTTTCTCGCCGCACTCTCTAATATTTTGGGGCTTTCGCTCCTCACCGCGCTCTCTGGTATTTCAGGGCTTTCTCTTCTCGCTGCACTCTCTGGTATTTCGGGGCTTTCTCTCCTCACCACGCTCTCTGGTATTTTGAGGCTTTCTCGCTGCGCACTCTGGTATTTTGGGGCTTTCTCTCATCACTGCGCTCGCTGGTATTTCTGGGCTGTCTCTACTCGCCGCGCTCTCTGGTACTTTGGGCCGTCTCTTCTCACCCACATACTATGTTTTAGGGTCGGTGCTCAGGTGCTCTCTCCGCTCTCTGGTATTTCTTTGCTTTCTCTTCTCTCTGCGCTCTATGGTATTTCTTGTCTTTCTCTCCTCGCAGCGCTCTCTGGTATTTCAGGCATTCTCTCCTCACCACGCTATCTAGTATTTCTGGGCTTTCTCTCCTCACAACGCTCTCTGGTATTTCAGGGCCATCTCTTCTCACCTGCATGCTATGTTTTTGGGTCGGTGCTCATGTTCTCTCTCCTGCAGGTTGTGCTGTATCGCTCCAGTCTTGGCCGCTAAGGTGATTCCTGGGGTGGAGGTGACCGTGGGACAAGAAGAAGAACAAGGAGGGAAATGGCCATACGCTGGGACTGCCAAAGCCATCGCGGCCCTGGGCGGAAAGCACTGCGCCAAGGAGGTGCACATATCCTTCACCTCAAGGCTGGACCACAGACCCATTCTTCTCATCATGTGACCCATGTCTATAACGCAAGGGCCGCAGAGGTCTCCTCCCTCCTCTGTGTATATAACGTGAGGGGCTCAGAGATCCCCTCCCTCCTCTGTGTATATAACGTGAGGTGCGCAGAGATCCCCTCCCTCCTCTATGTATATAACGTGAGGGGGACAGAGATCTCCTCCCTCCTCTATGTGTATATAATGTGAGGGGTGCAGAGATCCCCTCCCTCCTCTATGTTTATAACATGAGGGGAGCAGAGATCCTTTCCCTCCTCTATGTGTATAACATGAGTGGCGCAGAGATCTCCTCCCTCCTCTGTGTATATAACGTGAGGGGCTCAGAGATCCCCTCCCTCCTCTGTGTATATAACGTGAGGTGCGCAGACGTCCCCTCCCTCCTCTATGTATATAACGTGAGGGGGACAGAGATCCCCTCCCTCCTCTATGTATATAACGTGAGGGGCGCAGAGATCCCCTCCCTCCTCTATGTGTATATAATGTGAGGGGTGCAGAGATCTCCTCCCTCCTCTATGTATATAACATGAGGGGTGCAGAGATCTCCTCCCTCCTCTGTGTATATAACATGAGGGGTGCAGAGATCTCCTCCCTCCTCTATGTTTATAACATGAGGGGTGCAGAGATCCCCTCCCTCCTCTATGTTTATAACATGAGGGGTGCAGAGATCCCCTCCCTCCTCTGTGTATAACATGAGTGGCGCAGAGATCTCCTCCCTCCTCTGTGTATATAACGTGAGGGGCTCAGAGATCCCCTCCCTCCTCTGTGTATATAACGTGAGGTGCGCAGACGTCCCCTCCCTCCTCTATGTATATAACGTGAGGGGGACAGAGATCCCCTCCCTCCTCTATGTATATAACGTGAGGGGCGCAGAGATCCCCTCCCTCCTCTATGTGTATATAATGTGAGGGGTGCAGAGATCCCCTCCCTCCTCTATGTTTATAACATGAGGGGTGCAGAGATCTCCTCCCTCCTCTATGTATATAATGTGAGGGGAGCAGAGATCTCCTCCCTCCTCTGTGTATATAACATGAGGGGTGCAGAGATCCCCTCCCTCCTCTGTGTATATAACATGAGGGGTGCAGAGATCTCCTCCCTCCTCTATGTATATAACATGAGGGGTGCAGAGATCTCCTCCCTCCTCTGTGTATATAACATGAGGGGCGCAGAGATCTCCTCCCTCCTCTGTGTATATAACATGAGGGGCGCAGAGATCTCCTCCCTCCTCTGTGTATATAATGTGAGGGGAGCAGAGATCCTTTCCCTCCTCTATGTGTATAACATGAGTGGCGCAGAGATCTCCTCCCTCCTCTGCGTATATAATGTGAGGGGCGCAGAGATCTCCTCCATCCTATATGTATATAACATGAGGGGTGCAGAGATCTCCTCCCTCCTCTGTGTATATAATGTGAGGGGCGCAGAGATCTCCTCCCTCTTCTCTATATTGTGTCTTCCTCAGTGTTTGTACCTTAACCGCTTTCATCCACGAGGTTCATGTGGACAGGACCAGCAGAGTTGTCAGCACCCCGGCCTTTATGGGCCACCACGCCCCGCTGCATACAATATTTGATGGAATTGGATCCATGGTTACAGCAGTGATCAAACTAACCGGAAAGTAATCTAGCCCTCTTCTTACTGACAACCACAGACCCCTGATCTCCAGGGCTCCACCATGATGACAATGTCCACACAGCAATAAAGTCTCCTCGACAAACCTGTCTGCTGTGCTCTGTTCACAACCGCACCACTGCACATGGGGGCTGCACATGGTCATATGAGGTAGGGAAGGAGGGCACTGCATGTTGTCCCTTAGTAGGGACAGTTAGATCGGCCGAGGGGCAGAGGCCACCCTGAACAGTGAAAAGGGGAGAGGGGGCAGAGGCCATGGTGCACAGTGAAAAGGGGAGAGGGGGCAGAGGCCATGGCGTACAGTGAAAAGGGGAGAGGGGGCAGAGGCCACGGTGTACAGTGAAAAGGGGAGAGGGGGCAGAGGCCATGGTGCACAGTGAAAAGGGGAGAGGGGGCAGAGGCCATGGTGTACAGTGAAAAGGGGAGAGGGGGCAGAGGCCATGGCGTACAGTGAAAAGGGGAGAGGGGGCAGAGGCCATGGTGTACAGTGAAAAGGGGAGAGGGGGCAGAGGCCACGGTGTACAGTGAAAAGGGGAGAGGGGGCAGAGGCCATGGTGCACAGTGAAAAGGGGAGAGGGGGCAGAGGCCACGGTGTACAGTGAAAAGGGGAGAGGGGGCAGAGGCCATGGTGCACAGTGAAAAGGGGAGAGGGGGCAGAGGCCATGGTGCACAGTGAAAAGGGGAGAGGGGGCAGAGGCCATGGTGTACAGTGAAAAGGGGAGAGGGGGCAGAGGCCATGGTGTACAGTGAAAAGGGGAGAGGGGGCAGAGGCCATGGTGCACAGTGAAAAGGGGAGAGGGGGCAGAGGCCATGGTATACAGTGAAAAGGGGAGAGGGGGCAGAGGCCATGGTATACAGTGAAAAGGGGAGAGGGGGCAGAGGCCATGGTGCACAGTGAAAAGGGGAGAGGGGGCAGAGGCCATGGTGCACAGTGAAAAGGGGAGAGGGGGCAGAGGCCATGGCGTACAGTGAAAAGGGGAGAGGGGGCAGAGGCCATGGCGTACAGTGAAAAGGGGAGAGGGGGCAGAGGCCATGGCATACAGTGAAAAGGGGAGAGGGGGCAGAGGTCATGGTGCACAGTGAAAAGGGGAGAGGGGGCAGAGGCCATGGCGCACAGTGAAAAGGGGAGAGGGAGCAGAGGCCATGGCGTACAGTGAAAAGGGGAGAGGGGGCAGAGGCCATGGCGTACAGTGAAAAGGGGAGAGGGAGCAGAGGCCATGGTGCACAGTGAAAAGGGGAGAGGGGGCAGAGGCCATGGCGTACAGTGAAAAGGAGAGAGGGGGCAGAGGCCATGGCGTACAGTGAAAAGGGGAGAGGGGGCAGAGGCCATGGCGTACAGTGAAAAGGGGAGAGGGGGCAGAGGTCATGGTGCACAGTGAAAAGGGGAGAGGGGGCAGAGGTCATGGCGCACAGTGAAAAGGGGAGAGGGGGCAGAGGCCATGGCGTACAGTGAAAAGGAGAGAGGGGGCAGAGGCCATGGTGTACAGTGAAAAGGAGAGAGGGGGCAGAGGCCATGGCGTACAGTGAAAAGGGGAGAGGGGGCAGAGGCCATGGTGTACAGTGAAAAGGGGAGAGGGGGCAGAGGCCATGGCGTACAGTGAAAAGGAGAGAGGGGGCAGAGGCCATGGCGTACAGTGAAAAGGGGAGAGGGGGCAGAGGCCATGGCGCACAGTGAAAAGGGGAGAGGAGGTGGAGGCCATGGTGTACAGTGAAAAGGAGAAAGGGAGCAGAAGCCATGGCGTACAGTGAAAAGGGGAGAGGGGGCAGAGGCCATGGCGTACAGTGAAAAGGGGAGAGGGGGCAGAGGCCATGGCGTACAGTGAAAAGGGGAGAGGGGGCAGAGGCCATGGTGTACAGTGAAAAGGAGAAAGGGAGCAGAAGCCATGGCGTACAGTGAAAAGGGGAGAGGGGGCAGAGGCCATGGTGTACAGTGAAAAGGGGAGAGGGGGCAGAGGCCATGGCGTACAGTGAAAAGGGGAGAGGGGGCAGAGGCCATGGCGTACAGTGAAAAGGGGAGAGGGGGCAGAGGCCATGGCGTACAGTGAAAAGGGGAGAGGGGGCAGAGGCCATGGTGCACAGTGAAAAGGGGAGAGGAGGTGGAGGCCATGGTGTACAGTGAAAAGGAGAAAGGGAGCAGAAGCCATGGTGTATAGGGTTGAGCGAAACGGATCAAACAAATTCAAAAATCACCGACTTTTGGCAAAGTCGGGTTTCATGAAACCCGACCCGATCCTAGTGTGGGATCGGCCATGCTGTTGGCGATCTTTGCACCAAAGTCGCGTTTCCTATGACGCGTTCAGCGCCATTTCTCAGCCAATGAAGGTGGACGCAGAGTGTGGGCAGCGTGATGACATAGGTCCTGGTCCCCACCATCTTAGAGAAGGGCATGGCAGTGATTGGCTTGCTTTCTGCGGCGTCACAGGGGCTATAAAGGGGCGTTCCCGCTGACCGCCATCTTACTGCTGCTGATCTGAGCGTAGGGAGAGGTTGCTGCCGCTTCACCAGAAGAAGGGATATAGTTAGGGAGGGAAGATTAACCCCCAAACCGCTTGTGCTGTAGCGATTTCCACTGTCCAGCACCACCTTTTCTTTGCAGGGACAGTGGAGGCTATATCTTTGTGCATCAGCTCTGTAGCTTATTAGGCTGCATTATAAGGCTCCCTGATCGCTGCATTGCTGTGTGTACACCGCTGTGCAAACCAACTGCTTTTATAAAAGCAAAAATCCTGATGCTCATTTCTGCACAGTTATCTTGTTTATTTGTCCACACTTTTGTGTGCAGCAGTCCTTTTTATTGCTGCCATACTTGTCCTGAGATCATTGCAGGGAGATTGAAATTGTACTACAGCCCTTGGATTTTTTCATATATCTTCCAGCCACTTGCTGCCACTTACATTGTGCTGTGTTATACACTGGAATCATATGGAAATCCTCATTGTTAAAACCACTTTTCATTAATTAAAAGCAAGGCACCCAACCCCACCTATAGTGACAAATAAAACACAAAACCAACCAAAACTAGATAAAACTCATGGGGAAATGCTATATCGCCCTAGCTGAGGCACCTATATATGCCCCTACCTGGCTGCGGAGGTAGACGCCCTAGGGGGGAACGTTATGGCGCCCCCGCTCCACGATGACTAACCCTATGGGCCCTGATATGCCCTACAGCCACTAGTGAGAGCCTCTACCCACACACTAGAGGATCCTCTACCACTATACAATAGACTACTAAGCTAGGGAAGACCTAGATCCCCAAAAGAGATAAACTGTGACTGAACACATATGGCGATATGAATGATGCATAGGCTGGGTAATCATTCCTTCACAGTGGACCGAATACTAACTACAAAAAGTGGCTAGTGTCCATCTAAGATCATTATAATATCCTTATATGGGCTAACACACCAATCATGTGTTCCCCTATCACAATCCGGTCCACGTGTACAGCCTCAGCAGCATTGGTAGCTTCCCATATACAGATGCAAATTGAAGCCATAGATACTCATCTGTGCCACTGTGCTGTGCCAATCGCCCTCTATAGTGCACGCCTCAACGCATTTCGCCTGTGTAGGCTCCTCAGGAGGCCAGATGATGACGTGATGTCTTGTGTCACACACGATAGTGGATTCCATATAAGGAATGGAGCCTATTTGGCTATAATAATCTTAGATGGACACTAGCCACTTTTTGTAGTTAGTATTCGGTCCACTGTGAAGGAATGATTATCCAGCCTATGCATCATTCATATCGCCATATGTAGTTGTAGCGCCCCCACTGTCGCAGGGCCGAGGGGTACCCGGTACCGGGCCTCGGAGTCTCTGTTCTGGGGTTGTCACGGTGGCTGGACCCGGTCCGTGGCCCTGCTGAGGGGCGTACAATGAAGGTGGAGGGAATGGTGATGATGTTGTGGTGGTGCGGTGCAGGTCGCAGTAAATAACGAGGACACCAGGTTGCAGTCTCTTTACCTCTTTACTGAAGGCTTCGAGATAGCCAATCCAGTGCACTGTTAACAGGGCTGTCTGAGACCGGCCGGTCCAAAGGCACATTAGGAGTTCCCCTTGACAGGTGAGAATCAGCGTCTACCTTCTAGCGCCTGTGTGTTGTAGTCCTTCCCTGCTGAGCACCCCGGGATAGTCCTCACAACTGTTTCTGTCTGCCTCTGATGTTCGTTCTCTCCGTCCCCCAGGTGATATGGCAGGACGCACCCGTATGACGGGGTAGGCCTGGAGTTCTTCCGGGACCCTAGAGTCGCCCCTCTCCCACAGCTGCCTCCGTTGTCTGCTTAGGTGATATCTGTGAGACAGCCAACCTATAATTGGCTGTCCTGCCGTGGTTTGGAGTAATGCTTAAAGTCTCTTACTTTCTCGGCGTTCCAGCCACCGGCTACGCGCCTCAGATGGATGTTGCATCGATCTTACAGCATGACTCCTTCTGGTCCTATTGCCTCTTTGCTGTATTCCCGTTGCTCACTTGTTGTGTTGTTCTCTTAGGAGTCTGCCAGGATCCCATCCCTGACAGGTCCTCTCTCTAGCACTTCCCAGTTACTTCTCTCTGTCTTGCTGTCCAACCCCCAGTTTTACCAGAGTGTGAGGAGTGGCCTATTAGATAGAACCACCCCCCCCTGGTGGCCGGAGTGTGAAGTGTAGTGTGTGACACCTGGTCAGGTGAACTCCCTTAGTGTAATCAGACGCAACATCACTCCCCTTAGCGGCAGAGCGACGTTACTGCAACGACCAGGACTCTGGGGCGCTGCACTCCCCCCCGGTTAAATCCAGTACTCCCGGACTGGGAAAAGAAGAACAACAATACATGTTAACAGAAAACACACAACATTTTGAAATATTGTAAACAATTAAACATAACAGTGCTTCCCTCTATGGGAGGTGAGGACTCTTGAACGTTGCGAAAGTTAGGTCATGCACAGTTTATGACTCTCAGTTCAGTGGTTGAAACCGCGGGGACCCCGGGTAAACAAAGGGGTCCCCTTTTAGAAGTTTTTGGAGTAATTCACTGTCCATTACTCCTTTGTCCATTTTAAAACATGCAACAAAAGATATGCACACAAACAATTGTTGACTAAATAGCAGCCCTCACTAATACCTCCAAGTTTTGTAGCGGAGGGGAGTTTGATTCTGAGTGCTGCGCGTAGACCTTCGCAGCGCAGGGGTTGCTACTGGCCTAACAGGGCCCACTATGCTTGCTACTGCTGGTGTAGTGCACTGCCTTCTAGCTACACTTCTAGTGAGTCTGGGTAGCACTGGCAAGCTAGGGCTCTCAGGTCTGCTGCTAGCAACAGTTGGTACGGCAGGCTCGCCAATAGCAGAGTTAGGATTTGCCAGTTCAACGGTCGGCACGGCATCTTCAGGTAGGGCTTGTTGAGGTTGCGGGGCCGGATGATCTGGCACCACCATTGGTTCTGGTGGGTTCGGCTGTTGGAACGTTAGAACAGGTACCACGATGGCCTGATTTATCTGAGTCCAGGACTGGGGAAAATCACCAAGGACAGTGTGGATCATCTTCTCCTTTTCTACAGGTGGGGAGGTTCCTGGATCCATTTCCCTCGCTCTCAGCTTATCAAGGCAGGCTTTAAGGTGGTCCCTGGATATCACCGTCGAGGTCTCCCCTCCATCCTTGCTGATGAGGCAAACCTTCGTGTTGTCGAAATCGGATGGCAGGTATACGGTTCCGCTTCCCATTGGTCGTCGAGTTTGTGTAGCCTCCTCTTTCGTTTGAGTACGTGCTCACCAGGTGGCAAGGGAATTGCAGGGGCATGCTGGTTGTAGTCCCTTTCCTGTTTTTGCCTGGCCTGAGCAAGGCTTCTTTCCACGCACTCCTGTACCTTGCGGTACCTTTGCCGCCTCTCGGTATCCCAATCGGCATCCGGCGAGATATCCTCGGGGGTTAGGACCCCCATGTCCAGATCCACGGGTAACTTGCTAGACCTTCCTCGCAACAGGTACGCTGGAGTGCAGTTGGTGGAATTTACTGGGATGTGATTATATATATCCACCAAGTCAGGCAACTTCGTTGGCCACAGGCTCCGTTCCTCTACGGGCAAGGTCTTTAGTAAGTCGATCACCACCTGGTTCATCTTTTCGCACATCCCATTGGTTTGGGGATGGTACGGTGTGGTTCTGATCTTCTTACACCCGTACAATTGGCAGAACTCTTGGAACACTTCCGCTTCGAATGCTGGTCCCTGATCGGTCAGTACCTTCTCCGGGTAGCCATGGGGCCTACAAAAGTACTGCTGGAAAGCCTTGGCGGCCGTCCTGGCCGTTAGGTCCTTGACAGGCACAACCACCAAAAATCTGGAGTAGTGATCCACGATGGTAAGAGCGTAGACATAGCCTGACCGGCTAGGTGTCAGCTTCACATGATCCAGCGCGACCAGTTCGAGCGGCCGCTTGGTGATAATAGGCTGCAAGGGAGCCCGTTGGCTGCCACGGTCCCTCCTGCGTAGGCTACATGGACCGCACTCTCGACACCACTTCTCAATGGCTCTCTTCATGCCAATCCAATAGAACCTCCCTCGGAGTAGCCTCTCCAGCTTCTTCCATCCGAAGTGTCTGGCTCCATCCTGGTAGGCTCCCAGAACCATGGGCGCATCTTGCCTTAGCTCTACTATCTGCCATACCAATTCGTGAGTACGTGGGTCGATGCTTGTCCGGCACAGCTTGCCATCATGGATAAACAGTTTACTTCTCCCCTTCCACAGCTGTTGGGTCTCCTGTGGATCATCTGGGCCGGGATGCAACCCTGCCTGCGTCAAGAGCTCTTTCACCCGACGGACCGTGGGGTCACCATCCTGGGTCTCCGCCCATCCATGGTGGGGCAGGGGATTCAGCATAGCATCCGGTTGGTTCTTGTGCCTGTTCTTCACATAATGGGAGTTCTGAGTGGCTTTGGGGCGATGGAATGCAGGCAGCTCCACCTCTTCAAGTGCCTCCGGGTCTTCTCCCGTTTCTGGCAAATTGGGCATTCGGGACAGGGCATCGGCATTTGCATTCTTGCGTCCTGCCCGGTACTTGATGGTGAAGTCGTAGTTGGACAGTCGGGCCATCCACCGCTGTTCCAAGGACCCGAGTTTGGCGGTATCCAGATGCGTTAGCGGATTGTTATCCGTGAAGACGGTGAATTTCGCTGAGGCCAGGTAGTGTTTGAACCTCTCTGTCACTGCCCAGACGATGGCAAGGAATTCCAGCTTAAAGGAACTGTAGTTGTCAGGGTTCCTTTCCGTGGGACGAAGCTTCCTGCTGGCGTAAGCGATTACCCTCTCCTGGCCTTTCTGGACCTAGGACAGTACGGCCCCCAATCCTACATTGCTGGCATCCGTGTACAGCACGAACAGTTGGTCGTATTCGTGGTAGGCCAGTACCTCTTCCCCCGTCAGTGCCGACTTTAAGCAAGTGAAGGATCCCTCCAGCCCCTCGTTCCAATCAAATGGGGTGTTCCTCCCCTTGGTCTTCTTCGATTGGCCCACCAACAGGTCTTGCAAGGGCGCGGCCTTCTTGGTGAAGTCCTTAATGAACCTCCGGTAATAGCCTACCAGCCCGAGGAACTGCCGGACTTCGTGGAGGTTGCTGGGCTTTGGCCAGTCCTGGATCACCGTGACCTTGTCGGGGTCTGGGGCCACTCCTTCGGCGCTCACCACATGGCCCAGGTACTGCACTTTAGGTTTCAGCAGATGACATTTGGACGGTTTCACCTTTAAGCCAAAGTTGGACAGGGCTTCAAACACCTCAGCCAGGTGCTTCAGATGGTCTTCGTAGGTCTTAGAGAAGACAATGACATCATCCAAATACAGCAGTACGGTTTCAAAGTTCTTGTGCCCCAGGCAGCACTCCATCATCCTCTGGAACGTCTCTGGGGCATTGCACAATCCGAAGGGCATGTAGTTAAATTCGCAGAGACCCATCGGTGTCGTGAAGGCCGTCTTCTCCTTGTCCGCCTCCGCCACGGGAACCTGCCAGTACCCACTGGTGAGATCTAAGGTAGAGAAGTAGTTAGCAGATTTTAAGGCAGCCAGAGACTCCTCTATCCTGGGCAGTGGGTATGCGTCCTTATGTGTAATGCGATTCAACTGCCTGTAATCAACACACATCCTCATTGTACCATCCTTCTTTTTAACAAGGACTAATGGAGCTGCCCAGGGGCTACAACTGTCTCTTACCACCCCAGCCTCCTTCATTTCTCGCAACATGTCCTTGGCACACTGGTAATGAGCTGGGGGTACAGGGCGATATCTCTCTTTTATGGGTCGGTGATCTCCCGTGGGGATGTGATGTTGGATCCCTTTCACCTGTCCAAAATCTAAGGGGTGTTTGCTGAATACCTGCTCGTACTCGTGAACCACCCTGTAGGCCCCCTGTTTCTGATGGGATGGGGTAGAGTCAGTGCCCACATGCAATTCCCGACACCAATCTTTCGAGTGCCCTGCAGAACCGTTGTCCTCCGCCACATTTGACGGGACCAAGGGTTCAGGTGTCTATATCACACTATTATTGACAGTGAACAGTTTGGCGAGCATGGCATACTTGGTGAGGTGGACCTCTTCCTCCCCACAATTGAGGACACGTACGGGCACCCTCCCCTGGAGGACGTCGACCATCCCCCGTGCTGTCAGAATAGTAGGCCTATTGTCTGAATATACGGGTTCTACCAAGGCCTGGTAGTCCTTGCCCCTGAGGCCTATGGCTGCCCGACACCATATTAACATCTCACTCCTGGGGGGTATCGCAATGGGGTTTGAATCACTCACAGTGACACGGCCAATCTCACCACCAGTCAGTTCTACCTGCTGTCTCTGCATCAGAGCTCTGATTTCTTTTTGCAGGGCGCGTTGTTCACTGTGGCCAGCGGTTTGTGCTACCTGTTGTAACAAGACAATAACTTCTGCAAGACAATTTTCTATAACATTAGTACCGATAGTCATCATGGGATTACATTCTCGGCGGTCAATATCAACAGTTACAATCCCTTGGGCTTCCAATTCCACCCGCCCCACCTTGATGGTGACCTCTTTATACCCCACTTGCGGCAACGGCTGACCATTACTGGCTATTATGGTGAAATCGTCATTGGGGCCACGAGTAATATCAGTGTCCTCCCAATACCGTTTATAAAGCACGTAAGGCATAGTCATCACCTGAGAACCGGTGTCCAGCAAAGCGTTCATGGGGATACCGTCAACCACTACAGGAAGAACTGGTCGCCCTCCAATGTATTTGGCTCTCCAATGCTGCGGGCCTGATCGTCCTACTCCTGGGGGTTGACCCTTTGCCCCAGGGGTTGCTCGTTTAAAGGACAGTACCTTGCAAGGTGGCCCACCTGATGACAGCGGCGGCAGATGGGTCGTCCGTCCTGATGGAAGCAATCGTCGTTCCGGCCTCTGGTCGGCGGAGTCCTCCTCTGTCGCATCCAAGGGACATTCTCTGGTCTGGAGGCCAGCTGGATCTTCTCCTTGGGGGCCTCCTGTAGGGACTGCACAGTCCGGGCCAAGGCAGCAACACTCTTGGTCAGCTCCTGCGTCTGGAGGCGGAGTCCTGCAGGGGAGTCGTCCTCTAGGCTCTGGGCATCGGCCTCGGCGGCGACTGGGGCATCTGACGCCACCTCCTGGTGGTATGTGAGAGCGGGACGCCTGGGAGGCACTGCACGGCTGGGCTGTCGCTCCTGCAACGCCTGGATAGCTTTATCCTTGAATTGCGCAAAAGTCAAGTCTGGATTTTGCATGGCCAGGAAGTGCAATTGGCCCCGTTGGTAACTGCACAAGAGCCCCTCAATGAACCGCTCCTTCAGGAGTTTATCCTCATCCTGCATGCTGTCGGGGTCACTCTGCTTAATGGCCCGCAGCGCCTCCTGGAGATTAAGGGCATAGTCCCGTAAGCTATCCTGCGGTCTCTGTTTGCATCCATAGAAAGTCAGTTTAATTTCTGTAGCAGTGCGGGTATCGAAGGTGGCTTTAAGCTTTGCAAAAACCTGCTGTGCAGTTCCCTTATCCTCGGCGGGCCAGGACTTCACTTCTCTCAGAGCCGCCCCGAAGAGTTGGCCGATTATCATATGAACCTTCTGTGGCTCCGTCAGGGGATAGAACTCGAGCAGGCTGCAGATTCCCTCTTTAAAATCAGTTAAGGTGTGCGACTCCCCGGAGTATCGTGGGAGCCAGGCCGCTCCGGGCAGGTATGGCATAGAGAAGGGCATTATGGCCTTTGTGGTAGCGACAGTGTCTGACTGGCTGATGGGGGCAGCGGGCTCTGCGGCCAGCGGTGGTGGTATTAGGGCCGCGGCTACATCCGCTAAGGGGACCGGAGCTGCCTCTGCGTTCACGGCTGCGACCGCCGCCTCCGCTTCCCCTGACTCAGACATGGCTGTCCCTTCCTCCCACTAACCTGCTGGAGGTCAGAGTTCCTCATCCGGGGTTGGCACTTTACCACGCTTTCTCGTTCCGCGCTTCTTTTTGACCGGTTCCGCCCACGAAGCTAAGGCTCCTCCCTCCGTGCACGGCGATGGCGAATTGTGGCGGGAACTCTTGGTGCAATAACAGTGCACAGTCTTTGCAATAAGTCACAGTCCAAGCACAATAAATCACAGTTCAAAGGCACACATGACCTGATTCTTCAGGCTTAAGTAGATCCTGTTTGTGACGCCAAGTTGTAGCGCCCCCACTGTCGCAGGGCCGAGGGGTACCCGGTACCGGGCCTCTGAGTCTCTGTTCTGGGGTTGTCACGGTGGCTAGACCCGGTCCGTGACCCTGCTGAGGGGCGTACAATGAAGGTGGAGGGAATGGTGATGATGTTGTGGTGGTGCGGTGCAGGTCGCAGTAAATAACGAGGACACCAGGTTGCAGTCTCTTTACCTCTTTACTGAAGGCTTCGAGATAGCCAATCCAGAGCACTGTTAACAGGGCTGTCTGAGACCGGCCGGTCCAAAGGCACATTAGGAGTTCCCTTGACAGGTGAGAATCAGCGTCTACCTGCGAGCGCCTATGTGTTGTAGTTCTTCCCTGCTGAGCACCCCGGGATAGTCCTCACAACTGTTTCTGTCTGCCTCTGATGTTCGTTCTCTCTCCGTCCCCCAGATGATATGGCTAGGACGCACCCGTATGACGGGGTAGGCCTGGAGTTCTTCCGGGACCTTAGAGTCGCCCCTCTCCCGCAGCTGCCTCCGTTGTCTGCTTAGGTGTTTAAGTGAGACAGCCAACCTATAATTGGCTGTCCTGCCGTGGTTTGGAGTAATGCTTAAAGTCTCTTACTTTCTCGGCGTTCCGGCCACCGGCTATGTGCCTCAGAAGGATGTTGCCTCGATCTTACAGCACGACTCCTTCTGGTCCTATTGCCTCTTTGCTGTTGCAAACGGAGTCGTGCTGTAAGATCGAGGCAACATCCTTCTGAGGCGCGTAGCCGGTGGCCGGAACGCCGAGAAAGTAAGAGATCTCTTTTGGGGATCTAGGTTCTCCCTAGCTTAGTAGTCTATTGTATAATGGTAGATGATCCTCTAGTGTGTGGGTAGAGGCTATCACTAGTGGCTTTAGGGCATATCAGGGCCCATAGGGTTAGTCATCGTGGAGCGGGGGCGCCATAACGTTCCCCCCTAGGGCGTCTACCTCCGCAGCCAGGTAGGGGCATATATAGGTGCCTCAGCTAGGGCGATATAGCATTTTCCCATGAGTTTTATCTAGTTTTGGTTTGAGCACATTTGTTTTTGCTGGTTTTGTGTTTTATTTGTCACTATAGGTGGGGTTGGGTGCCTTGCTTTTAATTAATGAAAAGTGGTTTTAACAATGAGGATTTTCATATGATTTTGATGTATTATACACTGGGCCTGAGTTTTGGTTCAGTCTCTCCCCAAAAAAGGGAGATTTAAATTCTCAACAATTTTATATACACCTACCTTGTTTTACAGTACCATATAATGGTTGTTATTTTGGTAACATTTTCCCAAAAATGAGGAAGTCTGGTGGAAGAGCCCGTGGGCGGTCATTGCCAGCTGGTACTGATGGTGGTGGTGGTGGTGGTGCATCTGGTGGTAGTGGGAAAAGTACAATAGCACCTAAGGCTGGAGGTGTTGAGCCAGCGTCATCGTCTGGCTACACAAGGCCTCAAAGGCTCCCTTTTCTGGGAGTAGGAAAACAGCTTTTAAAGCCGGAGCAGCAGGAAAAAGTTTTGGCTTTCCTTGCTGATTCAGCCTCTAGCTCTTTCGCCTCCTCTTCAGAAAGTTCCAAATTTAAAAGCAGCGAGTCGTCAGTGGATGCTCCCGGTCAGGAATAAGATGTTTCCTTGTGTCCTTCACCCAAACCAAAAGTGAAGGATGCGTCAGGCGACACCACAGGTTACTCCATGGAGCTCTTTACACATACCGTGCCTGGGTTAGAAAGGGAAATTGTTAACTGCCCATTACAGGATGAATCAGACATAGAGTGCACTGATGCACAGCCACAACTAGATTATTATGCTGTTCCATTGACTCAGATCAATACATTGCCCTCGCAGTGTACTGAGCCAGAATCTGACCCTGATGAGACTATGGTGCCCCGTCCCGAACGCTATAGCACCGGCTTACACGGTGACACAAAGGAAGGTGCACATGACATTGAAGAGGTGATAGATGACCCAGTTGTTGACCCAGATTGGCAGCCATTGGGGGAAGAGGGTGCCGCTGCCAGTAGCTCAGAAGCGGAGGAGGATGATCCGCAGCAGCCATCTACATCGCAACAGCTGTCATCTGGCAGGCCCGTATCAGGCCAAAAACGTGTGTCAAAAACAAAAAGTTTTAGGACAGCGTGGCCATCCGGTGAAAGTAGCACAGCGTGCAATGAAAAGGTATTCGATAGTAGGAAGAGTGCAGTGTGGCAATTTTTTAACCAAGATCCGAATGATCAGTCAAAAGTTATCTGTAAGAAATGCTCAAAGACCTTTAGCAGAGGGAAGAATCTTCAAAATTTAAATACAACGTGCATGCTTAGACATTTAACCAGCATGCACTTGCAAGCCTGGACTAACTACCAAACGTCCCGTACCATTGGTGCACCTGCTCAGAATGAAGGTAGTCAGCAACGCTACATTGTTTCCCTCACTGTAAGCCCACCAGTTAGGACACCACCAGCAGCAAATGTGGAGGTATCGTCGCAAGGCCAAAGCAGTCAGGGAATCACAAGGTTATTGGTAGGAAACACTGTATGTAGGCCAACATCAAGAATACCATCACCAACCCTCTCTCAATCCGCCATGTCCACCACCATCACCACCACCGCTAGTTCCACCAAATGCAGCTCTCCAGTCCAGCTCACCCTACAAGAGACTCTCGTTAGGAAAAGGAAGTACTCATCCGCGTACACAGGGTTTGAACGCCCACATTACTAGACTAATCTCGTTAGAGATGATGCCCTACCGGTTGGTTGAAAGTGAAGCTTTCAAAGACCTGATGGCCTATGCAGTACCACGCTATGACCTACCCAGTCGGCACTTCTTTGTGAGAAAAGCCATCCCAGCCCTCCGCCAGCATGTCAAAGACCGCATTGTCCATGCACTGAGGCAATCAGTCAGTGGAAAGGTGCACCTCACAACAGATGCATGGACCAGTAGGCATGGCCAGGGACGTTACGTGTCCATCACGGCGCACTGGGTTAATATGGTGGATGCAGGGTCCACAGGGGACAGCCATAGTGGGACAGTTCTGCCTAGCCCACGGTCTAGGAAACAGTTGGCTGCAGGCGTTCGCCACCCCTCCTCCTCCTCCTCTTTAAGCGAAAGCTCGTCCACAGAGCGCAGTCGCACGACCACTCCATCCGCAGCTGCCAGTGTTGCACACGGGGTGTCCCATTATCGAACAGCTAGTGGTAAGTGTCAGCAGGCTGTGTTACAAATGAAGTGTTTGGGCGACAACAGACACCGCGGAAGTACTGGCCGAGTACTTGCAGCAAGAAACTCAGTCATGGCTGGGCAATGTACATCTTGAGGCAGGCAAGGTAGTCAGTGATAACGGAAGGAATTTTATGGCTGCCATAGCCCTTTTAGAACTGAAACACATACCTTGCCTGGCTCACACCTTGAACCTGGTGGTGCAGTGCTTCCTGAAAAATTATCTGGGGTTACCAGCCCTGCTCCTGAAGGTGCGAAGACTTTGCTCGCACATCTGCCGGTCGCCCGTACACTCATACCCAGCGATCGCTGAATCTTCCCCAGCACCACCTAATAATCGACGTTGCAACAAGGTGGAACTCCACACTGCACATGCTTCAGAGGCTGTGCGAACAGAGGCGTGCTGTAATGTATTTGTGGGAGGATACACATACACGGGCAGGCAGTTGGATGGCAGACATGGAGTTGTCAGGTGTGCAGTGGTCGAAGCTACAAGACCTCTGTCAAGTCCTTCAGTGTTTTGAGGAATGCACACGGCTGGTAAGTGCAGACGACGCCATCTGTCATGAATCCCAATGGCTAGGGATAGCACAGGACAAGCAAAGTACAAATATATTACGGACGAGCTCTAGGGTGATGGAACCTGGGCTGACCGCTGCCCTACGCCTGACAAACGCAACTAGAGATAGCCAGGGAGCGTGCCTACGTTGGTTCTAGACGCCACGCACCAGCCTAAGCGCTAACTAGCACTGCAGAGAAAATAAAGACCTCACTTGCCTCCAGCGGAATGAACCCCAAAAGATATAGTTGCCCCCCACATGTATTGACGGTGAAATGAGAGGAAGGCACACACATAGAGATGATATATATAGTTTTAGCAAATTGAGGCCCGCTGTAAACTAGAAAGCAGAACGATACAAAAGGGGACTGAGCGGTCAGCAAAAAACCCTAATCAAAAAAACCATCCTGAGATTACAAGAGCCCATGTGCCAACTCATGGCACATGGGGAGAACCTCAGTCCACTAGAGCTACCAGCTAGCATAGAGACATAATAAGCAAGCTGGACAAAAAACCAAACAACTGAAAATCAGCACTTAGCTTATCCTGAAAGATCTGGGAGCAGGTAGGCAGGAACCAAACAGAGCACATCTGAATACATTGATAGCCGGCAAGGGAAATGACAGAAAGGCCAGGTAAAATAGGAAACACCCAGCCACTGATGGACAGGTGGAAACCAAAGGCCGCAACCCACCAAAGTCACCCAGTACCAGCAGTAACCACCAGAGGGAGCCCACAAACAGAATCCACAACAGTACCCCCCCCTTGAGGAGGGGTCACCGAACCCTCACGAGAACCCCCAGGGCGATCAGGGTGAGCTCTATGGAAGGCGCGGACCAAATCAGTCGCATGAACATCGGAGGCGACCACCCAGGAATTATCCTCCTGACCATAACCCTTCCACTTAACCAAATACTGGAGTTTGCGTCTGGAAACACGAGAATCCAAGATCTTCTCAACAACATACTCCAATTCTCCCTCCACCAGCACCGGAGCAGGAGGCTCAACCGAAGGAACAACGGGCACCTCATACCTCCGCAACAACGACCGATGGAACACATTATGAATAGCAAACGATGCTGGGAGATCCAAACGAAAAGATACAGGGTTAAGAATCTCCGAGATCCTATAAGGACCGATGAACCGAGGCTTGAACTTAGGAGAAGAGACCTTCATAGGGACAAAACGAGAAGACAACCACACCAAATCCCCAACAAGAAGTCGGGGACCCACGCGGCGACGGCGATTAGCAAACTGCTGAGTCTTCTCCTGAGATAACTTCAAATTGTCCACCACCTGATTCCAAATCTGATGTAGCCTGTCCACCACCACGTCCACTCCAGGACAATCTGAAGGCTCCACCTGACCAGAGGAAAAACGAGGATGAAACCCCGAATTACAAAAAAAAGGAGAGACCAACGTGGCCGAACTAGCCCGATTATTAAGAGCAAATTCGGCCAGTGGCAAAAAAGCAACCCAGTCATCTTGATCAGCAGAAACAAAACACCTCAAATAAGTTTCCAAGGTCTGATTAGTTCGCTCCGTCTGGCCATTCGTCTGAGGATGGAATGCAGACGAGAAAGACAAATCAATGCCCATCTTGGCACAAAATGTCCGCCAAAATCTAGACACAAACTGGGATCCCCTGTCAGAAACGATATTCTCCGGAATCCCATGCAAACGAACCACGTTCTGAAAAAATAAAGGGACCAACTCAGAGGAGGAAGGCAACTTAGGCAAGGGTACCAAATGAACCATCTTAGAAAAGCGGTCACACACAACCCAGATAACGGACATTTTCTGTGAAACCGGGAGATCAGAAATAAAATCCATGGAAATGTGCGTCCAAGGCCTCTTCGGGATGGGCAAGGATAACAACAACCCACTGGCCCGAGAACAGCAAGGCTTAGCTCGAGCACACACTTCACAAGACTGCACAAAGGTACGCACATCCCTAGACAAGGAAGGCCACCAAAAAGACCTGGCCACCAAGTCTCTAGTACCAAATATTCCAGGATGACCAGCCAACACAGAAGAATGGACCTCGGAGATGACTCTACTGGTCCAATCATCCGGAACAAACAGTCTTTCTGGTGGACAACGATCTGGTTTATCCACCTGAAACTCCTGCAATGCACGTCGCAAGTCTGGGGATACGGCGGACAATATTACCCCATCCCTAAGGATACTAGTAGGCCCAGAGTCTCCAGGAGAGTCAGGCACAAAACTCCTGGAAAGAGCATCTGCCTTCACATTCTTTGAACCTGGCAGGTATGAAACCACAAAATTGAAACGAGAAAAAAACAACGACCAACGAGCCTGTCTAGGATTCAAACGCCTGGCAGACTCAAGGTAAATGAGATTCTTGTGATCAGTCAAGACCACCACACGATGTTTAGCACCCTCAAGCCAATGACGCCACTCCTCAAATGCCCACTTCATGGCCAAAAGTTCCCGATTACCCACATCATAATTGCGCTCGGCGGGCGAGAATTTTCTAGAGAAGAATGCACATGGCTTCATCACCGAGCCATTAGAACTTCTCTGTGACAAAACCGCCCCCGCTCCAATCTCGGAAGCATCAACCTCAACCTGAAAAGGAAGTGAAACATCTGGTTGACACAACACAGGAGCAGAAGAAAACCGGCGCTTAAGTTCCTGAAAGGCCTCCACGGCCGCAGGAGACCAATCAGCAACATCAGCACCCTTTTTAGTCAAATCAGTCAAAGGTTTAACAATACTGGAAAAATTAGCAATGAACCGACGATAAAAATTAGCAAACCCCAAGAACTTCTGAAGGCTCTTAACAGATG
Organism: Ranitomeya variabilis; assembly: GCF_051348905.1. Lineage (NCBI taxonomy): Eukaryota > Metazoa > Chordata > Amphibia > Anura > Dendrobatidae > Ranitomeya > Ranitomeya variabilis. Next base: position 2,947,952 of record NC_135234.1, read on the forward strand.
TAGGTTGTGTCCAGTCACAAATCGCCTGAACCTTGACGGGATCCATCTCAATAGTAGAAGGAGAAAAAATGTACCCCAAAAAAGAAATCTTCTGGACTCCGAAGAGACACTTTGAGCCCTTCACAAACAGAGAATTGGCCCGCAGAACCTGAAACACCTTCCTGACCTGTAGAACATGAGACTCCCAGTCATCAGAAAACACCAAAATATCATCCAAATACACAATCATAAACTTATCCAGATATTCACGGAAAATATTGTGCATAAAGGACTGAAAGACTGACGGAGCATTGGAGAGTCCAAAAGGCATTACCAAATACTCAAAATGGCCCTCAGGCGTATTAAATGCGGTTTTCCACTCATCACCCTGTTTTATCCGCACCAGATTATACGCACCGCAAAGATCTATCTTAGTGAACCACCTAGCCCCCTTAATGCGAGCAAACAAATCAGTCAATAATGGCAATGGATACTGATACTTGACTGTAATCTTATTCAGAAGGCGATAATCTATACAAGGCCTCAGGGAACCATCTTTTTTTGCCACAAAAAAAAAACCTGCTCCCAGAGGGGACGAAGATGGACGAATATGTCCCTTTTCCAAGAACTCCTTAATATAATTCCACATAGCAGTATGCTCTGGCAGTGACAGATTAAATAAACGACCCTTAGGGAACTTACTGCCAGGAATCAATTCTATAGCACAGTCACAATCTCTATGCGGAGGGAGCGAATTGAGCTTAGGCTCCTCAAAAACATCCCTATAGTCAGACAAAAACGCAGGGATCTCAGAAGGAGTAGATGAAGCGATTGAAATCAGAGGTGCATCATCATGAACCCCCTGACATTCCCAGCTTAACACAGACATTGTTTTCCAGTCCAGGACAGGATTATGAGTTTGTAACCATGGCAGACCAAGCACTAGTACATCATGTAAATTATAAAGTACAAGGAAGCGAATCACCTCCTGATGAACGGGAGTCATGCGCATGGTCACTTGTGTCCAATACTGTGGTTTATTCATAGCCAATGGTGTAGAGTCAATTCCCTTCAGAGGAATAGGAACTTCCAGAGGTTCCAGACTAAAACCGCAGCGTTTAGCAAATGACCAATCCATAAGACTCAGGGCAGCGCCCGAATCCACATAGGCATCGACGGAAATGGAAGACAGTGAAAAAATCAGAGTCACAGACAAAATGAACTTAGGCTGCAGAGTACCAATGGCAAAAGATTTATCAACCCTTTTTGTGCGTTTAGAGCATGCTGATATAACATGAGCTGAATCACCACAATAGAAACACAATCCATTTTTCCGCCTATAATTTTGCCGTTCACTTCTGGACTGAATTCTATCACATTGCATAGTCTCAGGTGCCTGTTCAGAAGACACCGCCAACTGGTGCACGGGTTTGCGCTCCCGTAAACGCCGATCAATCTGAATGGCCATAGCCATAGACTCATTCAGACCTGTAGGCGTAGGGAACCCCACCATAATATCCTTAATGGCCTCAGAAAGACCATTTCTGAAGTTTGCAGCCAGGGCGCACTCATTCCACTGAGTAAGCACCGACCATTTCCGAAACTTCTGACAATATATCTCCGCTTCATCATGCCCCTGAGAGAGGGCTAATAAAGCCTTTTCAGCCTGAATCTCCAGGTTAGGTTCCTCATAGAGCAATCCCAATGCCAGAAAAAACGCATCCACACTGAGCAATGCAGGATCCCCTGGTGCCAATGCAAATGCCCAATTCTGAGGGTCGCCCCGCAGGAAAGATACTACAATCTTGACCTGTTGAGCAGGGTCTCCAGAGGAGCGAGATTTTAAAGAAAGAAACAATTCACAATTGTTCCTGAAATTCAGGAAGGTAGATCTATCTCCAGAAAAGAACTCTGGAATAGGAATTCTAGGTTCAGACATGGGAGTGTGAACAACAAAATCCTGTATGTTTTGAACTTTTGCCGCGAGATTACTCAGGCTGGAAGCCAAACTCTGGACATCCATGATAAACAGCTAAGATCAGAGCCATTCAAGGGTTAAGAGGAGGTAAGAAGCAGCTAGACAGCAATTAAGGGCTAGGCAGCAAAACTCTGAAGGGAAAAAAAAAAAAAAAAAATTTCCCTTAAACACTTCTCTTTCTCCTGCTTCAGCCCAAACAATTAACACTTTGTGGGCCGGCTATACTGTCATGAATCCCAATGGCTAGGGATAGCACAGGACAAGCAAAGTACAAATATATTACGGACGAGCTCTAGGGTGATGGAACCTGGGCTGACCGCTGCCCTACGCCTGACAAACGCAACTAGAGATAGCCAGGGAGCGTGCCTACGTTGGTTCTAGACGCCACGCACCAGCCTAAGAGCTAACTAGCACTGCAGAGAAAATAAAGACCTCACTTGCCTCCAGCGGAATGAACCCCAAAAGATATAGTTGCCCCCCACATGTATTGACGGTGAAATGAGAGGAAGGCACACACATAGAGATGATATATATAGTTTTAGCAAATTGAGGCCCGCTGTAAACTAGAAAGCAGAACGATACAAAAGGGGACTGAGCGGTCAGCAAAAAACCCTAATCAAAAAAACCATCCTGAGATTACAAGAGCCCATGTGCCAACTCATGGCACATGGGGAGAGCCTCAGTCCACTAGAGCTACCAGCTAGCATAGAGACATAATAAGCAAGCTGGACAAAAAACCAAACAACTGAAAATCAGCACTTAGCTTATCCTGAAAGATCTGGGAGCAGGTAGGCAGGAACCAAACAGAGCACATCTGAATACATTGATAGCCGGCAAGGGAAATGACAGAAAGGCCAGGTAAAATAGGAAACACCCAGCCTCTGATGGACAGATGGAAACCAAAGGCCGCAACCCACCAAAGTCACCCAGTACCAGCAGTAACCACCAGAGGGAGCCCACAAACAGAATCCACAACAGCCATCATAAGCATGAGCATTCCACTAATGCGTTTGCTGATGCAAAGTTTGATGCACATTAAGGAGCAGGCGTCTGCAGCCGAGGAAGAGGAAAGCCTTGATGACAGTCAGCCATTGTCTGCTCAGGGAACTCTCCTGGACGAGGTTGCGGACGAAGAGGAGGAGGAGGAGGAAGATGGGGATGATTATTTATGGGAGGAGGAAGCATCTCAGGGGGGAATAGAAAGTGTTGGTGGTGCAAGGTCAGGTACAGGGTTTTTGCGGAACACAAGTGATGTTGATTTGCAATAAAGTGCTCCTCAACCCAGCACAAGCAGTGAATTGACACCTGGAACATTGGCCCACATGGCTGATTATGCCTTGCGTATCCAAAAAGGGACCCCCGCATTATCAAAATGATGACCGATGACGATTACTGGTTGGCCTGCCTCCTGGATCCACGATATAAAGGGAAATTGCAAAATATCATGCCACATGAGAACCTAGAGCAAATATTGGCTACCAAACAAGCAACTCTTGTAGACCGTTTGATTCAGGCATTCCCAGCACACAGCGCCGGTGATGGCTCTCACACGAGCTGCAGGGGGCAACATGGCAGAGGTGTTAGAGGTGCACAAATCAGAAGTGGCGTTGGACAGAGGGGTTTTATGACCAGGTTGTGGAGTGATTTCGCAATGACCGCTGACACGACAGGTACCGCTGCATCGATTCAAAGTGACAGGAGACAGCATTTGTCCAGTATGGTTACGAACTACTTTTCCTCCCTTATCGATGTTCTCCCTCACACGTCATTCCCCTTTGATTACTCGGCATCTAACAGACACCTGGCCTGAATTGGCAGAATATGCATTACAGGAGCTCGCTTGCCCAGCTGCTAGTGTGCTATCAGAAAGAGTATTCAGTGCTGCTGGTTCAATACTGACCGACAAAAGGACTCGTCTGGCTACCCAAAATGTTGATGATCTAACCTTCATTAAAATGAACCAATCATGGATTTCAAATTATTTGGCCCCACCTTCCCCTGCTGACCCGTAGCTTGCCTGAAAAATGTCTTGCTTTTGGCCTCCTCTTACTGACTTCTCCAATTCCTCCATTTGCAGCTGCTGAATGTCCACCATAGGCCATTTTTATACCTCCCTAAATGGGCTGACTCCCCCGACAGGGCCGTGGTCACCACCTGGCGCAAGCACCCGTGCGAGTGCCGTTTGCCTGGACAGGTGGGTGTGCCCACTTTTGGCCGATGGCACTGGCACAGGGTCCCTCATAGTACAATGAAGTGTCTCTGACGGTGGTGGTGCACACCCAACGTCAGACACACCGTCGTAATATGAGGGGCCCTGGGCCAGTACCGCCGCCCACGAAAGAGTGTTCCCCCCCCAGCTCCAACAGTGCTCTACCACTTGCAATACTTACCTCTCACTGCTCCACCACAGGGTAGTCTGTGCTATTAAATCCTTCAATGGCACTGCCAATACAAATTTGTTGAAATGATAGTTAAAATATACAGGGGCCCTGGCCTCCATTTAGACCAGTTAATACGTTTCGCCTACTACCACTGTCTGCTACTCAGCAGAGGAGTCCACCCCTGTACCTAGCTATGCCACCAGTTTATTTATGAAAACATTTTTGGCAGACATTTAGCCAACTTTATTATTAGGGCCTACTCACTGTCAGCCACTCCTTACAATTGTCCTCCACTGAACAAAGCAACGCCGCCTGGTTAGTCCTGTTACCTATTTAGAACTGCATTTAGCCCACTTTATTATTTGGGCCTATATCTGTGTTTCCTCCTCATCCTGCCCATTGCCCAGCCAGTGCTAGATGAGTCTGCTGGTACATTGACCCAGACCACTACATTCCCCTTGCGCTCTACACAGCCAGAATCTGACCCTGCTGAAACTCAGGTTCCCCTTCCCGCATACTATACCACCTTAAACGGGGACAAAGAGTGCAGATGACAGTGCAGGTTCCTTCATCAGGTGGGGGGGGCATACTCGTTGGCGACGTCACTGGCACAGGGCCCCTCATAGTACACAAAAGTGTCTCTGCCGGTGGGAGGCGCCATCCGCCGTCAAACACACCGCCGTACTATGAGGGGCCCTGTGCCAGTGCCAATGCGAACAAGTGTGCCCCCACTGCTTGCTCAGGATCACAGCACTTCCAAAATTGAAATACTTACCTCTCCCTGCTCCACCGCCATGATGTATTCCGCGTTTCCTGGGCCCACGAAAAACTTGAGCCAGCCCTACCCCCCCACAACTTTAGCCAAATGACCCCCAGTTTTCAATGCCGAACTATTATTATAAAGTAAATTAAGATTGACAAGCTTCAGTAATAAGAATTGATGTTTTTGGCATTAAAATGGGCACTGTAGGCTTTTTCCTGTCCTCCACTCTCTGACGACTTTGATTCCCCATTGACTTGCATTGGGTTTCGTGTTTCAGTTGGCCCCCGACTTTTCGCAATAATCGGCCGATTTCACCCGACCCGACTTTTGACAAAGTCGGGTTTCGCGAAACCCGACTCAATCCGAAAAAAGTAAAAGTCGCTCAACTCTAATGGTGTACAGTGAAAAGGGGAGTGGGAGCATAGGCCACTGTGTACAGTGAAAAGGGGAGAGGAGGTGGAGGCCACGGTGTACAGTGAAAAGGGGAGTGGGGCAGAGGCCACGGTGTACAGTGAAAAGGGGAGTGGGGCAGAGGCCACGGTGTACAGTGAAAAGGGGAGTGGGGGCAGAGGCCACCGTGTACGGTGAAAAGAGGAGTGGGGGCAGAGGCCACTGTACAGTGAAAAGGAGAGAGGGGGAAGAGGCCGCCATGTACAGTGAAAAGGGGAGAGGGGGCAGAGGCCATGGTGTACTATGAAAAGGAGAAAGGGAGCAGAGGCCATGGTGTACAGTGAAAAGGGGAGTGGGGGTATAGGCCACCATGTACAGTGAAAAGGGAAGAGGTGGAGGCCACGGTGTATAGTTTAAAGGGGAGAGGGGGCGGAGGCCACGGTGTACAGTGAAAAGGGGAGAGGGGGCAGAGGACACCATGGACAGTGAAACGGGGAGAGGGGGCAGAGACCATGTACAGTGAAAAGGGGAGAGGGGGCAGAGGCCACGGTGTACAAGGAAAAAGGGAGAGGGGGGCTGAGGCCACGATGTACAGGGGAGAGGGGGCAGAGGAAGCCATGTACAGTGAAATGGGGGAGGAGGGCAGAACCACCGTGTACAATGAAAAGGGGAGAGGGGGCGGAGGCTACCGTGCACAGTGAAAAGGGGAGAGGGGGCGGAGGCCGCGGTGTACAGTGAAAAGGGGAGAGGGTCAGAGACCACCATGTACAGTGAAAAGGGGAGAGGGGGTGGAGGCCACCATGTACAGTGGAAAGGGGAGAGGGGGGTCCGAGGCCACCATGTACAGTGAAAAGGGGAGAGGGTGCGGAGTCCACGGTGTACAGTGAAAAGGGGAGAGGTGCAGAGGCCACGGTGTAAAGTGAAAAGGGGAGAGGGAGGTGTCACGATAATGTGAATACACCATGTTTGAGTATCTACCTAAAAGTACCTTGGCTTTTCAGACATACGCTGTGGGCCTTTCCGACCCCCCTCTTCCCACTCTGCCTGAGTGTGTAATCCAAATCCCCTCATTTCCCCCCTCCCTTAAGAATTTATATGGCTTCAAAGTGAAAGTACAAGTAGAAGCACATGGGAAAAAAAAACCCAGGTTTCTTTCTCCTTGCAAATGTAAATATCATAGCACCAATTAATGATAGAAGTGGGACAAATACATTTTTGACATGGGCTTCAGTAGAACTATCAGCCAGTGAGTTTTCCAGGTTCCAGAACCAGCACAATTGAGAAACGGATTACTACGGAACTGGGTCACCCTGCCACTCCATTTCTATACTTAAACGGATCCCTATGGCACGCTGAGCATAACGACATCTTTCTATGAGGTTCCTATGCCAAGATATGTGGGATGATGAGTTTTCATAATGCTAAGACAGGGGAGTATCCAACCACTAAGTGAGGTCAACACAGGGGGAGGGCTTTGGTTTTAGGCTAGGAAATAAGTGAGTGAAGCCGCAGTGTTCACGTTTCTTTGTCTGGGGTCTATCTGCTATACAGGGGTGATTCATCTGGATATATGCTCGTCCTTCCCCTACAGCACACAGTCAGCCATCAGATCATATGACGTAACGAAATGTGTTTTTCAACCTTAATCCCATTTTTTTTGTAATTGTATTGAACATATGATATTTGTCTTTTTTATAATATCTTTCTATACCTCTGTAAACACTGCCTACCTTTTTGGAGTAAAATATAAACTTACTAGCTTGTCGCTCCTTGCTCTATAACGTACGGTCATGTCCTCTGAAGTGAATTACACTACTAATCTGGGTTGGCTCCGGACCTGTTAATAATTAAGAAATCAGAGCTGGTGGCAGCAGAATTTGTCCTGTGCAATTGGAAGGCTTTGTAGCTACCAGCGGCATTGATAATTATTGTTCACACCTGAGTGGAAGTAGTTATATCGCCCTCGCTGCAGTGTGTCCAGTAGCCAGTACATAGAAGGCAGTCTTTCTGGCGACTAATTATCATTGGTGCAGTACCTGGTCTGACCTGAGGGTAAAGGGGGCGCCAGAGAGCTGCAAGTTCCAAATCAGAACTGGGAAGTGGGATATAGAAATCCGCACTTTGCACTCGTTGCGTTTAGCTGCTCACGCTTTCAGTGAGTGATAGTTCTATCGATGGACATCCGGAATATATAATTCTTATAACCCTAACTCGGGTCAGTGTCAATATATATTACTGTAATAGAACAATAGAAGCTCCTGGTTTCTATATAACAGTTTCAACCAGTACCAGTGGGAGGAGGGAATGAGTAGCCTTCACAAAGCCTGGTATTTGCATCTAAAAGCAATAAAAATTCTTCTGGGAGGAGTAAATGAGGGGTTTAAGATTCACACACAGGCAAAGTGAGAAGAGGGGGGGGGTCGGAATTGCCTGCAGCGTGTGTTCTCTGCTCTTGAATGTAGCAGAGCTCAGTGTGCGTGATAATACATAATCAAATACCTCAGGTTCCTGACAGAAAGAACCAGGGGCAGCCAAACAACCCCACTTCATGACAAATTGGTGTGAGTGGTGGGGAACTGTCATGTTAATGTATAAAACCGCAGATGATTTTTCATTTTCCCTTGTCACGCTGTGTGGCCCCCCTCGCAGCCCACTGCACTAGGTATATCTGTCCCTGGCTCTTGTAGCTTGAGCCTCCAGTGTGGAAGGCCCTGACCCCCCTCCTCCTCCTCCAAGCCAGGAATGTTAATTAGCCAGGAGTGTGTACAAGTTTCTTTGTCTAAGCCCATGTGTTTGCTGAAAAGGGGGAGTTAGTAAATAAGCCATAACGTGCCGCTAGTGTATGATAGAGATATGCCAGAAACATTTTCAGATCGGGCGTTAAAGGGAACCTGTCACCCCCAAAATTGAAGGTGAGCTAAGCCCACCGGCATCAGGGGCTTATCTCCAGCATTCTGTAATGCATTCTGTAATGCTGTAGATAAGCCCCCGATGTATCCTGAAAGAGGAGAAAAAGAGGTTAGATTATACTCACCCAGGGGCGGTCCGCTGCGGTCCGGTCCGATGGGCGTCGCAGTCCGGTCCGGGGCCTCCCATCTTCTTAAGATAACGTCCTCTTGTCTTCTTGCTGCAGCTGCAGCTCCGGTGCAGGCGTACTTTATCCTCCCTGTTGAGGGCAGAGCAAAGTACTGCAGTGCGCAGGCGCCAGGAAAGGTCAGAGAGGCCCAGCGCCTGCACACTGCAGTACTTTCCTCTGCCCTCAACAGGGAAGACAAAGTACGTCTGTGCCGGAGCCGCAGCAATAAGACAAGAAGAGGACATCATCCTATGAAGATGGGAGGCCCCGGACCGGACTGCAACGGCCATCGGATCGGACCGCCCACCCAGGTGAGTATAATCTAACCTCTTTTTCTTATCTTTCAGGATACATCGGGGGCTTATCTACAGCATTACAGAATGCATTACAGAATGCTGTAGATAAGCCCCTGATGCCGGTGGGCTTAGCTCACCTTCAATTTTGGGGGTGACAGGTTCCCTTTAATAGAGCTTCACTGCAACACCTGTCACTTAACGTTAGCACCAACAGAACCTGAGAAATGGATTTCTCCTGAACCATGTGGAACAGCTAGCCCGAGTCTAGATTCATTAGAAAGCTAAATTCAATATAAGATGAGTGATGCGTGTGCCGTTACTCGGCTAGGTTTTCCAGGGAAGATATGATAATAATAAGTTAGGCTGGCAAATCTGTAACTCTGAAGAAAGGGGAGGGCGAGGGTAACTCAGCCCCTTTAGTGATGTCACAAGCCTGCAAGTATAAGTCACTGCACTTAGCCTGGCCTTTATTCTTGCCTGGGTCCTCACTGCACAAAGACTCCCTGATCAACTGGGACATCTGTCTCCGCCTACCAGCATGGTTAGCTGAAATGATCTAAGCAAATGTAAGTTTTATCTTTCTTTAATCCCTGTTTATTTTATAATTGCTGTACATACTTTAAATTGTCTCATATTGTAAAAATCTTAATAGACCTTTTGTAAACACTGCCTAATTCTTTTTGGAGTAAAATATAACATTTACAAGCTTGTTTTCCTTGCTCTAAAACCCTAAGTCCTCAGAAGTTAATTACGCTACTAATTTGGGTTGACTCAAATCCCTCTCTGTGGAGAAATCTGAGCTGGTGGCAGCGAAGTGTGTTCTGGGCTAGGTGGGTACAGCTGGCAGCGACGGACGGGGTTTTATAAGCTATTGTCTGGCTGTGGCCTGAGCATTTATAATTCCCTCGCTGCAGTGTGCCTGCTAGCCAGTCCACAGTGAAGCGGCCCGTCCGGCGACTAATTATCCTAGGTGTAGTTCCCTGACTGAACTGAGGGTAAGCGGGGCGCCAGAGAGCTGCAAGTTCTGAAGAGGAACTAGAAAGCGGTTTATATATAAATCCCTGCAGTTTGTGATATATTGTAGCAGCAGTGGGATAACTAAAATAAGCCCCTACAGTAAATTGTTAGGTCAATAGCCTTGCTTGTGTTTTCCTTACATTGTAGCATTGGTGGGATAACTAAGATAAGCCCCCCTGCACAAGTGATAGCCTTGTGTTGGCCAAAGGTCACCCCCGATTCGTCACAGGAACCATGACATATTGGTGGCAGAGCAGTGGGATAATAGAGCATTAGTGATCGGGTTTGAGCAATCATTCTTCTCACTAAAAACTTGCACAGTTCTTGCAAGGACTTGGCGCAAAAAAGTTTTTGGAGAACAAGCTCAGTGTTTACTAGTCCTGAGACAATTGTGTGTACTTGCAATTACCCTCTCCCTTTCTCTTTGTTTTTCTATCCTATCTTTTATTTGGCAATGACGGCCACAAAAAGAGAAGCCTGGTACACCCAGCAGAAGAAGGACACTCTTGTTGTAGTATGCACGTACCATGGCATAGACCCCCAGCGCAAAACCAAGGCTCAATTGGTCACCGAACTGGTGTAATTTGAAGTGGACAAAGCCAGGTCTCAGAGCCAAGAGGACGCAGAAGCCAGCATCAGCAAAAATGGTGCTGCGGCCGAGTTTCAACCACTGAATGCCTGGCCTATTAGCAACCGGGGCGGATTGGACCCCCACCTGCCGATGGCCTTGGAATAACTCTCCTCTAATGACCTTGATGGACGTCTGAGGCTGATCCAGCAATACCAAGTGAAAGAGAAGGCCCAGCGGGAGGCGGAGAGAGCCGAATGGCAAGCGGAACAGGGGCACCGGCTGGAGTTAGCCCGACTCCAGGGGTTGAGGTCGTCCCAGTCCAGCGGCGAGCCCAACAGCGCTCAGACCCCTAAACCCTGACTAGGGCACTTTCCCTGTGATGCAAAATGACGGGGACTTGGACACTTTTCTGCGGGTATTTGAGAAAGCCTGCAAACAGGAGCGGCTGCCTGGGAACGAATGGGCCCGATACCTGACCTCAGGGCTAAAAGGCAAAGCTCTAGAGGCATTTGTTTCTCTCCCGCCAGACCAAGATGAAGATTATGAGGCCATCAAGCAGGCCCTGATAAAGAAGTACCAGCTAGAAGATTTTCGAACCTCCAACATGGCCCACACGACAGTTATAGCGATGTGGTGCTTGGACTCAGGACCCACTTTAACCAGTGGATCCAAGGATTGTCAGTGACCACCTTTGAGCAGATGGGAGACCTGATGATCAAAAACCAGTTTTTACACCTGTACCCAGCTGAGGTGCGACAGTTCGTGATGGACTGAGAGCCCAAAGACGCGGATAAAGCAACGCAGATTGCTGACACCTATGAGGCTAACCGTAAATCGGAAGTCTGGAAGCCGCCAGCTGGAGAGGGAGTAAGTCTGCAACTAACGCCAGTACGCCTGCCAGCCAACTCACCAGAGGCCCTGTCCCCGTTGCCAACAGCACCAGGCCTACCACTGACCTTCGCCAGTGTTTTTTCTGCAAACAGACTGGTCATATCAGCGCCCACTATCCAAAAAAGCAGAAGAACCCCCCAGCCAAGGCCCCAGGGCCTAATACCGCAGTTCTTTTGGTGGGTGGGGTGGTTGGGAGGGTGTATGACAACGTTCAGCCCATCACCATGGGGGGCCATGTCGCTCAAGGACAACGGGGCTGAACGAACCCTCATCCGACCCGAACTGGTGACCCCTGAAGAGATTATTTCAGGGAAAACCCTGACTGTCACTGAGATTGGGGGCATCAGCTGTCCCCTGCCAATGACCGGGTGTATATAGATTGGGGTGCCAGAAGCAGGGTGAAGGAAGTGGGGCTGTCCGATAACTTGCCCACTGATGTTTTATTGGGGACTGATTTGGGGTGGATGGTTGCATATTATGTCCCTGACTCCCTTCCCCGATCGAATGCTGATGATAGTGATGGGAAATTGCATGTGTTACCTGACAATGCTTTACCGATTAATGATGTACCTGACAACCATTTTTCTGAAAATGCCGAAGGTAATACTGATAATGCGGATGATGAAAATGTGCATGTGTTACCTGCTAACCATTTATGTCCTAAGGATGATATGTTCACAGGTGCAGGAGTGCTCAGCCACATCACTCCTGAGTGGGATAGCTGAGGAACCCCTAACATGAGCAAGCGATGGTGCTATGGGAAATGGGGAGATGCATGGGTGCCACAGAGGAAGGTAACTGCCCCATAAGTAGCACAGATCTCACCGTGCTGCCAACAATATGGCACGGATCCCAACGGATATGTCAGGGATCCCACCAATCTGTCACGGTTCACCGGGAAGATACCTTTATCATCCCCACCACTCACACCTATTTGTCATGAACAAGGGTTGGATTGTTTGCCACTGGTTCCTTCTGTAGGGATTTCTCTATATCCCACTTCCCAGTTCTTGTTTGGAACTTGCAGCTCTCTGGCGCCACCTTACCCTCAGGTCAAACTAGGTACTGCACCTAGGGTTATTAGTCACCAGAAAGGCTGCCTGCTATGTACTGGCTATTGGGCACGCTGCAGCGAGGGCGATATAACTACTCCCACTCAGGCGGGAACAATAATTATCAACACCGCCGTCGCTGCAAAGCCTCCCAAATGCACAAAACAAAGTATGCTGCCACCAGCTCTGATTTTCTGAGGATTAACGGGTCCAGAGCCAACCCAAATCAGTAGCATAATTCACTTCAGAGGACGTTTATAGAGCAAGGGGGGACAAGGTAGTAAATTATATATTTTACTCCAAAGAAACGGTAGGCAGTGTTTACACAGTATGAAAAGATATTATAAAGAAGACAAAATCATGTGTACAATGCAATTACAAATAAACAGGGATTAAATTGAAAGAACACTTGCATTTCGTTCAGATCATTTCATCTTTGACTGACCATGTGCAAAAGAGGGGGGTCACATCTAGATGCATACCACACATCCAGACAGCAGTTAGACCACGGACACAAAGACACTCCCAGAATGCTGTCTCAGTAAGTTATTCTAGCCCAAAACCCAGGCAATCCCCCTGTGGTGACATCACTTACAGGCTAACACCTCCCCTTTACTTAGAGGTATGTTAACTATTTTTGTGCATAATTTGCAGTGTGAACCTCGCATAAGTACGACACCATGCTCATGATGTTTCCCATATCAGGGACATTCTTTTACGTGTGAACACGGAGTAATTAAGTGAACCGCTTACTGAGAAATCTGCACTTTGCACTCGTTGCGTTTAGGTGCTAGCGCTTTCAGTGAGTGATAAATCTATCGAAAGACATCAGGAATATATAATTCTTATAACCCTAGCCCCGATAGGTGCCCTATATATCATATTAATAGAACAAAGAATCTCAACAAAGAAAAGACCAGTTCTGGCTGGTATTATGCTGGAGGAGGGAATGCGTAGTTTTAGGGAGAATGGTTTGCTTGCAGCATAGAACCATAAATATTCTTCTGGGAGGGGGAAATGAGGGATTTAGGATTCACACACACAGCAGGCAGAGTGAGAAGATTGGGGGTCGGAATGGCCCGCAGCGTGTGTCTTGTAAAGTTAGGTAGATACTCAAACATGGCATATTCACTTTATTGTGACAGTACCCATAGCAGCGTCGGTGGATGGGTTTGTGGAAATCCCTGGGGAGACAGCCTACGTAGCTGCTGTTACCCGCAGTCAGAGTGCTCAGAACGCAGATAGCGTTCTGCCTTCTGGAACCTCCTCAGTCACAGGCGTGACTGAACCAGAGATGGAAATAATAGCAGCACGGTAGGTAATTTGAAATAAAACTTAACAAGAGATGGACCCAGAGCAGGTTCCAGAGGGTTCCCGTGGGGAAAGGCCCCTGATGTCGCTTCTGGCTGCCCCTAGCCACAAGTTCCAGGCTGCTCTGCACTCAGATGCGAGCCTGGAGAATTTGAGACACCTCGCCAAAACGCCTACATTCTTGACGGATAAGGAGAGGGTGTTCTGGGAACAAGGGAGGTTGTACCGGGAGACAGTACCTGGAAAATCCCAAAAGGAGTGGTTGAGGGAAAGATAGCTGGTCACCCCGCACCAATTCAGGGGTGAGTTGTTGCGGATTGCCCATGAGATCCCACTCGCTGGACACTTGGGGATCAGCAAAACTAAGGCCTGGCTGTCTATACTTCTATTGGTCCAAGATGGGGACCGATGTGACAAACTACTGCCGCGCCTGTATCACCTGTCAAAGAGTGGGGAAGGCGGGGCCTGCTCTTAAGGCTCCCCTGATTCCTTTGCCAGTGATAGAGGAGCCTTTCCAGAGGATCGATGTGGACAGTGTGGGCACGCTGGCTGTACCCAGCAGCTCTGGAAAGCAATACGTCCTCACTGTGGTAGACTATGCTACCTGGTACCCAGAGGCAGTGGCCCTGTCCTCAACTAGGGCAGATAAGGTGGAGGATGCACTGTTGGCCATCTTTTCACAGGTAGGATCTCCCAGGGAGATGCTTACCGATCAAGGGACCCAATTCATGTCTCGCCTAATGGAGGCTCTCTGTAAGAAAATGCAGGTGAAGCGTTGGGTATTGAGTGCGTATCACCCACACACCAATGGCTTGTGTGAGCGCTTCAACGGTATGCTCAAACAGATGCTACGCATGCTGGTTGAGACCTAAGGACACGACTGGGAGCGGTACCTCCCACACCTGCTATTCGCTTACCGAAAGGTTCCACAGGCCTCGACTGGGTTCTTACCCTTCAAGCTCCTGTACGGCAGGCAAGTCCGGGGACCCCTTGGGTTGGTAAGGGAATCCTGGGAAGAGGAGCCGAACCCTTCTGAAGTGTCCATAGTGGAGTATGTCATGCACTTCCGTGACAAAATGCAGACCTTGACGCAGTTGGTGCATGACAACATGATGCAGGCTCAGGCTGATCAGAAGCACTGGTACGACCAGAACGCCCGGGAGCGAACCTACCAGGTGGGTCAAAAGGTGTGGGTGCTGGTCCCCTTATCAAAGAATAAGTTTCAGGCAGCCTTGGAAGGCCCATACGTTGTCCACCAGCAGCTCAATGCAGTCACCTACGTGGTCACACTTCACCACGCTCGGGGTAGGTGAAAGGCCTTTCACGTCAATATGATGAAGGCTCATCAAGAACGTGAAGCCTACGTCCTACTGGTCTGCAGCCTGCCTGAAGATGAGGAGAAAGACCCCCTCCTGGACATGCTGGCCCAAGCCAAGGCCGGTGGGTCCATCGAGGATGTGGAGGTAAGCACCCTGTTAACTGAACCCCAGTGGTCGCAGTTGCGGACCACACTGGAAACTTTCCGGGTCGTTTTCTCCAACCGACCTGGAAGGACTGAGTTAGCGGTCCACGAGGTGGACAGCGGGAATCATGCCCCACTACGGCAAACACCTTATAGGATCTCCGATGAGGTGCAACAGGTTATGCACCAGGAGATCGATGAGATGTTACAGCTGGGGGTGATTCAACGGTCATAGAGTGCATGGGCCTCACCTGTAGTTCTCGTGCCAAAGAAGAATTGGACCACCCAGTTCTGCGTGGACTACAGGGGGCTCAACACCATCACAGCCTCTGACGTGCACCCAATGCCGCGCATGGAGGAGCTGCTTGAGCGGTTAGCTGGCGCAGAATATCTGACCATAATGGATCTGAGTCGAGGATACTGACAGATTCCCCTAAGCCCCAAGGCGCAGGAGAAGTCTGCCTTTATCACACCCTTCGGCATGAAGGATGCCCCTGCCACTTTCCAATGGATGGTCAACCTCCTGCTTTAGGGACTGGAGAAGTACGCAGTGGTGTACTTGGATGACATTGCCATCTTCAGTTCCTCCTGGGACGAACACCTGCAGCATCTTGAGGAGGTGCTCAGGCGAATTCACCAAGCCGGTCTGACCATCAAGTGGTAAGTGTGAAGTTCATAAGGCCAGAGCCTGGGAAAGTGGACGCGATCCCACCCCCAGGACCACAAAACAGGTGATGCCCTTCTTGGGCACTGCAGGGTACTATAGGCGCTTCGTACAGAGCTACAGTAGCCTGACAAAACCCTTGACGGACCACACCAGGAAGAAGCTACCCCAAATAGTCGACTGGAGCGATGGCTGTGAGGGGGCCTTCTAGGCATTGAAAACAGCCCTGAGCAACTCTCCCGTGTACAAGCAGTCAACAGCAGTCAATCGTTCTTGGTGCAGACCAACGCCAGCGAGTTTTTCTGTCCTGTGCTCAGCCAGGTCGACTCCGGGAACCATGAGCACCTCGTGTTGTACCTGAGCCGGAAGCTTCTGCTGAGGGAAGTGGCCTATTCCACCATCGAGAAGGAGTGCCAGGCCATAGTCTTGGCCCTGCAATGTTTGCAGTCCTAGCTATACGGTCACCCCTTCATTATGGTGATGGACCACAACCCTCTGCGCTGGCTACAATCCATGTGTTGAACAAACGGAAGATTGCTATGCTGGAGCCTTGCCCTCCAGCAGTACGACTTTACAGTCAAACACAAAACAGGCAGGGAGCATGGCAATGCAGATGGGTTGTCCCACCGGGGCGAACCTGCTGAGCTGCACATGGAGGGGAACCGAGAGGTTCTGCCTTCGTATCGTGGTCCAAAAGAGGGAGGTGTCACGATAATGTGAATATGCCATATTTGAGTATCTACCTAAAAGTACCTTGGCTTTTCAGACACACGCTGTGGGCCTTTCCAACCCCCCTCTTCCCACTCTGCCTGAGTGTGTAATCCAAAGCCCCTCATTTCCCCCTCCCTCAAGAATGTATATGGCTTCAAAGTGAAAGCACAAGTAGAAGCACATGGAAAAAAAAACAGGTTTCTTTGCCCTTGCAAATGTAAATATCATAGCACCGATTAATGATAGAAGCGGGACAAATACATTTTTGACATGGGCTTAGGTTGAACTATCAGCCAGTGAGTTTTCCAGGTTCGAGAACCAGCACAATTGAGAAAAGTATTACTATGGAACTGGGTCACCCAGCTACCCCATGTCTATACTTAAACGAATCACTATGGCACGCTGAGCATAACGTCATGGTTGTCGTCATTCTACGAGGTTCCTATGCCAAGGTATGTGGGATAATGTGTTTTCATAATGCTAAGACAGGAGAGTATCCAGCCTCTAAGTGAGGTCACCAGAAGGGGAGTGTCATGTCGGACGCTGTTCAGACCAGGACGTTCGACAGACAGCGGTAATTCCGCTTTTGACCACTATGCGCTCATTGGCGTCGGCTAGATTTTATGTAGCTGGTCCGAGGTTAATTTACCTGGTGCTCGGATTGGAAGCTGGGCCATGCCCACTGCCTTTAAATAGTTCTCCTCTCTTGTGCGTTGTTATCTCGGTCTGGAGTGGTGAGCTAGTAGTTGGAGAATCGTTGCTGGTGGTGTATTTCCCTTTGTCTTATTTGCTCCTTCCTATATTTGTATTTGTTTTGCCCTTTGCATTTATAGTGTATTCCTGAGTGATGCGGCGTGGTGCATACTTTTCCATTATCCTTGTCTTTGCTAACTGTGGGTATTGGAGTGTGGTCTTCACTGGGTGGTGGGAGGTAGTTTCAGGGGGTTTATTATAGCTTCTGTCTTGTGCGTTGTTATCTCGGTCTGGAGTAGTGAGCTAGTAGTTGGAGAATCGTTGCTGGTGGTGTATTTCCCTTTGTCTTATTTGCTCCTTCCTATATTTGTATTTGTTTTGCCCTTTGCATTTATAGTGTATTCCTGAGTGACTGCGGCGTGGTGCATACTTTTCCATTATCCTTGTCTGTGCTAACTGTGGGTATTGGAGTGTGGTCTTCACTGGGTGGTGGGAGGTAGTTTAGAGGGTTGAAACAGGAGATAAGGCGAAGGTGGAGGCTCATACATGCACACCATCAGTGTAAACTCTGGGACAGGGACAGTCAGGGTTTCCCTAGTCTGAGGGAAATCGCAGGGGCCCGGGTTATTAGCTCTTTCCTGCCTAGGTCTCCCGTGACAGGGAGGGCTTTGGTTTTAGGCTAGGAAATAAGTAAGTGAAGCCACAAGTCTTCACGTTTCTTTGTCTGGGGTCTATCTGCTATAAGGGGTGATGCATCTGGATATATGCTCGTCCTTCCCCCACAGCACACGGTCAGCCATCAGATGATATAACATAACGAAATGTAAGTGTTTTTCAACCTTAATCCCATTTTATTTGCAATTGTATTGTACATATGATATGTGTCTTCTTTATAATATCTCTTTATACGTCTGTATACCACTGCCTACCTTTATTTGGAGTAAAATATAAACTTACTAGCTTGTCGCTCCTTGCTCTATAACGTACGGTCATGTCCTCTGAAGTGAATTACACTACTAATCTGGGTTGGCTCCAGACCCGTTAATAATTAAGAAATCAGAGCTGATGGCAGCAGAATTTGTCCTGTGCAATTGGGAGGCTTTGTAGCGACCGGCGGCGTTGATAATCTTTGTTCTTGCCTGAGTGGGAATAGTTATATCGCCCTCGCTGCAGCGTGCCCAATAGCCAGTACATAAAAGGCAGCCTTTCTGGCGACTAATTATCCTAGGTGCAGTACCTGGTCTGACCGGAGGGTAAGGGGGTGCCAAAGAGCTGCAAGTTCCAAACTGGAACTGGGAAGTGGAATATAGATAAATCCCTTTCAGAAAGTACCAGGGGCAAACAAACAACCGCAGTTCATGACAAATTGGTGTGAGTGGTGGAGATGGTAAAGGTATCCTCCCCGTGAACCGTGACAGGAGGGCTGGGACCACCATGTTCAGTGATAAGCAGAGGCCAATGTGTACAGTGAAATTGGGAGAGGGGGCAGAGAACACTGTGTACAGTGAAAAGGGGTGACGGGGTAGAGGCCACCATGTACAGTGAAAAGGGGAGAGGGGGCAAAGGCCACCTTGTACAGTGAAAAGGAGAGAGGGGCGGATGTCATGGTGTACAGTGAAAAAGGGGAGAGGGGGCAGAGGCCACCATATAAGTGAAAAGGGGAGAGGGTGCGGAGGCCACGGTGTACAGTGAAAAGGGGAGAAGAGGCCACCATGTAAAGTGAAAAGGGGAGAGGGGGTGGAGGCCACCGTGTAAAGTGAAAAGGGGAGAGGGAGCTGAGGCCACCATGTATAGTGAAAAGGGGAGAGGGTGCGGAGGCCACAGTGTACAGTGAAAAGGGGAGAAGAGGCCACCATGTAAAGTGAAAAGGGGAGAGGGGGCGGAGGCCACCGTGTAAAGTGAAAAGGGGAGAGGGAGCTGAGGCCACCATGTATAGTGAAAAGGGGAGAGGGGGCAGAGGCCACGGTGTACAGTGAAAAGGGGAGAAGAGGCCACCATGTAAAGTGAAAAGGGGAGAGGGGGCGGAGGCCACCGTGTAAAGTGAAAAGGGAGAGGGAGCGGAGGCCACCATGTATAGTGAAAAAAGGGGAGAGGGGGCGGAGGCCACAGTGTACAGTGAAAAGAGGAGAGAGTGCAGAGGCCACAGTGTACAGTGAAAAGAGGAGAGGGCGGAGGCCACAGTGTACAGTGAAAAGGGGAGACGGGCAGAGGCCACGGTGTACAGTAACAAATGGAGAGGGGGCAGAGGCCACCGTGTGCATTGAAAAGGGGAGAGGGGGCGGAGGCCACCGTGTACAGTGAAAAGGGGAGAGGGTGCGGAGGCCATGTTGTACAGTGAAAAGGGGAGAGGAAGAGGAGGCCACTATGTACAGTGAAAAGGGGAGAGGGGGCAGAGGTCACGGTGTACAGTGAAAAGGGGAGAGGGAGCAGAGGCCAACATGTACAGTGAAAAGAGGAGAGGGGGCAGAGGCCACAGTATACAGTGAAAAGGGGAGAGGGTGCGGAGGCCACGGTGTAAAGTGAAAAGGAGAGGGGGCAGAGGCCACGGTTTACAGTGAAAAGGGAAAAGGGGGGCGGAGGCCACCATGTACAGTGAAAAGGGGAGAGGGTGCAGAGGCCACCATGCACAGTGAAAAGGTGAGGGGGCAGCTGCCACCGTGTTCAGTGATAAGGGGAGGCCACTGTGTACAGTGAAATAGGGAGGGGGCAGAGACCACCATGTACAGTGAAAAGGGGAGAGGGGGCAGAGGCCACCATGTACAGTGAAAAGAGGAGAGGGGGGCAGAGGCCACAGTGTACAGTGAGAGGGGGAGGAGGCCACTTTGAACAGTGAAAAGGGGAGAGGGGGCGGAGGCCACGGTGTACAATGAAAAGGGGAGAGGGGGCGGAGGCCACGGTGTACAATGAAAAGGGGAGAGGGAGTGGAGGCCACCGTGTACAGTGAAAAACGGAGAGGGGGCGGAGACCACAGTGTACATTGAAAAGGGGAGAGGGTGCGGAGGCCACGGTTTACAGTGAAAAGGTGAGAGGGGGCGGAGGCCACGGTGTTCAGTTATAAGGGGAGGCCACTGTGTACAGTGAAATGGGGAGGGGGCAGAGACCACCATGTACAGTGAAAAGGGGAGAGGAGGCGGAGACCACCATGTACAGTGAAAAGGGGAGAGGAGGCAGAGACCACCATGTACAGTGAAAAGGGGAGCGGGGGACAGAGGCCACAGTGTACACTGAGAGGGGGAGGAGGCCACACTGTACAGTGAAAAGGAGAGAGGGGGAGGAGGCCACGGTGTACAATGAAAAGGGGAGAGGGAGTGGAGGCCACCGTGTACAGTGAAAAACGGAGAGGGGGCGGAGGCGACCATGTACAGTAAAAAATGGAGAGGGAGCGGAGGCCACAGTGTACATTGAAAAGGGGAGAGGGTGCGGAGGCCATGGTGTAAAGTGAAAAGGGGAGAGGGTGTAGAGGCCATGGTGTAAAGTGAAAAGTGGAGTGGGGGCAGAGGCCACGGTTTACAGTGAAAAGGGGAGAGGGTGCGGAGGCCACCATGTACAGTAAAAAGGTAAGAGGGGACAGAGGCCACCATGTTCAGTGAAAAGGGGAGGCCACTGTGTACAGTGAAATGGGGAGGGGGCAGAGACCACCATGTACAGTGAAAAGGGGAGTGGAGGCGGAGTCCATGGTGTACAATGAAAAGGGGAGAGGGGGAGGAGGCCACTGTGTACAGTGAAATAGGGAGAGGGGGCGGAGGCCACGGTGTTCAGTTATAAGGGGAGGCCACTGTGTACAGTGAAATGGGGAGGGGGCAGAGACCACCATGTACAGTGAAAAGGGGAGAGGAGGCGGAGACCACCATGTACAGTGAAAAGGGGAGAGGAGGCAGAGACCACCATGTACAGTGAAAAGGGGAGCGGGGGACAGAGGCCACAGTGTACACTGAGAGGGGGAGGAGGCCACACTGTACAGTGAAAAGGAGAGAGGGGGAGGAGGCCACGGTGTACAATGAAAAGGGGAGAGGGAGTGGAGGCCACCGTGTACAGTGAAAAACGGAGAGGGGGCGGAGGCGACCATGTACAGTAAAAAACGGAGAGGGAGCGGAGGCCACAGTGTACATTGAAAAGGGGAGAGGGTGCGGAGGCCATGGTGTAAAGTGAAAAGGGGAGAGGGTGTAGAGGCCATGGTGTAAAGTGAAAAGTGGAGTGGGGGCAGAGGCCACGGTTTACAGTGAAAAGGGGAGAGGGTGCGGAGGCCACCATGTACAGTAAAAAGGTAAGAGGGGACAGAGGCCACCATGTTCAGTGAAAAGGGGAGGCCACTGTGTACAGTGAAATGGGGAGGGGGCAGAGACCACCATGTACAGTGAAAAGGGGAGTGGAGGCGGAGTCCATGGTGTACAATGAAAAGGGGAGAGGGGGAGGAGGCCACTGTGTACAGTGAAATAGGGAGAGGGGGCGGAGGCCACCGTGTACAGTGAAAAGAGGAGAGGGGGCAGAGGCCACCATGTACAGTGAAAAGGGGAGGGGGGCAGAAGCCACCATGTACAGTGAAAAGGGGAGGGCATCGTGTAGAGTGAAATGGGGGCAAAGGCCATTGTGTACAGTGAAATAGGGAGAGGGGGCAGAGACCAGCTTGTACAGTTAAAAGTTGAGGGCACCATGTAGAGTGAAATGGGGGGCAAAGGTCACTGCACAGTGAAATGGTGAGAGGGGGCAGAGGCCACTGTATACAGTGAAAACGGGAGAGGGGGCAGAGGCCACAGTGTACAGTTATAAGGGGAGGGCACCGTGTAGAGTGAAATGGGGGGCAGAGGCACTGTGTACAGTCACGGTATGAAGGGTGGAGGGCAGAGTGACATAGAGAAGGTCCCTCTATATAGTACATGGTGGGGGGAGGGCACTGCATTTAGTCACATAGAGAAGGGCACATTTTATCGTGACATGGCAAAGTGCACTATGTATATGTCAGGAAATAGGAAGAAGTTCGGATTACTTCAATTACACATACAGAGCTCCCAGCTGCAGTTTCCTGTGCCTGCCAGCAGAAGGCTGGAATTCTTAGCCTGCAGGCAACTCCCTCCCCCTGCTATAAGGCTGTAATGTGAGCCCAGTGTGCCAGCAACACTCACTGAGATCGCTCAGGAACTTTTATGGCTCTGGGCTGGGAAAGCCAGTCTCTGTGTAAACCCCTCATTCCCCCTCCTGTCTGATACTAGCTAAAACTGGTGCAGCCTGTTCCAAAATGCATGGGACTCTATTGTTCTGGTTATGTATTCTGGCACCGATCCAGGCTAGAGCTATAAGGATTATATATTCCGGATGTCCATCGAGAGATCCATAGCTCACTGAAATCGCTAGGAGGTAAACCCAACAAGTTGCAAGGAGTGGAATTCTCCATAAGCCGGTCATGTATCTACGCCGTGTTTATAATTAAAAGAACCCGTGGTGACGTGGTGAACATCCTGATCATTGTGTTGTTCTCATACGAGGTTCATACAGTGAGTTATGTATAGCAATGGATTGTCATAACTCTAAGAAAGGGGAGGATTCAGCCTCTGAGTGCGATCACCACAGGTGGAGTGCCTTGGTTTTGGGCTGGGAGATAAGTGCGTGAGACATCAGTCTTCACTCGTCTTTGTCCTGGGTCTAGCTGCGAGACTGGTGTGTAATGCATCTAGATGTGTGCCCCTCCCCCACAGCACACGGTCACCCATGAAATGATATGAACAAAATGTGTTTTTCAACTTTAATCCCATTTTATTTGTAATTGTATTGTACATATGATATATGTCTTCTTTAAATATTTTTTATACTTCTGTAAACACTGCCTACCTTTTTTTGGAGTAAAATATACAAAATTACTAGCTTTGTCTCTCCTTGCTTTATAACGTACTGTCACGTCCTCTGAAGTGAATTACGCCACTAATCTGGGTTGGCTCCGCACCCGTTATTAAGTAAGAAATTGGAGCTGGTGGCAGTGGATTTGTCCTGTGCGATTGATGGGCTTTGTAGCAACTGGCGGTGTTGATAATTATTGTTCCAGCCTGAGTGGGAGTAGTTGTATCACCCTCACAGCAGTGTGCCCATTAGCCAGTACAAGGTAAGGTAGCCTTTCTGGTGACTAATTATCCTAGGTGCAGTATCCTGTCTGACCTGAGGGTAAGGGGGGCGCCAGAGAGCTGCATATTCCAAACCGGAACTGGTAAGTGGGATATAGATAAATCCCCTTCAGAAAGAACCAGGGGCAACCAAACAACCCTGGCTCATGACAAATTGGTGTGAGTGGTGGGGAAGATAAGAATATCCTCCCCATGAACTATGACAGAGACTGAGGCCACTGCATTTGGTCGTGAAGAGAAGGCTACTGGGAGAAGGGCACTGTGTATAGCCGGATCGGTTTTTTTCTCATAGAGATGTATTAGCGCCGGATTGCGCCTGATGTCCCAACGTTTTATCCATTTTTTGCCAGATCCGTCAAAAACTAGTTTTCCGGTGGACAGAGAAAAAGTCCAGAGCAACGTTTTTTCTGTCCAGCGGAAAAGCGCACAACGACTGATCCGGCCAAAAATGTATGAAATGCAGGTATAAATGTCTCTCTCTCTCCATTGTTTATGGACCTTTTAGTTTTGCCTATAATAAAGGTCTTGGGATTGTTCACACTTCCCTCGCTCTGTTGATTGTGTGGTATCGGAGAAGGACCCCGTGACAGAAGGCATCAGTCTTTCGACCTCTTGCTGCTCACTCGCTGTCACAAATACACTTGCTGTACTTGGCTCAACTCTGGAGAAGTTAGTGTATACCATCATACTCTGTACGCCCAGATTTACAAATAAACAAGTCTGGATTGCACAATCCCTGGTGTGCGTCATCTCTCCGAACGCTGAACACCAGCATTGGTCCTGTCTGCCCTGCATCGAGGAAATGGAAGGTACGAATCTCTCACAACACTAATCAACCACACCTCCATCCGCCTCATGTGGGGACAGAACACATAGGAGCAGTATTATAGTAGTTATATTCTTGTACATAGGAGCAGTATTATAGTAGTTATATTCTGTACAAAGGAGCAGTATTATAGTAGTTATATTCTTGTATATAGGGGCAGTATTATATTAGTTATATTCTTGTACATAGGGAGCAGTATTATAGTAGTTATATTCTTGTACATAGGAGCAGTATTATAGTAGTTATATTCTTGTACATAGGAGCAGTATTATAGTAGTTATATTCTTGTACATAGGAGCAGTATTATAGTAGTTATATTCTTGTACAAAGGAGCAGTATTATAGTAGTTATATTCTTGTACATAGGGGCAGTATTATAGTAGTTATATTCTTGTACATAGGGGCAGTATTATAGTAGTTATATTCTTGTACATAGGAGCAGTATTATAGTAGTTATATTCTTGTACATAGGGGCAGTATTATAGTAGTTATATTCTTGTACATAGGGGCAGTATTATAGTAGTTATATACTTGTACATAGGGGCAGTATTATAGTAGTTATATTCTTGTACATAGGGGCAGTATTATAGTAGTTATACTCTTGTACATAGGAGCAGTATTATAGTAGTTATATTCTTGTACATAGGGGCAGTATTATAGTAGTTATATTCTTGTACATAGGAGCAGTATTATAGTAGTTATATTCTTGTACATAGGGGCAGTATTATAGTAGTTATATTCCTGTACATAGGGGCAGTATTATAGTAGTTATGTTCTTGTATATAGGAGCAGTATTATAGTAGTTATATTCTTGTACATAGGGGCAGTATTATAGTAGTTATATTCTTGCACATAGGAGCAGTATTATAGTAGTTATATTCTTGCATATAGAGGACAGTATTATAGTAGTTATATTCTTGTACATAGGAGCAGTATTATAGTAGTTATATTCCTGTACATAGAGGACAGTATTATAGTAGTTATATTCTTGTACATAGGAGCAGTATTATAGTAGATATTTTCTTGTACATAGGGGCAGTATTATAGTAGTTATATTCCTGTACATAGGGGCAGTATTATAGTAGATATTTTCTTGTACATAGGGGCAGTTTTATAGTAGTTATATTCTTGTACATAGGAGCAGTATTATATTAGTTATATTCTTGTACATAGGAGTAGTATTATAGTAGTTATATTCTTGTACATAGGAGCAGTATTATAGTAGTTATATTCTTGTACATAGGGGCAGTATTATAGTAGTTATATTCTTATATATAGGAGCAGTATTATAGTAGTTATATTCTTGTATATAGGAGCAGTATTATAGTAGTTATATTCTTGTACATAGGAGCAGTATTATAGTAGTCATATTCTTGTACATAGGAGCAGTATTATAGCAGTTATATTCCTGTACATAGGGGCAGTATTATAGTAGTTATATTCTTGTACATAGGGGCAGTATTATAGTAGTTATATTCTTGTACATAGGGGCAGTATTATAGTAGTTATATTCTTGTACATAGGAGCAGTATTATAGTAGTTATATTCTTGTACACAGGGGGGCAGTATTATAGTAGTTATATTCTTGTATATAGGAGCAGTATTATAGTAGTTATATTCTTGTACATAGGGACAGTATTATAGTAGTTATATTCTTGTACATAGGAGCAGTATTATAGTAGTTATATTCTTGTACATAGGAGCAGTATTATAGTAGTTATATTCTTGTACATAGGAGCAGTATTATAGTAGTTATATTCTTGTACACAGGGGGGCAGTATTATAGTAGTTATATTCTTGTACAATGGGGCAGTATTATAGTAGTTATATTCTTGTACATAGGAGGCAGTATTATAGTAGTTATATTCTTGTACATAGAGGCAGTATTATAGTAGTTACATTCTTGTAAATAGGAACAGTATTATAGTAGTTATATTCTTGTAAATAGGAACAGTATTATAGTAGTTATATTCTTGTACATATGAGCAGTATTATAGTAGTTATATTCTTGTACATAGGGGCAGTATTATAGTAGTTATATTCTTGTACATAGGAGGCAGTATTATAGTAGTTATATTCTTGTACATAGGAGCAGTATTATAGTAGTTATATTCTTGTACATAGGGGCAGTATTATAGTAGTTATATTCTTGTAAATAGGAACAGTATTATAGTAGTTATATTCTTGTATATAGGAGCAGTATTATAGTAGTTATATTCTTGTACATAGAGGCAGTGTTATAGTAGTTATATTCTTGTACATAGGAGCAGTATTATAGTAGTTATATTCTTGTACATAGGGGCAGTATTATAGTAGTTATATTCTTGTACATAGGGAGCAGTATTATAGTAGTTATATTCTTGTACATAGGAGCAGTATTATAGTAGTTATATTCTTATACATAAGAGCAGTATTATAGTAGTTATATTCTTGTACATTGGAGCAGTATTATAGTAGTTATATTCCTGTACATAGGGGGCAGTATTATAGTAGTTATATTCTTGTACATAGGAGCAGTATTATAGTAGTTATATTCTTGTACATAGGAGCAGTATTATAGTTGTTATATTCTTGTACATAGGAGCAGTATTATAGTAGTTATATTCTTGTACACAGGGGGCAGTATTACAGTAGTTATATTCTTGTACACAGGGGGGCAGTATTATAGTAGCTATATTCTTGTACACAGGGGGGCAGTATTATAGTAGTTATATTCTTGTACACAGGGGGGCAGTATTATAGTAGCTATATTCTTGTACACATTGGGGCAGTATTATAGTAGCTATATTCTTGTGCACATATTGCAGTACAACCTTTGGGGCAGTGTTATACTATTGGACTTTTCTCCTTGGTGTTGATCACCTACAATCTCACCTCACTCTTTGCATTTTCGGGATTGATCGGTTACTTGACTCACTTGTTCTTTTTAGCTTCCCCTTTTGTGATGTGGTTGGTCTCACAGACAGATTTCGCGTTCGGGGTTTTCCCTCTGGCTTGAGGCTCTAATCTCAGTTCCCTTTTTTGTTTGTGAAGTTTCCTGTTTGCTGGAGTCCTGTGACCGCCGCTGTGAGTGCTCCTCCATATGATACGGTATTCTGTGCACTATTCAGCAGTGTGCTGTCCCGTAACTTTCACTGTCTTTATCTTCATGGTCAGAAGTGGTAAAGGAACTTGAAGGTTTCAGTGAATCATCTAGAAAGTTCCGCCATTTTCTCCTTCATACGTAGTGATAATTAGTGATATCTTGGTGTAATAATTAGATGGGGGGAGGGGCAGCTGACCGATAAAATGTCACTCTGACAGCTGTATGTCTGGTGTCATGTGCACGGTATCTGATTGGCCATTATACCGTGTATTGTGTTAATGATGTACATGGCAGTGAGCCCAGCAATCCTCATGGTATGGGATTAATTCACCTATGTACCCAGCTGTGCCCGCCCCCGAGGAAGCATCTGCCCCATGGGAGGCGCGTTATGAGCAGATTGGTGCTATTGTAAGAGGGGTGAGAAGAAGAAGATGTTGAGAAAAGAAGAGTTAACTTGTATAGTATTAATGTTTTTATGGATGTGTTTTATATAAATCTACACTTTATCCTTATGGACGGTTTTTGTCTCGGTTTTCTTGCAGGTTTTAGTTCAAGAGCGGACTAGGGGAGTGGGAAAGAGCAGTGACACACTGGAAGGCGTAAGGATACAGGTTAGTATATAGTTAAAAGCTTGGGAATAGCCCAGATGGGGAGGGGTTAGATCAGGGAGGGTCATAGAGAGAGGGAAAGATGGTGCCGGTACTAAGGCAAGTCTTCATTGTTCAACCACCACAACCCCTTTGTATACCAGACCAATGCCCAAACCCCACAACCTCCCTCTCCAAGATCACTGAAGGGGGGCTAAATTGTCTCCTCTCCAAATTGCATCTCACCACCTGTGCGCTCGACCCCATCCCACCTCCTCCCCAACCTCACCGCCACTCTTATCCCATCCCTAAACCACCTCTTCAACCTATCACTAACTTCTGGCACCTTCCCTTCTGCTTTCAAACATGCCACAATCACGCCTATCCTTAAAAAGCCAACCCTCGATCCAACTGCTATATCCAGCTATCGCCCAATATCGCTGCTCCCATTCGCTTCCAAGCTCCTGGAGCAGCACGTCCATGCTGAACTCTCCTCCCACTTCTCATCTAACTTGTTGTTCGACAATCTACAATCTGGTTTCCGCCCCCATCACTCAACTGAGACAGCCCTGACCAAAATTACTAACGACTTACTTACCGCCAAAGCTAACGGACAATACTCTGTACTCCTCCTTCTAGATCTGTCCTCTGCTTTCGACCACTGCCTCCTACTACAGATCCTCTCCTCCTTTGGCATCAAAGACCTCGCCCTCTCCTGGATCTTCTCGTACCTTTCCGACTGCACATTCAGCGTCTCCCACTCCCACACTACCTCGTCATCGCACCCTCTCTCTGTTGGAGTCCCCCAAGGCTCTGTTCTAGGACCCCTACTCTTCTCAATCTATATACAAGAGAAAAACAGCCGCACTCAAGTCTTTGCGTTTATGTAGAAAGTTTAGTTGCTTTTATTCACATGTACAGGCACCACCAAATAATTTTTAAAGAAAAAGGAGGGTGATTGCGGACAACAAGGTTAACGTTTCGACCAGGCACGGTCGTTCTCAAAACCTCACTGCAAGACAAATATACTGTATAAGTGTGCTGTACAAATAGACATGTGCTAAAATACAGGTGAACACGTGCAATTCATATATACGTAAAAAGGAAAAAAACAAATAACTTCCAATCAAAATATATAGCGAATATATACAGCTCTAAACACATTAGATGTGGACACGTCAAAGTCCTGGAAAAATAAATCACGACATGCCAAGACTTAAGTAAAAAGTCCCATGAGGACAGTCTAGAGCAGGGACCATTGCAAAGTACGCCCTTATAATGGGCCACATTTCAAGACTAAGTACAAGTAAATGTAGGTAGATGAAACCTGATCAAGCCGCCATAATAATATACTGACCTTATGCAAGAGGAATTAATAGGAAAAGAGATATAGGAGGAGAGTCCCAGAAGGCTAGAGGAAAAAGAGGAGAGATCATGGGTAAGTATACAGTAAATGTAAATCAACCTATAAAGGCAGGGATCATGAGCAGATATGAATCAGTAGCTTTACCAGCTCCAGGTAGAGTGTCCGTCTCATTGGTGATGCAGTGGCTAATGTGGAGGATGTTAGCGCTTTAAATAGGGCGCTGGTGCAGCAGTATCCGGCACACAACGGCGCACAGCTCCTGTGAGCTGAAAACGAGGTTTGTACCGCAGTGATGCGCGCATCTTCCCAGCACATGAGCAGTGGGTGCCGGGGCCGAAGATATGTATTGCAGCTGTGCGACAAGTAAAAACGGTCCGGAGCATGCGTAGTGCGTTCCAGGTGGCCAGGCTAAACAGCGCTTGCGCAGGAGAATATCTTGGACGCTTCTGGAGCTGTGCATACACCAATGTTAACGGCCAAGTCATGTACTAGCCATATCGGTGGAGGGTAGTACCTGGTTAAAAAAGTGTGGTGGCCTGTAAGAATGAATGGCTGAACTGCAATAGGCTGAGTATCGTTGGTATAACAATAGGGCTGGAGGCGATTTGTATATAAGGAAAGAAGAGGGAAAAACAAAAGAAAAGGGAGGGAAAATAAAATAACAGTACTGCTCCCGATCCCACGTTGCTGGCATCCATGTACAGCACAAACGGTTGATCGTATTCTGGGTAGGCCAGTACCTCATCTCCCTTGAGAGCCAACTTCAACCGGGTAAAGGATCCTTCCAGCCTTTCGTTCCAGTCAAACGGGGTGTTCTTCCCCTTAGTTTTCTTAGATTGGCCCACTAACAGGTCTTGTAGTGGTGCGGCTATCTTGGTGAAGTCTTTAATAAATCTTCTGTAATAGCCTACCAACCCGAGGAACTGTCGGACTTCATGGAGGTTACTGGGTTTCGGCCAGTTCTTGATTACCGTGACCTTGTCTGGGTCTGGTGCCACTCCTTCAGAGCTCACCACATGGCCCAGGTACTGTACTTTGGATTTCAACAGGTGACAGATGGTTTTACCTTCAAGCCAAAGATGGATAGGGCTTCAAACACCTCGGCCAGATGTTTCAGGTGATCTTCATACGTCTTGGAGAAGACAATGACATCGTCCAGGTACAACAAGACAGTTTTGAAGATCTTGTGCCCGAGACAGCACTCCATCATTCTTTGAAATGTTCTGGGGGCGTTGCGCAGTCCAAACGGCATGTAATTAAATTCAGCGAGACCCATTGGTGTTGTGAAGGCCGTCTTCTCCTTGTCCGCCTCTGCTATGGGAACCTGCCAGTACCCACTGGTGAAATCCAAGGTAGAAAAGTAATTAGCAGATTTAATGCAACCAACGACTCTTCTATTCTAGGCAACGGTATGCATCCTTGTGTGTAATGCGGTTTATCTGCCTATAATCTGATGGAGCTGCCCAGGGGCTACAACCATCTCTGATTACCCCAGCCTCCTTCATCTCTCACAACATACTTTTGGCACACTGGTAATGAGCTGGAGGTAAAGGCCGGTACCTCTCCTTAATGGGTGGATGACTTCCCGTGGTGATGTGATGTTGTACCCCTTTTACCTGCCCAAAATCTAGTGGATGTTTACTGAAGACCCATTCATACTCTTGGATCACCCGGTAAGCCCCTTGTTTTTGGTGTGATGGGTTAGAGTCAGTGCCCACATGTAATTTCTGATACCAATCTTCCATTTGACCTGCAGAGCCATTGTCCTGAGCCTGGTTGGACGGGACCAAGGGTTCTGCCACCTGTATCACATTGTTATCAACAGTAAACAGTTTGGCAATCGTGGCATATCTGGTTAAGTGAACCTCCTTCTCCCCACAGTTGAGAACACGTACTGGAACCCTCCACTTGCGGACTTCAACCATCCCTCTGGCTGTCAGGATTGTAGGCCTACTGTACAGGTTCTACCAGTGCCTGGTAGTCTTTACCTCGGATACCTATTGCTGCCCGACACCATATCAACATTTTACTCCTGGGGGGTATTGCAATAGGGATGGGATCACTCACCCCACCAGATAGTTCTACCTGCTGTCTCTGTACCATGGCTCTGATCTCCTTTTGCAGGACTCTCTGCTCACTGGAACTAGCAGTTTCTGCCTCCTGTTGTAATAAGACAATAACCTATGCCAGACAATTTTCAATAACATTATTACCAATGGTCATCATAGGGTTACATTCACGTCGATCAATATCAACAATCACCATCCCTTGGGCTTTTAATTCTACCCGCCCCACTTTAATGGTGACCTCCTAGTATCCCACCTGTGGCAAAGGCTGACCATTACTGGCTACTATCGTTAAGTCACTATCTGGGCCACGGGTAATGTCTGTATCGGCCCAATAACGCTTATAAAGGATGTAAGGCATTGTTGTAACCTGTGAACTGGTGTCCAACAAAGCGTTCATCGGGATGCCGTCGATCACAATGGGGAGAACAGGTCGTCCTCTGACATATTTGGCTTGCCAGTTGTGTGGGCCTGGTCGTCCTATTCCTGGGGGTTGGCCCTCTGCCCCAGGGGTTGCTCATTTAAATGACAGTACCTTGCAATGTGTCCTGCCTGGTTGCAGCGGCGGCAGATAATTCTGCCATCCTGGTGATAGCGGTTGTCGTCTCTCCCTCTGGTCAGTGGGGTCCTCTTCTGTCATCGACAGGGAACATCCTCCAGTCTGGAAGCCAGGTTGATCTTCTCCTTAGGGGATTCCTAATGCAGCAACACTCTTGGTCAGCTCCTGCACCTGGAGGCGTAGTCCTGTAGAAGAATCCTCATCTAGGACCTGTGGATCAGCTTCAACGGGGCCCTGAGGATATGATGCCACCTCCTGGTGGTACGTGAGGGCTGGACACTTAAGAGGCACTGCACGGCTGGGTGGAGGTTCGTGCAACACCCGGATGGCTCTGTCCTTAAATTGCGCAAAGTCCAGGTCATGGGTTTTGCAAGGCTAGGGTGCGTAGCTGAGTCCTGTGGGTGCTAGACAGGAGCCCCTCAATGAACTGCTCTTTTAAGTAAGAGTTTATCTCCATCCTGTATGCTGTTAGGATCCACTTGGTTGACAGCCCGGCGCGCCTCCTGCAAATTAAGGGCATAGTCCCGTATACTGTCCTGTGCTTTTTGCTTACACCTGAAGAACTTCATTTTTATCTCTGCAGCGGTGCTGGTGTCAAAGGTAATTTTGAGTTTAGCAAAGATCTGCTGCACAGTCCTTTTGTCTACATCTGGCCAGGATTTTACCTCCCTTAGGGCTGCACCAATCAGTTGAACAGTTAAGATATTAATTTTCTGATGCTCGGTCAAAGAATAAACTTCAAACAGGATGCAGAGCCTTTCTTTAAAGTCATTTAACGTGTGTGACTCTCCGGAATACTGTGGGAGCCATGCTGCTCCAGGTAAAAACGGCATGGAGAGGGGCATGATGGGCGCCGTAGCTGTGGCGGTGTCCAGCCGGCTTACTGGAGCTGCGGGTGTTCCTCTCAGCTGCGCGGCATCCGTTTCTCCTCTTTGCGCTCTTTCTGGCTGGCTCTGCCCACGAAGGTATGTCTCCTCCAGGGCACAAAATCCTGTTCGTGACTCCAAAGTTGATGCACAGGGCAGTGGGGTACTCGGTACCGGGTCCAGTCGCAAAGGGGGATGTCACTGTGGCTGCGACCTGGTCCGT
Source organism: Ranitomeya variabilis (assembly GCF_051348905.1). Taxonomy (NCBI): domain Eukaryota; kingdom Metazoa; phylum Chordata; class Amphibia; order Anura; family Dendrobatidae; genus Ranitomeya; species Ranitomeya variabilis. Next base: position 2,980,874 of record NC_135234.1, read on the forward strand.
GGCCCTGGGCAACAATGATAAAGGGGGTTAAATGTTCAGAGTTTGTCGTGGGGTTCGGTCAATAGGGGGACCGACGCTGCATTAGAGGGGTCCCCTGGGGGATGTTGCGGCAGCCCGGATTTACACTTCCCATAGGTGAAGCGGGGTTCCAAGGCGTCCTATGGTGTGTCCCGTAGATGGTGTAGCCAGTGAATAAATGGAGGAGACAAGTGATAAGTCTTTACCTGGTTTACTTGTGGGTGACAGGCCACAGTCCAGGGTACCAGCAACAGGTTGGTTAGGAGTCCGGGCAGTCCAGAGACAAGCGGGGTCCCTTGGGTAGGTCAGGTAGGGGCCTTCCACTCTGTGCTCACTGTCTCTAAGGTCCCTGCTGCCACTAAGTGTCTCAAACAAGGTCCTTATTTGTTCTCCTGTCCTGGGACAGGTACCTGTATGACAGGCAGCTTGAGCCGTGCCTACTGGGGTCTTTCATGGTGACTCCAAGCTCCAAGGTGCTGCTGTGCCACAGGTAAATATGGGCAAGGTCCCTGTAATTCAATGCCCTCTGGTTCTGCTCTGTGTATTGTAATCCACATAAGCCTCGGGCTCCCGGTTCCCAGATTCTCTGCGCACTGACTCCCTGGGGGCCTACTCGTGGCCTCATGGAGTCCTGTATTTCCATTGTGCTCCATCCCTGTCTGTCCTCGCATACAGACTGTCTATACTAACTCAACTCGCTACTCCTCCAAATCAGGATCTTTATTGAGGGAAGCTGCCCTAAAACAGGGGTTGGAAGGTGTTGTGTGTGTGTGATAACCTACCAAAGGGAATCCCACTTGTCTCCAGACATAGCACTACCCTCCCCGAGAGGAAGGCAGCACTACTGTGGTACCCGGACTCCTGGGGTGCCACAGTGACCCATGGCCATGGCAAGGAGACGGCAGCAAGATGTGAGGATGGGAGCTGGGAGCCGGGCTGAAGATGGCGCCGAGAGCGTGGAGGCAGCGGAGAAGGCAGATGCGGCAAATGGCTCCTATGCACTGAGGCCGGAGATAGCGGCTAAATTGGAGAAGTTTGCAAGGCTGGAAGGAGCAGCAAAGGTGATGGCTGAAGGAGGAGAGGGGGAGACCGTGGAGAAGGAGAAAGAAGAAGACTCAGAGGCTGATTCGGTGCAGGAGGGGTTAGTGGGTGAGAAAAAACAGCAGGAAAAGGAGAGTGTGGAGCAGGAAGATGTTGAGGAGCCTGTTATAGGGGAACCCACATTAAAGGATGTACGACTTGGTTAGATTCTGTAAGACTGCACTAACGACCCTTACAAAGAGAGTTGATGGGGTTAAAGAAGAAAGGTCCAGCATGAAGGCAGCCATAAATAAAACTGATGCCACAGTGGGGGCAGTGGAGGAGAGAGTGAGTGTGCTGGAAGACCAACTTTCTAAAATGCAGAAGTCTCACACTCAATGTTTGCAGAGATGTGCTGCCCTGGCTGATAAAAATGATGACTTGGAAGACCGCTCAAGGCGGAATAATGTGAAATTAGTGGGACTCCCCAAGAAGGTGGAAGGGACCGGTCCTACAGCGTTTATTGAGGGCTGGCTCCGCACTTAGGCTATGTCCCCACCTTGGAGAAATGCTGCAGAAATGTCCGCAACTCCCTGCCGCGGGTAAAACGCATGCGGAATGCACATGCATTTTCCCGCATCGCTTGGAAAAGTGATTGACAGGTTGGTCATAGTGCATAGTGTTTGACAAGTGTGACCAAATTTTTACTATTGATGCTGCCTATAAAAGAAAGAATGTTAAAAATAATTTAAAAAAAATAAAAAAAAGGGAAATTAGACTTACTGGTAATTCCATTTCCAGGTAGTCCCTCAGGACAGCACCATGGAGGAGGTCCTTCCTTGACCTATAGCGGGACAGGATCATAGAGAGGTTAAAAGGACCCTCCCACCTCCAGTGTTGTTTCAAAGTACCACCGAGGATGGAAATAAATGGTCTAAACATGCCCTTACAAACATGTCTGTAATAACCATTAAACTGCTTCATCTTAATTTCGAGCCATGGTGACCCGAAGGATAAACGATCTGCCGGTAGATAAATCCCGAACAATCCTAAAAAACAGAAACATAAGGGAGGGAACTACAGGTGCTGTCCTGAGGGACTACCTGGAAATGGAATTACCAGTAAGTCTAATTTCCCTTTTTCCATTACGTCCCTCAGGACAGCACCATGGAGAATACCAAAGTAACTCTCCCAGGGTGGGTACAGAAGCCCAGGAATCAAAGTCCCAGGCAAAACCAGACTAAATATATAAAGGATCTGAAAGATAAGAAAAACCATAGATATCTAAAGAGATCCGCAAAGAAAATCACCGTAGTGAGTGCCTGGTATACATCTATAATGCCCAATTTCAGTATGAATGTGGTGAATGAAATAAGCATCAGGAGCAGAGCGTGAGATACACCCATTGTACTCCAATATCAATAATGAACCACAACAAGTTATTTATTGTGATAGATACTTATAGACATCGCAGCCCCCGAATAGGGTTAGAGAACCTTACTGCCCAGCAAAATATGGTGAAAGTCACAGCCACCACACAATGAGGACTGTACCGACCAATAATAAGCTGCATGTGCTTATAACCCAGGACTGTTCTTTCATCGGACCTTCTGGGCTCAGGTTAAGTCTTGGTTACCGACCAGCTTACCGTACTACAAGGAGACCTGCAGGACAGAGGTCCTGGACTGCAGAAAGATCAAACCAATAACAGTTAGTACATGGATAATGGCAGAGCATTGGGTGTGCGCACAGTACTCATCCAGGAGATCACGTCTATTCCAAATCCTTAGATGTCTAACCCCAAGAAGGGTTATATATTATTGAAACTAAGGAATACACCATCCGGCAGGTAATATCTCCTGCCATTACCAACGTCGGGCTTCTCATTAGAAGCGCTGAAAGAGAAACGTGGGTCATCACTCCTGTTTTACTGATGTTAGACACAGGGAGTCCGGACTCTGAATCGATGAAGGTGGTGGTGCTAGTAAAAATCTTCCGACACTTGAAATTATTCGGAACAGCATTTATACGAGTCATTAGTCCAGACATTATAAGTATGTCAACTTATTTGTCCATATATGCATATACGCACATACATATCCCAAGAGGCAATCTTCTCAGGGATCTTTATACACCCAGACTGCCATTGTGGGAGTAACCATATTCCATGGCTAGAGAAAAAGTAGGTTTCTTCCTCATTACGGAGGGAGATTATCTACTGTGAGGCAGTGAGACTATGGGGTCTGAACAGTAAGAGCCCTGGATCCAGTTTCATTTATCTTAGGAGCCGCGAGTATGGGATCCTCTGCCACACGACAGTACTGCTACTTCACCACAAGGTACAGAAGGCCGTGCTGATGTCCCTGGTAAACATAACGCAACAGACTTATGGGACAAGAATCTGTCTGATTGCCGAATGTGGAGTTTGGGAAGGATTAATAATAATAACAACAATAATAAACTTTATTTATATAGCGTCAACATATTCCGCAGCGCTTTACAGTTTGACAGTCTCAAACACAACGGTCATAAGTAACAACCATATAATAATTAAAGCAAAATAAGACGACCCTGCTCTTGAAAGCTTACACTCTACAATGAGGCAGGGAAGATACAAAATACAGGTGTGTATCAACAATATTTTATTTATAATGATGGCCCAACTATTTCAGGGGGTGGGGGATAGATGGAGATAGTGAATGGGCTACACGCACAAACATAAAATGATTAGGGAATGTGGTAGGCCGCTCTGAACAAATGTGTCTTAAGGGAGCGCCCAAAACTATGCAAATTGTAGATGGTCCCAATATCCTAGGGCAAAGCATTCCGAGGCGGAAGGAATCCTTCCTTTCAACTTGTGGGATTTTCCGCTCCCGGGACAGTAGTATGTCCTTCTATAGGATTATAGAATGTACCAAAATAACGTATGTCATCTTTTAAAGCTAATTATGAAAAAGACTTGCTTTTAGCACTCAAGGTAGAACCTACCTGAGAGACCTGTTCCGAATAGAAGAAATGCAGATTTTACTGAGCCAATTCAAGCATATGTGTGTGCTTGACTAAGCCCTGTTGTAAAGAATGAAGTAACAGAAGCTGGATCTGGGTCCAAAACACAAGGACTCCATATCCAGAGTTGAGGCCCAAGACAAAAATGTGAAGTGGTAGGCCGATGATACAATGTGCGACCACACAACAAGGCACCAGACAGAAGGTCTGATTCAGTGGCTCACAGCCAGAGGCGAAAAAGGCACCAAGCCCGACACACTGAAACCCACTGCCCTGCAAAGGGCACCGAAACCTTATAATGCAAAATGATGCATATAGGAACTATGAAGCATATAGGAACTATGAAGCAATATAATGCAATATGATGTACAAAGTTACTAAGAAGCGCTATGATGCATATAGCAACTATGAAGAAATATGGTGCACAAAGGCAGTTTGAAGCACTATGATGCATATAGGAACAATGAAACAATATGATGTAAATAATGAAGCAGTATGATGCAATATGATGCATGAAGTAACTATGAAACGTTACGGTGCATATAGGAACAATGAAGCAAAATGATGAATATAGGGACTATGAAGCAATATGCTGTAATATAATGCGCAAAGTCACTATGAAGCGCTATGATGCATATAGGGACCATGAAGCAATATGCTGTAATATAATGCACAAAGGCAATATGAAGCGCTGATGTGTATAGGAATCATGAAGCAATATGCTATAATATAATGCTCAAAGGCAATATGAAGCGCTGATGCGTATAGGAATCATGATGCAATATGCTGTAATATAATGCACAAAGGCAATATGAAGCGCTGATGCATATAGGAATCATGAAGCAATATGCTGTAATATAATGCACAAGGCAATATGAAGCGCTATGATGCACATAGGAAACCTGAAGCAATATGATGCACAAAGGCAATACGAGTGCTATGATGCATATAGGAACAGTGATGCAATATGACGCACAGAGTCACTATGAAGCGCTATGATGCACATAGGAGCCATGAAGCAATATGATGCAATATGATGCAGAAGTGCACTATGAAGCACTATGATGCATATAGGAACAATGAAGCACCACTATGCATATAGGAACCATGAAGCAATATGATGCAATAGGATACACCAAGTGACTATGAAGAGCTATGATGCATATAGGAACAATGAAGCACCTTGATGCATATAGGAACCATGTAGCACCTTGATGCATATAGGTACCATGAAGTAATATGATGCAATATGATGCATGAAGTTACTATGAAGCGCTATGATGCATATAGGAACAATGAAGCACCATGATGCATATAGGAACTATGAAGCAATATGATGCAATATGATACACGAAGTAACTATGAAACAGTATGATGCCACAGAGGCACTCAATATGATGCATGGATGAGCTATGATGCAGTATCATGCACAGAGGCACTCAATATGATGCATAGAGGCACTATTATGCAGTATTATGCACAGAGGCACTCAATATGATGCATAGAGGCACTATTATGCAGTATTATGCACGGAGGCACTCAATATGATGCATAGAGGCACTATTATGCAGTATTATGCACGGAGGCACTCAATATGATGCATAGAGGCACTATTATGCAGTATTATGCACGGAGGCACTCAATATGATGCATAGAGGCAGTATTATGCACGGAGGCACTCAATGTGATGCATAGAGGCACTATTATGCAGTATTATGCACAGAGGCATTCAATATGATGCATAGAGGCAGTATGACTAGGCCATGCCTGAAGGTGCCAAACAAGAGACCAGACTTACACTTTTAAGCAAAAGAGCAATCTATCAGAGTTCCAGATAAATCTCCACTCTGAACAATACGTCTCATTTGTCAGACTGACTCCACCCGAAGGAGCTAATTAATGAGCCGCAGCTGGAGGGCAGTCTTCATGGAGACAATGTGCTGAATTAACACCTTGTGTCCTCCTGTGGATGGAGTAGTTAAATTGCAAAAAAAAGTGAAACACTTGCTTATTGAACCAGAAAATGGAAAGCATGCTTCCAGAGACTCTCTGAAGCTCGATCAAAAGGCTCTGTGCAGACAAGACCTGCAACAACTAAAGTCCAGTCATGAGATGTAGCCTGGACATATGGCCCCACCATAGCCTAGAGGTCCAAGGCCTAGCTGCAAATGGGTTCCAGGTACAGCTTTGGCACAAAGGCCTGAGACTAGAGTCAGCCCAGAGGCCCCGGCCATCGATGCAACATTAAACCATGCACTCACCTGTGCTGGCTCCATACCTGCTAGAAGACAGGGGGAGCTGGTAACGCCGAAAGCCTACCGTGGAAGGAAGCGGCGTCCATTCAGAAATGCTGCATTACTGCCTGTGCCCCCTTCCGTGTTCCATTGTGGAACGCACGCCGATTCTGTGTGCCGTCGCTCCTCTCTGACGTCACTGGGAGCGCAACGGCCTTCTCCACCACACGACTTTCAGAAGTAGCGGTGTTTTGCCGGTCAGCGTCCGAGCCGAGAGCCCCCCACTGGGAGGAAGCGGCTCTACCCAGGAGCCCGTCCGCTCGACTGGTCTCTGGGGCTGAGGGACTCCCCGCCGGGGAGTTTCCACCCTGGGCTACTTGATAGGGGGAAGGATTGGACTTGCCGCACGATCCCCCTAAGCCCATTACACAGGCTGATGGCTGAGGAACCTCTCAAAGAGGAGTCGGCCATGGTCCGTCTGACCGGGAAAAAGGAAGGCTGAGATCCCCGAACTCTGAGTCCATCTGGTAACGCACTGATAGCTGAGGGACCTCTACCCAGTGAGGTATCGGCCACGGACCACTTGACAGGGGGAAGAGAATCCACAGGATATCTTCGCTCTAGGAGCAACCTCTCATACAACCGTCCCTGTAGGGACAGGAAAAACACTGGAGGGTGGAGGTGGGAGGGTCCTTTTAAACCTCTCTATGATCCTGTCCCGCTATAGGTCAAGGAAGGACCTCCTCCATGGTGCTGTCCTGAGGGACGTAATGGAAATATGGTTATTCTCACCTTCCGACGGCCCCCGATGTCCTCAGCGGCGCTCCCGGTACATTCCATTCCCAGGGATGCTTTGTGGGAAGGACCTTTGTGACATCACGGTGATTTGCACATTGCATCCCTGGGAACGGAAGCCGCTGCGTGCTGAGAGGCGGGAGGACTCCGGCCATCAGAAGGTAAGTATATCCTTATTTTTTATTTTAATTCTTTTTTTTTACAGAAATATGGATCCCAGGGCCTGGAGGAGATTATCATCTCCTGCAGAGCTTGGGTACCATCCGCACATGAAGCGCTCACTTTACGCATGGTGGGCATAGCCACATGCGTAAAGTGAGTGTCTCAAACAAATCCTATGGCAGCGGAATCGCCGCGATTCCGCAGAAATAATGGACATGCTGCAGATTTTTCCGCTATGCTATTCCTCACCGGGAAAATCCGCAGCATGGGCACAGCAACTAACCTAAACACCACAAAAACGCAGTTAATAGATCCCATAAAATATCACTTTTATTAAATAACACAATAAAAAAACAAATACATGGAAACAGGTACAATAGAAAAGATGGGGACAGTGGAGCGCTACATGGCAATACACTAAACACACATAGGGCTAAAGGTACCACCCACTACAACAACATACCATAAAATAGTATACTGTGGCTGACCAACCATAAATATGGTGAAATGAGTATATAAATGTAAGTAGAGTCACTAAGAACTAGCCAAGTACTAGATTAGCCTAATAGTACCTGGTATGTGCAGCGGTGAGGGACCCAGAGCCCACCCCGACGCGCGTTTCGGAGCACGGAACGGCTCCTTCCTCAGGGGCGTGGAGAACAGATGCCGTAAGGTATCTATTTATACAGCCAAGCCGGAACTCACTGTTATTGTGCGGCACACCACCAGCGGATACTGCCAACCGCGGCGTCAACGCCGCCATCCGGACCCGGAAACACGTGGGCCCCACGTGATCCAGCATCCCATGTCAGCAGAGACGCCGGCACCGACAGACCGCCGGAGGGCGCCTGCACAACAACAAGCACACAACCGCCATTAACAGTGTGGGCAAAAAAATGGGCAACATAAGAAATAAATAAATAACAATGTGTCTAACTACTCAAATGGGAATATCAGTCATATAAATAAATATCATCAAATGGCTACCATAACAGTACATAGACAAGACAAACAATGTTACGTGCAAATGCACAAAATGTACATGGCAGGTGATATACAGAATACAAAAACAAAAACCATGCGTAAACATCACAGGTCAATATATAGATGTGTATATATGCACTGTACATGCGTAATACAATCATCAATAATATATCTCTCCCATAAGGGGAGATTAGAATAACAGGATATACTATACAGACCACAATACAATATACAAATAATACAATGCAACGAATACGCATGCATGGTCAGACCATAGAAATACAAATCTACCTACATAAACAAATGCAGACAAAGTACCCAGAGCAAATAGAAGCCAAATATCCCCGATATTGAGCTACCCACAACAAATGAAATGCAACCAAGAAAAGAAAGTATACAAACAAAAGACAGACACCAACCGGCGAAGCTGGTAGATGTATCATTCAGATATATCTTCTAAAGTCCATTATCGTCAGCGCATATCCTACACCTACCTAAATAAAAAAACACATTTTTTTAAAATAAAACATCAGTAAAAACAATGTACATGCCAATGATGAACTCCACCGTGATGCATAGCGTAGAAGATCACAAAAAAGGAGCACACGAAATATTCTCGATTAATCCATTGGGATGAATTGTCCGCAGTGTCCAGATCCACCTAGACTCCAACTGCGCTAGACGTTTAGAGAAGTTACCTCCTCTGATATTAACATGTAGTAGCTCAATATCGGGGATATTTGGCTTCTATTTGCTCTGGGTACTTTGTCTGCATTTGTTTATGTAGGTAGATTTGTATTTCTATGGTCTGACCATGCATGCGTATTCGTTGCATTGTATTATTTGTATATTGTATTGTGGTCTGTATAGTATATCCTGTTATTCTAATCTCCCCTTATGGGAGAGAGATATATTATTGATGATTGTATTACGCATGTACAGTGCATATATACACATCTATATATTGACCTGTGATGTTTACGCATGGTTTTTGTTTTTGTATTCTGTATATCACCTGCCATGTACATTTTGTGCATTTGCACGTAACATTGTTTGTCTTGTCTATGTACTGTTATGGTAGCCATTTGATGATATTTATTTATATGACTGATATTCCCATTTGAGTAGTTAGACACATTGTTATTTATTTATTTCTTATGTTGCCCATTTTTTTGCCCACACTGTTAATGGCGGTTGTGTGCTTGTTGTTGTGCAGGCGCCCTCCGGCGGTCTGTCGGTGCCGGCGTCTCCGCTGACATGGGATGCTGGATCACGTGGGGCCCACGTGTTTCCGGGTCCGGATGGCGGCGTTGACGCCGCGGTTGGCAGTATCCGCTGGTGGTGTGCCGCACAATAACAGTGAGTTCCGGCTTGGCTGTATAAATAGATACCTTACGGCATCTGTTCTCCACGCCCCCTGAGGAAGCAGCCGTTCCGTGCTCCGGTTTCAGGGCAGCTTCCCTGAATAAAGATCCTGATCTGGAGGAGAAGTCAGTTCAGTCTGGAGCAGACACTGAAGGGAAAGGAGCAGAGGAGAGATTTAAGGGCTCAAAGAGGCCTGTGAGCCAGAGCGCAGAGACGGGGTACCGGGAGCCCGAGGCTGTGGGGAGCTGCAAGCCCCATAGCAGAACCGGAGGGCACAGAACTATGTTTATATTGCCCAAATTAAGCCTGTGGTACAGCAGCATTCTGGAGCCTGGAGTCACCATGCAGAGACCCCAGAAGAAACAGCTTAAGCTGCCCGTCATGCAGGTAACTGTTCTTGGACAGGGGAAAGAGGACTCCAGTAAGCTTCAGGCAGCAGGGTCCTCATACAACAGCGCAAGGAGGAAAGGCTCATGGACCTCAACTGGAAAAGGGATCCTCTATTGCCTCCAAGCCGGCCAGACCACATCACAACCTGTGCCTGGTACCCTGGACTGTGGCCTGCTAATGACAGTAAACCAGGTAAAGACTTTACGACTTGTGTCCTCCACTTATTTGTCAGCATACACCATCTTTGCCGCACACCTTGGGAGCCCTGGGGACCCCGCTTCACCTGTGGGAAGCGTCACCATCTAGCCACCATATCATCACCCCAAAGGACCCTTTTAAGCAGCGTCGGTCCCTACTGACTGAAAACCACAGGTGGCGTCACGAACACGAACTTTATTCATAAAACCCCTAAAAGACTTTTCCTTCAATTGGGAGCCCAGAGCCACAGACCGGGTCGCAGCCACCGCGACATCCCCTTTAAGACCAGACCCGGTACCGAGTACCCCACGGCCCAGTCAGGTGACTCAAACACATAAAAAATGCAACGTGGGCACACAGCCTAAAATTGTTGCCAATAACTTGACCAAACTTTATGTGGTGGAGAGAGCACACCGCATCCCCATGAGACCCCTCCTGCCGGGATCCCCCCCATATTATCCTTGCTAAGATCCTTAATTATAGAGACAGCGACACTATACTAAGGAAAGCAAGAACGGCCAACGATCTGTGCTTTAATAACCAAAAAATTTCCATTTATCCAGATTACTCGGCCGAGGTGCAAAAGCAGAGGATGCAATATGATGCAGTGAAGAAAAGACTGAGAGATTTGGCTTTGGCTTATTCTACCTTATATCTGGCAATGCTCAGGGCTGTGGCCCTGGGAACAGTGCATTTTTTCCAAACACTGGAGGAGGCCGCAAAATGGCTTGACTTAAACAACAAGCGGCTCCAGGCGGATAAGGACAGTGGGAAGTGAGCGGAGTGAAATGCCGCGCTGTGTCGTGTCGTTTTTTGACAAGGAGAAACTAAAAGATGGTGCTGTCGTATGGAGGTTTCTGGTTCCTGCATATTAATTGATATGGACTATGGAGGGACTGATTGTAATAATAATGTCTATGTGCATATGAGGAGGAGGTGTGGAGGAGTTTTAGATAGATAGTGGTTCAGAGGTAACGTTTATAGGCAGGACCGGTTTTAGGCAAAGTGGGGCCCTAGGCAAAGTTTAAACTGGGGCCCCAAACGCTAACATATTGCCCATCTCACAGAAGCATTTCAGTTGTATTTACATGCGCTGAGTTCAGGCAGCTAAATGAGTGTGATCTACAATATTGAAATCGGTCAACACTTGTTTCCCGGCCTCTTTACACCAACTGAGAAAGAATGATGGGAACAGAACGATCACTAATAGATCACTAACAGTGATGAGCGAACGTGCTCGCCACTACTCGTTACTCGCCCCAGTATCACTATGCTCGGCGTACTCGGCGAGCACTGAGCATTTCCGGGATTGTTCGGCTGTAACTAGTGTCTCCACCCAGCAGTTTTGGCGGACTTTAGAGACCCAATCACGGCACAGGGATTGTCTGCCAGGCCATGAAACGCCGCAGCCATCTTTGTTGTGTCGTGCAGTGTTTGGCTGGGCCGCACAGCATCATCCTGAGTATAAGAGACCTGGCGCCGCCCTGCTCACCGCATTCTGTTCCTGATACAGCGAGAGTAGGGAGAGCTGCTGCCGAGATAAGGTCAGAATCGTGGTTTATAGAGTTAGTGTAGGTCTGCAACTCTTCAATTCACAACTCCTGAGAAACCAAGAGTCCTTTTTAGAACTAATTCGTGGGTCCCGATATTGCAGCGCTAGGTAGGCAGGGCACAGCATATCCACATCAGTGCAAGGCCTGTATGTGCGTCCATTGCTCCCACTGCATCTCTCCCAAAGCTCTATAAGTGTCTGCTGCTGCAGCTTTTTCGCTATATACCTAGTTGCATTTCCCCCCCCCCCCAAAAAAAAATAAATAAAAAATACAGACTGAGGCCTGTTGAAAAATCATAGTTTGTCAGGCATACGTAGCATAGTTGTGTGTGCTAGCCTTGTGCCACTTTTTTTGTGTGTTTGTTTTAAATTCACCGAAAAAGGCCTCATATATCTGCATGCTCCAAGTTTTGGCATTTTAGGCCACTGTTTCTGGTGTCTGTTACTCTAATTCTATACAGCGCTATTTAGCTTCAAAAAATATAAAAAGGCCACATATTGGCCAGTGTGGTATTTCAGTGACAGCCCGCATATATCTGTGTGCTCCAAGTTTGGTAATTGTAGGCTGGTGGACTCCTTTTTTTGCTGTGTGATACTCTAATTCTATACAGCACTATTTTGCATAAATTTACTTCACAAAAAAGCCCCCCAAAATTGAATACAGTCTGTTATGTCAGGCTGAGGTCTGCCTGGTGTTTGGGTTTTCAAAATCGTAGATTTGCAGGCATACTGATCAGATATAATTTTGCTACTAATAAATATATTTGTGTTGAGCATTTGAAATAGTGCATTAGTCCATTTAAAATGGGCAAGGCAAGGGACGGGGAATTGGACATGATGATGGTGCATGCCGTGGCCACGGTGAAAGTGGGCAACAACAAAGACCCACATCTTCTCGCTCAACCTTCCCATCCCAGTCTCTATGTGACAGCAGCACACCACTATTGAAGCCAGAGCAGTGTGAAACGGTTGTTGGTTGGATAGTGGATAATGCTTCCCGTCACTTAGCCACCACCACCACCACCACTTTGTCTTCCACATGGTCAAGTCTGAGTAGCCATGAGTGTGGCCTGGATATTCCTCACCCTGATCCTCCTTCCTCCCACCATGCCGAGTGCCCTGAGACAACTGATCCCACACTTGGACACTCTGAAGAGCTGCTCAGTTTTCCATTTCAAGATTCTGAACTCTCGGCCGGTCAACTTGAAGTTAGGACAGATGAGCTCGCATGTACAGATGCCCAAAGCTTTGACCAGCCCTGGTCACGTGAAGGCGATGGTGGGAAAGTGTCAGAAGAGGTGGACGATGATGAGACACAATTGCCAGAAAGTCAGGAGGAGGAGCAGGGTGCGGATGTGGAAGACGAGGTGGTGGATGACAGTGACTTACCCAACCTGGCAGGAGGACATGCAGAGCGAGGGCAGCAGCACACATGGGGAAGGAGGCATATCACCACAACAGGCAGGAAGAAGCAGTGTGGTGGCCACAGACAGAAGGCGTGCATCTATTCCCCGTATCACCAACATAAGGGAAGTAGTCGTTCCAACTGTTAGATCTTCACGAGTCTGGTTATTTTTTTAAAGACTCTGCCGATAACCCCAAACAGGCCATTTGCAGCACCTGCCATGCGCGCATCAGCAGGGTTGCAAAACAACCGGCAGGACCACCCCAGCATGATCAGGCACATGGCAGCAAAACACCTGAATTTGTGGGCCAAGCCCCAGGCTCCAGGACCACTGCCTGCAGGTCACACCACTGCTTCTTCAACTGTTTTGAAGCCAATCCCCAGTACACCGTGCATGTTAAGATGCCTTTATCCCTGCACCTGTTGTGGCCTACAGTCAAGCAGCACCATCATCAAGCCCGTCCACGTCCTTGTCCCAGCACAGCCTTCAGTTGTCTATAACCCAGTCTTTGGAATGCAAGCTGAAATACCCCGCCAATGCCCCACAGGCCACAGTCCTACATTCTAATATTTCATTTCTGCTTGCGCTAGAAATGCTGCCTTTTAGGCTCATTGAGATGGAAGCTTTCCGCAACCTGATGGCGGTGGCCGTCCCAAGGTACTCGGTCCCTAGTCGCCACTATTTCTCCCGGTGTGCCATACCTGCATTACACCAGCATGTGTCCCACAACATTACCCGTGCCCTCAACAATGCTGTTACAGGGAAATTCCACATAACCATGGGCATGTGGACAAGTGCTTGTGGGCAGGGACGGTACATTTCACTGACGGCACACTGGGTTAACATAGTGGAAGCCAGGACCCAGTCGGACCTTGGGATGGAACACATCCTCCCCACGCCGAGGATTGCTGGCCCTTCGTCAATCAGGGTTGCCCCCACAGTCTAGAGCTCCTGCACCTCCTCCTCCTCTTCATCCTCCATCTCTGAAACCAACACATCAGTCAGAAGCTGGAAGCACTGCAGCACTGCCTCTGCAAAGCAGCAACAGGCTGTGCTGAAGCTAATCTGCATAGGTGACAAACCGCACAATGCAGAAGAGTTGTGGACAGCACTGAAAGAGCAGACAGATGTTTAGATGACACCACTGAACCTACAGCCAGGCATGGTCGTGTATGACAATGGCCATAACCTGGTGGTGGCTCTGAGGCAAAGTGAGCTCACACACGTACCTTGCTTGGCCCATGTGCTTAACCTCAAGGTTCAACGTTTTCTGAAAAGCTACCCGGAGCTGCCGGATCTGCTAGTGAAAGTGTGCCATCTGTCCGCCCATTTTAGAAAGTCAGCTACAGCTTCAGCCACCCTTGCGGTGCTTCAGCAGCGTTTTCAGCTTCCAGCTCACCAGCTGGTGTGTGATGTCTCCACACTCTGGAACTCTACGCTGCTTATGTTGGAAAGGTTTTGTGAGAAGAAGAGGGCAGTTGTTGACTACCAACATCAACAAGGCCGTCGATATTTAGTTCAGACTCCACACATAAGACCTCAGGAGTGGACATGGATGTCCGACATATGTACCATGCTCCAAAACTTTGAGGACTGCACCTGTTGTGAACTGTATTTCTTGGCTCCCTCTTGTGATCACTAGCGGTATGACACTTTGATTGTCTTTCTCCAGGTTGGTACCCACCTGGTTCGTTAGGCCTTGGGTGTTCCTATTTAGACTTCCTGGAAGCTCAGTCTAGTGCCTGGAATCGATGTAATCAGTCTGTCTGTTTTCTCCTGACTCCTAGTCCTCTGATTTTTGCAAGAAAAGCTAAGTCCGCTTTCTTATTTTGGTTTATTGCATTTGTTCTTATTTTGTTCCAGCTTGTACAAAATGTGATTCCTGTTTTTGCTGGAAGCTCTAAGGGGGCTGATATTCTCCCCCCACACCGTTAGTCGGTGCGGGGGTTCTTGGATATTCAGCGTGGATATTTTTGTAGGGTTTTTGCTGACCGCATAAGTCCGCTTCCTATTTTCTGCTATTAATTAGTGGGCCTCTCTTTGCTAAATCTAGTTCATACTTACGTTTGTCTTTTCTTCTTACCTCACTGTTATTATTTGTTGGGGGCTTGTATATTAACTTTGGGGTCCTTTCTCTTGAGGCAAGTGAGGTCTTATTTTCTCTGAAAGGGTTAGTTAGTTCTCCGGCTGGTGCGAGACATCTAGAACCAACGTAGGTACGTTCCCCGGCTGCTTCTAGTTGTTGTGCTAGGATCAGGTATGCGGTCAGCCAAGTTACCACCTCCCTATGAGCTGGTTTTTGTGGTTGCGGACTTAGCTACAACTCCTGAGATCCTCTACCACTAGGATCATAACATGCACCAAGATGGTGAGCAGCGATGACGCCATAATTAACATCACCATCCCGCTTCTCAGCATTCTGAAAACCTCTCTGCTCACAATTAAAGAGGATAAATTGCAGGCAGAGCATGAGGACATGGAGCAAGGAACCATACAGGGGGATAACACTCAGCCCAACCTCATGTCTTATCATCGCGGATTGGTAGTCAATGAGGAGGAGGAGGAGGAAGAACAGGAGCTACTTTCATGCGCTATAGACGGTAATACAAACAAAGCTGTCATACTGTCTGTTCAGTGGGGATGGCCTGAGGACAGGGAGGAGGAGGAGGAGGGTGAGGAGGAGGAGGACAGCATGGTCAGTCGTCCTGCTGGTGAGGACACAGAAGTATTGCCTCTTAGCAGTCTGGCACACATGGCTGACTTTATGTTGGGCTGAGTTTCACGTGACTGTTGCATTATAAAAATTTTGGGTGACACTTTTAGACCCACACTACAAGAAAACTTTCAATCTCTTCTGCCAGAGGCAAAGAGGTGTACTAAAATGTTGCAGTACCAGAGGGCCCTTGTAGCAGAATTACTTAGAAAATTCCCATGTGAGAACGCTGGCAGCTGACGTCAGAGTTTGTTGTACAAACAAAGAGTCCAAGCGAGAGAGACAGAAGTACAATCCAGCTCAGGCAGGGGAACGATGGCAAAGTTCTGGGACAGTTTTCTCAGACCCTCCCATCATGACGGCACAGAGGCAAGGGGTGCTGACACAAGAAGTGCAATGTTTGTGAACATGGTGAGAGAGTACCTTGCAGATCGTACAAACGTCCTCCGTGATTCCTCTGTGCCTTTTAATTATTGGGTATCCAAGCTGGACACGTGGCATGAACTGGCTCTCTACGCCTTTGAGGTCCTGGCCTGCCCTGCTGCTAGCATTCTGTCAGAGGGTTTTTTTTGTGCCGCTGGTGGAATTATAACAGATAAGCACATCCGCCTGTCAACTGAAAATGCTGACAGGCTGACTCTTATAAAAATGAACAAGGCCTGGATTGGGAAAGACTTCTGTACACCACCAAGTGAAAACAGCAAAATATAACCTCAAATACATTCTCTCTATTGGGGAGGTATATTATCATGCAACTCTTCACAACCACAAAAGGGTATACGCTTCCAAATTTGGTCTGTTTGTTGTTATCCTCCTCCTTATCCTCATCATCCAGAACCACTAGATGACCAGGGTGAAAGTGCTCTGTACTGTTATAGGCTGGTGAATTTTGGGCAAGGGGCCTGCGATGGCACTAGTCTATTTTTAAAAAAGATACCCCCATTGGGGAATTGTTTGGCAGCTCATGCCCTCCATTTTAAGTCTCAGAGACACACACCACTACATTGGGCTTACATCTTAACTCTGTCTCCTGCAATGTCTCTTGTTTAACTGCCACTAGAACACCAGGGTGAACGTGCTCAGTACTGTTATAGGCCGGTGAAGTTTGGGCAAGGGGGGCTGTGATGGCAATAGTATATTTTTTAAAAAGGTACCCCCCATTGGTGAAACCACATCCTTGTTGGCAAAGACTTCATAACATTTGTGTACCTTAAAGAGCTCCCTTAAAAAGCTCCTTTTTGTGTTGCCTGGTTGCTCACAATGGACATAATACACTTCATATAAATTTGATAAAGCAATGCTGTTAGTTTGCCTCAGTAGTTTAATATAGCTTTGTTCACTATATTAGTTTCTCTCCTTGAGAGCCATAACTTTGGCTGCGTCAAATGTACAAATGGTGAATATACAAATGGCGATTTGGAATCCAGATTAAAATACTGTATACCGAATGCATTCAGACCATCACATAGCTGCATTTCTTGTAAAGCATTTAGGGTATGTGCACATGTTCAGGTTTTTTCACGTTTTTTTTGTATTTTTCGCGATAAAAAAGATATAAAAACTCATTAAAAACGCATGCATTATGCATCCTATCACTTAGAATGCATTCTGCAATTTTTGTGCACATGATGCATTTTTTTCCGCAAAAAAAACACATTGTGGTAAAAAAAGCAGCATGTTCATTAATTTTGTGGGTTTTTTGCGTTGTTCCTGCTTTTCTATGCATTGGGAAAAATTGCAAAAAAAAAATGCATAAAAAACGCATCAAAAACATGGTAAAATTGTGGTAAAAACGCATACGGATTTCTGGCAGAAATGTCCGGTTTTTGTCAGGAAAATTTCTGCCAGAAATCCTGACGTGTGCACATAGCCTTACAGATGTGACAGGCAATGCTCATAGTGACACAATCTTTAGAAATGTTTGTTTATTCACTTCACAAACAGTTCTAAGCCTCTATATGTTTGCTGTTTGTCATTGTAAAACATTAAGGTTTACTGAAACTCTGCCTGTGGTGGTTTGATCTAAATCTTTGTGGCTTTTATTTTCTAGGGGTTTATGGCCCCTCATCTAATGAGTCCATGATATCTCAGTTTCATACAACCTTGAAACCTGGCCACTGGAAGGTCTGGGTGAAACTAGAGTTACTACATAGTGAAAATCACTATATAAGACCAGAGAAACATGCCTAAGACAGATGCTAAAACTGGGGTACCTGTACATGTACAGTGTGCTGTATAATTGTGGACGCCCATGCAGTGTAGCTAATCTCCCAGGGGTTCTCTGTCTTGGTGTTGCTTCTCTGATATTCCAGACGGATGATGTTTAAAAGCCTCTTGGTGATGATCTAAGTATACTGTATGTAGTTAATCTTCATATATATGTAATCACTATATTTATTTAATCCTTATATGTACTGATTAACCTGTGTATGTTAACATATACAAAAGTGTATGCACTCACACTATTCAATCATAATATTCCTTGAATTTTGTAGTTTGCAATAAAATTGCTTTATATTGCAAGTATTAGCCTTATTGAAAGCCGTATCTGAACCTTAGTGTTAAAAACATGGCAAATAAAATTGCCAAATTCTCCTGTAAATAATTCTGCAAAGAGGGAACCATCATACCATTAAAAAATACGAGTGGATTTTCATGGGCCCATCCAGCATGTGGGTTCCAAGGTGTAATGGGGTGCATATGACTATGCAGCAGGACTGGCCTTCCTGCCAATGTATAAAACAAAGGAGTACGGGAGTACAAAATGCTTATTGTGAAGTGGATTTTCATGGGCCCATCCATTATGTGGGTTCAATGGCTTATTGGGGGGCATATGACTATGCAGCAGGGCAGACCTTGAATTTAATGCAACATTTTTTTCAGGATTCCCCCCTGGACATCTTATGACACGGGTATTGTGGTGCGTCGTAATTCCTGGCAGCCCATCCACTCACAGCATAGGCTACAACAGCTTAGGAGACCCACAGTTTACAATGGCCCTTTAAGAAGATTAATGCCGCCTGATGCACCAGTACAAATAGGCTCTGTGACTTTAAGAGTCCCTCCTCCATAAATGAAACAAGATGGGTCTGCTTATGTGTCACACACACATGGCCAGCTAGGGGGGTTACATGTTACAGTGACATTTCCCAGTGAATGCATTTGTAGTGGTTGAAAGCAATGTTACAGTTGAAAAACGCTTCAAAAACGCTGCGTCTGAACTAAGCCTAAGTGGGAGAGGAAATGTTCGGTCTGGGGTGAATTATTGGGCCTTACAGGCAACTCATTAACCTACAGAGGATGAACCTTAACATATTTCTAGTGACTGAGAAAGAAAAAGTGTATTTCCACTGGCGCTTACTTACCTGAAAGGATACGGTGGGGGCCTTAGAAGCAGCACGTGGTTAAAACCCGGTTCTGTGCAGGACTCTGTTAGAAAAATGATCAACTAAGTACTAATATTGCAAACTACTGCGCTAAAACTAAGGCTGAAGTATCAGTATACTTACTTCTATCATGGCTGCTTGTGTGTTGTATGAGAATCCTTATGGGTCAGCGGTTTTACTGGAAGGTAAAGTGTACAGGAGATCGGTATATTATTTGGGCCGTACAAATAGGTTATCAAAGATGTCGATTAAATGCACTTACTCCTCATGTGAGGTTTTATAGGCTGCACCTGAAGTACGGGGTTAAGTGTTTCGGTTTTATAGGCTGCACCTGAAGTACGGGGTTAAGTGTTTCGGTTTTATAGGCTGCACCTGAAGTACGGGGTTAAGTGTTTCTCGATGTGATAAACCAATGCTGAAAGGTAAAATATGCGAACAAGCAGTATCATTTTTGAGCCGTCTTAGTGTATTATCATAGATATAAGTGGAATGCACTCACTCTCCTTATATAAGACTATGTAGGCTGCATCCGGAATGTTCCTATATGGAATTGAGCATTTCTCTTTCCACGGTGTAACAAAATAGAATGCTAATAAAACAGAGCAAAAATGTCAGCAGTGCCTTAAAAACAATTGGGTTATTGCTAACCACAACAATTGCAGCAGAATCAATAAGAATCACTTGTAAAGCGCCATGGAATAAATGGCGCTATAACAATAAATAATAATAATAATAATAATAATCAGCCGGCGCTCACCACCTCCTGCTTAGAGAACCACCTGCGGGGAAGATGGCGAGGTAGTGCTGTTTGTATCGCTTACATTAGGTTCAGCGGATTGTGGAGCGGTCAGTGCCTGAGGCCGAGGCTCCTGGACGGTAACGACCCAGTGAGTGGCAAAAAGGTACCAGCGCCTCGCGTGCCCCGGCCGGAAGCAACGCCAAGGATGCGGTGCTGGGATGGGGGCGGAGCTAGTGTGACGTCACAGAAAGCGGGGACGGGTGTGCGAGAGAGACAAGCTGCCAACGCGTAACTCCCCTCTTCGTCAGGGCTATGTCTCAAGTGTGAACGCCCATCCCTTAACTAGCCTAATGATTACTCCACTGGTTAGTCACACACAGGAGCGATCAGTGAGTAGGGCCGCCAAGTGGTGATTGTCTGCAGCCGCCGGCCCTGTAATATGTGCTGCCGCTGGCTCCGGATGGTGTGCGCTCTAAATAAGCTGATTACTGATAAGGATTCCATTACAATGGTAGTGGTGCAATTCTCATTTCGACTCTTAATATGCTAATTTCGGTTGGTAGGTTTAGAATATATGCTTCTATGAATATCTTATTAAAGCTCCTCCGCATTCTGTGCAGGGATGGAAAATAAATACATAAATACTGATATATGAGGGTGTCTTCCGTGGACCGGTTTTTATATGTACTTCCAAATGAAAAAAAAGAACATATTATTAATGCGAAAAACATCTTTTATTGATAATATATATATATATATATATATATATATATATATATATATATATATATATATATATATATATATATATATATATATACCTGGTCATATGAATGTCCCTCTGTTTCCGTATCTTAGAATTAAAAATCACGGGATATCTAAAAATCTTTATAAAAGTGAAAAAATGAAAAATATAATAGATAAAGAATGAAAATAAGAAGGTAAAGATAAAAATAGGGGGCATTCCACCTAAATAAGTAGATATACAGCCCCTATAGTCCATGCAGAATTGTTCAGGTTGCTCCCATCTTTTCTCTATCCTCACATATATATATACAGCCAGGATGCCCCATGTATTCCTGGGAAGTAAAGGTAAAACACATACATATATATATACACACGTATGCAGTGCAATCGTGCCCCTCCGTGCGTCTTCATTTCCTCTCCACCTTGATCATTATAAATGTGGAGATTCATGTGTATTCATTGCTCTCCACTAGTGTCCCAGTGCCTACGAACGGTCATGTAGGTTCATCTAAACCATGTGGTTACAGAAGAGAGGGGCTACTAGAAAGCGTACACTTCTAGTTCTTGATTTAGACCATTGGGGGCTCGGCTGTCCAAGGTGAACACCCACCTGGACTCCACCCTTCACATTGCTTTTAAATAGTCTCCTCCTCGGGAATTGCATCCTACCACCTGGATACCCCAAAAAGAGACTCCACGGCAGGACCAGTTGTGTTTATCCACAAACTGACGGGATCGTGGGTGGCCCATGAACCCCTTACTTATGTTACCAAGGTGCTCTCTAATCCTGTCTGTTAATCGTCTTTTAGTGCGACCTACGTAAATCTTGTCGCACGGGCATTTTAGTCCATAAATGACCCCTGTAGTCTGGCAGGTGATGTGACCGTTAATGGAGTATTTGTTTGCTTTGTTCGCATCCTCAAAGCTTGTGCGGATCTCTTTTTTGGCTGAAATTCGTGTACAGCATGGGCACATGGCATAAAGCCAGATGGTTGTACTTTTGGATTAGGGACAGGGACATTCATATAACCAGGTATATATATTATTTAAATTATAACTGATTTTAATAAAAAAAAAATTTTTATCAATAAAAGATGTTTTTAGCATTAATAATATGTTCTTTTTTTCATTTGGAAGTACATATAAAAACCGGTCCACGGAAGACACCCTCATATATCAGTATGTATTTATTTATTTTCCATCCCTGCACAGAATGCGGAGGAGCTTTAATAAGATATTCATAGAAGCATATATTCTAAACCTACCAACCGAAATTAGCATATTAAGAGTCGAAATGAGAATTGCACCACTACCATTGTAATGGAATCCTTATCAGTAATCAGCTTATTTAGAGCGCACACCATCCGGAGCCAGCGGCAGCACATATTACAGGGCCGGCGGCTGCAGACAATCACCACTTGGCGGCCCCATTCACTGATCGCTGATTAACAACTAATGGTTCCTGCGTGTGACTAATCAGTGGAGTAATCATTAAGGTACCGTCACACTAGGCGATATCGCCAGCGATCCGTGACGTTGCAGCGTCCTGCATAAGCGATATCGCTATGTTTGACACGCAGCAGCGATCAGGATCCTGCTGGGATATCGCTGGTCGCTGCTGGAAGGTCTGCACATTCTTTCGTCGCAACTCTCCCGCTGACATCACTGGATCGCCGTGTGTGACGCCGATCCAGCGATGTCTTCACTGGTATCCATGGTAAACATCGGGTTACTAAGCGCAGGGCCGCGCTTAGTAACCCGATATTTACCATGGATACCATGGTAAAAGTAAAAAAAAAACACTACATACTCACCGTCTGTTGTCCGTCACGTCCCCTGGAGCTTGCCGTACTGACTGTCTCAGCGCCAGCCGGCCGTAAAGCAGAGCCCAGCGGTGAACCTGCAGTAACAGCGGTTCACCGCTGGGCACCGCTGTTACGGCCGGCTGGCGCTGAGACACAGTCAGTGCGGCAAGCGCCGAGGGACATGAAGGACGACAGATGGTGCGTATGTAGTGTTTTTTTTTTTTTTTACAGGGGGACTTCGGGCATCGCTGAAGACAGTTTCAGCGATGCCGAAGTCGCTCCCCTGATCGCTGGTCGCTGGAGAGAGCTGTCTGTGTGACAGCTCCCCAGCGACCACACAGCGACGCTGCAGCGATCGGCATCGCTGTCGCTATCGCTGCAGCGTCGCTTAGTGTGACGGTACCCATAGGCTATTTAAGGGATGGGCTTTCACACTTGAGACATAGCCCTGACGAAGAGGGGAGTTACGCGTTGGCAGCTTGTCTCTCTCGCGCACCCATCCCCGCTTTCTGTGACGTCACACTAGCTCCGCCCCCATCTCGGCACCGCGTCCTCAGCGTTGCTTCCGGCCGGGGCACGCGAGGCGCTGGTACCTTTTTGCCACTCACTGGGACGTTACCGTCCAGGAACTTCGGCTTCAGGCACTGACCGCTCCACAATCTGTTGAAGCTTTTTAAGCGATATGCAGCGCCCCAGAGTCCTGGTTGTTGCAGTACTGATGCTCCGCCACTAAGGGGGGCTATGGTACGTCCGATGGCACTGAAGGAGTTCACCTGACCAGGTATCACAGACACCAATACATTTCACAGTCTGGCCTCCAGGGGGAGCTAAGGGTGCTATGTATTAGGCCACTTCTCACAATCTGGTAAAATTGGGGGTTAGATAGGAAGTTAGTGAGAAGCTGACTGGGTTGGAACCAGGCAACATCCTGTGGCAGAGGGTGTTGCAGGGGAAGATTTAGGGGGGGTCCCTGTCAGGGGTGGGATCCTGACAGAGGCCTAGCGAACAGGAAAGAACATTACGGGACCGCGCCTGCACTTCATCGCGGCGGTACCCCAAGAATGGACAAGAAGCGAGATTTATTGTGCTGAGTGAGAAACGAGATCAACGCAACAAGGAGAAACACCAGAACACATGAGCTGTGCGCACAGTGAACAAGCCAGTAAAGACATGTTCACACCACCAAGAGACTTGAAAACACAAAAAAGCACAGTAAAACCAAAACCACTCTGTTGCAAAAAAAAAAGTCCACATGGACATTCCTTTTCTGAATCCTGCTCATACAGGTATTGTACATATGACCAGGTTTTAAATACATCAGATAGGGATTACATACATTAGTTAGGACTGCTGTGATATGGGTATACCTTGGCGATTGGTACAGCGGCTTAATATACATTTTTTGCAAAAAACGTATCAACCAAATACCCTGTTTTTTCCATCTTTTTACTAGCACTTGCTGTCCACTGTGATTTTTTTTTTTTTTTTTTGCAACAGAGTGGTTTTGGTTTTACTGTGCTTTTTTGTGTTTTCAAGTCTCTTGGTGGTGTGAACATGTCTTTACTGGCTTGTTCACTGTGCGCACAGCTCATGTGTTCTGGTTCTACATAATTGTTTTCTAGTTTCTACAAGACTGGGGAGGCCTCCACCCCTCTTTTTTTGAGCTGTGCGCACAGGAGCCGTTCTGTCCAACGAGTCCACATGGACATTCCTTTTCTGAATCCTGCTCATACAGGTATTGTACATATGACCAGGTTTTAAATACATCAGATAGGGATTACATACATTAGTTAGGACTGCTGTGATATGGGTATACCTTGGCGATTGGTACAGCGGCTTAATATACATTTTTTGCAAAAAACGTATCAACCAAATACCCTGTTTTTTCCATCTTTTTACTAGCACTTGCTGTCCACTGTGATTTTTTTTTTGCAACAGAGTGGTTTTGGTTTTACTGTGCTTTTTTGTGTTTTCAAGGAGAAACACCAGTAGGAGTCGTGCTGTAAGACGAGGCAACATCCTACTGAGGCGCGTAGCCGGTGGCCGGAACGCCGAGGAAGTATTGAGCTCCAGGCCTTACTTCAAACCTACGGCAGGACAGTCAGTTATAGGCGGGCTGTCTCACTCAAATCACCTAAGAAGACATAGGGGGCAACAGTTGGAGAGGGGTGACACTAGGGTCCCGGAAGAGCTCCGAGCCTACCCGTCATACGGGTGCGTCCTAGCCATATCATCTGGGGGGACGAAGAAGAACATCAAAATCGAGTTGTGAGGGAACTTCAGAAACAGACACAACAGTTGTGGGGACTATCCCGTAAGCACAGCAGGGGAGGACCACAACACATAAGCGCTAGAAGGTAGGCACAGATTTCCACCTGCAAAGGGAACTCTGGAGATGCCATCGGACCGGCCGGACTCCCGCAGCCCGTTTAACCGTATTCCGGACTGAGGATCCTGAAGCCTTCAGTAAAGAGGTAAAGAGACTGCAACCTGGTGTCCTCGTTATTTACTGCGACTTGCACTGCACCATAACATCATCACCATCCACACCTTTCATTGGACGCCCCTCAGCAGGGTCACGGACCGGGTCTAGCCACCGTGACAACCCCAGAACAGCGACTCAGAGGCCCGGTATCGGGTACCCCTCGGCCCTGCGGCAGTGGGGGGCGCTCCAACTTGGCGTCACGAACAGGATCTACTTAAGCCTGAAGAATCAGGTCATGTGTGCCTTGGAACTGTGATTTATTGTGCTTGGACTGTGACTTATTGCCAAGACTGTGCATTGCCATTTTCCGCCAAAAACCGCCGCCATTACAGCGCTGAGGAGAGCGCAGGAGAAGAAGAGGGGCGTGGAGTAGGCGTGGACCAGCTGAAGAGCGCGAAAGACAATGGCTGCCCAGTCTAAATATTTCTGTACCTTGAGGACATGTCCGTCAGCAGCCGAGATCCGCCTCTTGATTCTCAATGGTGGGCGGAGGCAGAGAAAACGAAACCGCCCACGAAGGAGAGAGCAGGAAAAAGACCAGGAGGTGACCCACGTGGAGGACGCCATGACCAGTCGCTCAGACCAGGAATGCGGGGTCGGAGCCGAGGACTCCCCCAGCCACCCGGACGAGCACAGTGGTCAGCTCTCCAAGATTGGGACCGGCCTCCTGCAGGTTGAAATGGAAGGCCTGATCGAACAACTCCTCCAGCTGCGGATGGAGGCGCCGGTGGAGGGCCTTCCAACGCCTGACCCTGCGTCGCTGCCGGAACTCCAGCCGACGTTCCTATCGACCATACCGCCAGCGGAGCCGACCAAGGAGGAGGGGCCTGCACCGACTGGTGAGTCCGCCGACCCTGTCCCGCTTGCTGAGGGTCTGTTGATAGGCCCCGTCGCGGCACCCCCTCTCCCTGGGACCCATAGACTCCAACGCCTGTTACCATGGGAGGAGACAACGGGTATGGAACACTTCCTGAAAGCCCCGATTCCACCAACTACCCTGCTGTGTGAGGTCCATGCGGAGCGCACAGTGTGCCGCTGGGTGAACCCAGGATCTAACCTCATGGGGTTCCCCGGGGTGAAGACACAGGAAGGGGAGATGGTGCAGGCCCTGAGCTGGGAGGAATACCAGGCCCAGCTGGAACAGCAGTGGGAGGAGAAGGAAAAGGCGTACCAGGCCGGGCTAGAGGCCCACCACCAAAAAGACTTGGCGGTCAAGGACCGGGCCCGCAAGGACCCCACCGCTCACCAGGCCCCGCGCAGGCAGGGCACCGTTGTTGCCTTCAAGCTCTGCGGAGGCTGGGGCTTTATAAAAGAGCCGGGCCTGTACGCCGAAGTCTTAGTCAACCGGCGGGATGTGGAGTCTCATCTCAGAGAAGGCCATCCAGACCGGGATCTTTACCCGGGGGACGAAGTCACTTACACCTGGCATTTTGGGGAAAAGGGGTGGTTCGCCCTGAATGTCCATAAGAAGCGAAACCCCGTGACACCCCCGACTAAGGTGCCGGTAAAGCTGTCCCCCGTAGCGAAGGTGCCCCCTTGTGGTCAGCCCACGATTATCACCAAGACCACCGTGGTCACTCCAACGTGCACCATTGTCAAAACCACGACCTGCAGCATCGTCACCTCAACCACCGTCGTGGCCAAGGAGGCGCCTCCTCAGGTGGTTGGTGCCCCTGCTGCCCCAGAACTGAAGACAGTGGGTACGCAGACCCCCAGATGGGACAACAAACCCCCTTACGCAGTACCAGGCGGCAGGCGATATCCAAAGGGGTTGCCTCCGCCGGTGCTGCCCCCTGAGTGGTTCAAGTAGATGTCCTAATATTTTGAACCTGTAAATAGTTAACTGTTCGTCTGTTTGGCTGTTTTGCTGCTACAACCCGACTAGGGTTAACTCTTAAAGGGATCCCTTAGTTTACCCGGGATCCCTTCTTCTGCTTTTGTTTTTGTTTCTCGTCTTATCATTGTTGAAAAGAACTGCTGGATCATGAACACTGCACGATTACAAACTTATTGTAAATAGTTTGCACCTTCTTAAAGGTGCCCTCTACTGGTTTTACAAAGAAAAGGACTCTTTGCGAAGAAACTGTTCCTGCAAGCAGTATCGGAGTCCTTGCTGCATACGGACTTGCAGCTTGAGAAGTTGCACTACCTCATAGAGACTTGGTCCCCTCTTAAAGGGAACGCTCATCAATAGCACTTAAAGAATGATGATGCTTTAAAAGGAAGTACTAATAATGCTTACATATAAAAGTTATATGTAGTGAGCTAGTTAATTGTGAGAAGTGTTTAATGATGTTGCTAAAAGAATGAGGACAGGAAGTGAACCCGGATGGGGTTAGTCGGTGAGTCCTCTTAGGAGCCATACAGAGATGGCTCAGTGATCCTGAACTGAGGGAAGGTTGATAAGTTCTATACTGTGTATAGTAGCAGAAAGGCAGTAGGCCCGGGCGGAAAGGGGCGGTCCTGCAACAGAGCGAGAGGCAGTAGGCCTGGGGCAGATAGACAGGCGGTCCTGCAGATGTAAGGATGGAAAGTGAAGAAAAAGTTGATTAGCCTTATAGTGTTTTATAAGAAGGTCTTTAGTGGATTCAGCGTGTACGTCCTTAAAGGCAACGTTAAATTATTGTTCAAAAATTTGCACTTAGTAGAATACCCGGTTGGGTCAGAAAAGTTATTTATAGTATGTTATTTAAAGTATTTAACCATGTTTGTAACGTTCAAGTGTCCTCACCTCCCATAAAGGGAAGCTCTGTTCAAATGTGCTTATTGTTATTGCATTTCAAAATTGTATGTCTTTTTGCTGACATGTATTGTTGTTTTCTTCCCAGTCCAGGAGTACTGGATTTAACCGGGGGGGAGTGCAGCGCCCCAGAGTCCTGGTCGTTGCAGTACTGATGCTCTGCCACTAAGGGGGGCTATGGTACGTCCGATGGCACTGAAGGAGTTCACCTGACCAGGTATCACAGACACCAATACACTTCACAGTCTGGCCTCCAGGGGGAGCTAAGGGTGCTATGTATTAGGCCACTCCTCACAATCTGGTAAAACTGGGGGTTGGATAGGAAGTTAGTGAGAAGCTGACTGGGTTGGAACCAGGCAACATCCTGTGGCAGAGGGTGTTGCAGGGGAAGATTCAGGGGGGTCCCTGTCAGGGGTGGGATCCTGACAGAGGCCTAGCGAACAGGAAAGAACATTACGGGACCACACCTGCACTTCATCGCGGCGGTACCCCAAGAAAGGACAAGAAGCGAGGTTTATTGTGCTGAGTGAGAAACGAGATCAACGCAACAAGGAGAAACACTAGTAGGAGTTGTGCTATAAGACGAGGCAACATCCTACTGAGGCGCGTAGCCGGTGGCCGGAAACGCCGAGGAAGTATTGAGCTCCAGGCCTTACTTCAAACCTACGGCAGGACAGGCAGTTATAGGACCACAACACACAAGCGCTAGAAGGTAGGCACAGATTTCCACCTGCAAAGGGAACTCTGGAGGTGCCATTGGACCGGCTGGACTCACGCAGCCCGGTTAACCATATTCCGGACTGAGGATCCTGAAGCCTTCAGTAAAGAGGTAAAGAGACTGCAACCTGGTGTCCTCGTTATTTACTGCAACCTGCACCGCACCATAACATCATCACCATCCACACCTTTCATTGGACGCCCCTCAGCAGGGTCACGGACCGGGTCTAGCCACCGTGACAACCCCAGAACTGAGACAGAGAGGGCCGGTACCGGGTGCCCCTCGGCCCTGCGGCAGTGGGGGCGCTCCAGATACAAACAGCACTACCTCGCCATCTTCACCGCATGTGGTTCTCTAAGCAGGAGGTGGTGAGTGCCGGGTGATTCTTATTGATACTGCTACAATTGTTGTGGTTAGCAATAACCCAATTGTTTTTAAGGCACTGCTGACATTTTTGCTCTGTTTTATTAGCATTCTATTTTGTTACACCGTGGAAAGAGAAATGCTCAATTCCATATAGGAACATTCCGGATGCAGCCTACATAGTCTTATATAAGGAGAGTGAGTGCATTCCACTAATATCTATGATAATACACTTAGACGGCTCAAAAATGATACTGCTTGTTCGCATATTTTACCTTTCAGCATTGGTTTATCACATCGAGAAACACTTAACCCCGTACTTCAGGTGCAGCCTATAAAACCTCACATGAGGAGTAAGTGCATTTAATCGACATCTTTGATAACCTATTTGTACGGCCCAAATAATATAGCGATCTCCTGTACACTTTACCTTCCAGTAAAACCGCTGACCCATAAGGATTCTCATACAACACACAAGCAGCCATGATAGAAGTAAGTATACTGATAGTTCAGCCTTAGTTTTAGCGCAGTAGTTTGCAATATTATTACTTAGTTGATATATTTCCCAGCAAACCCCGTTTTGGTTTTGTTTTAGTGTGTTTTTTGTGGCACCGGGAAAAATGGCATGAATCTCAGAAAAAAATGATTAAGGCTGTGACCTAGGAGTCAGGAATGATTCCAGGGGTGATCCCCATGAGGTCCCTGTGTCATTTGAGTAGTGTTTCCATCATTTTCAGACGTTTTTAGACCTTAAAAGGACCCCCGGGGGGATCGCGGTAAAAATACTCGGGTCTCCCATAGACTTACATTGGGCTCGTTGTTCTGGCCGAGTACCCGAGTATTCCAATCTGCTCTACCAGAGCAACCGAGCATTTTAGTGCTCGCCCATCAGTAACCACTAATAGATCACCATACAGTATCATGTTATCAGCAGATCTACAGTTAACACCGGCGATGTGCTGCTGAGAACAAGGATTTCTGTTCCAGCCTAAACAATCCAATCTCTCATTGAATAGGCAGCATTTTGCTTGTTTAGTATAATACAC
The DNA here is from genome assembly GCF_051348905.1 of Ranitomeya variabilis. Classification (NCBI taxonomy): domain Eukaryota; kingdom Metazoa; phylum Chordata; class Amphibia; order Anura; family Dendrobatidae; genus Ranitomeya; species Ranitomeya variabilis. Next base: position 3,010,746 of record NC_135234.1, read on the forward strand.
CCCATAGTCCTCCATATACACTCCCTGACAGAAGTTATCTCGCTTATCCATGTTATGTAAATAAAAGCTCATAACCTGACGTTAAATTCATCCATTGGTTGTATAAATTATTCTTTTGAAAGCTGAAACCCTCCGAAATGTGGCTTTGGTTAAGAAAATAAATTGGCATCAATGCAGAAATATTGATCAGTTATTGGACACAGAATGCTCAGATTTTGGCAAGACAAAGGTTTTGTCGCCTGGTTATATAATGCACCCAATCCTAGTTTACATCCTCACCTGTGCTCAGTAAATGATCGGTTAGTGTGTGTGTATAAAAAGAAACCCAGTACCCCAAACCTTCACTTGTACTGCAACCTGAGTTCTGACAACATGCCAAAAATCCACCCTGCAACCAAAGCCTGGATTATCAAGAGGCTGAAGACCAGATCCACTGCAGAGGTGGCTGGCACCTTTAATGTGTCTCAGCGTCAAGTACAAAGAATTAAAAAAAGATTTTAAGAGACTAGAGATGTGTTTGACAAGCCCAGGTCTGGCAGACCCCGCAAGACAACTGCTGGAAAAGTGGCAGAAGGTGGATTTCGTTGATGAATCTTCAGTAGAATTACACCACAGACACCGCAAATACTGCAGGAGACCTACTGGAGCCCATATGGATCCAAAATGCACCCAGAAAACAGTTAATTTGGTGGTGGAAAGATCATGGTCTGGGGTTACATTCAGTATGGGGGTGTGCAAAACATTTGCAAGGTGGAAGGCAATGTCAATAGCCTAAAATATCAAGCAGTATTAGCTACCTCTTATATTCCAAATCATAAAAGGGGTCAAATTCTGCAGCAGGATGGTGCTCCATCTCATACATCCATCTCTACAGCAAAGTTCCTCCAGGCAAAAAAGGTCAAGGTGCTCAAGGACTGGCCAGCCCAGTCACCAGACATGAACATCATTGAGCATGTTTGGGGTAGGATGAAAGAGGAAGTTTGGAAGACAAAACCAAAGAATCTAGATGAACTCTGGGAGGCATGTAAGACTGCATTCTGTGCTATTCCTGATGACTTCATTAATAAATTGTATGAATCATTGTTGAACCGCATGGATGCAGTCCTTCAAGCTCACGGAAGTCACACGAAATATTAAATATGACTCTAATAGCACCACAACTTCATTCACCAATGTTATGCAACATATATTTGTATTTTAAGTTAATTATTTGTTTGAATATCACATTACTTTCTGTGGGCGACAAAACTTTTGTCTTGCCAAAATCTGACCATTCTGTGTCCATTAACTGATCAATATTTCTGCATTGATGCCAATTTATTTTCTTAACCAAAACCACATTTCGGAGGGTTTCAGCTTTCAAAAGAATAATTTATACAACCAATGGATGAATTTAATGTCAGATTATAAGCTTTTATTTACATAACATGGATAAGCGACATACACTCCCTGACAGAAGTTATTATAATGTGCACCACAGTCCTCCATATTGTAAAATGCACACCCCGTACCCCTCCATATACTATAATGTGCCCATAGTCCTCCATATAGTATTATAGACTTCCCATAGTCCTCCATATAGTATAATACACTCCTCATTGTCCTCCATATAGTATTATAGACTTCCCATAGTCCTCCATATAGTATAATACACTCCTCATAGTCCTCCATATATTAAAATACACTGCTCAGTCCTCCACATAGTATAATACACTCCTCATAGTGCTCCATATAGTATAATGTACCACCATAGTCATCCATGTAGTACAATTCACTTCCCATGGTATAATGCACCCCATAGTTCTTCATATAGTATAATGTATTCCTCATAGTTCTCGATACAGTATAATGCAGCCCACATATACTATAACTAGATGTTTCCAGCCAGCTAACGCTCGGCACGCTCACTGCTATCTAATTAACGCTGCTGGTGATTAAACTAAAGTAAATAACGACAACATTCAATAGCGCTCACACAGGTGGTAATTTAAATTAAAATGAAGTTAATAACAATAATAATCATTACAAATCTGAATAATACTAAAAATACATTTTATTCACAGTGTAAAATCAAAAACAAACTGGATTCAGTAAGATGGGCGTTTTTTATTCATTCCATCATCTAAACTAATTTCATAACGAAACATAAATTAAGTAAAAATTTCTCTGTAAACACAATTAAATGTATAGTCATTTTCGCCATTTTCAAAGATCTTTCCTTGACTTCTACCAGGTACAATTTAATGTGTGGGTGCGGGATTATGTGTGATAATGTGGTGGGGGGCAGGATTGTGTGTGGTAATGTGGTGGGAGGCCGGATTATGTGTGGTAATGTGGTGGGGGGACGGGATTGTGTGTGGTAATGTGGTGGAGGGCGGGATTATGTGTGGTAATGTGGTGGGGGGACGGGATTGTGTGTGGTAATGTGGTGGGAGGTCGGATTATGTGTGGTAATGTGGTGGGGGGGGCAGGATTGTGTGTGGTAATGTGGTGGGGGGACGGATTATGTGTGGTAATGTGGTGGGGGGACGGGATTGTGTGTGGTAATGTGGTGGAGGGCGGGATTATGTGTGGTAATGTGGTGGGAGGACAGGATTGTGTGTGGTAATGTGGTGGGAGGCCGGATTATGTGTGGTAATGTGGTGGAGGGCGGGATTATGTGTGATAATGTGGTGGGGGGCAGGATTGTGTGTGGAAATGTGGTGGGAGGCCGGATTATGTGTGGTAATGTGGTGGGGGGACGGGATTGTGTGTGGTAATGTGGTGGAGGGCGGGATTCTGTGTGGTATTGTGGTGGGGGGCGGGATTCTGTGTGGTAATGTGGTGGAGGGCGGGATTATGTGTGGTAATGTGGTGGGGGGACAGGATTGTGTGTGGTAATGTGGTGGGAGGCCGGATTATGTGTGGTAATGTGGTGGGGGGACGGGATTGTGTGTGGTAATGTGGTGCGAGGCCGGATTATGTGTGGTAATGTGGTGGGGGGACGGGATTGTGTGTGGTAATGTGGTGAGAGGCCGGATTATGTGTGGTAATGTGGTGGGGGGATGGGATTGTGTGTGGTAATGTGGTGGGAGGCCGGATTAAGTGTGGTAATGTGTTGGGGGGACGGGATTGTGTGTGGTAATGTGGTGGGGGCGGGATTATGTGTGGTAATGTGGTGGGGGGACGGGATTGTGTGTGGTGATGTGGTGGGAGGCCGGATTATGTGTGGTAATGTGGTGGGAGGCGGGATTATGAGTGGTAATGTGGTGGGGGGGCGGGATTATGTGTGGTAATGTGGTGGGGGGACAGGATTGTGTGTGGTAATGTGGCGGGAGGCCGGATTATGTGTGGTAATGTGGTGGGAGGCGGGATTATGTGTGGTAATGTGGTGGGGGGCGGGATTATGTGTGGTACTGTGGTGGGGGGTGGGATTATGTGTGGTAATGTGGTGGGGGGACGGGATTGTGTGTGGTAATGTGGTGGGGGGCGGGATTCTGTGTGGTAATGTGGTGGGGGGCGGGATTCTGTGTGGTAATGTGGTAGGGGGACGGGATTGTGTGTGGTAATGTGGTGGGAGGCCGGATTATGTGTGGTAATGTGGTGGGGGGACGGGATTGTGTGTGGTAATGTGGTGCGAGGCCGGATTATGTGTGGTAATGTGGTGGGGGGACGGGATTGTGTGTGGTAATGTGGTGAGAGGCCGGATTATGTGTGGTAATGTGGTGGGGGGATGGGATTGTGTGTGGTAATGTGGTGGGAGGCCGGATTATGTGTGGTAATGTGGTGGGGGGACGGAATTGTGTGTGGTAATGTGGTGGAGGGCGGGATTATGTGTGGTAATGTGGTGGGGGGACGGGATTGTGTGTGGTAATGTGGTGGAGGGCGGGATTCTGTGTGGTAATGTGGTGGGGGGCGGGATTCTGTGTGGTAATGTGGTAGGGGGATGGGATTGTGTGTGGTAATGTGGTGGGAGGCCGGATTATGTGTGGTAATGTGGTGGGGGGACGGGATTGTGTGTGGTAATGTGGTGCGAGGCCGGATTATGTGTGGTAATGTGGTGGGGGGACGGGATTGTGTGTGGTAATGCGGTGAGAGGCCGGATTATGTGTGGTAATGTGGTGGGGGGATGGGATTGTGTGTGGTAATGTGGTGGGAGGCCGGATTATGTGTGGTAATGTGGTGGGGGGACGGGATTGTGTGTGGTAATGTGGTGGGGGGACAGGATTGTGTGTGGTGATGTGGTGGGAGGCCGGATTATGTGTGGTAATGTGGTGGGAGGCGGGATTATGAGTGGTAATGTGGTGGGGGGGCGGGATTATGTGTGGTAATGTGGTGGGGGGACAGGATTGTGTGTGGTAATGTGGTGGGAGGCCGGATTATGTGTGGTAATGTGGTGGGAGGCGGGATTATGTGTGGTAATGTGGTGGGGGGTGGGATTATGTGTGGTAATGTGGTGGGGGGCGGGATTATGTGTGGTAATGTGGTGGGGGGCAGGATTGTGTGTGGTGATGTGGTGGGGGGGCGGGATTATGTGTGGTAATGTGGTGGGGAGGCGGGATTATGTGTGGTAATGTGGTGGGACGGGATTATGTGTGGTAATGTAGTGGGGGGACGGGATTGTATGTGGTAATGTGGTGGGAGGCCGGATTATGTGTGGTAATGTGGTGGGAGGCGGGATTATGTGTGGTAATGTGGTGGGGGGCAGGATTACGTGTGGTAATGTGGTGGGGGCGGGATTATGTGTGGTAATGTGGTGGGGGGCAGGATTGTGTGCGGTAATGTGGTGGGGGGCGGGATTATGTGTGGTAATGTGGTGGGGGGCAGGATTGTGTGTGGAAATGTGGTGGGGGGGCGGGATTGTGTGTCATAATGTGGTGGGGGGTGGGATTATGTGTGGTAATGTGGTGGAAGGGCGGGATTATGTGTGGTAATGCGGTGGGGGGGCCGGGATTATGTGTGGTAATGTGGTGGGGGGGCGGGATTACGGGGGTAATGTGGTGGGGGGCGGGATTATGTGTGGTATTGTTGTTGGGGGTCAGGCGGGATTATGTGTGGTAATATGGTGGGCAGGGATTATGTGTGGTAATGTGGTGGGGCGGGATTATGTGTGGTAATGTGGTGGGGTGGGATTATGAGTGGTAATGTGGTGGGGGGGCGGGATTATGTGTGGTAATGTGGTGGGGGGACAGGATTGTGTGTGGTAATGTGGTGGGAGGCCGGATTATGTGTGGTAATGTGGTGGGAGGCGGGATTATGTGTGGTAATGTGGTGGGGGGCGGGATTATGTGTGGTAATGTGGTGGGGGGTGGGATTATGTGTGGAAATGTGGTGGGGGGACGGGATTGTGTGTGGTAATGTGGTGGAGGGCGGGATTATGTGTGGTAATGTGGTGGGGGGACGGGATTGTGTGTGGTAATGTGGTGGAGGGCGGGATTCTGTGTGGTAATGTGGAGGGGGGCGGGATTCTGTGTGGTAATGTGGTAGGGGGACGGGATTGTGTGTGGTAATGTGGTGGGAGGCCGGATTATGTGTGGTAATGTGGTGGGGGGACGGGATTGTGTGTGGTAATGCGGTGCGAGGCCGGATTATGTGTGGTAATGTGGTGGGGGGACGGGATTGTGTGTGGTAATGTGGTGAGAGGCCGGATTATGTGTGGTAATGTGGTGGGGGGATGGGATTGTGTGTGGTAATGTGGTGGGAGGCCGGATTATGTGTGGTAATGTGGTGGGGGGACGGGATTGTGTGTGGTAATGTGGTGGAGGGCGGGATTATGTGTGGTAATGTGGTGGGGGGACGGGATTGTGTGTGGTAATGTGGTGGAGGGCGGGATTCTGTGTGGTAATGTGGTGGGGGGCGGGATTCTGTGTGGTAATGTGGTAGGGGGACGGGATTGTGTGTGGTAATGTGGTGGGAGGCCGGATTATGTGTGGTAATGTGGTGGGGGGACGGGATTGTGTGTGGTAATGTGGTGCGAGGCCGGATTATGTGTGGTAATGTGGTGGGGGGACGGGATTGTGTGTGGTAATGCGGTGAGAGGCCGGATTATGTGTGGTAATGTGGTGGGGGGATGGGATTGTGTGTGGTAATGTGGTGGGAGGCCGGATTATGTGTGGTAATGTGGTGGGGGGACGGGATTGTGTGTGGTAATGTGGTGGGGGCGGGATTATGTGTGGTAATGTGGTGGGAGGACGGGATTGTGTGTGGTGATGTGGTGGGAGGCCGGATTATGTGTGGTAATGTGGTGGGAGGCGGGATTATGAGTGGTAATGTGGTGGGGGGGCGGGATTATGTGTGGTAATGTGGTGGGGGGACAGGATTGTGTGTGGTAATGTGGTGGGAGGCCGGATTATGTGTGGTAATGTGGTGGGAGGCGGGATTATGTGTGGTAATGTGGTGGGGGGCGGGATTATGTGTGGTAATGTGGTGGGGGGCGGGATTATGTGTGGTAATGTGGTGGGGGGTGGGATTATGTGTGGTAATGTGGTGGGGGGCAGGATTGTGTGTGGTGATGTGGTGGGGGGGCGGGATTATGTGTGGTAATGTGGTGGGGAGGCGGGATTATGTGTGGTAATGTGGTGGGACGGGATTATGTGTGGTAATGTAGTGGGGGGACGGGATTGTATGTGGTAATGTGGTGGGAGGCCGGATTATGTGTGGTAATGTGGTGGGAGGCGGGATTATGTGTGGTAATGTGGTGGGGGGCAGGATTACGTGTGGTAATGTGGTGGGGGCGGGATTATGTGTGGTAATGTGGGGGGCAGGATTGTGTGCGGTAATGTGGTGGGGGGGCGGGATTATGTGTGGTAATGTGGTGGGGGGCAGGATTGTGTGTGGAAATGTGGTGGGGGGGCGGGATTGTGTGTCATAATGTGGTGGGGGGTGGGATTATGTGTGGTAATGTGGTGGAAGGGCGGGATTATGTGTGGTAATGCGGTGGGGGGGCCGGGATTATGTGTGGTAATGTGGTGGGGGAGCGGGATTACGGGGGTAATGTGGTGGGGGGCGGGATTATGTGTGGTAATGTGGTGGGAGGCAGGCGGGATTATGTGTGGTAATATGGTGGGGAGGGATTATGTGTGGTAATGTGGTGGGGCGGGATTATGTGTGGAGATGTGTTGGGGGTAGGATTATGTGTGGTGATGTGGTGGGGCGGAGCTACTGTGCAGGGGGCGGGATTAGCGAGTGTGATGTGGGTGGCGGGATTATGTGTGGTAATGTGGTGGGGGGATGGGATTATGTGTGGTAATGTAGTGGGGGGACGGGATTGTGTATGGTAATGTGGTGGGAGGCCGGATTATGTGTTGTAATGTGGTGGGAGGCGGGATTATGTGTGGTAATGTGGTGGGGGGCGAGATTATGTGTGGTAATGTGGTGGGGGTGGGATTATGTGTGGTAATGTGGTGGGGGGCAGTATTGTGTGGTGATGTGGTGGGGGGGCGGGATTATGTATGGTAATGTGGTGGGGAGGCGGGATTATGTGTGGTAATGTGGTGGGGGGACGGGATTATGTGTGGTAATGTAGTGGGGGGACGGGATTGTGTGTGGTAATGTGGTGGGAGGCCGGATTATGTGTGGTAATGTGGTGGGAGGCGGGATTATGTGTGGTAATGTGGTGGGGGGCGGGATTATGTGTGGTAATGTGGTGGGGGGCGGGATTATGTGTGGTAATGTGGGGGGCGGGATTATGTGTGGTAATGTGGTGGGGGCGGGATTATGTGTGGTAATGTGGTGGGGGCAGGATTATGTGTGGTAATGTGGTGGGGGGCAGGATTGTGTGTAGTGGGGGGTGGGATTATGTGTGGTAATGTGGTGGGGAGGCGGGATTATGTGTGGTAATGTGGTGGGGGGACGGGATTATGTGTGGTAATGTAGTGGGGGGACGGGATTGTGTGTGGTAATGTGGTGGGAGGCCGGATTATGTGTGGTAATGTGGTGGGAGGCCGGATTATGTGTGGTAATGTGGTGGGAGGCCGGATTATGTGTGGTAATGTGGTGGGGGCGGGATTATGTGTGGTAATGTGGTGGGGTGCGGGATTATGTGTGGTAATGTGGTGGAAGGGCGGGATTATGTGTGGTAATGCGGTGGGGGGGCCGGGATTATGTGTGGTAATGTGGTGGGGGGGCGGGATTACGGGGGGTAATGTGGTGGGGGCGGGATTATATGTGGTGATGTAGTGGGGGGCAGGATTATGTGTGGTGGGGGCGGGATTATGTGTGGTGATGTGGTGGGGGGGCGGGATTATGTGTGGTGATGTGGGGGGCGGGATTGTGTGTGGTAATGTGGTGGGGGGGCGGGATTGTGTGTGGTGATGTGTTGGGGTCGGAATTATGTGTGGTAATGTGGTGGGGGGGCGGGATTATGTGTGGTAATGTGGTGGGGGGCAGGATTGTGTGTGGAAATGTGGTGGGGGGGCGGGATTGTGTGTCATAATGTGGTGGGGGGTGGGATTATGTGTGGTAATGTGGTGGAAGGGCGGGATTATGTGTGGTAATGCGGTGGGGGGGCCGGGATTATGTGTGGTAATGTGGTGGGGGGGCGGGATTACGGGGGTAATGTGGTGGGGGGCGGGATTATGTGTGGTAATGTGGTGGGAGGCAGGCGGGATTATGTGTGGTAATATGGTGGGGAGGGATTATGTGTGGTAATGTGGTGGGGCGGGATTATGTGTGGTAATGTGGTGGGGTGGGATTATGTGTGGTAATGTGGTGGGGGGCGGGATTATGTGTGGTGATGTGGTGGGGGGCGGGATTATGTGTGGTGATGTGGTGGGGTGGGATTATGTGTGGTAATGTGGTGGGGGGCGGGATTATGTGTGGTGATGTGGTGGGGGGCGGGATTATGTGTGGTGATGTGGTGGGGGGGCGGGATTATGTGTGGTGATGTGGTGGGGGGGCGGGATTATGTGTGGTGATGTGGTGGGGGGCGGGATTATGTGTGGTAATGTGGTGGGGTGGGATTATGTGTGGTAATGTGGTGGGGGGCGGGATTATGTGTGGTGATGTGGTGGGGGGCGGGATTATGTGTGGTGATGTGGTGGGGGGGCGGGATTATGTGTGGTGATGTGGTGGGGGGCGGGATTGTGTGTGGTAATGTGGGGGGGCGGGATTTTGTGTGGTGATGTGTTGGGGTCGGAGTTATGTGTGGTAATGTGGTGGGGGGTGGGATTGTGTGGTAATGTTGTGGGGGGGCGGGATTATCTGTGGTGATGTGGTGGGGGGCAGGATTATGCGTGGTGATGTGGTGGGGCGAGCGGGATTATGCGTGGTGATGTGGTGGAGGGGCAGAATTGTGTGGTGATGTGGTGGAGGGGCGGAATTGTGTGGTAATGTGGTGGGGGGCTGGATTATGCGTGGTGATGGGTCGGGGCGGGATTATGCGTGGTGATGGGGTGGGGGTGGGATTGTGTGTGGTGATGGGGTGGGGGGGCGGAATTATGTGTGGAGATGTGTTGGGGGGTGGGATTATGTGGTGATGTGGTGGGGGGTGGGATTATGTGTGGTGATGTGGTGGGGCGGAGCTACTGTGCAGGGGGCAGGATTTGTGAGTGTGATGTAGGTGGCGGGATTATGTGTGGTAATGTGGTGGGGGGACGGGATTATGTGTGGTAATGTACTGGGGGGACGGGATTGTGTATGGTAATGTGGTGGGAGGCCGGATTATGTGTGATAATGTGGTGGGGCGGGATTATGTGTGGTAATGTGGTGGGGCGGGATTATGTGTTGTAATGTGGTGGGGGCGGGATTAGGTGTGGTGATGTGGTGGGGGGCGAGATTATGTGTGGTGGGGGGCGGGATTATGTGTGGTGATGTGGTGGGGGGGCAGGATTATGTGTGGTGATGTGGTTGGCGGGATTGTGTGTGGTAATGTGGTGGGGGGGCGGGATTGTGTGTGGTGATGTGTTGGGGTCGGAGTTATGTGTGGTAATGTGGGGGGCGGGATTGTGTGGTAATGTTGTGGGGGGGCGGGATTATCTGTGGTGATGTGGTGGGGGTGCGGGATTATGCGTGGTGATGTGGTGGAGGGGCGGAATTAGGTGGTAATGTGGTTCGGGGGCTGGATTATGCGTGGTGATGAGTCGGGGCGGGATTATGTGTGGTGATGGGTCAGGGCGGGATTATGCGTGGTGATGGGGTGGGGGTGGGATTGTGTGTGGTGATGGGGTGGGGGGACGGAATTATGTGTGGAGATGTGTTGGGGTGGGATTATGTGTGGTGATGTGGTGGGGCGGAGCTACTGTGCAGGGGGCGGGATTAGCGAGTGTGATGTGGGTGGCGGGATTATGTGTGGTAATGTGGTGGGGGGATGGGATTATGTGTGGTAATGTAGTGGGGGGACGGGATTGTGTATGGTAATGTGGTGGGAGGCCGGATTATGTGTGGTAATGTGGTGGGAGGCGGGATTATGTGTGGTAATGTGGTGGGGGGCGAGATTATGTGTGGTAATGTGGTGGGGGGTGTGATTATGTGTGGTAATGTTGTGGGGGGCAGTATTGTGTGGTGATGTGGTGGGGGGGCGGGATTATGTATGGTAATGTGGTGGGGAGGCGGGATTATGTGTGGTAATGTGGTGGGGGGACGGGATTATGTGTGGTAATGTAGTGGGGGGACGGGATTGTGTGTGGTAATGTGGTGGGAGGCCGGATTATGTGTGGTAATGTGGTGGGAGGCGGGATTATGTGTGGTAATGTGGTGGGGGGACGGGATTATGTGTGGTAATGTAGTGGGGGGGACGGGATTGTGTGTGGTAATGTGGTGGGAGGCCGGATTATGTGTGGTAATGTGGTGGGAGGCCGGATTATGTGTGGTAATGTGGTGGGGGCGGGATTATGTGTGGTAATGTGGTGGGGGCGGGATTATGTGTGGTAATGTGGTGGGGGCGGGATTATGTGTGGTAATGTGGTGGGGGGCAGGATTGTGTGTGGTGGGTGGTGGGATTATGTGTGGTAATGTGGTGGGGAGGGGGGATTATGTGTGGTAATGTGGTGGGGGGACGGGATTATGTGTGGTAATGTAGTGGGGGGGACGGGATTGTGTGTGGTAATGTGGTGGGAGGCCGGATTATGTGTGGTAATGTGGTGGGAGGCCGGATTATGTGTGGTAATGTGGTGGGGGCGGGATTATGTGTGGTAATGTGGTGGGGAGCGGGATTATGTGTGGTAATGTGGTGGAAGGGCAGGATTATGTGTGGTAATGCGGTGGGGGGGCCGGGATTATGTGTGGTAATGTGGTGGGGGGGCGGGATTACGGGGGGTAATGTGGTGGGGGGCGGGATTATGTGTGATATTGTGGTGGGGGCGGGATTATATGTGGTGATGTAGTGGGGGGCAGGATTATGTGTGGTGGGGGCGGGATTATGTGTGGTGATGTGGTGGGGGGGCGGGATTATGTGTGGTGATGTGGGGGGCGGGATTGTGTGTGGTAATGTGGTGGGGGGGCGGGATTGTGTGTGGTGATGTGTTGGGGTCGGAATTATGTGTGGTAATGTGGTGGGGGCGGGATTGTGTGGTAATGTTGTGGGGGGGTTATCTGTGGTGATATGGTGGGGGGCAGGATTATGCGTGGTGATGTGGTGGGGGAGCGGGATTATGCGTGGTGATGTGGTGGAAGGGCGGGATTATGTGTGGTAATGCGGTGGGGGGCCGGGATTATGTGTGGTAATGTGGTGGGGGGGCGGGATTACGGGGGGTAATGTGGTGGGGGCGGGATTATGTGTGATAATGTGGTGGGGCGGGATTATGTGTGGTAATGTGGTGGGGGCGGGATTATGTGTGGTGATGTGGTGGGGGGCAGGATTATGTGTGGTGGGGGGCGGAATTATGTGTGGTGATGTGGTGGGGGGGGCGGGATTATGTGTGGTGATGTGGGGGGCAGGATTGTGTGTGGTAATGTGGTGGGGGGGCGGGATTGTGTGTGGTGATGTGTTGGGGTCGGAATTATGTGTGGTAATGTTGTGGGGGGGTTATCTGTGGTGATATGGTGGGGGGCAGGATTATGCGTGGTGATGTGGTGGGGGGAGTGGGATTATGCGTGGTGATGTGGTGGAGGGGCGGAATTGTGTGATAATGTGGTGAGGGGCGGGATTATGCGTGGTGATGGGTCGGGGCGGGATTGTGTGTGGTGATGGGGTGGGGGGGCGGAATTATGTGTGGTGATGTGTTGGGGCGGGATTATGTGGTGATGTGGTGGGGGGTGGAATTATGTGTGGTGATGTGGTTTGGCGGAGCTACTGTGCAGGGGGCGGGATTAGCGAGTGTGATGTGGGGGGCGGGATTATGTGTGGTAATGTGGTGGGGGGGCGGGATTATGTGTGGTAATGGGGTGGGGGGCGGGATTACGGGTGGTGATGGGGTGGGGGGGCGGGATTATGGGTGGTGATGGGGTGGGGGGGCGAGATTATGGGTGGTGATGGGGTGGCGGTGCGGGATTGTGTGCGGTGATGGGGTGGGGGGCGTGATTGTGTGCGGTGATGGGTTGGGGGGCGTGATTGTGTGCGGTGATGGGGTGGGGGGCGGGATTGTGTGCGGTGATGGGGTGGGGGGCGGGATTGTGTGCGGTGATGGGTTGGGGGGGCTGGATTGTGTGCGGTAATGGGTTGGGGTGAGGGATTGTGTGCGGTGATGGGTTGGGGGCCGGGATTGTGTGCAGTGATGTGTTGGGGGGCGTGATTGTGTGCGGCGATGGGTTGGGGGCATGATTGTGTGTGGCGATGGGTTGGGGGGCGAGATTGTGTGCGGCGATGGGTTGGGGGCCGGATTGTGTGCGGTGATGGGGTGGGAGGGCGTAATTGTGTGCGGTGATTTTGTGTGCGGTGATGGGGTGGGAGGGCGGGATTGTGTGCGGTGATGGGGTGGGAGGGCGGTTTTGTGTGCGGTGATGGGGTGGGAGGGCGTTATTGTGTGCGGTGATGCGGTCGGAGGGCGGGATTGTGTGCGGTGATGGGGTGGGAGGGCGTGATTGCGTGCGGCGATGGGGTGGGAGGGCGGTATTGTGTGCGGTGATGGGGTGGGAGGGCGGTATTGTGTGCGGTGAAGGGTGGGAGGGCGGGATTGTGTGCGGTGAAGAGTGGGAGGGCGGGATTGTGTGCGGTGATGGGGTGGGAGCGCGGGATTGTGTGCGGTGATATTGTGTGCGGTGATGGGGTGGGAGGACGGGATTGTGTGCGGTGATGGGGTGGGAGGACGGGATTGTGTGCGGTGATGGGTTGGGGGGCGAGATTGTGTGCTGTGATGGGTTTGGGGGCGAGATTGTGTGCGGTGATGTGTTGGGGGCGGGATTGTGTGCGGTGATGGGGTGGGGGGCGGGATTGTGTGCGGTGATGGGGTGGGGGTGGGATTGTATGCGGTGATGGGTTGGGGGGCGGGATTGTGTGCTGTGATGTGGTGGGGGGCGGGATTGTGTGCGGTAATGAGGTGGGGGCGGGATTGTGTGTGATGATGTGGTGGGAGGCGGAGCTACTATGCAGGGGGCGGGATTAGTGAGTAATCATGATGCCTCTTATATATATAGATGCAGCCACCCCATAGAGTATAATGCAGCCACCCCACAGAGTATAATGGTATAATGCAACCACCCCACAGAGTATAATGTAACCCCCCATAGAATATAATGCAGCCCCCCTCATATAGTATAATGTAGCCCCCTCATAGAGTTTGATGCAATCACCCCTCATAGAATATAAATATAATACAGCCCTCCATAGAATATAATACAGCCCACCTCCCCATAGAATATAATGTAGCCCCCATAGAATATAATGCAGCCACCTCTCCATAGTATATAATGTAGCCCCCATAGAATATAATGCAGCCCCCCATAGTATGTAACACAGCCTCCCCCATAGAATATAATGTACCTCCCATAGTATATAACACAGCCACATAGTATATAACACAGCCTCCCCAATAGAATATAATGTATAATGTACCCCCATAGTATATAACACAACCACATAGTATATAACACAGCCTGCCCCATAGAATATAATATGTCCCCATAATATATAGCACATCCTCCCCATATAAAATCATATACCCCTATAATATATAACACAGCCTACTGTTGTGAACTGTGTTTCTGGGCTCCCTCTGGTGGTCACTAACGGTATTGTGTTAGGCATGTCTTGTTGCAGGCCTGAGCTCCAGCTGTGTCGTTAAGCAGCGGGTGTTCCCTATTTAAGTCTCCTCCGGACTCAGTCTCTTGCCTGGCATCGTTGTATCCAGACCTATATGGTCTCCTCCGGATTCCTTTCAGTCTGTCCCATGCAAGAAAAGCTAAGTCCGTTTTGTATAATTTGGATCGTTTGCATTTTTCAGTGTCTTTGTCCAGCTTGCTTAATATTTGATTTTCTGGCTCGCTGGAAGCTCTAGGGGGCTGATATTCTCCCTCTGCACCGTCAGTCGGTGTGGGGGTTCTTGAATGTTCAGCGTGGATGTTTTTGTAGGGTTTTCTGCTGACCGCATAGTCCACTATCTATTTTCTGTCTATCTAGACTAGTGGGCCTCACTTTGCTGAATCTAGTTCATCTCTACGTTTGTGTTTTCCTCTTGCCTCACCGTTATTATTTGTTGGGGGCTTTCTATATCTTTGGGGTTCAATTTCTCTGGAGGCAAGTGAGGTCTTATTTTCCCTCTAGGGGTAGTCAGTTCTCCGGCTGGCTCGAGACGTCTAGAACCAACGTAGGCACGTTCACCGGCTGCTTCTAGTTGTGTGTGTTAGGATCAGGTATGCGGTTAGCCCAGTTTCCACCTCCCTAGAGCAGTATTTATGTTTTTGCTATCTTGCCGGAATATCAGAGGTCCTCTACCACTGGGATCATAACAGTATGCCAGGCCGAAAGAAAATGTTTATTGCATCGCAGAAGCGGGATTAAAAAGAAGTTCTGAGGTTTTTTTTGTTTTTTTTTACTGCAGTTTGCCTAGCTTCTTCCATCCCCTTTTTCTCTGAGTGGCTGGAACTCTGCTGCAGATATGAATGTCCAGACTCTGACTTCTAGTGTGGATCAGCTTGCTGCTAGGGTGCAAAGCATTCAGGATTTTGTTATCCATAGCCCTATGTCTGAACCAAAAATACCTATTCCTGAGCCGTTTTTTGGAGATAGATCTAAGTTCCTGAATTTTAGGAATAATTGCAAATTGTTTCTGTCTCTGAAACCTCGTTCCTCTGGTGATTCCGCTCAGCAAGTTAAGATTGTTATTTCCTTCTTGCGCGGCGACCCTCAGGATTGGGCCTTCTCTCTGGCGCCAGGAGATCCTGCATTGGTGAATGTTGATGCGTTTTTCCTGGCACTTGGTTTGCTTTATGAGGAGCCTAATCTTGAAAATCAGGCTGAAAAGATGTTGCTGGCTATCTCTCAGGGTCAGGACGAAGCTGAGGTATATTGTCAAAAATTTCGGAAATGGTCCGTGCTTACTCAATGGAATGAGTGTGCACTGGCCGCAAATTTCAGAAATGGTCTTTCTGAAGCCATTAAAGATGTGATGGTGGGGTTTCCTATCCCTACAGGTCTAAATGATTCAATGGCTCTGGCCATTCAAATTGATCGACGTTTGCGGGAGCGCAAATCTGTTAATCCTTTGGCGGTGCTGTCTGAGCGGTCACCTGATTCTATGCAATGTGACAGAATTCTGACCAGAGCCGAGCGACAAAATCATAGACGTCAAAATGGGTTGTGTTTCTACTGTTGTGATTCAACACATGTTATCTCAGCATGCTCTAAACGTTTAAAGAAAAAAGTTAATCCTGTCGCCATTGGTACTTTTCAGCCTAAGTTTATTTTGTCTGTGACTTTAATTTGTTCATTATCTTCTTACTCAGTTATGGCTTTTGTGGATTCTGGTGCTGCTTTAAGTCTGATGGATTTGTCGTTTGCCAAGCGCTGCGGTTTTGTCCTGGAGCCTTTGG
Source organism: Ranitomeya variabilis (assembly GCF_051348905.1). Lineage (NCBI taxonomy): Eukaryota > Metazoa > Chordata > Amphibia > Anura > Dendrobatidae > Ranitomeya > Ranitomeya variabilis. The sequence continues at coordinate 3,026,628 of NC_135234.1, forward strand.
AAAATCCTATTCCTCTTAGAGGAATTGATTCTACGCCATTGGCAGAGAATAAACCTCAGTATTGGACGCAGGTGACCATGTGCATGACTCCTGTACATCAGGAGGTGATTCGTTTTCTGGTACTGCATAAAATGCATGATGTTGTCGTTTTGGGTCTGCCATGGTTACAGGCCCATAATCCAGTTTTAGATTGGAAAGCTATGACTGTGTCTAGTTGGGGTTGTCAGGGGATTCATGGCGATTCTCCATTGGTGTCTATTGCTTCTTCTACTCCTTCTGAGATCCCTGAGTTTTTGTCAGACTTTCAGGATGTATTTAATGAGGCCAGTTCCAGTGCCCTTCCTCCTCATAGGGACTGCGATTGTGCTATAGATTTGATTCCTGGTAGTAAATTTCCTAAGGGACGACTCTTTAACCCCTTCATGACCCAGCCTATTTTGGCCTTAATGACCTTGCCGTTTTTTGCAATTCTGACCAGTGTCCCTTTATGAGGTAATAACTCCGGAACGCTTCAACGAATCCTAGCGATTCTGAGATTGTTTTTTCGTGACATATTGGGCTTCATGTTAGTGGTAAATTTAGGTCGATAATTTCTGAGTTTATTTGTGAAAAAAACGGAAATTTGGCGAAAATTTTGAAAATTTTGCAATTTTCACATTTTGAATTTTTATTCTGTTAAACCAGAGAGTTATGTGACACAAAATAGTTAATAAATAACATTTCCCACATGTCTACTTTACATCAGCACAATTTTGGAAACAAATTTTTTTTTTGCTAGGAAGTTATAAGGGTTAAAATTTGACCAGTGATTTCTCATTTTTACAACAAAATTTACAAAACCATTTTTTTTAGGGACCACCTCACATTTGAAGTCAGTTTGAGGGTTCTATATGGCTGAAAATACCCAAAAGTGACACCATTCTAAAAACTGCACCCCTCAAGGTGCTCAAAACCACATTCAAGAAGTTTATTAACCCTTCAGGTGTTTCACAGCAGCAGAACCAACATGGAAGTAAAAAATGAACATTTAACTTTTTAGTCACAAAAATGATCTTTTAGCAACAATTTTTTTATTTTTCCAAGGGTAAAAGGAGAAACTGGACCATGGACGTTGTTGTACAATTTGTCCTGAGTACGCTGATACCTCATATGTGGGGGTAAACCACTGTTTGGGCGCACGGCAGGGCTCGGAAGGGAAGGAGTGCCATTTGACTTTTTGAATGAAAAATTGGCTCCAATCTTTAGCGGACACCATGTCGCGTTTGGAGAGCCCCCGTGTGCCTAAACATTGGAGCTCCCCCACAAGTGACCCCATTTTGGAAACTAGACCCCCCAAGGAACTTATCTAGAAGCATAGTGAGCACTTTAAACCCCCAGGTGCTTCACAAATTGTTCCGTAAAAATGAAAAAGTACTTTTTTTTCACAAAAAAATTATTTTAGCCTCAATTTTTTCATTTTCACATGGGCAACAGGATAAAATGGATCCTAAAATTTGTTGGACAATTTCTCCTGAGTACACCAATACCTCACATGTGGGGGTAAACCACTGTTTGGGCACATGGTAAGGCTCGGAAGGGAAGGAGCGCCATTTGACTTTTTGAATGAAAAATTATCTCCATCGTTAGCGGACACCATGTCGCGTTTGGAAAGCCCCCGTGTGCCTAAACATTGGAGCTCCTCCGCAAGTGACCCCATTTTGGAAACTAGACCCCCCAAGGAACTTATCTAGATGCATAGTGAGCACTTATAACCCCAAGGTGCTTCACAGAAGTTTATAACACAAAGCCGTGAAAATAAAAAATAATTTTTCTTTCCTCAAAAATGATTTTTAGCCCAGAATTTTTTATTTTCCCAAGGGTAATAGGAGAAATTGGACCCCAAATGTTGTTGTCCAGTTTCTCCTGAGTATGCTGATACCCCATATGTGGGGGTAAACCACTGTTTGGGCGCACGGCAGGGCTCGGAAGGGAAGGCACGCCATTTGGCTTTTTGAATGGAAAAATAGCTCCAATCATTAGCGGACACCATGTCGCGTTTGGAAAGCCCCTGTGTGCCTAAACATTGGAGCTCCCGCACAAGTGACCCCATTTTGGAAACTAGACCTCCCAAGGAACTAATCTAGATGTGTGGTGAGCACTTTGAACCCCCAAGTGCTTCACAGAAGTTTATAACGCAGAGCCATGAAAATAAAAAATAATTTTTCTTTTCTCAAAAATGATTTTTTAGCCCACAATTTTTTATTTTCCCAAGGGTAACAGGAGAAATTGGACCCCAAAAGTTGTTGTCCAGTTTCTCCTGAGTATGCTGATACCCCATATGTGGGGGTAAACCACTGTTTTGGCACACGTCGGGGTTCGGAAGGGAAGTAGTGACGTTTTGAAATGCAGACTTTGATGGAATGCTCTGCGGGCGCCAGGTTGCGTTTGCAGAGCCCCTGATGTGCCTAAACAGTAGGAACTCCCCACAAGTGACTCCACTTTGGAAACTAGACCCCCAAGGGAACTTATCTAGATGTGTGGTGAGCACTTTGAACCCCCAAGTGCTTCACAGAAGTTTATAACGCAGAGCCGTGAAAATAATAAATGTGTTTCCTTTCCTCAAAAATATTTTTTAGCCCAGAATTTTTTATTTTTGCAAGAGTAACAGGAGAAATTGGACCCCAAAAGTTGTTGTCCAGTTTCTCCTGAGTACACTGATACCCCATATGTGGGGGTAAACCACTGTTTGGGCATATGCCGGGGCTCAGAATGGAAGTAGTGACGTTTTGGAATGCAGACTTTGATGGAATGGTCTGCGGGCATCATGTTACGTGTGCAGAGCCCCTGATGTGCCTAAACAGTAGAAACCCCCCACAAGTGACCCCATTTTGGAAACTAGACCCCCCAAGGAACTTATCTAGATGTGTGATGAGCACGTTCAACCCCCAAGTGCTTCACAGAAGTTTACAACGCAGAGCCGTGAAAATAAAAAATCATTTTTCTTTCCTCAAAAAATATGTTTTAGCAAGCAATTTTTTATTTTCACAAGGGTAACAGGAGAAATTGGACCCCAATATTTGTTGCCCAGTTTGTTGTGAGTACGCTGATACCCCATATGTGGGGGTAGACCACTGTTTGGGCATATGCCGGGGCTCGGAAGGGAAGTAGTGGCATTTGAAATGCAGACTTTGATGGAATGGTCTGCGGGCGTCACGTTGCATTTGCAGAGCCCCTGATATGCCTAAACAGTAGAAACACCCCACAAGTGACTCCATTTTGGAAACTAGACCCCCCAAGGAACTTATCTAGTTGTGTGGTGAGCACGTTCAACCCCCAAATGCTTCACAGAAGTTTATAACGCAGAGCCATGAAAATAAAAAATAATTTTTCTTTCCTCAAAAATTATGTTTTAGCAAGTAATTTTTTATTTTTGCAAGGGTAACAGGAGAAATTGGACCCCAACAGTTGTTGCCCAGTTTGTCCTGAGTACGCTGGTACCCCAAATGTGGGGGTAAACCACTGTTTGGGCGCACGTTGGGGCTTGGAAGGGAGGGAGCACCATTTGACTTTTTGAACGCAAGATTGGCTGGAATCAATGGTGGCGCCATGTTGCGTTTGGAGACCCCTGATGTGCCTAAACAGTGGAAACCCCTCAATTCTAACTTCAACACTAACCCCAACACACCCCTAATCCTAATCCCAACTGTAGCCATAACCCTAATCACAACCCTATCCCCAACACACCCCTAACCACAACCCTAACCGCAACACACCCGTAACCCTAATTCCAACCCTAACCCTAATCCCAACCCTAACCACAACTGTAACCCCAACACACCCCTAACCCTATCCGTAACCCTAACCACAAGCCTAATCTTAACCCTATTTCCAACCCTAGCCCTATTTCCAACCCTAACTCTAATTCCAACCCTAACCCTAAGGCTATGTGCCCACGTTGCGGATTCGTGTGAGATTTTTCCGCACGATTTTTGAAAAATCTGCAGGTAAAAGGCACTGCGTTTTACCTGCAGATTTACAGCAGATTTCCAGTGTTTTTTTGTGCGGATTTCACCTGCGGATTCCTATTGAGGAACAGGTGTAAAACGCTGCGGAATCCGCACAAAGAATTGACATGCTGCGGAAAATACAACGCAGCGTTTCTGCACGGAATTTTCCGCACCATGGGCACAGTGGATTTGGTTTTCCATAGGTGTACATGGTACTGTAAACCTGATGGAAAACTGCTACGAATTCGCAGCGGCGAATTCGCAGCGGCGAATTCGCAGCGGCTAATCCGCTGCGGATCCGCGGCAATCCGCTGCGGATCCGCAGCCAAATCCGCACTGTGTGCACATGCCATAACTCTAACCCTACCCGTAACCCTAACCCTACCCCTAACCCTAACCCTACCCCTAGTTCTAACCCTAGTTCTAACCCTAACCCTAGTGGAAAACGAAAAAAAAAATTATTATTGTCCCTATGGGGGTGATAAAGGGGGGGGGTTTATTTATTATTTTTTTTATTTTGATCGCTGTGATAGAACCTACCACAGCGATCAAAATGTACCTGTAAGGAATCTGCCGCCTGGCAGATTCAGCGGGCGCACTGAGCATGCGCCCGCCATTTTGGAAGATGGCGGCGCCCAGCGAGGAGACGTACGGACACCGGGAGGATCGGTAAGTATGAAGGGGTGGTGGGGGGGTGGATCGGAGCACAGGGGGGGTAATCGGAGCACAGGGGGGGTGAATACAAACAAGGAGGGAGCGGACAGGAGGACGGGGGAGCCGGCAGGCGGACGGAGGGGACCGGACCCCATAACGGAGGACTGGGGGGGCGATCGGTGGGTGTGGGGGGGTCACTTGAGTATTTCCAGCCATGGCCGATGATATTGCAGCATCGGCCATGGCTGGATTGTAATATTTCACCAGTTTTTTAGGTGAAATATTACAAATCGCTCTGATTGGCAGTTTCACTTTCAACAGCCAATCAGAGCGATCGTAGCCACGGGGGGGGGGGTGAAGCCACCCCCCCCTGGGCTGAAGCACCACTCCCCCTCTCCCTGCAGATCGGGTAAAATAGGAGTTAACCCTTTCACCCGATCTGCAGGGACGCGATCATTCCATGACGCATACGCTGCGTCATAGGTCGGATTGGCACAGACTTTCATGACGCAGCGTATGCGTCAAAGGTCGGGAAGGGGTTAATTTATCTGTGCCAGAGCATGCCGCGATGCGGAGTTATATAAAGGAGTCTTTGGAGAAGGGACATATTCGTCCATCCTCTTCTCCTCTTGGTGCAGGATTCTTTTTTGTGGGCAAGAAAGACGGGTCTCTGAGACCTTGTATAGATTATCGTCTTCTGAATAAGATCACTGTTAAATTTCAGTATCCTTTGCCATTGTTGTCTGATTTGTTTGCTCGGATTAAGGGATCCAGTTGGTTTACCAAGATAGATCTTCGTGGTGCGTATAACCTTGTGCGCATAAAGCAGGGAGATGAATGGAAAACGGCATTTAATACGCCCGAAGGTCATTTTGAGTACCTGGTGATGCCTTTTGGATTATCGAATGCCCCTTCTGTGTTTCAGTCCTTCATGCATGACATCTTCTGGAAATATCTGGATAAATTTATGATTATTTATCTGGATGATATTTTGGTTTTTTCTGATGATTGGGAGTCCCATGTGAACCAGGTCAGGATGGTGTTTATGGTCCTGCGGGAGAATGCTCTATTTGTGAAGGGCTCAAAATGTATCTTTGGGGTACAGAAGGTTTCTTTTTTGGGTTTTATTTTTTCCCCTTCTACTGTGGAGATGGACCCAGTTAAGGTCCGTGCCATTCATGACTGGACTCAGCCCACAATAAGTATATAAGCAAAGGACAGCGCCACATCCGGGAGTGTCAGGCAATAACACACTTTATTCTGCCTCCTGCGGCAACGTTTCGGTCCGAGGACCTTTGTCAAGCACAGTACAGTCACCTCTTAACCACCATTATATACCATTAAGACCACCCCCATAGTTAACACAGAACCAATGGCAGTGTCATGATCACATAGAAAAAAACATCAGTATAACAAATTACATAGAAACGCATAAAAACACAATTATACACTACCCAGTACATATAGTATTCGTCCCCTAGTGTAAACACACCCCCTGATCGCTCTTATGATAACATACCAGTCCCCAAACGTAGTCTCTGCAGCCCTGGCTATCCGGATGTAAACACACTGTGTCACCCTATCAGAACCGTGCTTCAGCCGTTGCCATAGTGCAGTGGGCGTGTGCAGGGCCAGTGCGGCCCAATCAGACACCAGTGCCGGTCACATGTGACCGCACTGAGTCATACAGGCAGCGTCCACTGTCACCCTCCTCCACAAGCACCAGCAACGCTGCGCACGCCTGGGCAAAGGATCCTCCCACCGAACTCCCACATCATCCCCATGGAAACAAATTACAACAGTTCACAATGCTCTATAAGAGCGCCGGTCCGGATACAGTTCAATACAACTATGGAGACACATTACAGCATTCCATAGTGTTTAGTACGCCGGTCCAAATACAGTTCATTATAATCATAAAAGCCAGTATTTATCCAGATGCGATGTTCCACTTTCTTCCTTCAGAGCACAAGTTCGATTCCAAAAAATGGACGGTCCACAACATCATTGTCCCAGTGCGCATATATTTATAGTCTTATCCTTACAAAGAAAGCCAGCACGCATTCTTTCAGGGCTCCACTTCTCCACTCAAGTGGATAATGTTGTGTCCATAGTTTCACAATTTTGACTTCACATAGCCATGTTGAAAAAGAGCATCGGGGATATCCATTATTACCCAGATCCAGTAACACTCTGATAGAAACCAATGCATAAATTCAATTTGATTGGTATTATAAAGCATCCCCCTGTTCCTTGGATATCACACCAACCCTGCAAAGATACATAAAAAACATACAGGGGGAAAACAAATCCAATCGTACAGTGTGTAAATTAATACCAAATTGGCGCAAAAGCAAAACCTTACATATATCAAATTGAATATATGAACATCTATCCATCTCACCAACATATATCTCTAGATGCAATTATATTATAAACTAAACATACGCTAATAGGGCTCAACAGCTAACAGCATTTAGAGTATCCATCATGTGTATCATAATTCATAATTTTCTTTAAGGGAGAAATAAATGGCTCAAAAGCTCCCATATAATAGGGGAATTAGGGATAATCAAAATTACACCACCGTACATGGGTACTACATCAAATCACATCATAAATTTAAAATCATGGTTAAAAGCAATACACCGGCGAGGATCCACAACCAACCCACTTAAACGCTTATAGGAGACAATTCTGTGGATATTCTATATTCATACCCCTTGGAAAGAGCGTGTCCAGGTCAAAAATCCATTGGAGTTCCCTTTTCTTCAAAATAGAGACCCGGTCTCCGCCCCGTCTCAACACAGGGACGTCATCTATTACTCTATATCTCAGTTGATTAACCGAGTGTTTCATCTCATGGAAGTGTCTAGGTACTGGAAGTTCAATGCGTTTAGTCCTAATTGTGCTCTTATGCTTGCTGATCCTGGCCCTAACCTCCATTGTGGTCTCTCCCACATAGTAGAGACCACAAGGACAGCTAAGGACATAGATCACAAAGCTACTTTTACACGTATATCGTCTCCGTATCTCATATTTCTTACCCGTGTGGGGGTGATAAAATACCGCCCCCTTCACCATGTTATTACAGCACGCACAATTAAGACATGGAAAGTTCCCCAAACTCGGGCGACTCAGAGTAGTCTGTAGATCCTTTTTAGAACTTCCAATATCAGACACCACCAACTCATCTTTAAGATTTTTATTTCTCCTGTAGGAGAATAGAGGGGGCAATTGAAATTCCTGAACATTGATATGACCTCTACTGAGCAATGGCCAATGCCTCCGTATCACTCCAGAGATCCGGTTGCTAAGGCCATTGTATGCCGTGACAAATGGAATTCTCTTATTGGTCATAACTCCTGTCTTAGGTTTTAAAAGTTCAACCCGTTCTTTAGATAGAGCCTTAGTTTTAAATCTCTCCAGATCAATTCTGGGATATCCTCTGGCAAGAAATTTTTGACACATTTCACTCAATCTACTATCCACTTGAGTGTCACTTGAGACAATCCTCCTCACTCGCAACAATTGGCTCCATGGCAAAGACTCCACCATGCGACGTGGATGCTCACTGGAGAAATGCAACAGATTGTTCCTATCTGTATGTTTAACAAATAGGTCGGTATAGAGGAGACCCTCAAATTTGTACACACAAGTGTCCAGAAATTGCATCCTGGATTGTGAGCACTCCATAGTGAACCCCAAGCCAGAATGCACACTGTTTAGGTACAAAAAGAACTGTTCAAGCTCAGTACGATCCCCATCCCACACCAGGAAGATGTCGTCGATGTAGCGCCGCCAGCCCCTAACATAGCTCCAGAACCGCGAACCATATACGTGTTCACCCTCCAGGACAGCCATATAGATATTGGCATATGTGGGGGCCACATTGGACCCCATGGCTGTCCCGCGGCGCTGCAGGTAGAACTCATCACCAAAGAGAAAAAAATTTCTCATGAGGACGAACTCCAGCAGCGCCAGGGCGAACCGTGCACAGTCCGGAGCCATGTCGGACCCGGCGAGCGCCACACCGACAGCAGCCAAACCTCTGGTGTGTTCGATGGATGTATACAGTGAGGTGACATCAAAGGAGACCAACCACGTAGAGTCACTGACCTGTACACCCTCCAAGGATCTCATAAAATCGCTGGTATCCCTCACATATGAGGGTGCAGAAGTGGCAAATTTTCTCAACAATTGGTCCAAAAAGACCGCTACCTTGTTACATAGGGACCCCCTTCCCGATACGATCGGGCGACCCGGGGGCCTCCGCAGATCCTTATGTATCTTTGGGAGGGTGTACAGGACAGGGACCACCGGGTGGTCTACCTTAAGATATGTAGAGAGTTTGATATCAATGAGGCCATTGTGCAAGGCTCCATCAATCAAACTGTCTAGTTCTGTTTTGTACAACTGGGTGGGGTTCACCTGAAGTTTCTCATAAACATTAGTATCCGAAAGCTGTGACATAATCTCGCCAACATACTGTGCCGTGTCCATCACCACCAAGGCCCCGCCCTTGTCGGCTGGCTTGATGGTGATGGACTTGTTTCTCCTTAGCACTCCAATTTCTCTCCGTTCAGCATAGGTTAGATTAGGACGAGATCTATTACTCACTTTCTTTAGTTTGGTTATATCATCCTTCACAAATTTACAAAAGGTATCAATAACAGGGTCCTGTACCGGAGGCACAAAATCACTCTTGTTATATAGCCCAAAAGTTTCTAGGGACATACACGTTGGTGAAACTGGAGATACCATCTTTTCTTTACCCGAAAAAAACAGTGCCAATTTAAGACGCCGAAAAAAATAGAATAAGTCATTGTCCACATTAAACCAATTAACGCTCCCTGTAGGGCAGAAGGATAAACCCCTTGAGAGTACTTTAGTTTGTAAATTAGAGAGAGTAAGCGAGGATATATTTACCACTAACGATGATGTTTCATTCACTTCTTCTTCACCTTGGACCTGGTTACCAGACCATGATTCACCTTTTCGATGTTTCCTGCCACCCCTGTGGCCCTTCCGTCTCCTTGGGGAACTCCGCCGGTCACTTTGCCTAAAAAATGAGAAGTCTCCATATTCGACAAACCACCATCATCCGTAGAGTCAGACTCTCCACCTGTGAAACCAAATGAAGTCGAAGCAGCCATATTCCTTTGAGGTTTCCTCATTCTTCTTGGGGCACCTCTCGGTCGCCCCCGGCCTTGTGTAGCTCGATTTGGTAACCCATTTCTGAGCTGCCATCCATACACTCTGCCATTACTATAGTCATCCAAATCCCTAAACCATTTTACTCTTTTGGTATCCTCCAAACCAATCTTAAACTTCTGGAGATTACCCTCAATTGTAGTGTTGATATTACCAAGTTCATCAGATGAGGTGGCAGACAGGAGTGTATCCCTGGTCTCGTCAATTTTCTGTTTCAAGGACTCAATCTCCTTCCTCAGGAACTCTATATTGAGTAACATAATGTCAAAGGCATATTTATTACTAATAGCCTCAAATTTCGCACAGAATTGCCCATTATTCGACATCAAAGTGGGTCGTAAACTGGGCCTCAACCCCCTCGGGATCCTCTTGGCCTTGAAGTATTCCACCAGAGTACCAGAGTGTAGTTCTAACGAGATCAATTTTCTCCTCTCTGTCTCCCATTTCTGCTTCAACATGTCACTTGATGGCTGACTCAAATAAGAATTGTCAGTCCCAGCGTCCAGTATGATCCTTGCGGCATCCTCATCGGTGTAATAAAAACAGGCAGAAGCTGGCTCACTCCCACTTATGCCAGCATATAGATCCATAATAAAAGTCAAAGCGGATGCAGGCCAGACAAGACCCACACCATATAAATCCAACCAAAAAGAAAGTCAGACCGCACCCAATACCAACTTTGTCTTCATGGACATCAGAGCGCACGTCCACACCAGGGGGTCCTCCTGGTCATAGTCCACAATAAGTATATAAGCAAAGGACAGCGCCACATCCGGGAGTGTCAGGCAATAACACACTTTATTCTGCCTCCTGCGGCAACGTTTCGGTCCGAGGACCTTTGTCAAGCACAGTACAGTCACCTCTTAACCACCATTATATACCATTAAGACCACCCCCATAGTTAACACAGAACCAATGGCAGTGTCATGATCACATAGAAAAAAACATCAGTATAACAAATTACATAGAAACGCATAAAAACACAATTATACACAATTTTGCACAATGGCCTCATTGATATCAAACTCTCTACATATCTTAAGGTAGACCACCCGGTGGTCCCTGTCCTGTACACCCTCCCAAAGATACATAAGGATCTGCGGAGGCCCCCGGGTCGCCCGATCGTATCGGGAAGGGGGTCCCTATGTAACAAGGTAGCGGTCTTTTTGGACCAATTGTTGAGAAAATTTGCCACTTCTGCACCCTCATATGTGAGGGATACCAGCGATTTTATGAGATCCTTGGAGGGTGTACAGGTCAGTGACTCTACGTGGTTGGTCTCCTTTGATGTCACCTCACTGTATACATCCATCGAACACACCAGAGGTTTGGCTGCTGTCGGTGTGGCGCTCGCCGGGTCCGACATGGCTCCGGACTGTGCACGGTTCGCCCTGGCGCTGCTGGAGTTCGTCCTCATGAGAAATTTTTTTCTCTTTGGTGATGAGTTCTACCTGCAGCGCCGCGGGACAGCCATGGGGTCCAATGTGGCCCCCACATATGCCAATATCTATATGGCTGTCCTGGAGGGTGAACACGTATATGGTTCGCGGTTCTGGAGCTATGTTAGGGGCTGGCGGCGCTACATCGACGACATCTTCCTGGTGTGGGATGGGGATCGTACTGAGCTTGAACAGTTCTTTTTGTACCTAAACAGTGTGCATTCTGGCTTGGGGTTCACTATGGAGTGCTCACAATCCAGGATGCAATTTCTGGACACTTGTGTGTACAAATTTGAGGGTCTCCTCTATACCGACCTATTTGTTAAACATACAGATAGGAACAATCTGTTGCATTTCTCCAGTGAGCATCCACGTCGCATGGTGGAGTCTTTGCCATGGAGCCAATTGTTGCGAGTGAGGAGGATTGTCTCAAGTGACACTCAAGTGGATAGTAGATTGAGTGAAATGTGTCAAAAATTTCTTGCCAGAGGATATCCCAGAATTGATCTGGAGAGATTTAAAACTAAGGCTCTATCTAAAGAACGGGTTGAACTTTTAAAACCTAAGACAGGAGTTATGACCAATAAGAGAATTCCATTTGTCACGGCATACAATGGCCTTAGCAACCGGATCTCTGGAGTGATACGGAGGCATTGGCCATTGCTCAGTAGAGGTCATATCAATGTTCAGGAATTTCAATTGCCCCCTCTATTCTCCTACAGGAGAAATAAAAATCTTAAAGATGAGTTGGTGGTGTCTGATATTGGAAGTTCTAAAAAGGATCTACAGACTACTCTGAGTCGCCCGAGTTTGGGGAACTTTCCATGTCTTAATTGTGCGTGCTGTAATAACATGGTGAAGGGGGCGGTATTTTATCACCCCCACACGGGTAAGAAATATGAGATACGGAGACGATATACGTGTAAAAGTAGCTTTGTGATCTATGTCCTTAGCTGTCCTTGTGGTCTCTACTATGTGGGAGAGACCACAATGGAGGTTAGGGCCAGGATCAGCAAGCATAAGAGCACAATTAGGACTAAACGCATTGAACTTCCAGTACCTAGACACTTCCATGAGATGAAACACTCGGTTAATCAACTGAGATATAGAGTAATAGATGACGTCCCTGTGTTGAGACGGGGCGGAGACCGGGTCTCTATTTTGAAGAAAAGGGAACTCCAATGGATTTTTGACCTGGACACGCTCTTTCCAAGGGGTATGAATATAGAATATCCACAGAATTGTCTCCTATAAGCGTTTAAGTGGGTTGGTTGTGGATCCTCGCCGGTGTATTGCTTTTAACCATGATTTTAAATTTATGATGTGATTTGATGTAGTACCCATGTACGGTGGTGTAATTTTGATTATCCCTAATTCCCCTATTATATGGGAGCTTTTGAGCCATTTATTTCTCCCTTAAAGAAAATTATGAATTATGATACACATGATGGATACTCTAAATGCTGTTAGCTGTTGAGCCCTATTAGCGTATGTTTAGTTTATAATATAATTGCATCTAGAGATATATGTTGGTGAGATGGATAGATGTTCATATATTCAATTTGATATATGTAAGGTTTTGCTTTTGCGCCAATTTGGTATTAATTTACACACTGTACGATTGGATTTGTTTTCCCCCTGTATGTTTTTTATGTATCTTTGCAGGGTTGGTGTGATATCCAAGGAACAGGGGGATGCTTTATAATACCAATCAAATTGAATTTATGCATTGGTTTCTATCAGAGTGTTACTGGATCTGGGTAATAATGGATATCCCCGATGCTCTTTTTCAACATGGCTATGTGAAGTCAAAATTGTGAAACTATGGACACAACATTATCCACTTGAGTGGAGAAGTGGAGCCCTGAAAGAATGCGTGCTGGCTTTCTTTGTAAGGATAAGACTATAAATATATGCGCACTGGGACAATGATGTTGTGGACCGTCCATTTTTTGGAATCGAACTTGTGCTCTGAAGGAAGAAAGTGGAACATCGCATCTGGATAAATACTGGCTTTTATGATTATAATGAACTGTATTTGGACCGGCGTACTAAACACTATGGAATGCTGTAATGTGTCTCCATAGTTGTATTGAACTGTATCCGGACCGGCGCTCTTATAGAGCATTGTGAACTGTTGTAATTTGTTTCCATGGGGATGATGTGGGAGTTCGGTGGGAGGATCCTTTGCCCAGGCGTGCGCAGCGTTGCTGGTGCTTGTGGAGGAGGGTGACAGTGGACGCTGCCTGTATGACTCAGTGCGGTCACATGTGACCGGCACTGGTGTCTGATTGGGCCGCACTGGCCCTGCACACGCCCACTGCACTATGGCAACGGCTGAAGCACGGTTCTGATAGGGTGACACAGTGTGTTTACATCCGGATAGCCAGGGCTGCAGAGACTACGTTTGGGGACTGGTATGTTATCATAAGAGCGATCAGGGGGTGTGTTTACACTAGGGGACGAATACTATATGTACTGGGTAGTGTATAATTGTGTTTTTATGCGTTTCTATGTAATTTGTTATACTGATGTTTTTTTCTATGTGATCATGACACTGCCATTGGTTCTGTGTTAACTATGGGGGTGGTCTTAATGGTATATAATGGTGGTTAAGAGGTGACTGTACTGTGCTTGACAAAGGTCCTCGGACCGAAACGTTGCCGCAGGAGGCAGAATAAAGTGTGTTATTGCCTGACACTCCCGGATGTGGCGCTGTCCTTTGCTTATATACTTATTGTGGACTATGACCAGGAGGACCCCCTGGTGTGGACGTGCGCTCTGATGTCCATGAAGACAAAGTTGGTATTGGGTGCGGTCTGACTTTCTTTTTGGTTGGATTTATATGGACTCAGCCCACGTCTGTTAAGAGCCTGCAGAAGTTCTTGGGCTTTGCTAATTTTTACCGTCGTTTTATCGCTAATTTTTCCAGCGTGGTTAAACCTTTGACGGATATGACCAAGAAGGGTTCTGATGTTGCTAATTGGTCTCCTGCGTCCGTGGAGGCCTTTCGGGAGCTGAAGCGTCGGTTTACTTCAGCGCCTGTTTTGTGCCAGCCTGATGTCTCGCTTCCCTTCCAGGTTGAAGTTGATGCTTCTGAGATTGGAGCAGGGGCTGTTTTGTCGCAAAAAAGTTCTGATGGCTCCGTGATGAAGCCATGCGCCTTCTTTTCAAGAAAATTTTCGCCTGCTGAGCAGAACTATGATGTTGGTAATCGGGAGTTGTTGGCTATGAAGTGGGCATTTGAGGAGTGGCGACATTGGCTCGAGGGAGCTAGACATCATGTGGTGGTCTTGACTGATCATAAAAATCTGATTTACCTCGAGTCTGCCAAGCGCCTGAATCCTAGACAGGCTCGTTGGTCGTTGTTTTTCTCCCGTTTTGACTTTGTGGTCTCGTACCTGCCTGGTTCGAAGAACGTGAAGGCTGATGCACTTTCTAGGAGTTTTGTGCCTGACTCTCCGGGAGTCTCGGAGCCGGCTGGTATTCTCAGAGAGGGAGTGATTTTGTCGACCATTTCCCCAGATTTGCGACGAGTGCTGCAGAAATTTCAGGCTGATAGGCCTGATCGTTGCCCACCAGAGAGACTGTTTGTCCCTGACAGATGGACCAGCAGAGTTATTTCTGAGGTTCATTCTTCAGTGTTGGCGGGACATCCTGGGATTTTCGGTACCAGAGATTTGGTGGCTAGGTCCTTTTGGTGGCCTTCCTTGTCGCGGGATGTGCGTTCTTTTGTGCAGTCCTGTGGGATTTGTGCTCGGGCTAAGCCTTGCTGTTCTCGTGCCAGCGGGTTGCTTTTGCCCTTGCCTATCCCGAAGAGGCCTTGGACGCACATTTCCATGGATTTCATTTCGGATCTTCCGGTATCTCGGAAGATGTCTGTCATCTGGGTGGTGTGCGATCGTTTTTCTAAAATGGTCCATTTGGTGCCCTTGCCTAAGTTGCCTTCCTCCTCTGATTTGGTTCCTTTGTTCTTTCAGAATGTGGTTCGTTTGCACGGCATCCCTGAGAATATTGTGTCTGACAGAGGATCCCAGTTTGTGTCCAGATTCTGGCGATCCTTTTGTGCTAAGATGGGTATTGATTTGTCTTTTTCGTCGGCTTTTCATCCTCAGACTAATGGCCAGACCGAGCGAACTAATCAGACGTTGGAGACTTATTTGAGATTTTTGTTTCTGCTGATCAGGACGACTGGGTTACCTTTTTGCCACTGGCCGAGTTTGCCCTTAATAATCGGGCTAGTTCTGCCACTTTGGTTTCACCCTTTTTCTGCAACTCTGGTTTTCATCCTCGTTTCTCCTCGGGCCAGGTTGAACCTTCTGACTGTCCTGGGGTTGATTCTGTGGTGGATAGGTTGCAGCGGATTTGGAACCATGTGGTGGACAATTTGAAATTGTCACAAGACAAGGCCCAGCGTTTTGCCAACCGCCGCCGCGGTGTGGGTCCCCGACTTCGTGTTGGGGATTTGGTTTGGTTGTCTTCTCGGCATGTTCCTTTGAAAGTCTCCTCTCCTAAGTTCAAGCCTCGCTTTATCGGTCCTTATAAGATTTTGGAAATCCTTAACCCGGTGTCTTTTCGCTTGGACCTTCCAGCGTCATTTGCTATTCATAATGTGTTCCATAGGTCCTTGTTGCGGCGGTACGTGGTGCCTATGGTTCCTGCTGTTGAGCCTCCTGCCCCGGTTTTGGTTGAGGGCGAGTTGGAGTACGTGGTGGAGAAGATTCTGGATTCTCGTATCTCTAGACGAAAACTCCAGTATGTAGTTAAGTGGAAAGGCTATGGTCAGGAGGATAATTCCTGGGTTGTCGCCTCTGATGTTCATGCGGCTGATTTGGTTCATGCCTTTCACGCTGCTCATCCTGATCGCCCTGGGGGTCTTGGTGAGGGTTCGGTGACCCATCCTCAAGGGGGGGGGACTGTTGTGAACTGTGTTTCTGGGCTCCCTCTGGTGGTCACTAACGGTATTGTGTTAGGCATGTCTTGTTGCAGGCCTGAGCTCCAGCTGTGTCGTTAAGCAGCGGGTGTTCCCTATTTAAGTCTCCTCCGGACTCAGTCTCTTGCCTGGCATCGTTGTATCCAGACCTATTTGGTCTCCTCCGGATTCCTTTCAGTCTGTCTCATGCAAGAAAAGCTAAGTCCGTTTTGTATAATTTGGATCGTTTGCATTTTTCAGTGTCTTTGTCCAGCTTGCTTAATATTTGATTTTCTGGCTCGCTGGAAGCTCTAGGGGGCTGATATTCTCCCTCCGCACCGTCAGTCGGTGTGGGGGTTCTTGAGTGTTCAGCGTGGATGTTTTTGTAGGGTTTTCTGCTGACCGCATAGTCCACTATCTATTTTCTGTCTATCTAGACTAGTGGGCCTCACTTTGCTGAATCTAGTTCATCTCTACGTTTGTGTTTTCCTCTTGCCTCACCGTTATTATTTGTTGGGGGCTTTCTATATCTTTGGGGTTCAATTTCTCTGGAGGCAAGTGAGGTCTTATTTTCCCTCTAGGGGTAGTCAGTTCTCCGGCTGGCTCGAGACGTCTAGAACCAACGTAGGCACGTTCACCGGCTGCTTCTAGTTGTGTGTATTAGGATCAGGTATGCGGTTAGCCCAGTTTCCACCTCTGTTGTGAAATTGGATTTTGGGCTCCCCCGGTGGCCACTGGTGGAATTGAACTGGTGTGCATCATCCTCTCTGTTCACCTGTTTCCATCAGGATGTGGGAGTCGCTATTTAGCCTTGCTCCTCTGTCACTTCCATGCCGGTCAACATTGTAATCAGAAGCCTTTCTGTGCATGTTCCTGCTGCTAGACAACTCCCAGCTAAGTTGGACTTTAGTCCTTGTTTGTTTTTGCATTTTGTTCCAGTTCACAGCTGTAGTTTCGTTTCTGTGTCTGGAAAGCTCTTGTGATCTGAAATTGCCACTCTGATGTTATGAGTTAATACTAGAGTCTTAAAGTAATTTCAGGATGGTGTTTTGATAGGGTTTTCAGCTGACCATGAAAGTGCCCTTTCTGTCTTCCTGCTATCTAGTAAGCGGACCTCAATTTTGCTAAACCTATTTTCATACTACGTTTGTCATTTCATCTAAAATCACCGCCAATATTTGTGGGGGCCTCTGTCTGCCTTTCGGGGAAATTTCTCTAGAGGTGAGCCAGGACTATATTTTCCTCTGCCAGGATTAGTTAGTCCTCCGGCCGGCGCTGGGCGTCTAGGGATAAAACGCAGGCTACGCTACCCGGCTACTGTTAGTTGTGCGGCAGGTTTAGTTCATGGTCAGTTTAGTTTCCATCCTTCCAAGAGCTAGTTCTTATGTTTGCTGGGCTATGTTCTCTTGCCATTGAGAACCATAACAGTTTGACCGGCCGCAAAGGGTTAAATTAATTTACAGAGAAAGGAGAGAAAAGAGAAGTCTGCTGAAGATTTTTTTTTTTTTTTTTTTTCCCTTCAGTTCTGAGTGTGCTTGTAATTGAATCTCTTGCAAGTCTGCCTATATTGCAGCCTTTCTCTCTCTCTCTCCTTCTAATCCTGGAATGGCTCTGTGTTCACCTGTTTAAAATGGATATTCAGAGTTTAGCTGCAGGTTTGAATAATCTCACCACGAAAGTTCAAAATTTACAAGATTTTGTTGTTCATGTTCCTATATCTGAACCTAGAATTCCTTTGCCTGAATTTTTCTCGGGGAATAGATCTTGCTTTCAAAATTTCAAAAATAATTGCAAGCTGTTTTTGTCCCTGAAATCTCGCTCTGCTGGAGATCCTGCTCAGCAGGTCAGGATTGTGATTTCCTTGCTCCGGGGCGACCCTCAGGATTGGGCTTTTGCATTGGCTCCAGGGGATCCTGCGTTGCTCAATGTGGATACGTTTTTTCTGGCCTTGGGGTTGCTTTATGAGGAACCTCAGTTAGAACTTCAGGCGGAAAAGGCCTTGATGTCCCTATCTCAGGGGCAAGACGAAGCTGAAATATACTGCCAGAAATTCCGTAAATGGGCTGTGCTTACTCAGTGGAATGAGTGCGCCCTGGCGGCGAATTTCAGAGAGGGTCTCTCTGATGCCATTAAGGATGTTATGGTGGGGTTCCCTGTGCCTGCGGGTCTGAATGAGTCCATGACAATGGCTATCCAGATCGATAGGCGTCTGCGGGAGCGCAAACCTGTGCACCATTTGGCAGTGTCTACTGAGAAGACGCCAGAGAATATGCAATGTGATAGAATTCTGTCCAGAAGTGAATGGCAGAATTTTAGACGAAAAAATGGGTTGTGCTTCTATTGCGGTGATTCAACTCATGTTATATCAGCATGCTCTAAGCGTACTAAGAAGCTTGATAAGTCTGTTTCAATTGGCACTTTACAGTCTAAGTTTATTCTATCTGTGACCCTGATTTGTTCTTTATCATCTATTACCGCGGATGCCTATGTCGACTCTGGCGCCGCTTTGAGTCTTATGGATTGGTCCTTTGCCAAACGCTGTGGGTATGATTTGGAGCCTCTTGAAACTCCTATACCCCTGAAGGGGATTGACTCCACCCCATTGGCTAGCAATAAACCACAATACTGGACACAAGTAACTATGCGGATTAATCCGGATCACCAGGAGTTTATTCGCTTTCTTGTGCTGTATAACCTACATGATGTGTTGGTGCTTGGATTGCCATGGCTGCAATCTCATAACCCAGTCCTTGACTGGAAAGCTATGTCTGTGTTAAGCTGGGGATGTAAGGGGACGCATGGGGACGTACCTGTGGTTTCCATTTCATCATCTATTCCCTCTGAGATTCCTGAATTCTTGACTGAATATCGTGACGTTTTTGAAGAACCTAAGCTTGGTTCATTACCTCCGCACCGGGAGTGCGATTGTGCCATAGATTTGATTCCGGGTAGTAAATACCCTAAGGGTCGTTTATTTAATCTGTCTGTGCCTGAACATGCTGCTATGCGAGAATATATAAAGGAGTCCTTGGAAAAGGGACATATTCGTCCTTCGTCATCTCCCTTAGGAGCCGGTTTTTTCTTTGTGGCTAAGAAAGATGGCTCTTTGAGGCCGTGCATTGATTATCGGCTTTTGAATAAAATCACGGTTAAATATCAATATCCGTTGCCACTGCTGACTGATTTGTTTGCTCGCATAAAGGGGGCCAAGTGGTTCTCTAAGATAGATCTCCGTGGGGCGTATAATTTGGTGCGAATTAAGCAGGGGGATGAGTGGAAAACCGCATTTAATACGCCCGAGGGCCACTTTGAGTATTTGGTGATGCCTTTTGGTCTTTCAAATGCCCCTTCAGTCTTTCAGTCCTTTATGCATGACATTTTCCGTGATTATTTGGATAAATTTATGATTGTGTATCTGGATGATATTTTGATTTTTTCGGATGACTGGGACTCTCATGTCCAGCAGGTCAGGAGGGTTTTTCAGGTTTTGCGGTCTAATTCCTTGTGTGTGAAGGGTTCTAAGTGCGTTTTTGGGGTTCAAAAGATTTCCTTTTTGGGATATATTTTTTCCCCCTCTTCCATCGAGATGGATCCTGTCAAGGTTCAGGCTATTTGTGATTGGACGCAACCCTCTTCTCTTAAGAGTCTTCAGAAATTTTTGGGCTTTGCTAACTTTTATCGTCGATTTATTGCTGGTTTTTCTGATGTTGTTAAACCATTGACTGATTTGACTAAGAAGGGTGCTGATGTTGCTGATTGGTCCCCTGCTGCTGTGGAGGCCTTTCGGGAGCTTAAGCGCCGCTTTTCTTCCGCCCCTGTGTTGCGTCAGCCTGATGTTGCTCTTCCTTTTCAGGTTGAGGTCGACGCTTCTGAAATCGGAGCTGGGGCGGTTTTGTCGCAGAGAAGTTCCGATTGCTCCGTGATGAGACCTTGTGCTTTTTTCTCGCGTAAATTTTCGCCCGCCGAGCGGAATTATGATGTTGGGAATCGGGAGCTTTTGGCCATGAAGTGGGCTTTTGAGGAGTGGCGTCATTGGCTTGAGGGGGCTAGACATCAGGTGGTGGTATTGACTGATCACAAAAATCTAATTTATCTTGAGTCCGCCAGACGCCTGAATCCTAGACAGGCGCGCTGGTCGTTGTTTTTCTCTCGGTTTAATTTTGTGGTGTCCTACCTGCCGGGTTCTAAGAACGTTAAGGCGGATGCCCTTTCTAGGAGTTTTGAGCCTGACTCCCCTGGTAATTCTGAACCTACAGGTATCCTTAAGGATGGAGTGATATTGTCTGCCGTTTCTCCAGACCTGCGGCGGGCCTTGCAGGAGTTTCAGGCGGATAGACCTGATCGTTGCCCACCTGGTAGACTGTTTGTTCCTGATGATTGGACCAGTAAAGTCATTTCTGAGGTTCATTCTTCTGCGTTGGCAGGTCATCCTGGAATCTTTGGTACCAGGGATTTGGTGGCAAGGTCCTTCTGGTGGCCTTCCCTGTCTCGAGATGTGCGAGGCTTCGTGCAGTCTTGTGACGTTTGTGCTCGGGCCAAGCCTTGTTGTTCTCGGGCTAGTGGATTGTTGTTGCCCTTGCCTATCCCGAAGAGGCCCTGGACGCACATCTCGATGGATTTTATTTCGGATCTTCCTGTTTCTCAGAAGATGTCTGTCATCTGGGTGGTGTGTGATCGTTTCTCTAAGATGGTCCATTTGGTTCCCCTGCCTAAGTTGCCTTCTTCTTCCGAGTTGGTTCCTCTGTTTTTTCAAAATGTGGTCCGTTTGCATGGTATTCCGGAGAATATCGTTTCTGACAGAGGTACCCAATTCGTGTCTAGATTTTGGCGAGCATTCTGTGCTAGGATGGGCATAGATTTGTCTTTCTCGTCTGCTTTCCATCCTCAGACTAATGGCCAGACCGAGCGGACGAATCAGACCTTGGAGACATATTTGAGGTGTTTTGTGTCTGCAGATCAGGATGATTGGGTTGCTTTTTTGCCTTTAGCGGAGTTTGCCCTCAATAATCGGGCCAGCTCTGCCACCTTGGTGTCTCCCTTTTTCTGTAATTCGGGGTTTCATCCTCGATTTTCTTCTGGTCAGGTGGAATCTTCGGATTGTCCTGGAGTGGATGCTGTGGTGGAGAGGTTGCATCAGATTTGGGGACAGGTAGTGGACAATTTGAAGTTGTCCCAGGAGAAGACTCAGCTTTTTGCCAACCGCCGGCGTCGGGTTGGTCCTCGGCTTTGTGTTGGGGACTTGGTGTGGTTGTCTTCTCGTTTTGTCCCTATGAGGGTTTCTTCTCCCAAGTTTAAGCCTCGGTTCATCGGCCCGTACAAGATATTGGAGATTCTTAACCCTGTGTCCTTCCGTTTGGACCTCCCTGCATCTTTTTCTATTCATAATGTTTTTCATCGGTCATTATTGCGCAGGTATGAGGTACCGGTTGTGCCTTCCGTTGAGCCTCCTGCTCCGGTGTTGGTTGAGGGCGAGTTGGAGTACGTTGTGGAAAAAATCTTGGACTCCCGTGTTTCCAGACGGAAACTCCAGTATCTGGTCAAATGGAAGGGATACGGTCAGGAGGATAATTCTTGGGTGACTGCCTCTGATGTTCATGCCTCCGATTTGGTCCGTGCCTTTCATAGGGCTCATCCTGATCGCCCTGGTGGTTCTGGTGAGGGTTCGGTGCCCCCTCCTTGAGGGGGGGGTACTGTTGTGAAATTGGATTTTGGGCTCCCCCGGTGGCCACTGGTGGAATTGAACTGGTGTGCATCATCCTCTCTGTTCACCTGTTTCCATCAGGATGTGGGAGTCGCTATTTAGCCTTGCTCCTCTGTCACTTCCATGCCGGTCAACATTGTAATCAGAAGCCTTTCTGTGCATGTTCCTGCTGCTAGACAACTCCCAGCTAAGTTGGACTTTAGTCCTTGTTTGTTTTTGCATTTTGTTCCAGTTCACAGCTGTAGTTTCGTTTCTGTGTCTGGAAAGCTCTTGTGATCTGAAATTGCCACTCTGATGTTATGAGTTAATACTAGAGTCTTAAAGTAATTTCAGGATGGTGTTTTGATAGGGTTTTCAGCTGACCATGAAAGTGCCCTTTCTGTCTTCCTGCTATCTAGTAAGCGGACCTCAATTTTGCTAAACCTATTTTCATACTACGTTTGTCATTTCATCTAAAATCACCGCCAATATTTGTGGGGGCCTCTGTCTGCCTTTCGGGGAAATTTCTCTAGAGGTGAGCCAGGACTATATTTTCCTCTGCCAGGATTAGTTAGTCCTCCGGCCGGCGCTGGGCGTCTAGGGATAAAACGCAGGCTACGCTACCCGGCTACTGTTAGTTGTGCGGCAGGTTTAGTTCATGGTCAGTTTAGTTTCCATCCTTCCAAGAGCTAGTTCTTATGTTTGCTGGGCTATGTTCTCTTGCCATTGAGAACCATAACACACCTCCCTAGAGCAGTATTTATGTTTTTGCTATCTTGCCGGAATATCAGAGGTCCTCTACCACTGGGATCATAACAGCCAACCCTATAGAATATAATGTATAATGTACCCCCATAGTATATAACACAGCCACATAGTATGTAACACAGCCTCCCTCATAGAATATAATATGTCCCCATAATATGTAACACACCCTCCCCCATAGAATATAATATACCCCCATAATATATAACACAGCCTCCCCCATAGAATATATGTCCCCATAATATGTAACACACCCTCCCCCATAGAATATAATATACCCCCATAATATATAACACAGCTTCCCCCATACAATATAATGTATAATGTACCCCCCATAGTATATACCACAGCCACATAGTATATAACACAGCCTCCCCCATAGAATATAATATGTCCCCATAATATATAACACATCGTCCCCATATAATATCATATACCCCCATAATATATAACACAGCCTCCCCCATAGAATATAATGTATAATGTACCCCCCCATAGTATATACCACAGCCACATAGTATATACCACAGCCTCCCCCATAGATTATAATATGTCCCCATAATATATAACACAGCCTCCCCCATAGAATATCATATACCCTCCTTTTGGTAGAGCATTGAACAGCAAGGTGGATTGTTGCTGAGGGAAAAAAAAAAATCTTTAAATCTTCAGCTTAGCGAGTGTGAACGAGCTGAGTGTGACCGGAGCGTAAGTGTGACCGGAGCGTAAGTGTGAACGGCGGTAAGTGTGACTTGTGATTCAGTGACTTTGGATTCAGGGAGTTTCCAAGGGAGGAATTGCTGAATTGCTGTATTTTATTAATACTTTGTATTTATTTGTATTTAACGTTTCTGTGTGGTGCAATCCCCATTAGGAAATGTGCTCCACTATTGTTAATGCCATCCAGTGCACATCTTGCCACATGTATGCAGTCCTTGACCAGCCGGTCGAGGGTGCACACTGCTGTGCGAGATGTGAGCACGTTGTGCATTTGGAAGCCCAGATTCTGGATCTAAATGTGCAGCTGGCAACGCTGAGATCCATAGACAATATGGAGAGGAGTCTTCTGCTCACAGAGCAGACGCTCAATGGGATAGATGAGGGGGGATGGTAGGATGGAGCTGCAGGACAGTGAAGTAGCTAGCTGGGTGACATTCAGAAAGCGGGGTAGAGGGAACAGTGCCAGGGAGGCTAGTCCTGATCTGGCACACCCCAATAAGTTGGCAGATGAGGAGGGTGCCAGTACAGGGGTAGCACTGCTGCAGCCAGGCATGTCCTCTGAAAGCCAGAGGAGTGACTGCTCCAGTAAGGGGGGAAATAGGAGAGCAGGGCAGGCCAGACAGGTGCTGGTAGTGGGGGACTCCATTATTAGGGGAACAGATAGGGCAATCTGTCACAAAGACAGGGATCGTCGGACGGTGTGCTGCCTACCTGGCGCTCGAGTCCGACACATCGCTGATCGGGTGGACAGATTACTGGGAGGGGCTGGTGAGGACCCAATGGGGAAGGTGCAGCTGTGCTGGGGGAGAAAATGGCTAGAAGGTTGGAGGAGTGTTTAAACTAGGGATTGGGGGGGAGGGTATTCATTTTATAGGAGGGGAAGATAGTGCAGATAGAGACCTGGGCACAAATAAGGAAGTTGGGGGTGGCGGTGGCATGGGGGGAGGGGTTAGAACAGTTAATAATTTAAGAAAGAATAGAGGTACAGAGAGTAACATCAGGTGCATGTATACTAATGCCAGAAGCCTCGCCAACAAAATGGATGAATTAGAACTAATGTTGTTGGAGCATAATTATGACATGGTGGGGATATCTGAGACGTGGCTGGATGAGAGCCATGACTGGGCTGTTAACTTGCAGGGCTATAGCCTGTTCAGAAATGACCGTACAGATAAGCGAGGGGGAGGGGTGTGTCTATATGTAAAATCTGCCTTAAAACCCATCCTGCGTGATAATATAGGTGAATCTAATGAAAATGTAGAGTCCCTGTGGGTGGAGATAAGGGGAGGGGGAAAAAATAATAAATTACTGATAGGGGTTTGTTATAAATCTCCAAAAATAATGGAAGCAATGGAGAACATCCTCGTAAAACAAATAGATGAAGCTGCAACTCAAGGAGAAGTCATTATTATGGGGGACTTCAACTACCCTGAAATAGATTGGGGAACAGAAACCTGCAGTTCCAGCAAAGGTGATCAGTGTCTGACAACTATGAGAGACAATTACCTCTGACAACTGGTTCAGGACCCAACAAGGAGGGGGGCACTGCTAGACCTAATATTAACCAACAGGCCAGACCGCATAGCAAATATAAGGGTTGGGGGTCACTTGGGGAATAGTGATCACAAAATAATAAGTTTTCAGGTCTCCTTTAATAAGATGTGTAGTAGAGGGGTGACAAGGACACTAAACTTCAGGAGGGCAAATTTCCAACGGATGAGAGAGGATCTTGGTGCAATTAACTGGGACGATATCCTGAGACACAAAAATACACAAAGAAAATGGGAGACATTTATTAGCATCCTGGATAGGACCTGTGCACAGTATATACCGTATGGGAATAAACATACTAGAAATAGGAGGAAACCAATATGGCTAAATAGAGCTGTAAGGGGCGCAATAAGGGACAAAAAGAAAGCATTTAGAGAATTAAAGGAAGTAGGTAGTGAGGAGGCATTAAAAAAATACAAAAAAAATTACATAAATGTACAAAGCAAATCAAGGCAGCAAAAATTGAGACAGAGAGACTCATTGCCAGAGAGAGGAAAAATAATCCCCAAATATTCTACATAAATAGTAAGAAACTAAAAAATGATAGTGTTGGCCCCCTTAAAAATAACCTGGGTGAAATGGTGGATGAGGATGAGGAAAAAGCCAATATGCTAAATGACTTTTTTTCATCAGTATTTACACAAGAAAATCCCATGGCGACAATATGATCAGTGATAATAATTCCCAATTTAATGCCACCTGCTTAACCCAGCAGGAAGTACAGCGGCGTCTAAAAATCACAAAAATTGACAAATCTCCGGGCCCGGATGGGATACACCCCCGAGTACTGCAGGAACTAAGTACAGTCATTGATAGACCATTATTATTAATCTTTAAAAAGTCCATAATAACAGGGTCTGTACCACAGGACTGGCGTATAGCAAATGTGGTGCCAATATTCAAAAAGGGGCAAAAACTGAACTCGGAAATTATAGGCCAGTAAGTTTAACCTCTACTGTGGGTAAAATCCTGGAGGGCATTCTAAGGGATGCTATACTGGACTATCTGAAGAGGAATAACCTCATGACCAAGTATCAGCACGGGTTTACTAGGGACCGTTCATGTTAGACTAATCTGATCAGCTTCTATGAAGAAGTAAGTTCCGGACTGGACCAAGGGAACCCAGTAGATGTAGTGTATATGGACGTTTCAAAAGCTTTTGATACGATGCCACACAAAAGGTTGATACATAAAATGAGAATAATGGGGATAGGGGAAAATATGTGTAAGTGGGTTGAGAGCTGGCTCAGGGATAGGAAACAAAGGGTGGTTATTAATGGAGCACACTCGGACTGGGTCGCGGTTAGCAGTGGGGTACCTCAGGGGTCAATATTGGGCCCTCTTCTTTTTAACATATTTATTAATGACCTTGTAGGGGGCATTCAGAGCAGAATTTCAATATTTGCAGAAGACACTAAACTCTGCAGGGTAATCAATACAGAGGAGGACAATTTTATATTACAGGATGATTTATGTAAACTAGAAGCTTGGGCTGATAAATGGCAAATGAGCTTTAAATAAATGTAAGGTCATGCACTTGGGTAGAAGTAATAAGATGTATAACTATGTGCTTAATTCTAAAACTCTGGGCAAAACCGTCAATGAAAAAGACCTGGGTGTATGGGTGGATGACAAACTCATATTCAGTGGCCAGTGTCAGGCAGCTGCTACAAAGGCAAATAAAATAATGGGATGCAGTAAAAGAGGCATAGATGCTCATGAGGAGAACATAATTTTACCTCTATACAATTCACTAGTTCGACCACACTTAGAATACTGTGCACAGTTCTGGTCTCCGGTGTATAAGAAAGACATAGCTGAACTGGAGCGGGTGCAGAGAAGAGCGACCAAGGTTATTAGAGGACTGGGGGGTCTGCAATACCAAGATAGGTTATTACACTTGGAATAACGAAGACTAAGGGGTGATCTTATGTTAATGTATAAATATATGAGGGGACAGTACAAAGACCTTTCTGATGATCTTTTTAATCATAGACCGGTGACAGGGACAAGGGGGCATCCTCTACGTCTGGAGGAAAGAAGGTTTAAGCATAATAACAGACGCGGATTCTTTACTGTAAGAGCAGTGAGACTATGGAACTCTCTGCCGTATGATGTTGTAATGAGTGATTCATTACTTACATTTAAGAGGGGACTGGATACCTTTCTGGAAAAGTATAATGTTACAGGGTATATACACTAGATTCCTTGATAAGGCGTTGATCCAGGGAACTAGTCTGATTCCCATATGTGGAGTCGGGAATTATTTTCCACACTGTGGAGCTTACTCTTTGCCACATGGGTTTTTTTTTGCCTTCCGCTGGAGTCGGCGCTGGCGGCAGGCGGGCCCCCCTGCCTCACAGGGGCCCCATAGTGGCTGCATGATGTGCCGCTAGCTGGGGGCCTCTGGGGAAGCAGGGGCCCTAGGCAGCTGCCTGGACTGCCTGCCCCTAACGCCGGCCTTGTTTATAGGGTAGCTAGACGTTGGAGTACCCACTCTCTGGTAAGAGAGGGAAAAATACAACGGGAGAACTGTTATGGCTTGTTGGGTTACTGTATATGGGGGAGGGAGGGGTTAATTATTTAGGGAAGAGTTTTATTGCTTACGGAGAGCTGCAAGATATTTTCAGGGGTCGGGAATTTGCATGTATAGAATTGTACGATGGGTTCTTAGTTAGAATGTAAGAGGGCTGTCAGAAGGAACACGAAGATCGGCGATCATAGAATATGCTAGAAAGAGGAGGCTGGATGGTCTATGCCTCCAGGAGACTCATTTACTTCGGGAAAAGGTGGAGTTGTTGAAGAGGAGGTGGATTGGGAGAGCATATCATTTAGTAATCTCTCCGTTTTCGTATGTAAATCGGTCCGGTCCGATGGTCGGGGCCTAATCGCAGTTTCTCCCCACCTCCTGCCTTGCTCTGAGCATTAATTTATCTTCTGTCCTGCGTTGCCATTGTTTTCTGTGCCTGCGCATTGAAGTGGCCTCTCGTGCGTGCGCAGTATGTTCCGGGGCACAGAGGGAAACTATTTTTATGCCTAGCTCGCAGTAGGTTTCTCGGATAAGAAAGACACGATGATCAGAATGTGCCCCACATCATGGGGATTCTTTTAAGTGTAAACCTGAAATAATTACCTGAACCGCTTACTGAGAAATCCACACTTTGCCCTCATTGTGTTTAGCTGTTAGCGGATTCAGTGAGTGATAGATCTATCGATGGACATCCAGAATATATAATTCTTATATCCCTAGCCCGGATCGGTGCCACTATATATCACATTAATAGAGCAAAGAATCTCAACAAAGAAAGTACCAGTTTTGGCCAGTATTCGATGGGAGGGGGAATGAGGAGTCTAGGGAAAATTGTCCGCCCAGCATAGAGCTATAAAAATTCTTTTGGTGCGAGGGAAAATGAGGGGTTTTGGATTGCACACACACAAACAGCAGGCAGAGTGAGAAGAGGGGGGGTTGGAAGGGCTCGCAGTGTGTGTCTTGTAAAGTTAGGTAGATACTCAAATATAGCAATGGCATATTCACATTATCATGACACAGGCAGACATAGGAGACAGCCAGGAGAGCGTCATGGCTCCAGGTCAATTCAGCAGAGTGTGGATGTGAATTCAGCAGAGTGTGATGTCCCACAGAGCGGTATGAAGTCAATGGTGGAGTGAACATGACCTGGTTCATCAAGGGCTTTACAAATTGCAGACAGGAAAGATGGAAGAGAATACATCATAAAGTCAAGATGCCAGGGAAAGGATTTTAGCCGTTTCTCTGTTTCCCTCCTCACCTGCTCTAAAACAACCCCTAGGTATTTGTGTAGCATCTTGCTTATGTATATTACTAGATGGTGGCCCGATTCTAATGCATCGGGTATTCTAGAATATGTATGTATGGATGTATATAGAAGCCACATAGTATATAGCACAGGCCAAGTAGTATATAGGAGCCATGTAGTATATAGCAGAGAAATACTACGTGGCCTGTGCAATATACTATGTGGCTGCTATATACATACATATTGTAGAATACCTGATGCGTTTATATAGGCCACGCAATACTGTATATAACAGTGGCTACGCAGTATATAACACAGCCCAAACAGTATCTAACACAGCCCACGCGCAGTATATAGCAGCCACGCAGTATATAACACAGGCGACGTAGTATATAACACAGGCCATGCAGTATATAACACTGGCCACGTAATATATAGCACAGCCCACGCAGTACATAACACAGCCCACATAGTATCTAACACTGGCCACGTTGTATATAGCAGCCACGCGGTATATAACACAGCCCACATAATATATAACACTGCCAACGTAGTATATTGCACAGCCCACATAGTATATTGCCCAGCCCACGCAGTATATTGCACAGCCCACGTAGTATATAGCAGTGTGGGCACCATATCCATGTTAAAAAAAATAATTAAAATAAAAAATAGTTATATACTAACCCTCCGGCGTCCAATGAAGCTGTCCCGATGCGCGCTCGGCTGCCGCCATCTTCCGTTCCCAGGATGCATTGCGAAATTACCCAGGGTCAGGCGGCAGCTTCCGGTTCCAGGGTGTGATGACGTTGCGGTCACATGACCGTGACGTCATGGCAGGTCCTTCTCGCGCAGGCCCTGTGATGACGTTGCGGTCACATGACCGTGAAGTCATGGCAGGTCCTTCTGCCATACCATCCTTGCCACCGGAACTTGCCGCTTGCATGGAGCGGTCACCGGAGCGTCGCGAGGAGCGGGAAAGGCGGCGGAAGGTGAGTATATAATGATTTTTTACTTTTTAAATTATTTTTAACATTAGATGTTTTTACTATTGACGCTGCATAGGCAGCATCAATAGTAAAAACTTGGTCACACAGGGTTAATAGCGGCGGTAACGGAGTGAGTTACCAGCGGCATAACGCGGTCCGTTACCGCTGGCATTAACCCTGTGTGAGCGGTGACTGCGGGGAGTATGGAGCGGGCGCCGGGCACTGACTGCAGGGGAGTAGGGAGGGACTAATCGGACTGTGGCCATTGCTGATTGGTCGCGGCAGCCATGACAGGCAGCTGGCGAGACCAATCAGCGACTTGGATTCCATGACAGACAGAGGCCACGACCAATGAATATCCGTGACAGACAGACAGAAGGACAGACGGAAGTGACCCTTAGACAATTATATAGTAGATATTATATGATTCTTGTTGTTCTAGTGGCTGCTGTGGCTTTATATTGTTTTGTTTTTTGTGACCGGGAACCAGAGGTGTATCTAGGGTTTTGGTTCAGGGGGGCGAAGCTTCTGAGTGGGCCCCTAACCAGGTAACCCTGATTACAACTCGGTGACGCCCCCTAGTAGTGGAGGAGAACCTCAGCAGATGAGCGCGCTGTAACTGAAGATGATCTCTATATAAAGACCAATATTGATATTACCGCCATATGGTCAGTGGTAAATACCAGCCCTACAGAACATATAAGAGATCACAGCACAGTTATAGATGGTGACTCACCGCTGACGTTCTTTCTGATGGAATCGTTCACTTTTCCCGTCTTTTCCATCTGGCCCAGACCGACATGACAACTTCTTCCAGCCAGGACTCGGCTGCAGGGAAAACAACAAAGACACATTTCACTTCTCATATTCCAACCCCATCACCATCTATTCCCAACCTGCACAAACTCCTCATCCTACTGATACCCCAATACTGAGCCGCTGCCGTATGTGACCCTATTACTGCACCTGCTGTGTGGTTCTCTGTGCCCTCTAAATTTTAAAGCAACCCTCTATAATATAGTAATGCCGGGTGCAACTGCCCTAGAAAACATATTTTGCCCCCTTGAAAGTAATAATGCCCTGTGTGCCCCTTTGATAGTCACAGTAACCTGAGTTCCCCTATAACAATAAGTGCCCACTTAACATTGAATAATGTCCCGAGTCTCCCCCTGTACAGCTCCCCTATACACAGTATGACGCTCTTTTATACACAGTATAATGCCCCTCACTGTATAGTACCACCCACACAGTATACTGGCCCCTTAGTAGCCCCAAAACTGTTCGATGGCTCCAACACTGTAAGATGACCCTGTAATCGCCACTGTACGATGGCCCCCTAGATAGCCTCCATATAGTTTAATGCACCAGATAGTCCTCAATATAGTATAATGCACCCCCCATATAGTATAATGCACTCCCCATAGGCCTACTCTATATTGTATAATGCACCCCCCATAGGCAGACTCTATAGCATAAGGTAGCCCCCAGAGGCAGACCCTGTAGTATAAGGCAGCACCCCCCAACAGGCAGATTCTGTAGTATAAGGCATCACCCCCCCACAGGCAGACTCTGTAGTATAAGGCAGCACCCACCACAGGCAGACTCTATAGTATAAGGCTGCACCCCCCACAGGCAGACTCTGTAGTATAAGGCAGCTCCCCTTCACAGGCAGACCCTGTAGTATAAGGCAGCACCCCCACACAGGCAGACTCTGTAGCATAAGGCAGCAACCCCCCCACAGGCAGACCCTGTAGTATAAGGCAGCACCTCCCAGGCAGACTCTGTAGTATAAGGCAGCACCTCCTAGGCAGACTCTGTAGTATAAGGCAGCACCTCCCCACAGGCAGATTCTGTAGCATAAGGCAGCACCCCCCCCAGGCAGACTCTGCAGTATAAGGCAGCACCCCCAGGTATACTCTGTAGTATAAGGCAGCACCCCCCAGGCAGACTCTGTAGTATAAGACAGCACCCCCCTACAGGCAGACTCTGTATTATAAGTCAGCAACCCTCTCAGTTAGACTCTAGTATAAGACAGCACCCCCCACAGGCAGACTCTGTAGTATAAGGCAGCAGCCCCATAAGCAGACTCTGTAGTATAAAGCAGCACCCCCCCACAGGTAGACTCTGTAGTATAAGACAAGAACCCCACAGGCAGACTGTAGTATAAGGCAGCACTCCCCTCACAGGCAGACTCTGCAGTATAAGGCAGCAGCCCCATAAGCAGACTCTGTAGTATAAAGCAGCACCCCCCCACAGGTAGACTCTGTAGTATAAGGCAGCACCCCCTCACAGGCAGACTCTGTAGTATAAGGCAGCACCCCCCCCCACAGTCAGATTCTGTAGTATAAGGCAGCTCCCCTTCACAGGCAGACCCTGTAGTATAAGGCAGCACCCCAACACAGGCAGACTCTGTAGCATAAGGCAGCAACCCCCCCACAGGCAGACCCTGTAGTATAAGGCAGCACCTCCCAGGCAGACTCTGTAGTATAAGGCAGCACCTCCTAGGCAGA
This sequence comes from Ranitomeya variabilis, assembly GCF_051348905.1. Taxonomy (NCBI): domain Eukaryota; kingdom Metazoa; phylum Chordata; class Amphibia; order Anura; family Dendrobatidae; genus Ranitomeya; species Ranitomeya variabilis. The sequence goes on from NC_135234.1 coordinate 3,058,824, forward strand.
CTCTGTAGTATAAGGCAGCACCTCCCCACAGGCAGATTCTGTAGTATAAGGCAGCACCCCCCCAGGCAGACTCTGCAGTATAAGGCAGCACCCCCAGGTATACTCTGTAGTATAAGGCAGCACCCCCCAGGCAGACTCTGTAGTATAAGACAGCATCCCCCTACAGGCAGACTCTGTATTATAAGTCAGCACCCCTCCCAGTTAGACTCTAGTATAAGACAGCACCCCCCACAGGCAGACTCTGTAGTATAAGGCACCACCCCTCCACAGGCAGACTCTGTAGTATAAGGCAGCACCCCCCCATTCAAACTCTGTAGTATAAGGCAGCACCCCCCCACAGGCAGATTCTGTATTATAAGTCAGCACCCCACCCACAGTTAGACTCTGTAGTATAAGACAGCAACCCCACAGGCAGACTGTAGTATAAGGCAGCACTCCCCTCACAGGCAGACTCTGCAGTATAAGGCAGCAGCCCCATAAGCAGACTCTGTAGTATAAAGCAGCACCCCCCACAGGTAGACTCTGTAGTATAAGGCAGCACCCCCCCAGTCAGACTCTGTAGTAAAAAGCAGCATCCCCCACAGGCAGACTCTTTAGTATAAGGCAGCACCCCCCACAGGTAGACTTTGTAGTATAAGGCAGAACCCCCCACAGGCATTCTGTAGTATAAGGCAGCAACCCCGACAGGCAGACTCTGTAGTATAATGCAGAACCCCCCACACAGGCAGACTCTGTAGTATAAGGCAGCACCCCCTCACATGCAGACTCTGTAGTATAAGTCAGGACCCCTCCCACAGGCAGACCCTGTAGTATAATGCAGCACCCCCCACAGGCAGACTCTGTAGTATAAGGCAGCTCCCCCTATAGGCAGACCCTGTAGTATAAGGCACCACTCCCCCACAGGCAGACCCTGTAGTATAATGCAGCACCAACCCACAGGCAGACTCTGTAATATAAGGCAGCACCCCCCAGGCAGACTCTGTAGTATAAGGCAGCACTCCCCCCCACAGGCAGACCCTGTAGTATAAGGCAGCACCCCCCACAGGCAGACTCTGCAGTATAAGGCAGTACCCCCCACAGGCAGACTCTAGTATAAAGCAGTACCCCTCCACAGGCAGACTCTATAGTATAAGGCAGCATCCCCTCACAGGCAGACTCTGTAGTATAAGGCAGCATT